>NC_140013.1:7500-1207500 GCF_964263955.1 Coregonus lavaretus | reverse complement strand
CTCCTGAAAACATTGTAGCCAGGCACAATCAAAGCAGCAGATGGAGAGTTTCTATGGAGCCATGTCTCTGAGAGGCAGAGAAAGTCAAGGTTGGAGTCTGTGAGTAGATGTTGAATTTGATCACTTTTTGGAATGACACTACGAATGTTCAAGTGCCCCCCTAGTAGTCCCTTGGGCTTAGCTCGTGGGTCCCAGATGACTCGAGAGTGATTGACACATTGAAAAAAGTTAAATTTTCTGTGTTTTCTGACGGCTGGGTTTAGGCCGTTTTGTTTCGTTTTGATTAGGGGCAGCTCGGTAGCGCAATTAACAATCCCTCCCGCCTGCACTGGATGCGGGGAACTAATTAAAACAGCTTGCATACCAGAAGCAGAGTCAGGGATCGCATATAGCGACTTTGGTATGTTTGAAGAGTCAAAATCCATCCTCGAGCCGGGTGAGTCGAGAGAAACCACAGGACCATAGCACTCACCCACCTCCACAGCGGCGACGATCAGTGGACGAGGCCATCCACCGCCCTCCACTCCGGTGCGTATCGCTGGCTCTGTGATGTTGGGCCCAGGATTGAGTTGCACATCCCCGGAGAGCAGGAGGGTAGCGAACAGGTAGTTTAACAGTTTCCAATAAATGTTGGACTTGTGTTTGTTGCGCCCAAGCGGTTCAGTAGAATAAGGAGCGAGGTAGACTTGGCCATTATTCAGAACATTATGGTATGCTGTGTACTGTCCGCTCCCGTGGAACGGTGAACCAATGTGTTTGTGTTTGGTGTTAATATTCTCCGGTAGTAGACTGATTGTGTCATCCCAGCAAGGACGCACTGAGATTATCAGTAGAGCAGCTACATAACTGACAATCATGGCAGAGTACTGGAGACAAAACACATAATTGCGCTTTAACTCTTTGCATGAGTTACTTAGCTGGGGTCGGCGTACACCTGATGGTTTAGATAAAATTACAGCATTCGAATGAGAAGCGGCACCTGCCGCACCACCCTGTCTTCCGTCCGCCATCTTGATTCCCGCTGAGTCTCCCGTGGCTTGAACCACGGCTAACAGCTCCCTGTCTCCTACGTCATAATTCCGCTCTGCCGGGCTGAGCTTTTTAGAGTAGAAGGCACAGGGGCGGAGTTTAGGTGGCGTACCGGACCGTTGTGATAGCACGGCCCCTATACCGGCCTCAGACGCGTCTACCTCTACCTGGAAGGGTAAGGCGGGATCCGGATGCGCAAGCACTGGAGCCGAGGTAAACAGGGCCTTCAGTCTCCCAAATGCCCTGTCCTCCTCCGCTGACCACTGCAATCGCACCGGACCCCCCTTCAGAAGAGACGTTATGGGAGCTGCCACCTGTCCAAAACCCCGGATAAACCTCCGGTAGTAATTCGCAAAACCCAAGAACCGCTGCACCTCTTTCACGGTAGTTGGGGTTTGCCAATTACGCACGGCTGACACCCGGTCAACCTCCATCTTCACCCCTGACGCGGACAACTGATAACCCAGAAAGGAGACCGACTCCTGGAAAAACAGACATTTCTCTGCCTTGACATACAGGTCGTGCTCCAACAGCCTACCCAACACACGACGCACCAGGGCTACATGCTCGTCTCGGGTAGGCGAGTAAACCAGGATGTCATCAATGTACACAACCACACCCTGCCCCTGCATGTCCCTGAAAATTTCATCCACGAAGGATTGGAAGACTGAAGGAGCATTCATCAACCCGTATGGCATGATGAGATACTCGTAATGACCCGAGGTGGTACTAAATGCCGTTTTCCATTCATCGCCCTCCCTAATGCGCACCAAGTTATACGCGCTCCTGAGATCCAGTTTCGTGAAGAAACGGGCTCCGTGCAATGACTCCGTCATGGTCGCAATCAGAGGGAGTGGATAACTGTACTTCACAGTGATCTGATTGAGACTACGGTAATCTATGCACGGGCGCAACCCTCTTTTTCTTCACAAAAAAGAAGCTCGAGGACGCAGGAGAAGTGGAGGGCCGTATGTATCCTTGTCTTAGAGATTCGGCTATGTAAGTCTCCATAGCCCGCTTCTCCTCTTGGGACAGAGGATACACATGGCTCCGCGGAAGCGCTGCTCCTGCCTGGAGGTCTATCGCACAATCCCCCTGTCTATGAGGAGGCAAACGCGTCGCCCTCGATTTACTAAACACAAGTGCCAAATCCTCATATTCAGTGGGAATGCGCAGTGAGGACACCTGGTTTGGACTCTCCACCGAGGTCGCCCCCACGGAAACACCCAAACATCTCCTCTCACACTGGGCAGACCACTCCTTAAGAGCCCTCTCTTGCCACGAAATAGAGGGATCATGGGTACTCAACCAGGGAATACCTAGCACCACCGGATACGCAGGAGAGTCGATAAGATATAGCTGGATAGTCTCCTCATGACCCCCCTGCGTACACATCCTAAGTGGCGCTGTGACTTCCCTGATCAACCCGGATCCCAACGGACGGCTATCTAGGGCATGAACAGGAAATGGGATGTCAACAGGAAGTAGGGGAATCCCTAACTGTAAACAAAATTTACGATCAACAAAATTCCCAGCTGCGCCTGAATCTACTAGCGCCTTATGCTGGGAATGAGGTGCAACCTGTGGAAATCGCACAGGTATACAGAAGTGCACAACAGAGAGCTCTGGGTAAGTGGGGCGTCTACTCACCTGGGAAGGCTCCCCAGTGCGTGGCCTGTTGTCTCCTCCCTCTGGAAACCCTCCCCAGCACCTGGCCGCAGTGTGCCCTCCACGACCGCAATTGGTGCAGGGGACAGGCCCCCTCGGGCTCCTCCTCCTCCTTTCTCTAGCGCCAGCACCCCCGAGCTCCATAGGGCTCGGCTCGGAGGTGCTGGAGGGTGGAATGGACGGACCCCACTCGGGACGTCCACGGGTGGCCAGCAGGGTGTCCAGACGGATGGACATGTCGACCAACTGGTCGAAGGTGAAATTGGTGTCCCTGCAGGCCAACTCACGTTGAACGTCGAAAATCGAAAATGGTACATCGAAAATGGTCGATGAGGGCCCGTTCATTCCACCCTGCGTCTGCCGCTAGAGTCCGGAACTCCAGAGCGAACGCCTGTGCGCTCCTCCTCCCCTGTCTCAGGTAGAATAGCAGCTCCCCCGCTGCTTTGCCCTCAGGTGGATGGTCGAACACGGCCTTGAAGCGACGGGAGAACTCCGCGTAGGAGATGGTGGTGGCGTCCATCCTCCACTCGGCGTTGGCCCATTCCAACGCCTTGCCCGTGAGACAGGAGATGAGGGCGGAAACGCTCTCATGTCCCGAGGGCACCGGGTGTACAGTGGCCAGGTAGAGCTCCACCTGCAGGAGGAACCCCTGACACCCGGCAGCTGTGCCGTCATACTCCCTCGGGAGCGAGAGCCGAATCCCCCTGGGTTCCGGACCTGGGACTGGTGGACCGGCCGATGGCGTTGGCAAGGTAGGTGGAGGTTTGGGTACCCCTCTGGACTCCCATCGGTGCAGGGTGTTGATGACATCCTGTAGAGCGGTCCCCAGTTGTCTGATCTGGTCATCCTGGCCGCGGACATGCTCCTCCAGCGACTCAGGTGTGGTTGTTGCTCCTGCTGATTCCATTATAAGAGGTGTGTGATTCTGTAACGAGTGCTGAAGGTGGGTGTGGTGCAGGAATCAAGCGCAGGACGCAGAAACTAAGTCCAAAATACTTTAGTGAAATATTCACGTAGTACACGAGCACAACAGGCCCGGAGGCGAAATAAAGGCGCACACAGGCGTCAAACAAAAGGCGCACTAACATGTGCGAAAACCTCTCCAAAACAACGGAGGGAAACACGTAGCACAGAACACCAAACAGAAGCGTAATCACACACAACACCTGACACACACAACGAGAACTAAATAGGACACTAATGAGCACTAACTAGAAACAGGTGTACAACATCAAGACAAAACCAAATGAACATGAAACATACAACGGTGGCAGCTAGTACTCCGGGGACAACGACCGCTGAAACCTGCCCGAGCAAGGAGGAGGAGCAGCCTCGGCAGATTCCGTGACAAATATACTCTTTACATCAACAACATAGGAATCACTACAAAACGTATTGTATGACCTCTTATACACAATATTAGGCCCAGCCTTTGGAACTTTGGTTTTCCTAGATATGGCTACTATATTGTGATCACTACATCCAATGGATTTGGATACTGCTTTCAAACGAATCTCTGCAGCATTAGTAAATATATGATCGATACATGTTGATGGTTTCATTCCTGTACTCTTTTCAACTACCCTGGTAGGTTGACTGATGACCTGATCCATGTTGCAGGCACTGGTTACAGTTTGAAGTTGAATTGTTTGGAGGGCCATCTAGAGGGCTGAAAAGGCACTACACCTTGCTCAAAGTTGAATTGGGATACCACTACGACTTGATGGGGCTCAAGGGATCGCACAAAACGGAGGTGGAGGGCTAAGGGGGGATATTGGGATTGAGACATAGTTACGGCTGTGACCTCTGGGCTAGCATGGAGAGCAGCACCAGATTTGGCGGCAACCTGAGTCACTGGGCCAGTAGGAGGAGCTGTTCAGTTGTTGGTGGAAACAGCTGGGCTGGCAGAGGGAGCAGACATGGTTGCTCTGTCATCTAGAGACCGTAGCATGACGTCACAGCGAATGGGATTGCGGGGCATGACGTCATTGTTGGCAGTCAGGTGTTCGGTGCTGGCGATGGTGGATGCGCTAGCGGGGCCCTTTCCACCGAGGGAGCTGGTGTAGAATGAAAACAGCACAGCTTTTGGATCTCGCCGGCAGAACCTCTGGAGGCCCAGCACCGGCCAGTCTGTGATGGCTAGTGGCTTGGACTTGTTGCCTCTGTAAGCCACAGCCTGCCCTCGCGAGTGGCGAGATTGGCTAGCTGAGCTAACTGGTGTGACGGGCCTTATGACCGGGCGTTGCTTGTCAGGCAAGACCGGGGATCTGCGACGTCGAATTGAGGATCTGGTGGAGAATGATTTGAGGCAGGGCATCCTCTCGAGAGACGATGGTGATTCGCAGGGTCCGGGGGTAGGGCGAGATGTTCCTGACAGCTTGGTGGGTCTTGTGGCCCGACGCCGCTCTTCAGGTGAGACCGGGATATGGGCGCCGGCAAGAGGATCTAGTGGAGTAGGCTGGGCGTCGCTCTGGAGACGACGGGAATTCACGAGACCAGCTGATGGGTCTGGAAGGTCTGGCTGGTGATATGGGCCTGGGTCCCGGTGGTGGTGCTCGGGTGAGGCCAGGGATGCATGGTGTTTTCGGGTAGATCATGGAGATCTTGCTGGCTCCACTCTCTGCCGGAGTGACGAGGGCACGGATCTTGAATTCGGTTCCGATTAGTGGGGGAGCCGGTGGGTATTTGGAAATGCTGGCTCGGTCAGTCTGAACGCTATAATGGGGTATCCGGGAGAATAATAATAATAATAATAAATAATAATAATAATAATAGTAATAATAATAATAACAACAAGCTTTTCCATGGCAGAGGTGGTGAGTAACAAACTAAACTAATAATTATTGTATAACTTAAGCAGAGACTGTGAAAACTATAAACAAACGGATAAAGTGGCTAGTTGAATAGCAATAACAATGGTAATAGCAAAGCATGCAACGCTTGGTGTAAAGCTGGAAGCAAACACACAGGTTGGTGTTGGAACAGGTAAGTATAAATGCAGGTAATTATTAGGTAGAGGGGAGGGGTTGAGAATGTTTTGGGTGTGGTCTTCCCTCCCGAACTTTGGCTACATAAATATAGTAACATTCAAGGTCAAAAGGTTACCAGTTCAAGCTAATTGCCATTTGCATGAGTTCGATGGAAGTGCAAGACAAATAGGCAACAAAAACAAAGAACATGGGATTAAGGAGGTAAGACAATCAGAAATAAGTACAAGACATGCAGTGCATTCAGAAAGTATTCAGACCCCTTGACTTTTTCCACATTTTTCACGTTACAGCCTTATTCTAAAATTGATTAAATAAAATTGTTTTCCTCATCAATCTACACACAATACCCCATAATGACAAAGCGAAACAGGTTTTCAGACATTTTTGCTAATTAAAAACAGAAGTACCTTATTTACATAAGCATTCAGACCCTTTGCTATGAGACTCGAATTTGAGCTTAGGTGCATCCTGTTTCCATTGCTCATCCTTGAGATTTAGCTGTTGTAAATTCAATTGATTGGACATGATTTGGAAAGGCACACACCTGTCTATATAAGGTCCCACAGTTGACAGTGCATGTCAGAGCAAAAACCAAGCCATGATGTCGAAGGAATTGTCCGTAGAGCTCAGAGACAGGATTGTGTCGAGGCACAGATCTGGGGAATGGTACCAAAACATTTCTGCAGCATTGAAGGTCCCCAAGAACACAGTGGCTTCCATCATTCTTAAATGGAAGAAGTTTGAAACCACCAAGACTCTTCGTAGAGCTGGCCGCCTGGCCAAACTGAGCAATCGGAGGAGAAGGGCCTTGGTCAGGGAGGTGACCAAGAACCCGATGGGCACTCTGACAGAGCTCCAGAGTTCCTCTGTGGAGATGGGAGAACCTTCCAGAAGGACAACCATCTCTGCAGCACTCCAACAATCAGGCCTTTACGGTAGAGTGGCCAGACGGAAGCCACTCCTCAGTAAAAGGCACATGACAGCCGTTTGGAGTTTGCCAAAAGGCACCTAAAGGACTCTCAGAACATGAGAAACAAGATTCTCTGGTCTGATGAAAACAAGATTGAACTCTTTGGCCTGAATGCCAAGTGTCACGTCTGCAGGAAACCTGGCACCATCCCTATGGTGAAGCACGGTGGTGGCAACATCATGCTGTGGGGATATTTTCAGCAGCATGGAACTGGGAGACTAGTCAGGATCGAGGAACAGATGAACGGAGCAAAGTACAGAGATTCTTGATGAAAACCTGCTCCAGATATAACGACTCAGGAGGAGACCCAGATGCAGACACAGGAGGCAGATGGTCAGAGTCTCAAAGATGTGTTATAAACAGGGTTAGGCAAAAAGCTGGTCCAGGGCAGGCAGAGTTCAGTAATCCGAATCAGAGTCAGGTAGGCGTGGAACGGCAGGCAGTGTCAGGATCAGGGCAGACAGAAACAGGTCGGAACCAGGAAGACTAGAACACAAACTAGAGAGCAGGAAAAAACACGCTGGGACGACTTGGCGAGACAAGACGAACTGGCAACAGACAAAACAGAAAACGCACGTATAAATACACAGGGGATAATGGGAGAAATGGGAGATGCTTGAAGGGGGGTGGAAACAAGCACAAGACAGGTGAAACAGATCAAGGTGTGATAGTACCCCCTCCTCTAGGGGCGCCACCTGGCACCTCACTTCCGGGCCATAACCCAGTGGTCTAAGGCACTGCATTGCAGTGCTAGCTGTGCCACTAGAGATCCTGGTTCGAATCCAGGCTCTGTCGTAGCTGGCCGCGATTGGGAGACCCATGGGGCGGCGCACAATTGGCCCAGCGTCGTCCAGGGTAGGGGAGGGAAAGGCTGGCAGGGATGTAGCTCAGTTGGTAGAGCATGGCGTTTGCAATGCCAGGGTTGTGGGTTCGATTCCCACGGGGGGCCAGTATGAAAAAATAAACAAAAAATGTATCCACTCACTAACTGTAAGTCGCTTTGGATAAGAACGTCTGCTAAAATTACGTAAATGTAAATGTCAGGATCCATCTGAATGTTCCCTGCTGCGATGACATATCCCAGAAAGGAGATCGTGGAGTGATGGAACTCACACATCTCCACTTTCACAAACAACTGGTTCTCCAGGAGGCGCTGGAGGACATGGAGCAAATGCTCGAGCAGAACGAGAAAAGACAAGGATGCCATCGAGGTAGACAAAAACAAACCAGTTCAACATGTCACAGAGGACATCGTTGACCAAGGCCTGGAACACTGCGGGAGTGTTGGTCAGTCCAAAAGGCATAACCAGGTACTCGTAGTGTCCGTTAGCCGTGTTGAAGGCTGTGTTCCACTCGTCTCCTTCCCGTATCTGAACTAGGTGGTAGGCGTTCTGAAGGTCCGACTTTGAAAAAATGGTTGCCCCCTGGAGATGCTCGAAAGGCGAGGAGAGGAGTGGTAGAGGGTAACAATTATTTACTGTGATGTCATTGCGGCCCCGGTAGTCGATACATGGATGCAGGGTTTTGTCCTTCTTTTCCACAAAGAAGAAACCTGCGCCGGCAGGGGAGGAAGACGGACGAATACTCCCAGCAGCCAAAGACCCTTCAATGTACTCCTCGAGCCCGACAGGGAATAAAGTGCCCGGGAGGAGGTCAATAGCGCAATCGTAGGGACGATGCAGAGGAAGGGATGTGGCGCGTGCCGTGCTGAAAACCTTCAGGAGGTCCTTGTACTCCGTGGAAACGGCAGAGAAATCGGAAGCTTTTCCCAAGCCTGCAGGAGGACATCCCGGGGCAGGCTGCGCCGCCTTGAGGCAATGTGTGTGGCAGAACGGGCTCCAACCCAGGATAGAACCAGTGGCCCAGTCGATGAGGGGATTGTGCTTCTGGAGCCATGAAAATCCCAAAACTACAGGAACACGGGGAGATGCAATAAGTAGAAGCTGTATGGGCTCACTTTGATTGCTCGACACTTGCAGGTTAATGGGAACCGTACTGTGAGTGACCCTGCCAATGGAGCGTCCATCCAGTGCTCTGGCGTCCATGGGAATGGAGAGGACTTGTGTGGGGATAACCAGCTCGGATACCATGAAGCTCTCATCAAC
The DNA here is from genome assembly GCF_964263955.1 of Coregonus lavaretus. Classification (NCBI taxonomy): domain Eukaryota; kingdom Metazoa; phylum Chordata; class Actinopteri; order Salmoniformes; family Salmonidae; genus Coregonus; species Coregonus lavaretus. Next base: position 1,198,738 of record NC_140013.1, on the reverse strand, counting down.
CCCAGAGTCAATGAGCACCCGGAGAGATTTAGACCAGTCACCCCACAGCAGGATAGCATGGAGGGGGGTACGAGTAATAGGAGTAAGAAGACTCCCAGTATGGCCCACCAGTGTACTCATACCTACTGATGAGCCTGGTCTTTTACTTTCCAGGTGGATAAATAATGCCCTGTATCGCCACAATACAGTCAACTGTTGGAGCTCAGCCTGCGTAATCTTTCCTTAGGTGATAATCTAGCCCTGCCCAGTTGCATGGGCTCTGGAGGAAATGAGTCGCATGTCCCCGATGATTCCTGAGGGGGCTCGGATGACTTTGCCGTAGCCCAGGTGAGCGCCTTTCCAGACATCAGCGTTATGAGATACGCTATCCTCGAACGATCCGAAGGGAACGTTCGAGGATAAATTCCAGGATCCCCAGCATAGCGCTCCGGAGGAGGTAAGCGGGGTTCTCGGGAAGCCGGGGTAGGCTGGAGAAAAGCACTGCTGGTAGTAAGGTTACAGTGGCTTGCGAAAGTATTCACCCCCCTTGGCATTTTTCCTATTTTGTTGCCTTACAACCTGGAATTAAAATGGATATTTTGGGGGTTTGTATAATTTGATTTGCACAATATGCCTACAACTTTGAAGATGCAACAGGTTTCCCTCAATAATTTCCCTGTATTTAGCGCCATCCATCATTCCTTCAATTCTGACCAGTTTCCCAGTCCGTGCCGATGAAAAACATCCCCACAGCATAATGCTGCCACCACCATGCTTCACTGTTTGGATGGTGTTTTTGGGGTGATGAGAGGTGTTGGGTTTGTGCCAGACATACCGTTTTCCTTGATGGCCAAAAAACTCAATTTTAGACTCATTTGATTGACCAGAGTACCTTCTTCCATAGGTTTTGGGAGTCTCCCACATGGCTTTTGGCGAACACCAAACGTGTTTGCTTATTTTTTTCTTTAAGCAATGTTTTTTTCCTGGCCACTCTTCCGTAAAGCCCAGCTCTGTGGAGTGTACAGCTTTAAATGGTCCTATGGACAGATACTCCAATCTCCGCTGTGAAGCTTTGCAGCTCCTTCAGGGTTATCTTTGGTGTCTTTGTTGCCTCTCTGATTAATGCCCTCCTTGCCTGGTTGTGACTCTTGGCAGGTTTGTTGCAGGTTTGTTGTATTGCCATATTCCATCAATTTTTTAATAATGGATTTAATGGTGCTCCGTGGGATGTTCAAAATTTCGGTTATTTTTGTATAACCCAACCCTGATCTGTACTTCTCCACAACTTTGTCCCTGACATGTTTGGAGAGCTCCTTGGTCTTCATGGTGCCGCTTGCTTGGTGGTACCCCTTGCTTAGTGGTGTTGCAGACTCTGGGGCCTTTCAGAACAGGTGTATATATATATATATACGCTGAGATCATGTGACACTTAGATTGCACACAGGTGGACTTTATTTAACTAATTATGTGACTTCTGAATGTAATTGGTTGCAATTTGGACTATTTTGTGTATGTCCATTACATTAAATCCAAATAAAACTCAATTTAATTTACAGGTTGTAATACAACAAAATAGGAAAAACGCCAAGGGAAATGACTACTTTTTTAAGGCACTGTATCACATACATTATCAAGCATTTCACACATGTTAACCAGATACTGACTGTTAGCACTTTGTGGTCTATAGCAGCTTCCCACCAGAATGTGCTATAGGTGAGGCAGATGAACCTGTAGCCATATTACTTCAACAGTATTTAACATGAGATCCTCTCTAAGGTAGGGATTACAGTTTTTCTCAATTGCTTAAGCACATTTTTGAAAACAGGGCCCGGTTTTTCAAACCCCTTCACACAATTAGCACAACACTACACCAAAGTAGCACAACACCTCAGATCATTTGCAAAATGGAACACTTTTGTCAAAACTATACGATGTCTTATAAAAACCTTATTTTGTTGTCATAACATAAACCCAACCATCATATGGTCTGATTCTGTTTGAATCAGTTAAACACTCCTGTGCTCAACCTAAAACACTTTTAGCATTTACACAGAGAAAGTGTAAAAATAAATTCACCAACACCACATGACACCAATTGTGTTACATTCATAACAAAACATTTTCTAGTTTTCATACAGTATTACTGAACGTACCATTGTACTGTAAGCTTACAGTAATACTGTAACATAAATTACATATCCAGTTCAGTACCGAATAAAAAAGAAAAATAACCTAAACATCTCTCCGCCTAGCTGGATCTGGCCACAGGGCCTCGTCAACATCACAGGCTATATTTTCATTTGCAAGGCAACGTAGGAAGAATCTTTTGGAGTGACGAATCCACCCTTTTATGGATGCTGCTTCAATTTGATCACATGCTTCCACCATAGCTTGAATGAGGGCCATCTGGACATAGGGCCGGAGATCATAAACCTTCCACCGCCATGCTGAGAAGAACTCCTCGATGGGGTTTAGGAAGGGGGGAGTATGGTGGAAGGTATTGAACTGTAAATTGTGGGTGTTGATGAAACCAGTTTTGGACCAGAGCAGAACGATGGAAAGCTACATTGTCCCAGATGACAATGTATTGCATCTGGTCCCTTTGGTTTGCTGCTGTGATAATATTGTGTAATCTGTCTAAAAATGTAAGAATGAGGTCAGTGATGTAAGGACCCAAGTTGGCATAGCGGTGGAGGACCCCATTCTGTGTAATGGCAGCACAAAGGGTAATGTTACCCCCACGTTGCCCTGGTACATTGACAATAGCCCTGTGGCCAATGATGTTTCTTCCCCTTCTTCTCACTATTGTCAGGTTAAATCCAGCCTCATCAATGTATATAAACTCATAGACTTCCTCCGCATCCATTTGCAAAACTCTCTGAAATACAGCAAAAGATCACATTGTGTAGATCAATTTACTGTAGGTCTGCTATACAGTAAAATTACATATACAGTAAAAAGGTTATGTGTGCAGTACACAATACTACAGTAAGTGAACAAAACGTACCACCACATATTCACGCCGCAGGCCTTTCACCCTGTCTGCATTTCTTTCAAATGGCACTGTATACAGACCTGTTGGACATTATTGAAAATTCGGTGATCATTGACAATATCGGCTTGAATTTCTCTAAGTCTGATTGCATTATTGGCCAAAACAAGGTTCACTCTCTCTTGCTCCTGTGTGAATATGGGGCCCCTCCCTCCTTGGTGTTCTCGATGTTCAATCCTATGTTGGCCAAACAAAATATATGTAGCTTACTGTAAAATGATACAGGAATAGATTCCAAAACTGTTGATATAGTACATGCAGTAAGCTATGGAGTATCTGTTGACAGAAGATATGTTTCTCACCTGTACTCTTGACAAAATGTCCGAACTATTGATGCCACCGTGTACCTGCTTAGCTTAGGCTGTACTCTCAGTCCAGCCTCCCTCAGTGTTAGTCCGTGGTTTATTACATGGTCCACAATTGTAGCATACATTTTGTTACACAGATTTGGTTGTCTTCTTCTTTGTGCATGTCCTACCCCTCCTCCAGGTCTTCCTCTTCCTCTCCCTCTCCCTCTTCCTCTTCCTCTGACACCGTCCATTTTTTTTGAAGACAGGTGAACTTACCTGTTGCCTTTCTATAGTGCTTAAACCTGATTGGTGTGTCTACAATTAAGCACCAATGTGTGTGCACACCTGGTGGCTGTGTTTAACCAATTGGTTCATGGGTGTGTTCATTTGAAAGCCTTTGCTTTGAAATTGCAAGGAAATGACATCATGATCAATTTCTGTGTCAAATGCATACAAGTGTGTTTAGTGTTTTGCAAATCACTGTGTGTAATGTTTTGCAAAAAGTGTGAAGCTGACTGTGTGCTTACAGTTGTGCAAATCTAGGCCGGTGTTTTGCTCCTTGAGTGTAAGGTTTTGCTAATTGTGGGAAAGTTTTAATTTTAGTGTGTAAGCAATTGAAAAAAACTGTAAATGAGCTGGGCTTGGGTCATTGATAAGTCATTGTCTCATTGCAGCCTTATAATGCTGTGAAATGATCTAGGAACCCAAATTATTTGGGTGGATCCAATCATCCTTATAATATGAGCTTTGTTTCCAGAAGGTATCAAAATTGTCGATTAATGTTACACCCACAGAGCTGCAATAGTCTCATAGCCAGTTATGGAGGTCTAAAAGTCTGCTAACCTTTCAATGCCACAATTTAGGGAGGGCAGAGGGCCAGATATTATGGGGCGTTTGTTGTTGTCAAGCAGCGACCCAATCAGTTATTTAAAATCCATCTTCAGCTGTTCTGAGCTGCCCTTCATAATGTCATTGAATCCCACATGAACTATGGTAGACTACATTTCCTGACCCTGGTTTAAAATGTTTGGGAGCAGCTTATTGATGTCCTGTACTCGTGCTCCTGGATAGCGCAACGTTTTTGCTCCTCGGACTGAGACATATCTCACCATTGAGCTGCCCAATACAACGGCCGGAGAAGGGAATTGAGAAATCCGCCCATTCCCCACACACAATTCGTTGAGCCTTTCACGGCCAACAAAAAGCAGGATAGCATACGCCCGCTGCTCCCGGCGATAGGTCCAGATCTCCCACAGCAGGCAGTGCCCCGTCAGATCCAGAGAGAGGGAAAGGAGCCGAACTCGATGACGAAGCCACTGCTGGAGTCAGCATAGTTGGAGTTAGCACCGCTGTCGCAGACACAGGCAGTCCCAGTGATGAAGCCGCAGGTTGATCAGGCACCAGTGCAGCAAAGCTATTCCTTATGTCAATCTGCTTTAATGAACAGCAAGGCAAGCTTACACAATTGTTCATTCAATTTGCAGTAGATTTTACATCCACTGCGTTTCACAAGATGACAGCCTGGTTTACTGGTTTGCTAAAGAGACCCTAAAACATCAAACAACACAAATTACAATTCATACAAATGTCAAATGCCCATATAGCAAGCTAAATGTGTGTCTAGCTAGCTAATGTTAGGTAGACAGATAGCTTGTTAAATAGCGATTTTCATAAACATTATGAAGTTAAAATTACTTACATTTGTTTCCATCCTAGTAATTCTGTCATCCATTATTCTTGAAGCAACTCTTCATGGGAGTCTAGGGAAACATTCAATAGAAAGTCTGCATCTCGATTCACTTCGTTTGGAGGGCCAACTAGAGGGCTGAAAAGGCACTACACCTCGCTCAATGTTGAATTGTAATACCATTACGACACAATAAGGCTTGTGGGATCGTGCAAAATGGAGGGGGATGGCTAGGGGGGTATTGGGATTGAGCCTTGGTGGTTATCTCCAGAATTCAGCCCTGTGTCCTGCCAGTCTGCTGTAGGCATGGTCTGACCTGTATATGGGGTCAGGAGAGAGAGACAACCAGGAGCCCAATGGAGTGACAGCCAGGAGGTCTAATGTCTATCCGTCAATGTGTTGAGTCCAAGTGGCAAAGTCTTATATGTCTGGATTTGATTTGATCATTGTCTCATCCGTTCTCTTTCTCTTTCTTTTTCTCTATCTTTGCTTTTTCTCTTCCCCTCCTTTTCACTCCTAAAAGCTTTTGAACTTTGGGTTTCTCAATGCCATATGGTCTTCTGCTATCGATACTTTTCAACACAGATCCAGAAAATGCTTGTACGCGATTGAGAAAAACTTGAACCTTTTTTCCCATTTGACATACAGTAATTATTCCTCCATTCAGTCATGCCTGTCTGTCTTCCTCTACTGAAAAGGCTAATCATTTCTGACATTTAATCTCTGAGATTTTATGGCAGAAAAAGAACATCAACAGGAACTGAGTGCATAACCCTTTGGAGAAGAGAATGCATAATTCTAGCAGCTTTTACAGGTCCTGTACTGATAATGCTGTCTCAATGTGGCCAATATGATAGAGGGAGAAGTAGAGGGAAGTTTGTGTGTGTGCGTGTGTGTGTGTGTGTGTGTGTGTGTTTGTGTGTGTGTGTGTGTGTGTGTGTGTGTGTGTGTGTGTGTGTGTGTGTGTGTGTGTGTGTGTGTGTGTGTGTGTGTGTGTGTGGTTGTGTGTCTACATCCTCTCACTCAGGATAATCCCGCTAATTTGTTATTTTTTTTATTGCACATAATCGAACTTTAGGTGCGACATCTCTCCCTATCCATCAACAGCTATTCAGTTGCGACGCCTCAGCCACACATCTGCTCCCTTCTCACACGTCACACCAGCGTCGACATCAGTCAAGCAGCTTTTACCGAAATTACCACGACTTCAAGTCATTAACATTTTGTATACACATTCACAAGCTTCCTTTATTAAACTCTATTAAGAGAGTGAATATGGAACCTCAGCAGCGTAGGGATTTTTATTGAAACACTCACAGCTGATATTGTTGGATAGAACGGGTCTTTTTAGGCAACTGGTGGAGGTTGGCGTGTGTGTGTTTTTCTGTGTGTGCTTGTGTTTCTGTGTGTGTGTATGGTTCAGTATTCCAGCTAAATGTTTAATACAGTGTTTCACATCTCATTCATTCTGACATATATATTTTTGGTGTTTTAACTGAACTTGTCTGATCTTACTGCTACATCCTCTCATTTAGTTTCATTATGTCTTTGTCTTCCTTATACCTCTTGAACTGTTCATTGTACTTAAAGTGCATTCGGAAAATATTCAGACCCCTTGACTTCTTCCACAATATGTTACGTTACAGCCTTGTTCTAAAATTGATTAAGTTGTTTTTTTCCCTCATCAACCTACAGACAATACCCCATAATGACAAAGCAAAAACAGGTATTTAGAAATTGTTGCAAATGTATTAAACATCTCATTTACATAAGTATTCAGACCCTTTACTCAGTACTTTGTTGAAGCACCATTGGCAGCGATTACAGCCTCGAGCCTTCTTGGGTATGAAGCCACAAGCTTGGCACACCTGTATTTGGGGAGTTTCTCCCATTCTTCTCTGCAGATCCTCTCAAGCTCTGTTTGATTGGATGGGGAGCGTCGCTGCACAGCTATTTTCAGGTCTCTCCAGAGATGTTCAATCGGGTTCAAGTCTGGGCTCTGGCTGGGCCACTCAAGGACATTCAGAGATTTGTCCCAAAGCCACTCCTGAGTTATCTTGGCTGTGTGCCTCGGGTCATTGTCCTGTTGGAAGGTGAACCTTCGCCCCAGTCTGAGGTCGTGAGCGCTCTGGTGTCACACCCTGATCTGTTTCAACTGTCTTGTGCTTGTCTCCACCTCCCTCCAAGCGTCTCCCATTTCTCCCACTATCCCCTTTGTATTCATACGTGCGTTTTCTGTTTTGTCTGTTGCCAGTTCGTCTTGTCTCGCCAAGTCGTCCCAGCGTGTTTTTTTCCTGCTCTCTAGTTTGTGTTCTAGTCTTCCTGGTTCCGACCTGTTTCTGTCTGCCCTGATCCTGAGCCTGCCTGCCGTTCCACGCCTACCTGACTCTGATTCGGATTACTGAGCTCTGCCTGCCCTTGACCTGCTTTTTGCCTATCCCTGTTTATAACAAATCTCTGAGACTCTGACCATCTGCCTCCTGTGTCTGCATCTGGGTCTCATCCTGAGTTGTTATAGTACGAACTGGCCATGATCGACCGAGCAGACTCGGACCAGCTCCGCAACACTGTCTCCCTGCATGGAGCCACCATTGGAAGACATGAGGAGCTACTTCAGAACCTTATGGAAGGACTCCATACCTTGATGGAAGGCCATGACCAGTGTTTCAATTCCGTGGACTTTCTACCAGGCAGCAAGCCACAATGGAAACCTCCCAGACGCTCAGTTCAGTGCCTTGCAAAAGTAGTCATCCCCCTTGGCGTTTTTCCTATTTTGTTGCATTACAACCTGTCATTTAAATGGATTTTTATTTGGATTTCATGTGATGGACATACACAAAATAGTCAAAATTGGTGAAGTGAAATGAAAAAAATATTTCTTTTCAAAATATTCAAAAAAATAAATAACGGAAAAGTGGTGCGTGCATATGTATTCACCCCCTTTGCTATGAAGCCCCAAAATAAGATCTGGTGCAACCAATTACCTTCAGAAGTCACATAATTAGTTAGATTGTACACAGGTGGACTTTATTTAAGTGTCACATGATCTCAGTATATATACACCTGTTCTGAAACGCCCCAGAGTATGCAACACCACTAAGCAAGGGGCAACACCAGGCAAGTGGCACCATGAAGACCAAGGAGCTCTCCAAACAGGTCAGGGACAAAGTTGTGGAGAAGTACAGATCAGGGTTGGGTTCTAAAAAAATATCAAAAACTTTGAACATCTCACCGAGCACCATTAAATCCATTATTAAAAGATTGAAAGAATATGGCACCACAACAAACCTGCCAAGAGAGGGCCGCCCACCAAAACTCACAGACCAGGCAAGGAGGGCATTAATCAGAGAGGCAACAAAGACACAAAAGACAACCCTGAAGGAGCTGCAAAGCTCCACAGCGGAGATTGGAGTATCTGTCCATAGGACCACTTTAAGACATACACTCCACAGAGCTGGGCTTTACGGAAGAGTGGTCAGAAAAAAGCCAATGCTTAAAGAACAAAATAAGCAAACACGTTTGGTGTTCACCAAAAGCCATGTGGGAGACTCCCCAAACCTATGGAAGAAGGTACTGTAGTCAGATGAGACTAAAATTCAGCTTTTTGGCCATCAAGGAAAACGTTATGTCTGGCGCAAACCCAACACCTCTCATCACCCCAAGAACACCATCCCCACAGTGAAGCATGGTGGTGGCAGCATCATGCTGTGAGGATTTTTTTCATCGGCACGGACTGGGAAACTGGTCAGAATTGAAGGAATGATGGATGGTGCTAAATACAAGGACATTTTTGGGGGAAACCTGTTTCAGTCTTCCAGAGATTTGAGACTGGGATGGAGGTTCACCTTCCAGCAGGACAATGACCATAAGAATACTGCTAAAGCAACACTCAAGTGGTTGAAGGGAAAACATTTAAATGTCTTGGAATGGCCTGGTCAAAGCCCAGACCTCAATCCAATTGAGAATCTGTGGTATGACTTAAAGATTGCTGTACACCAGCAGAACCCATCCAACTTGAAGGAGCTGGAGCAGTTTTTCCTTGAAGAATGGGCAAAAATCCCAGTGGCTAGATGTGCCAAGCTTAGAGAGACATACCGCAAGAGACTTGCAGCTGTAATTGCTGCAAAAGGTGGCTCTACAAAGTATTGACTTTGGGGGGGTGAATAGTTATGCACGCTCAAGTTTTCTGTTTTTTTGTATTATTTCTTGTTGGTTTCACAAAAAAATGTATTTGCATCTTCAAAGTGGTAAGCATGTTGTGTAAATCAAATGATACAAACCCTCAAAAAATCCATTTTAATTCCAGGTTGTAAGGCAACAAAATAGGAAAAATGCCAAGGGGGGTGAATACTTTCGCAACCACTGTATCCACAGAAAGGTATATTTTCTGGGTGATTTAAATATTAACTTGCTTTCATCAGGCTGCCCACTCAAGAGAAAGCTTCAAACTGTAACTACTGCCTGTAACCTGGTTCAGGTTATCAGTCAACCCACCAGGGTAGTTACAAACAGCACAGGAATGAAATCATCAACATTTATTGATCACATCTTTACTAATGCTGCAGACATTTGCATGAAAACAGTATCCAAATCCATTGGATGTAGTGATCACAATATAGTAGCCATATCTAGGATAACCAAAGTTTGAAAGGCTGGGCCTAATATAGTGTATAAGAGGTCATACAAGAAGCTATGTAGTGATTCATATGTTGTTGATAAAGAATATTTGTTGGTCCGTGGTGTGTACTGAGAAGCAACCAGACACTGCACTTGACACATTTATGAAATTGCATATCCTAGTTACTAATAAGCATGCAATCATTAAGAAAAATAGTTTAAAAACAGTTAAATTCCAGTGGATTGATGAAGAATTGAAAAATGGTACAGTTGAGAGGGACGAGGCAAAATAAATGGCAAATAAGTCTGGCTGCACAACCGATTGGCAAGCGTACTGCAAATTGAGAAATCATTTGACAAAACTGAATAAAAAGAAGAAGAAACTACACAATGAAACAAAGTTTGAAGCACCTTAAATGAAATTTTGGGCAAAAAGGCAAACTCCACTCCATCATTCATTGAGTCAGATGGCTCATTCATCACAAAACCCACTGATATTGCCAACTACTTCAATAATTTTTTAATTGGCAAGATTAGCAACTTTAGGCATGACATGCCAGCAGCAAACACTGACACTACACATCGAAGTTTATCTGACCAAATTATGAAAGACAAGCGTTGTAATTTTGAATTCCGTAAAGTGATTGCGGAAGAGGTGAAAAAATGATTGTTGTCAATCAACCTTGACAAGCCACCAGTGTCTGACAACTTGGATGGAAAATTACTTAGGATAAAAATGGAAGATATTGCCACTCCTTTTTGCCATATCTTCAATTTAAACCTATTAGAAAGTGTGTACTCTCAGGCCTCGAGGGAAGCAAAAGTAATTCTCTACCTAAGAATATTAAAGCCCCCTTTACTGGCTCAAATACCGGACCAGTCAGCCTGTTACCAACCCTTAGTAAACTTTAGGAAAAAAGTTGTGTTTGACCAGATACAATGCTATTTTACAGTAAACAAATTGACAACAGACTTTCAGCACGCTTATAGGAAAGAACTTTAAACAAACACAGCACTTACACAAATGACTGATGATTGGCAGGGAGAAATTGATGATAAAAAGATTGTGGGGGCTGTTTTGTTAGACTTCAGTGCGGCTTTTGGCATTATCGATCATAGTCTGCTGCTGGAAAAACGTGTGTTATGGCTTTACACCCACAGTTATATTGTGGATAAACAGTTACCTGTCTAAAAGAACACAGAGGGTGTTCTATAAAGGAAGCCTCTCCAACATAATCCAGGTAGAATCAGGAATTCCCCAGGGCAGCTGTCTAGGCCCATTACATTTTTCAATCTTTACAAATGACGTGCCACTGGCTTTGAGTAAAGCCAGTGTGTCTATGTATGTGGATGACTCAACACTATACACGTCAGCTACTACAAAGACTAAAATTACTGCAACACTTAACAAAGAGTTACAGTTAGTTTCAGAATGGGCGGCAAGAAATAAGTTAGTCCTAAATATTTCAAAAACAAAAAGCATTGTATTTGGGACCAGTCATTCACTAAACCCTAAACCTCAACTAAATCTTGTAATGAATAATGTGGAAATTGAGCAAGTTGAGGTGACTAAACTGCTTGGAGTAACCCTGGATTGCAAACTCTCATAGTCAAAACATATTCATACAACAGTAGCTAACATGGGGAGAAGTATGTCCATAAAAAAGCACTGCTCTGCCTTCTTAACAGCACTATCAACAAGGCAGTTCCTACAGTCCCTAGTTTTGTCGCACCTGGACTACTGTTCAGTCGTATGGTCAGGTGCCACAAAGAGGGATTGCAATTGGCTCAGAACAGGGCGGCACGGCTGGCCCTTAGATGTATACAGAGAGCTAACATTAATGTCAATCTCTCCTGGCTCAAAGTGGAGGAGAGATTGACTTCATGACTTCTTGTATTTGTGAGAGGTATTGGCATGTTGAATTCACTGATCTGTCTGTTTAAACTACTAACACACAGCTTGGACACCCATGCATACCCCACAAGACATGCCACCAGAGGTCTCTTCATAATCCCCAAGTCCAGAACAGACTATGGGAGGTGCACAGTACTACATAGAGCCATGACTATATGGAACTCTATTCCACATCAGGCAACTCATGTAAGCAGTAAAATTAGATTTAAAAAACAGATACAAATACACTTTATGGAACAGCGGGGACTGTGAAGCAACATAGACATAGGCACAGACACATGCATACAAACGCATGATAACATACGAACTACTATACACACATGTACACATGGATTTTGTGTTGTAGATATGTGGTAGTAGAGTAGGGACCTGAGGGCACACACTTCATGTGTTGTGAAATCTGTTGTGAATGTATTGTAATATTTTTTAAATGGTATAACTGCCTTAATTTTACTGGATCCCAGAAAGAGTAGCTGCTGCCTTTGCAGCAGCTAATGGGGAACCATAATAAATACAAAATACAAACAAATAAAAAATTCAAAGCCTGACTTGTCATTCTTCTATATTGTCGTAACGTTAACATTAGAGATTGAAGATCTTTGTCATGCAATGCAGCTGAAGTAACGTAGTTTGGTAGCTAACTCTTTTCTTGCTTATTGTGTAGTGAAGGATAAAATATGTAGCCGAGCTGTGTATGGACCCTAATACGTTTGGCATAAATATTAGTTCAGAACAGTAGTTTTCATTTTTAATTGCCTCCACTGGTTAATCATTAATCCTCAAGAAAATTCAGAAAATGACTGAGTAGAGGAAATCCTAATGTTACATGTCAAACAGCTATTATGGAAAGGCCTGTTTCAGTACTACTCCACAGAGGATGGGTACATTACAGGCACATTGTTGTTTTTCAATTATCCTATGTTGCTCATATGGTAACTGTGTATTTGTTGCATGAGGAATATAAGGACAGCTATTACTGGCGCCATTACAGGCATTATGAAAAACACAAGGCGTGTCGTCAGTGAATTTCATGATAGCCTATCCGTTGGCCCCTTCTTCTGTTCGCGAATGATGTACTAATGTCCCATTCCATAGGTTGTATTTACAATATATCTCCCTACCACTAGTTGCTCCGTTTTCGAGGGATACTCCACCAGCGAGGGACACTTGAAAAAGAGGGGGAGGGCTAAGGGGGGGTATAGGGATTGAAGTGTCCCTTCTCCGACATCACCTTCCTGTCCACACTCTCCCCACCCACACACTCTGACAGGCTGTCAGGAATCAGGATAGGCACATGCAGCCCTTTCCTCTATGACTGTCAGTGTCTTGCTCTTTAATACTAATTGTTTGAGAGCTTTCTTATCCGAAGCCCATTAATGAGTCAGGGGTTATTAAGTGCACTTCCCATTTGGCATTGTTTCCTAATCTCACTAAGCAGCCCGGTGTTTCTCCTCCTGCACATTCTGAGTCGTCAGCGTGGAGTCTACACATATGCACACACGTACTGACACACACATGCAGGGACGTACACTTACGGGCACACATGTGCATGTAGAAACGTGTGCACACACATTTTACATTTTAGTAACTTGTTTTTCACACACACGCAGACGCACACTCACTTCCGAGGTAGCGTTTAACCACACGCGCATACACAAACACACGCACACACACACCACAGAAAGTGGCTCTTCACTTTTATTTCCCTGCACTGCAAGACTGGTTGAGGACAGGTAGGCTAAAGGCCCTGCAGACTAGGTTCTAACTGCTCCTAGCAGAACTCGGCTAGGCGTAAGCGAACATCTGTGCTCTCATACTCCTTTAAAAGACCTTTGCTTAAAAAATGAAAAAAAAGCAGCAATATTACTCTTTGTCCCTTTTGAGATGCCGTAGCAACAACATCGCCAGTAAAACTTCCTCAAAATAGTCCGAATTAATCTAAGATAAATCAAGAAATCTGTAATTAATTTTTGTTTTTGCCATGGAGATTTTACATCTAAGATGTTTGTTGCTGTATTTCTCAACTGAATTTTTTTGCATGAAAACTACTAATCTCTTGTTGAATTACAACAAATACTTAATTGTTCCCACTCCTACTAGGAGTAGTACTGTTGACCAATCACCAACGAAGGGGCATAAACTTTGGCTACTGAAAACCCAGAAAAAAACCTGCCGAAGACAAAAACGAACAAAAACATCACAAAATGTTGTCATAATATATGCACAAACTGTTTCAATTTGGAAACATACATTATGGTAAGCTTAACTTGTGTTTCACATGGACCATACTGAAATATGGAATGCATTTTTGGAAACGTCTTTAGTCAACATGCTATGATTTGACCCTCTCTTTTTTGTGTTGTTCTTAAATGTTTACTTGAGTAATCATTGTTGTAAAAAAAATATTTATATATATTACCGTAGCCTACACCGACTATAAAAAAAACATTAAGAATACCTGCTCTTTCCATGACAGGCTGACCAGGTGAATCCAAGTGAAAGCTATGATCCCTTATTGATGTCACTTGTTAAATCCACTTCAATCAGTGTAGATGAATGGGAGGAGACAGGTTAAACAATTATGTTTAAGCCTTGAGACAATTGAGACATGGATTGTGTATGTGCGCCATTCAGAGGGTGAATGGGCAAGACAAAAGATTTAAGTGCCTTTGAATGGGGTATGGTATTAGGTGCCAGGCGCACCTGTTTGAGTGTGTCAAGAACTGCAATGCTGCTGGGTTTTTCACACTCAACAGTTTCTCGTGTGTATCAAGAATGGTCTACCACCCAAAGGACATACAGCTAACGTGACACAACTGTGGGAAGCATTGGAGTCAACATGGGCCAGCATCCCTGTTCAACGTTTTCGACATCTTGTAGAGTCCATGCCCCGATGAATTGAGGCTGTTCTGAGGGCAAAAGGTGCGGAGTGCAACTCAATATTAGGAAGGTGTTCCTAATGTTTGGTATGTATACATGTTGTTGCTGGAGGTTCATGGGGTCTATGTTTACATTATGCCTACCCTTCATAAATTATATCTTCTTATGGCCCACCACAACACAACAAAGTCAGTTTATCCAACAATGGATTTACCGCCTAAAATAAAACTACATCCTGTAACCAAAGCATTCAAAACATCACTCCAAATGGAGGAAATTAGCATGCTTATCCTGGATACATGTGTGCTAACATCAAATAGGAATAGGCTATAATAGCCATTCCTGAATAAAACAACCCATTTGAGAGGAGGAGCAAGATAACAATGTATGAATGAACACATTGGTTCTGAAACATAGATTTTATTCAAACAAACAATAAAAAATAGTTTATCTGCCAGAATACAGAAACCACAGTCAAAAGCAGAATTGCATACATTCTGTAGGACATTCTTTCATGTGTTTTTTCGGAAGAAATCCAAATGATCGATAAAGACATCAGAATGATTGCTGTTAAAGTTATAACAATGTTTATTTACATTTTTTTGGAGAGGCGGGTTAGACCATGGTGCATTGGTTTCAGCAGTGAATGATTGAAACAAAAGAGATGAGATGTAGTATACGCAGTAAAGGGCCCGGGTGTATATGAATTAACATGATGTAAAGGTTTTCCAGAAGAAGTTCTTGCATCCAGCCTTGCGTTCACGCGGCGCCAGTACTGGGCCGGCTGCACGCTCCAGCTCGAGACGCACATCCTCCTGCTCCATGCCACGAGACATGTCATCTGACTCAATCGCCTCGTTCTCTGCTTGTGCGAGCTCTGAGAGCAGCTCTGCGAGTGTATACCTAGCAAGCGCCTGAAAATAGATAAATAAGATTACATTGTTATTTCTTCTGTTTTGTGGAGACAGAAAATTGCACATTTTAGCAACAAGATCCACTGAAATAGAAACAAATCAACATGCCTTAATAAAATGTAGCCTACACATTTAGGAAGGAAATCAGTGTTTGAATGTTGTTTTCTCTTCCTTCACATTGCTAAAATAGATGAAGGCTATTAGATCTGCATTATTTCTAGTGATTTAAGATGGCTGCAAATCTATTTAAATGACCTTTCCAATGCTGTTACGCATGAACCGATCACATAAAATGAGATGTAAAACATTTTTTTTCAACATGTTTTTTTTGGGGGGAAGAACACGTTTTATTAATAAACATTAGTTCCGTTTATACCCATTCTACTGTATGTTTTGACTATTCTCGTCAAGTTTTGCTTGTGCGTAATTGACAACTAACTACAGCAGACCGCAAATTCCAGAGACCTCTTTCGTTTTTATTTTACACATTTTCATTTTAAAGGTTGATTTAAAATATATAACAATTCACATTTACATTTCCTTAGTTGCTCTGATATCGGTATTTCCACATTCCTCCGCACTTAATAATATGCATGTCAATCTCTCCTGGCTCAATGTAGAGGAGAGATTGAATTCATCACTACTTGTATTTGTGAGAAGTATTGACATGTTGAATGCGCCGAGCTGTCTGTTTTAAACTACTAGCACACAGCTCAGACATCCATGCATACCTCACAAGACATGCCCCCAGAGGTCTCTTCACAGTCCCCAAGTCCAGAACAGACTATTGGAGGCACACAGTTCTACTTAGAGCCATGACTACATGGAACTATTTCACATCAAGTAACTCATGCAAGCAGTACAATCGGATAAAAAAAACGGATAAAAATACACCTTCTGGAACAGTGGGGACTGTGAAGAGACACACAGGCACAGGCACAGGCACAGACACACGCATACACACACACACATGGATTTTGTATTGTAGATATGTGGTAGTACAGTTGTGGCCTGAGGGCACACACTTAATCTGTTGTGAAATGTAATGTAATACTTTTTTAATTGTATATAACTGGCTTAATTTTTGCTGGACCCCAAATATTTTTACAAATACAAATACTTCATTTTGTGGTCGCTTCGGCACCCTGAAAATGTGCACCATGCTGTTCCCTGCATTGTGCTAATTTGATCGATACATTTCCCCTGCGCCTGCCAGTAAAACCGCAGAGGTAAATGTATGGCAACACAATATTTAACCTTAAATCTGTAGAAGGTATAGTCTCTATACTCTAGAGGTAAATATACTTAAAATTAAGTTGGCAGCTGTACCACCAAACTCAGGAAAAATCGTATTATATTGCCACAGCAGCTGGAGATATGCATTGTTTAAGAACGAAGACTTATAATGAAAGTCTGATTGAAGGTATTTACCTGTTTGCCTGCAGGTGCCATGAGTGACCGTTGAAGCAGCTGGCGGAGTTTGGCGTCGGACGGAGCCGCAGAGACGCTGCTGATGGCCAGGGCTAGGGAAAGCAGCGCTAGTGCGCACTGGACACGCGTCGAGAGCATCTTCTTCTGGATCTCGGGGGAGGCAGAGGATGGATGAAGGCGGTTCAATTGGGCAGAAAATCGTCGAGATGTGCTTCTCTTCTGGTTCTGCTGCTCCTTCTGTTGTTCTAGTCCCCCCTCCGAACCAGTCTTTTAAACGGTTCGTCTGGCATCAGGTGGTAAGGGGGGTTTCCTTCTGGCGCGTAACGTTTGGGTATGAGTGATGATTCCAAGTGACAAAGGTTCCACCGATTAGAGAGTCGTGCGCATCCTTCGAGAAAAGGGAATTCATGATCCTTTCATATGTTGAATATCGTCCGATTAGTGAAATATGGTTTCATTTGTAGAGAATATCGCTCCGTGTGGATCTTATTGAATTTCAACAAGTTCGTTTTGGGGTGTTTTCGCCCATTGAAATGAACTCAAGGCTCTGTAATGGAAAATCAACAACACATAAATCATGAATAGGCTACAATGTGTCAAACTTGGCCTCCACTTTAATGACTATATGACAACATGATGAGTCTGAACGTCACTTATGCCTGAACTGTTTTTGTTCTTCATAAATACAGCTGTTGTTGGAAATATCCACAATATTGTTTCTACATATAGGACATACAGTATATGTTTCCGATTTAGAGGACACTTAAACGCATTCAAAGCACTTCTCATATAGGTATTTTCACTCGCTAATTTACGTCATTACGCATGCCTGCAATGGTCGTGATGATCCTTTTGCATTTACAACAATTGAATTATTATCGAACAAAATACCAGTATGAATATCTCCAAATGAGACAAATATGCCTACATTTGAATAAAACTAGTGAATAAGCAAATGGATTTAATTTAGGCCTGCAGTTTTTTTGTATTATATAAAAGGGACACTTTTATTTGAAATATGGATTTAATTCTTATTCATTTAATTTATTTATCGGCACACACCTACAAGAAAAGACTCATGTTGACCTGCAATGGATGTGGAGTGCGTTTCGTGGACGAGTTCTTCTGAAGCCCGGTGGAATCCTCAGAATATATACTATCCCATTTACTTACTGCAATTAATACTGTAGCACACATTCTTTCCAACGTAATATCCCTTTTGATAGTCACATACTGTCACCACTGTTTGACATTTCGTGGCCTATATATGCAGAGACTTAATTAGACCAAATACTGGTGTTATATTTGCTTGCCAAACTTATGAGCTTCCAGATGTCTTGCCTGCATGTGTAAAGAGTCGTAGGTGCGCAATAGGCTCTATTTCTAGCGTTGACCTTCTAAGCCATTCTAATAAGACTTCGAAAGAAGACTGCTAAGTAGCTAATCAAATGGCTACCAAGACTACCCGCATTTACCCTTTTTGCACTAACTCTCTTGCACTGACTCTATGCACACACGCTGTATTCTACCAACACACTCACACATACACTGATACCCAAACACACATACAGCTCTGGAAAAAATTAAGAGAAGACATGTATGACAGCCATTCCATTCCAGTGTCTGTTGAATTCCAACACAGGCACACCTCATTCTACTGAATTAGGTACTGATTAGGTGATCACCTGAACCAAATCTTATTTAACGGGGAAAAGTATAAAAATCACTGCTGTGGTCATCACTATCCTCTTGCATTAGGACCACCTGGATGGCAAAAACAGTGCTAATAGTACCTCAAAAGTAATATTAATCAAAAAATAACTATTGACCATGCCAAAAGAGTTGAAAAGGAAAGTTTTGAGTGAGGAAAGAAAGGTTCAATTCTGGCTTTACTGGCAGAGGGATACAGTGAGCGTCAGGTTGCTTCCATCTTTAACATTTAAAAGACGGCGGTTCATAAGAACAAGGTCAAGCAGCAGACATTGGGGACAACAAAGCTACAGACCGGCAGAGGGCGAAAACGACTCTCTACTGACCGGGATGACCGCCAACTCATTCGAATGTCACTCAACAACGGTAGGATGACATAGAGTGACCTACAAAAAGAATGGCAAACGGCAGCTGGGATGAAGTGCACGGCGAGGACGGTTCGAAACAGGCTCCTAGGGGCAGGGCTGAAGTCGTGAAAGCTAGAAAAAAGCCCTTCATCAATGAGAAGCAAAGAAGAGCCAGGCTGAGGTTTGCAAAAGACCATAAGGATTGGACCATAGAGGACTGGAGTAAGGTCATCTTCTCTGATGAGTCCAATTTTCAGCTTTGCCCAACACCTGGTCGTCTAATGGTTAGACGGAGACCTGGAGAGGCCTACAAGCCACAGTGTCTCGCACCCACTGTGAAATTTGGTGGAGGATCGGTGATGATCTGGGGGTGCTTCAGCAAGGCTGGAATCGGGCAGATTTGTCTTTGTGAAGGACGCATGAATCAAGCCACATACAAGGTTGTCCTGGAAGAAAACTTGCTTCCTTTTGCTCTGACATTGTTCCCCAACTCTGAGGATTGGTTTTTCCAGCAGGACAATGTGCCATGCCACACAGCCAGGTCAATCAAGGTGTGGATGGAGGACCACCAGATCAAGACCCTGTCATGGCCAGCCCAATCTCCAGACCTGAACCCCATTGAAAACCTCTGGAATGTGATGAAGAGGAAGATGGATGGTCACAAGCCATCAAAAAAAGCCGAGCTGCTTGAATTTTTGCGCCAGGAGTGGCATAAAGTCACCCAAAATCAATGTGAAAGACTGGTGGAGAGCATGCCAAAACGCATGAAAGCTGTGATTGAAAATCTGGGTTATTCCACCAAATATTGATTTCTGAACTCTTCCTAAGTTAAAACATTACTATTGTGTTGTTTAAAAATGAACTTATTGTCTTTGCATTATTCGAGGTCTGACAACACTGCATATTTTTTGTTATTTTGACCAGTTGTGATTTTCTGCAAATAAATGCTCTAAATGACAATATTTTTATTTGGAATTTGGGAGAAATGTTGTCAGTAGTTTATAGGATAAAACAAAATTGTTATTTTTACCCAAAAACATACAGTGAGGGAAAAAAGTAGTTGATCCCCTGCTGATTTTGTACGTTTGCCCACTGACAAAGACATGATCAGTCTATAATTTTAATGGTAGGTTTATTTGAACAGTGAGAGACAGAATAACAACAACAAAAAATCCAGAAAAACGCATGTCAAAAATGTTATCAATTGATTTGCATTTTAATGAGGGAAATAAGTATTTGACCCCTCTGCAAAACATTACTTAGTACTTGGTGGCAAAACCCTTGTTGGCAATCACAGAGGTCAGACGTTTCTTGTAGTTGGCCACCAGGTTTGCACACATCTCAGGAGGGATTTTGCTCCACTCCTCTTTGCAGATCTTCTCCAAGTCATTAAGGTTTCGAGGCTGACGTTTGGCAACTCGAACCTTCAGCTCCCTCCACAGATTTTCTATGGGATTAAGGTCTGGAGACTGGCTAGGCCACTCCAGGACCTTAATGTGCTTCTTCTTGAGCCACTCCTTTGTTGCCTTGGCCGTGTATTTTGGGTCATTGTCATGCTGGAATACCCATCCACGACCCATTTTCAATGCCCTGGCTGAGTGAAGGAGGTTCTCACCCAAGATTGGACGGTACATGGCCCGTCCATTGTCCCTTTGATGCGGTGAAGTTGTCCTGTCCCCTTAGCAGAAAAACACCCCCAAAGCATAATGTTTCCACCTCTATGTTTGACAGTGGGGATGGTGTTCTTTGGGTCATAGGCAGCATTCCTCCTCCTCCGAACACGGCGAGTTGAGTTGATGGCAAAGAGCTCGATTTTGTTCTCATCTGACCACCCAGTTCTCCTCTGAATCATTCAGATTTTCATTGGCAAACTTCAGACGTCCCTATATATGTGCTTTCTTGAGCAGGGGGATCTTGCGGGAGCTGCAGGATTTCAGTCCTTCACCGCGTAGTGTGTTACCAATTGTTTTCTTGGTGACTATGGTCCCAGCTGCCTTGAGATCATTGACAAGATCCTCCCGTGTAGTTCTGGGCTGATTCCTCACCGTTCTCATGATCATTGCAACTCCACGAGGTGAGATCTTGCATGGAGCCCCAGGCCGAGGGAGATTGACAGTCTTTTGTGTTTCTTCCATTTGCGAATAATCGCACCAACTGTTGTCACCTTCTCACCAAGCTGCTTGGCGATGGTCTTGTAGCCCATTCCAGCCGTAGGTCTACAATCTTGTCCCTGACATCCTTGGAGAGCTCTTTGGTCTTGGCCATGGTGGAGAGTTTGGAATCTGATTGATTGATTGCTTCTGTGGACAGGTGTCTTTTATACAGGTAACAAACTGAGATTAGGAGCACTCCCTTTAAGAGTGTGCTCCTAATCTCAGCTCGTTACCTGTATAAAAGACACCTGGGAGCCAGAAATCTTTCTGATTGAGAGGGGGTCAAATACTTATTTCCCTCATTAAAATGCAAATCAATTTATAACATTTTTGACATGCATTTTTCTGGATATTTTTGTTGTTATTCTGTCTCTCACTGTTCAAATAAACCTACCATTAAAATTATAGACTGATCATTTCTTTGTCAGTGGGCAAACGTTCAAAATCAGCAGGGGATCAAATACTTTTTTCCTCACTGTACCTATAAATAGTAAAACCAGAAAAACTGATACATTTGCAGTGGTCTCTTAATTTTTTCCGCAGCTGTATATACAGTTGAAGTCGAAAGTTTACATACACTGAGGTTGGAGATATTAAAACTTGTTTTTCAACCACTCCACACATTTCTTGTTAACAAACTATCGTTTTGGCAAGTCGGTTAGGACATCTACTTTGTGCATGACACAAGTCATTTTTCCAACAATTGTTTACAGACAGATTATTTAACTTATCATTCACTGTATCACAATTCCAGTGGGTCAGAAGTTTACATACACTAAGTTGACTGTGCCTTTAAACAGCTTGAAAATTCCAGAAAATGATGTCATGGCATTACAAGCTTCTGATAGGCTAATTGACATAATTTGAGTCAATTGGAGGTGTATCTGTGGATGTATTTCAAGGCCTACCTTCAAACTCAGTGCCTCTTTGCTTGACATCATGGGAAAATCAAAAGAAATCAGCCAAGACTTCAGAAAAAAATGGTAGACCTCCACAAATCTGGTTCATCCTTGGGAGCAATTTCCAAACGCCTGAAGGTACAACGTTCATCTGTACAAACAATAGTGCACAAGTATAAACACCATGGGACCACATAGCCATCATACCGCTCAGGAAGGAGAGGCATTCTGTCTCCTGGAGATGAACGTACTTTGGTGCGAAAAGTGCAAATAAATCCCAGAAAACTAGTCCTATATCGACATTACCTGAAAGGCCACTCAGCAAGGAAGAAGCCACTGCTCCAAAACCGCCATAAAAAAGCCAGACTACGATTTGCAACTGGACATGGGGACAAAGATCGTACTTTTTGGAGAAATGTCCTCTGGTCTAATGAAACCAAAATATAACGGTTTGGCCACAATGAGCATCGTTATGTTTGGAGGAAAAAGGGGAAGGCTTGCAAGCCGAAGAACACCATCCCAACCGTGAAGCACGGGGGTGGCAGCATCATGCTGTGGGGGTGCTTTGCTGCAGGAGGGACTGGTGCACTTCACAAAATAGATGGCGTCATGAGGAAGGAAAATTATGTGGATATATTGAAGCAACATCTCAAGACATCAGTCAGGAAGTTAAAGCTTGGTCGCAAATGGGTCTTCCAAATTGACAATGACCCCAAGCATACTTCCAAAGTTGTGGCAAAATGGCTTAAGGACAACAAAGTCAAAGTATTGGAGTGGCCATCGCAAAGCCATGACCTCAATCCTATAGAACATTTGTGGGCAGAACTGAAAAAGCATGTGTGTGCAAGGAGGCCTACAAACCTGACTCAATTACACCAGCTCTGTCAGGAGGAATGGGACAAAATTCACCCAACTTATTGTGGGAAGCTTGTGGAAGGCTACCCAAAACGTTGGACCCAAATTAAACAATTTAAAGGCAATGCTACCAAATACTAATTGAGTGTATGTATACCTCTGACCCACTGGGAATGTGATGAAACTGAAATAAATCATTCTCTCTACTATTATTCTGACATTTCACATTCTTAAAATAAAGTGGTGATCTTAACTGACCTAAGACGGGGAATTTCTTACTAGGATTAAATGTCAGGAATTGTGAAAAACTGAGTTTAAATGTATTTGGCTAAGGTGTATGTAAACTTCAGACTTCAACTGTTTTATGCACACACACACACAAACACACACACACTTTCACACTCACCACATACGCTGCTACTAGTCATTTTACCCATACTTATGTGAACAGTACATAGCTACCTCAATTACCTCGTACCCCTGCAGAACTATACTATGAAACAAAGAGAAATGATATAAAGAATGATAGTAAAAAAGCTTTGGAGCACCTTCAATGAAATATTGGGCAAAAAGGCAAACTCTGCTCCATCATTCATTGAATCAGATGGCTCATTCATCACAACACTGATATTGCCAACCACTTTAATCATTTTTTATGACTTGCCAGCAACAAACGCTCACACTACACATCCAAATATAACTGACCAAATTATGAAAGACAAGCGTTGTAATTTTGAATTAGGTAAAGTGAGTGTGGAAGAGGTGAAATAAATATTGTTGTCTATCAACAATGACAAGCCACCTGGGTCTGACAACGTGGATGGAAAATTACTGAGGATAAAAGCGGACGATGTTGCCACTCCTATTTGCCATATCTTCAATCTAAGCCTACAAGAAAGTGTGTGCCCTCAGGCCTGGAGTGAAGCAAAAGTCTTTCTGCTACCCAAAAATAGTAAAGCCCCCTTTACTGGCTCAAATAGCCGACCAATCAGCCTGTTACCAACCCTTAGTAAACTTTGGGAAAAAATAGTTTTTGACCAGATACAATGCTATGTTACAGTAAACAAATAGACAAAAGACTTTCAGCATGCTAATAGGGAAGGACATTTTTTCCATGCATGGCACTTACACAAATGACTGATGATTGGCTGAGAGAAATTGATGATAGCATTGTTTTTGGGACAAATTATTCACTAAACCCTAAACCTTAACTAAATCTTGTAATGAATAATATGGAAACTGAGCAAGTTGAGGTGACTAAACTGCTTGGAGTAACCCTGGATTGTATACTGTCATGGTCAAAACATGTTGATGTAAAAATAGCTAAGATGGGATGAAGTCTGTCCATAATAAAGCGCTACTCTGCCTTCTTAACAGCACTATCAACAAGGCAGGTCCTACAGACCCTAGTTTTGTCACACCTGGACTACTGTTCAGTCGTGTGGTCAGGTGCCACAAAGAGGGCTTTAGGAAAATTACAATTGGCTCAGAACAGGGCAGCACGACTGGCCCTTAAATGTACATGGAGAGATAACCTTAATAATATGCATGTCAATATCTCATGGCTCAAAATAGAGGAGAGATTGACTTCATCACAACTTGTATTGACATGTTGAATGCACCGAGCTGTCTGTTTAAACTACTAGCACACTGCTCGGACACCCATACATACTCCACAAGACATGCAACCAGAGGTCTCTTCATAATCCCCAAGTCTAGAACAAACTATGGGAGGCGCACAGGTAACTGATGCAGGCAGTAGAATCAGATAAAAAAACAGATAGAAATACACCTTATGGAACAGCGGGGACTGTGAAGAGACACACACACAGGCACAGACACATGCATACACATACACATGCTAACACAGGCACTCTACACACACGTACACATGGATTTTGTATTGTAGATATGTGGTAGTAGAGTAGTGTCCTGAGGGCACACACTTAATGTGTTGTGAAAAGTGCTATGAAATGGAATGTCATGTAATATTTTTAATTGTATATAACTGCCTTAATGTTGCTGCTATTTTTATTCGTTATTCACTGTGTTCACTGTGTTATTATTTCTATTTTATTTGTAAAAAATGATCTTATCTTTAACTCTGCATTGTTGGAAAAGGACCCGTAAGTAAGCATTTCACAGCCTACACCTGTTGTCTACGAAGCATGTGACAAATAACATCTGATTTGATTTAATATTAATTCAAATCAGCACACCACTGGTTGCACAGTAGGCTACTGCGCTTCCATCATTATTTTATACACAAAGAAGACAGTGACTTGCAGATGTACAGTAGGTTAGTCCATTCTAAAGGATTGGCTTGCCACAGATGGAAAGTGACAGATGATTACTATAACCACCATTGGTTTTGGCAAGAGGCTGTTTGAATAGATGACTGATTACTTCACACACACACACACACACACACACACACACACACACACACACACACACACACACACACACACACACACACACACACACACACACACACACACACACACACACACACACACACACACACACACACACACACACACAACCAATATGATAACATACACAGATGCATTAGCACTTATTCACACACCACATATCAGTTATGCAATGTCCCTTCACAGAGTCTAATGCCACAGTCATATAAAAAATCGATTTTGCATTTATGAATCTGTACATGTGTGACAAAAAGGGGAATTAGAGAGCTACAGAGATGTGATGGATGGATGGATAGATAGATGGAAGTATACGTACAGTGGGATCCGGAATTATTGGATCCTTTCATAAAGATGAGCAAAAAAGACTGTATAAAATAAATAACACAAATACTGAGCTATATTGTATGCAGAAAAAAATACAAATACACTACCAGTCAAAAGTTTGGACACACCTACTCATTCAAGGGTTTTTCTTTATTTTTACTATTTTTTACAATGTAGAATAATAGCGAAGACATCAAAACTATGAAATAACACATATGGAATCATGTAGTATCCAAAAAACTGTTAAACAAATCAAAATATATTTTAGATTTGAGATTCTTCAAATAGCCACCCATTGCCTTGATGACAGCTTTGCACACTCCTGGCATTCTCTCAACCAGCTTCATGAAGTAGTCACCTGGAATGCATTTCAATTAACAGGTGTGTATTATTAAAAGTTAATTTGTGGAATTTGAGCCAATCAGTTGTGTTGTGACAAGGTAAAGGGAGTATACAGAAGATTGCCCTATTTGGTAAAAGACCAAGAGAAACGACAGTCCATCATTACTTTAGAACATGAAGGTCAGTCAATACAGAGAATTTCAAGAACTTTGAAAGTTTCTTCAAGTGCAGTCGCAAAAACCATCAAGCACTATGATGACACTGGCTCTCACGAGGACCGCCACATGAATGGAAGACCCAGAGTTACCTCTGCTGCAGAGGATAAGTTCATTAGAGTTACCAGCCTCAGAAATTGCAGCCCAAATACATGCTTCACAGAGTTCAAGTCACAGACACATCTCAACATCTACTGTTCAGAGGGGACTGTGTGAATCAGGCCTTCATGGTCGAATTGCTGCAAAGAAACCACTACTAAAGGACACCAAGAAGAAGAAGAGACCTGCTTGGGCCAAGAAACACGAGCAATGGACATTAGACCGGTGGAAATGTGTCCTTTGGTCTGGAGTCCAAATTGGAGATTTTTGGTTCCAACCGCTGTGTCTTTGTGAGACACGGTATGGGTGAACGGATGATCTCCGCATGTGTAGTTCCCACCGTAAAGCATGGAGGAGGATGTGTTATGGTGTGGGGGTGCTTTGCTGGTGACACTTTCTGTGATTTACTTAGAATTGAAGGCACACTTAACCAGCATGGCTACCACAGCATTCTGTAGCGATACGCCATCCCATCTGGTTTGGGCTTAGTGGGACTATCATTTGTTTTTAACAGGACAATGACCCAACACACCTCCAGGTTGTGTAAGGGCTATTTTACCAAGAAGGACAGTGATGGAGTGCTGCATCAGATGACTTGGCCTCCACAATCCCCCGATCTCAACCAAATTGAGATGGTTTGGGAAGAGTCGGACGGCAGAGTGAAGGAAAAGCAGCCAACAAGTGCTCAGCATATGTTGGAACTCCTTCAAGACTGTTGGAAAAGCATTCCAGGTGAAGCTGGTTGAGAAAATGCCAAGAGCGTGCAAAGCTGTCATCAAGGAAAGGGTGGCTATTTGAAGAATCTGTTTAACACTTTTTTGGTAACTACATGATTCTGTATGTGTTATTCATAGTTTTGATGTCTTCACTATTATTCTACAATGTAGAAAATAGTACAAATTTTAAAAAAACTTGAATGAGTAGGTGTTCTAAAACCTTTGACCGGTAGTGTAGCTAGCACCGAAAAAGCTAGCTAAGTTAGCCAGATGCTAGCAAATCTTTTGCATGTCTACCATGGTTTACAAACATTTCACATATACAGTTGAAGTCGGAAGTTTACATACACCTTAGCCAAATACATTTAAACTCAGTTTTTCACAATTCCTGACATTTAATCCTAGTAAAAATTCCCTGTCTTAGTCAGTTAGGATCACCACTTTATTTTAAGAATGTGAAATGTCAGAATAATAGTAGAGAGAATGATTTATTTCAGTTTCATCACATTCCCAGTGGGTCAGAAGTTTGTTTAAAGGCACAGTCAACTTAGTTTATGTAAACTTCTGACCCACTGGAGTTGTGATACAGTGAATTATAAGTGAAAAAATCTGTCTGTAAACAATTGTTGGAAAAATTACTTGTGTCATGCAGTTTGTTAACAAGAAATTTGTGGAGTTGTTGAATAACGAGTTTTAATTACTCCAACCTAAGTGTATGTAAACTTCCGACTTTTTTAAATAGCAAACAATATTTTGAAGCAAATACCCAGGGTAAGTGCAGTTTCATAGTGCAAGTGCTAAGTGCAATTAGTCCAACATTTTGTTAAGTTGCAGAATTGCATTTGGAATACATACAGGAGATGGAATTCAGAGTGGAGATGATGGGAAGAGTCAACTGCTATTTTATTCGCCTTCTGGAGTGCTCTGCCCAGGTAGAGAAGTTACAGTTCTTGCTGTTGCTGTCCCATGATTTTCCCGCAAGTCCTGACTATCTTGCCCAACCTATTTTTCTGTGCAACCTTGATATTCCCAAACCAGCAGGTCTAGCAGTAGGACAGAATGCTCTCAATTAATGATTTATAAAAGAGAACCATGATGGTTAGATCAACATTAAAAAAGTGCAGTTTCCATAGGAAATACAGTCTCTGATTGCCTTTCTTAAAAATAGCGTCAGTACACTGATCCCAGGACAGCTTGTTGTCAACGACTAGTCCAAGGTATTTGTACTCCTCCACTATTTCAATGGGCTCAACTTTTATCAGTGATTGTGTGTGCATGGTAAGGTTCCTTCGAAAGTCAATCACCATGTCCTTTGTTTTTGATATATTTAATTTTAGGTGGGGTGACTCACACCAGACAGTAAAAACATTCAGAGCCAGTCCGTGCTCCGTCTCACCCCCTTCGAGAAGACTGACCAAAGCAGAATCATCAGCATATTTGATCAGGTGGCGCCCTGGGAACCGGCTGGTGAATGTACTGGTGAAAGAACGCTGAGTTATCAACAAAAAGGGATTTTGAGCGAAGTAAGAAAAAAAACAGACCCAGTTGTGTTTAGTTGTTTAAGGTTCCAAACATATGTCATTTTCTTAAGCCATCTATTCACTAAATGACAGCATAGGTTTCAATTTTCATGCTGGATAGGCTTGGGTGTTTGCCTGGGAGAAGTTACAGGAAAGACAGGTGGGACGAAAGTAACACAAGTGACAACCTGGAATAAAATAAAATGTATTTTAAGCACAGGCCATTGTCTCCTCAAGTTCATATTGCTTTTATAATGTTAGCAAAATATCAACAAGTGATTGAATGTTTGACATCATTAGAATTACGCTTTAATCAATTGACTTGATGGATCAGCTTCTCACATAAGCTTTGTTTTTTCGTTTGGGTTGGGGACGTTGGGTCTGGGTGCCGCTGCCGAAGGAAACGGGGATGCCTCATCTTGCTCGTCAGGCTTCCATGCCTTAGCTGGCTTGACAGGTTTTCTTGCCTCGGTTGGCTCGGCAGGCTCCCATCCCACATCATGCCTCAGCCGGCTCGTCATGTTCCCACGCCTCAGCCGGCTCGTCAGCTCCCACGACTCAGCCGGCTCGTCAGATTTACACGCCTCAGCCGATTCATCAGGTTTCCACACCTCAGCCGGCTCATCAGGCTGCCAAGCCTCGGCCGGCTCGTATGGCTCCCACGCCTCGGCCCGTCAGGCTCGACCGGTTCCCGCTCGTGAGGCTCCCATGCCTCGGCTGGCCCGTCATGCTCGACAGGTTACCACGCCTTGGCCGGCTCGTCCGGCTCCCATGCCTCGGCCAACCCATCACCCCACCCCTAGAGGGTGGGGTGCTGTCACGCCTGCTCCCGCTTCCCCTCCCTGGCGCTCGAGGGCGCCAGGCTGCCCATCATTATGTACACCTATCACTATTGTTATAATGGACTGGCAATATATCATATGGTAAATGGACACTGTCCATTAGCGATATGTTACAATGGGCATTTACCATCACGAATTGGACATGAAGTTAAAGGGTTTAAACTAATAAAGTCCACTACTGGGACACTCTACTGTACAAATACAATTCGAATGTGCTGTCCTTTGACTGTTTATGATGATATTTTTAAGCAATGAGATGGCTAACTCGATTGCTCTCCCATTGCAATATGTTAAAATGGCATTTGCCATATGATGTATTGCAAGTTCATACTTCCCTTTTAGGATATGAAGGGGACCATGTACTCTATTAATATCCACCCCAACCTCCCCCCGATGACCCTAGTCGAAAACGGCATGTCTCTGCATGACCCAGAGGCCGTAATATGTCAAAGCCTGTTGAAATAACTACTAGTCAGTCTTCATTGCAGTCAGACCGAGCGAGCTACAGTCAAGTGGGGCACCTCGTTGAACTCGGAACGGCCTGGAGACTATAGTGATGCCATTTGTTTGCCATTCAGTGTTGATTTTAGCCTGTCCATTTGATGATGGTAACTCCCTGTTTAAACTTATGGGTAATGGACACTGTCCATTTGCAATATAACATATGGACAATGCCAATATATTATACTGCAATTGGACAGTCAGCCATCAAGTCAGTCAATAAGATATCATACTGACACCAAACTAATACATACTGACACCAAACTCACTTTGTCCAACTTGTTTAGAAGCCAACTATCACATATTTCAGAGCCGGCCCAAAATTCATAGCGCCTTCTGTTAAAACCATATAAAACCAGTTCTGGCATTATGTGTAGGCCTAGCTGAGGCGAACCCGAATCCCGAGTTTCGGCTCAATAGGTCATTCGGAGCCCGAGCAGCGACCTTAATTATTGCTGAATATGCACTTATTTCGGGGGTTGCTACAGGGTCCCTGAACGAGCTATCGGCGAGAAACTTGTAGGGTCCGTTTCTAAGGGCAGAGGCGGATTCAATGCACCTAGTCTTTTCTAAATGTCGTCAGTTTTGTTATGTTCAAAATGAATTGAATATATTGCAAATGGACGAGACTGTTTCTCAGCCGTAGAACCTCCTGGAGCCACATCACTCACTGTGTGGTACCGACTTAAGCTCTAAAACAGGTTTATAACGTTTCAGAGCTCTAGGTCTGACGGTTCTTTGATGGTTTGAACGCCGGTAACTGTTGCAGGCTCTGTGCGTCTGTAAGCCCCACACTGTGTCACTCCATCTTGGCTGTGTGTGTGAGTTTTTCTTGGAGGTCTGATGGGCAGCACTTGTCAGGCTAGAGCATGTCTCTATGGGTGCTGTCTCTGTGTCCTGGGCTTATGGGCTGGTTCTTTGGGTCTCAAAATAATACTTGAAGTACACAGGCTGTGTGAGTCTGTCCAATTGCAATATGAAATATTGGCACTGGCAATATATCACTGGCAATATATCATTATTTGATTGTGCACTTCTTGCCAGCTGTTACTTCCTTCCCAAGGCTGTGTTACTCCCACTCCGCCGGCAGGTACAAAAGTAATGTTCCGGTAGTTCTGTTCTCTGTCTATTTAATTTAAACTAATTTACCCTAGAAATAAAATGAAGTTGCTAATGGACAAATCTAAGTTGTGTGTCATAAAATATACCCTCTCTAGCTCTATCCATCTCTGAGTAATTAGGAATTAAACAAAAAGTGTTACTTCCACCCCGGTTCTCCCCTACGTTCACAGTGTGATTGACAGACAGCGTGAGTAATTATCCTCTCCCTCTGACATAGTGTTCCCTGTGGGGGCCGTTCATTGGTGGGCAGCACGACACGACAGCTCACACACTGTGCTGTGTGATGCCATGCAGCAGCTCCTAACACACCAATAAACATGGCTGCTTAATGACTTCAAGTCAGAAGCATACAGATCTTTAGAAATGCTGAGATTTGAGACCTCAATGTAGATCTTGAATTCAAAAGGCATTTACGAAATTTTGTTAGGAGAGATGCAATATTGCTGAAAATATTAAATGTTTGAAGGGGAAACAATTAAAGCTTACCAATCCCATATTATTATCGGTTTATAAATTGTTTGTTCATTAGCAACATGGGACAGGAGTTCATTTAGATGGTTTCCACCGACATCATTGAGACCCATTATGAAAAATGTTTACTGTTTCCTTGCATTTTCACAAAGATGTAGTCCTCTGTAGCTCAGTTGGTAGAGCATGGCGCTTGCAACGCCAAGGTTGTGGGTTCGTTTCCCACGGGGGCCAGTATGAAAATGTATGCACTCACTAAATGTAAGTCGCTCTGAATAAGAGCGTCTGCTAAATGACAAAAAATGTAATGCAATAAAGTATGATTGAAATGCTATAGTTTTGATTATAAGGCAATTGATCTAAGTTTATTTAGTTGTTTCTTTAGTTGTGCTTCTTGGATTTTGAATAAATAATTCATTTATAGCTTGGATGCCTTGGATGCCAAAGTCCTTGATGCCATCTCCTGCTATTGTGCCCTTGGGCAAGGCATACAGTGCATTCAGAAAGTATTCAGACCCCTTTTTTTTACAGCCTTAATCTAAAATGGATTTTAAAAATAAGAATATCATCAATCTACAGACAATACCCTATAATGACAAAGCAAAAACTGGTTTTTAGACCCTTTGCTATGAGACTCGAACTTGAGCTCAGGTGCATCCTGTTCCCATTGATCATCCATGAGATGTTTCTACAATTTGATTGGAGTCCACCTGTGGTAAATTCAATTGATTGGAAAGGCACACACCTGTCTACATAAGGTCCCACAGTTGACAGTGCATGTCAGAGCAAAAACCAAGCCATGACGTCAAAGGAATTGTTCGTAGAGCTTCGAGACAAAAAATAAAAAATCTGCAGCATTGAAGGTCCCCAAGAACACAGTAGCCTCCATCATTCTTAAATGGAAGAAGTTTGGAACCACCAAGACTCTTCCTAGAGCTGGCCGCCCAGCCAAACTGAGCAATCGGGGGAGAAGGGCCTTGGTCAGGGAGGTGACCAAGAACCTTATGGTCACTCTGACAGAGCTCTCGAGTTCCTCTGTGGAGATGGGAGAACCTTCTGGAAGCACAACCATCTCTGCAGCACTCCACCAATCAGGCCTTTATGGTAGAGTGGCCAGACGGAAGCCACTCCTCTGTAAAAGGCACAAGACAGCCCACTTGAAGTTTGCCAAAAGGCACAAGTCTCTGAATGTCCTTGAGTGACACAGCCAGAGCCCGGACTTGAACCCGATCTAACATCTCTGGAGAGACCTGAAAATAGCTGTGCAGTGACGCTCCCCATCCAACCTGACAGAGCATGAAAGGATCTGCAGAGAAGAATGGGAGAAACTCCCCAAATACAGGTGTGCTAAGCTTGTAGCGTCATACCCAAGAAGACTTGAGGCTGAAATCTCTGCCAAAGGTGCTTCAACAAAGTACTGAGTAAAAGGTCTGAATACTTTTTAATACATTTGCAAACATTTCTAAAAACCTGTTTTTGCTTTGTCATTAAGGGGTATTGTGTGTAGATTGATGACGTAATAAAACAATTTAATACATTTTAGAATAAGGTTGTAACGTAACAAAATGTGGAAAGAGTGAAGAGAGAGAGAGAGAGAGAGAGAGAGAGAGAGTGAGAGAGTGAGAGAGAGAGAGCAGCTACTTCATGCCCCATTAGCACAGCTGACATGTAATTACTCTTCTCTCACTCCTCCTTCTCTTCTTTCCATCTTTTTTCCTCACACACACGGCCCGCTGGTTGTTTGTGTTTAATTTACTGGTTTGTCTTCTCTTCCGCATGGATCGCCAGCCATCCTGCCTTCTTAACTTGACAGCCATTATTCATGAGCAGCACTTGAGAGCGGTTTTATGAACACAACGATTTGAATCACATGGCTTTAACGTCAGCTGTCACATTCCATACGTCTGTGTGTGCGGGTGTTGCTGTGTGTATGTAGTGTATGTGTATACACACACAGCGTCTCCATTTTACTGTAATCTGTGTGTCTCTACAGCCATGCATGTATATGTACTTGTCACATTCCCTGGTTAGACATCCTTTGTTTTGGATTTATTCTTATTCTTAACTCTAATCTGACGTCTCTCTTATTTCTTTCTCTCCAGGCGTTTAAAATGTGAAGCTTGGAGAATCGTGTCAAAATGATTCAAACACTGACAGGCATTCTAAATATTACCCATCATGTTCAGGTGTTATGGTCACACGTATGGGACAAGATGCTACTTACACGTTCAATGGTATCAATTGGCATTAGGGACCATTTGGAATTTATGGAACAAGGTACATGGAGGAATTTTAGGGAGGGTCATGCTTAAAAAATTCAGTCTAGGGTATTTTTTTGTATTTTTTAATTTAGTCCAGGGGAGGTTCATGTCATTTGTAATCAATTACATTTACATATTTCTCAGTGTTTTAAAAGTAGTTGCTTATTATATCTCGATGTGTGCCTGATGCTCAGCAGTAGCGCACGATTCTCCGCTGAGCGTGCAAGATCAAATGCGCCTATAATTTAGTGTGATCGCAATAAAAATGATCAAAAGCCTTAGGCTATACAAAGTGCGTGCTCAGAGAAGCACAGGGTAAAGATTGTGTTTTTCTAAGAAAATCTACAATTACTTTGTGTAGAGGGAGGGTCAATTGTTTTTCTCAAGCATTGAGGGAGGGTCATATGAAAATATATTTTGCTTAAAGACTCGATGTCCGTGCCCCCACTGAAATCTAATTAGCATAATACACAAATCCCCATCAAAATCCGTCACTTTAAGCTAGAGATACCTGTTTATCTTGGGAGCAAGAAAATACCCTCCCTTGGGCTAGAAACTCATTGCAGGTTTTGAAAATCACTGTTTTGTTTTTTAAAACTTTTAATCCTACCCTGTGATGTCACAGAGAATACGTTTTTTAGGGCCATTCTTCTTATCTTTTTAACCATAGATCATAGAAGCACGCTGTTTTCACGTATGTACACACTGGTTTGGTGCTGGAGATTATGAATATGAGTTTGAAAAGTGCATTTTCATTTCAGAGAGAACAGACTTTCTCTGTGCACCCCTTATTATAACTAACGTACAGTCCCTTACACACATGTATTCTCTTGCCTCTCATTTATTATCACATGATCCACCCCCCATATGTGTGTGTGTGTGTGTGTGTGCTTGTTCATGCTTCAGCTCATATGTGTGTGTTCGTGTGTGCAGATAAGTGTTTGTGTACTGTACTGTACATCCACCACAGGAGGTTGGTGGCACCTTAATTGGGGAGAACGGGCTTGTGGTAATGGCTGGAGTGGAATAGGTTGAATGGTATCAAACACATGGTTTCCAGGTTGCTTGATGCCATTCCATTTGCTCCATTCCGGTAATTATTATGAGCCTCCTGTGACATCTCCCCATTGGCTATAAGGATCCACAGTCAATGTTCTAGAATTAGTTACAGTAATAATGATGAAGATGTGGTGCATAATAGAACCAGAGAATATTAGGGGCCTCTTCTGTCTTGAATGCAATTACTTGCTTACTGAGGCCCATCTCCCCATGAGGAGCATAGGCCATCAACAACACCTCTCCAGCAAACTCAAACAGGCTGCAATAGGGAATTCCTATTGTCATCAACAGCCACACTGTGAGGAAATTATATACTGTAGATTCCTCTCAAACCTCTATTGAACTATCGACATAGTCCTTCTGTGCCCTTGGTGTGCCATTGTGGGATATAAGAGTGAAGGAATCTGAGTGTATGTCTATGGGGAAGGTGGTAATATAACCTGAGACAGATCAGTAGGCTACAGTCTAACAAAATTATCGAAGTGAGCAGGTCAAACACCTTATGGCACCTCTCTATTTCCATCATCTCATATTAAAGCCACAGTCTGCAATATTTATCGAACCGGGTCAGCAAGTGGCAGAGTCTGGCTGGTTTGAATGGCAGATTTTGTCTTTAAAGCTCACAGAGCTCCATTACGATGGAGTGTAATAATCCTTGTCTGATATTACTGGCTGCAATCTCTCGGCTGCTGAGGGTACTCTTAAAAAAACGGCAGGCTAATTGTGAAAGAAATGACAGCATTAAAATCAAAATGAATCTCTGAGGGTATGCTTACACAATTAAGTTTTTCTCAAACAGAAATCAATCTGCAGTCTTTTAATTATGTTAAAGGTCATGGCTTTCTCTCTCTCTCTCTCTCTCTCTCTCTCTCTAGTTACGAATTGTCATCACACCCATATAGAAAAGTATACACAGTAGTAGCTCCATTATGCTCAAGCTCACAGTCGATTATTATTATAGTACCACAGAATCCCAGTGTTTATCTGGTTTAGAAATGTATTAGTCCATCTGCAAAAACATAAATTCATCTTCTGTGCTGCTCCCCCACACATCACAAATGCACACACGGTATTTCGGAGAATCACAATACAGACGCGGTGCAGCACCGCCTGGAGCAATTTTGGGGGTCAATTGCCTTGCTACAGGGCACACTGGTAGAATATTACAATCAACAGCCTTCCAATTGCCGTTTTAAACTCCCAATTTGTACAGCCTGACCCGGGATTTGAACAAGCAGCTGCCCATATAGCACACTCCTGAGAGGAAACAGATGTTACTGTAATGAATCTGATAAATACTGTACTTGTATATCTGTATCATATTCTCAGATTATGATTAAATATTATGCAGTGTTTACTGAGTGTGTGTGTTTGTATCCGTGTGTGCTTCTGTCTTTGTGTAATGTTTGCGTGTATGTACTGTATGTGTGTGTGTGCGCGCATCTGTGCATGTGTCTTTGTGTTTTGTGCGCATGTGTGTGTGTCTTTGAGATGTGGGCCATGTCTTATCTTGTGCAGGACAAGTAAAGAGACAAGCCACATCTTCCCTGGTATGTTTATCTGTCAAGTGGCAAGTACAGCAACGTCATCAATGCCATTCAATCTAAGCCTTGTGAAAGCGATCAGAAGACTCCAAAAGAGCACCTGCTCTCAGAATCACTCTATTGACGTTTAAATACTACCTCTAAGGCATTCAATTTATCTATCTGCATATTGCTAATGATCTCTTTGCTTCATCTAGGAATGGGATGACGTGGAATGGTTTTCGTGTGTGCGCACGTGTGTATGTGTCTTTGAAGGGAGTTTTCCCCAGTGTTAGGGGGAAGAGGCTGTCTTGATTGATGGCTGTGAGGCAGCAGTCTTATCTCATGCTCCATGCCCTGGTCACTGGCTGTCAGCTGGTCAGATGGACCAGTGTTTTTTACAGTAGTCACAACACACAGCAGTTGGCCTTATCTTAGCCAAGACACTCAGACTGCCCACGTCACTGGGTTTTTGTGCATGTCTCTGTGTAGGTGTATATGCGTAAATGTGTTTTGTATGCTTTGTTTGCTTTTTCAAATTTGTATCGTGAATATGAGTGTGTTGATCTGAAATGTAGTGCATGTAAGTATTTTTGTAAGTATTTATGTGTGTTCATTTGTTTTCGTGCATATGTGTTTGTGTGTGAGTGGTTGTATTAAGTGTGTGTGTGTGTGTGTGTGTGTGTGTGTGTGTGTGTGTGTGTGTGAGCCACTGGTAACTCTCGCCAACATTGTATGGGCATCTGTTCACAAAGTTTGAATGGGGGAATATGAACAGGCAATCAATAGAAAACGATTTGACTTATCGCCTTCTCTCATATGGCACATTCATTATTCCCCCTATTATTTTACAGTCTGTAATCAACATGAGTCTGAATACTATCCCTAACCCACCAATCTGTAGAGCTGTTACTCACAGGAGGGTGTTGTCTCCTGTAACTCCTCATACACGCCTCAGCAGAAGACGATAATTCTACTCTTTCCTTCCTTCATTTCTTCCTCCCTTCCGCTTGTCTTTAGAACACTGCTCTAACTCCTGGGGGAGATTGGTGAAGCCATCCACACGCCATATGCCAACTGTTGACCCTGATATCATTTCCCCATTATGGCATCTATTGTCTAATATATACACTGTCATTGTGTGTTCAATTCCTGTAACGATCACACACACATACTGTATGAAAATGTATGCACTGTAAGTCACTTTGGATATTATTATATATTAGGGATGGCCATTTTTTATTATTTCACTAATCTAATGATATCATTAATATTTTTTAGGATATCAAAATAGCTAGAATCCTTAGTTGCTACATCCATTTTTGGACTTGTAAATTCATAATATATACCCATTGATTCTTGAAGAATATAACTTATGAGCTTAGCTCAACTGTGGTACCCCATCACAACCCAAAATATATACAGTGGCTTGCAAAAGTATTCACCCCCCTTGGCATTTTTCCTATTTTGTTGCCTTACAACCTGGAATTAAAATTGATTTTGTTGGGGGTTTGTATCATTTGATTTACACAACATGCCTACCATTTTGAAAATGCAAAATATGTTTTATTGTGAAACAAACAAGAAATAAGACAAAAAAAACAGAAAACTGGGTTCTCATGTGATGAGAGGTGTTGGGTTTGCACCAGACATAGGATTTTCCTTGATGGCCAAAAAGCTCAATTTTAGTCTCATCTGACCAGAGTACCTTCTTCCATATGTTTGGGGAGTCTCCCACATGCCTTTTGGCGAACACCAAACGTGTTTGCTTATTTATTTCTTTAAGCAATGACTTTTTTTCTGGCCACTCTTCTGTAAAGCCCAGCTTTGTGGAGTGTACGGCTTAAAGTGGTCCTATGTACAGATACTCCAATATCCGCTGTGGAGCTTTGCAGCTCCTTCAGTGGCGCAGTGGTCTAAGGCACTGCATCGCAGTGCTAACTGTGCCACTAGAAATCCTGGTTTGAATCCAGGCTCTGTCGCAGCCGGCTGCGACCGGGAGACTCATGGGGTGGTGCACAATTGGCCCAGGGTAGGGGAGGGAATGGCCGGCAGGGATGTAGCTCAGTTGATAGAGCATGGCGTTTGCAATGCCAGGGTTGTGGGTTCGATTCCCACGGGGGGCCAGTATAAAAAAAAATCTTTAAAAAAATAAAATGTATTCACTAACTGTAAGTTGCTCTGGATAAGAGCGTCTGCTAAATGACTAAAATGTTATCTTAGGTCTCTTTGTTGCCTCTCTGATTAATGCCCTCCTTGCCTGGTCTGTGAGTTTTGGTGGGCGGCCCTCTCTTGGCAGGTTTGTTGTGGTGCCATATTCTTTCAATTTTTTTATAATGGATTTAATGGTGCTCCGTGGGATGTTCAAAGTTTTGGATATTTTTTTATAACCCAACCCTGATCTGTACTTCTCCACAACTTTGTTTGGAGAGCTCCTTGGTCTTCAAGGTGCAGCTTGCTTGGTGGTGACCATTGCTTAGTGGTGTTGCAGACTCTGGGGCATTTCAGAACAGGTGTATACAGTGGGGGAAAAAAGTATTTAGTCAGCCACCAATTGTGCAAGTTCTCCCACTTAAAAAGATGAGAGAGGCCTGTAATTTTCATCATAGGTACACGTCAACTATGACAAACAAAATGAGAAGAAAAAAATCCAGAAGATCACATTGTAGGATTTTAAATGAATTTATTTGCAAATTATGGTGGAAAATAAGTATTTGGTCAATAACAAAAGTTTCTCAATACTTTGTTGTATACCCTTTGTTGGCAATGACACAGGTCAAACGTTTTCTGTAAGTCTTCACAAGGTTTTCACACACTGTTTCTGGTATTTTGGCCCATTCCTCCATGCAGATCTCCTCTAGAGCAGTAATGTTTTGGGGCTGTCGCTGGGCAACACGGACTTTCAACTCCCTCCAAGGATTTT
This sequence comes from Coregonus lavaretus, assembly GCF_964263955.1. Classification (NCBI taxonomy): domain Eukaryota; kingdom Metazoa; phylum Chordata; class Actinopteri; order Salmoniformes; family Salmonidae; genus Coregonus; species Coregonus lavaretus. Next base: position 1,159,659 of record NC_140013.1, on the reverse strand, counting down.
CTATGGGGTTGAGATCTGGAGACTGGCTAGGCCACTCCAGGACCTTGAAATGCTTCTTACGAAGCCACTCCTTCGTTGCCCGGGCGGTGTGTTTGGGATCATTGTCATGCTGAAAGACCCAGCAAAATTTTATCTTCAATGCCCTTGCGGATGGAAGGAGGTTTTCACTCAAAATCTCACGATACATGGCCCCATTCATTCTTTCCTTTACACGGATCAGTCGTCCTGGTCCCTTTGCAGAAAAACAGCCCCAAAGCATGATGTTTCCATCCCCATGCTTCACAGTAGGTATGGTGTTCTTTGGATGCAACTCAGCATTCTTTGTCCTCCAAACACGACGAGTTGAGTTTTTACCAAAAAGTTATATTTTGGTTTCATCTGACCATATGACATTCTCCCAATCCTCTTCTGGATCATCCAAATGCACTCTAGCAAACTTCAGACGGGCCTGGACATGTACTGGCTTAAGCAGGGGGACACGTCTGGCACTGCAGGATTTGAGTCCCTGGCGGCGTAGTGTGTTACTGATGGTAGGCTTTGTTACTTTGGTCCCAGCTCTCTGCAGGTCATTCACTAGGTCCCCCCGTGTGGTTCTGGGACTTGTGATCATTTTGACCCCACGGGGTGAGATCTTGCGTGGAGCCCCAGATCGAGGGAGATTATCAGTGGTCTTGTATGTCTTCCATTTCCTAATAATTGCTCCCACAGTTGATTTCTTCAAACCAAGCTGCTTACCTATTGCAGATTCAGTCTTCCCAGCCTGGTGCAGGTCTACAATTTTGTTTCTGGTGTCCTTTGACAGCACTTTGGTCTTGGCCATAGTGGAGTTTGGAGTGTGACTGTTTGAGGTTGTGGACAGGTGTCTTTTATACTGAGCCAAAAATCTTGCTTGTTTGTAGGTGACCAAATACTTATTTTCCACCATAATTTGCAAATAAATTCATAAAAAATGTGATTTTCTGGATTTTTTCTGTCATAGTTGACGTGTACCTATGATGAAAATTACAGGCCTCTCTCATCTTTTTAAGTGGGAGAACTTGCACATTTGGTGGCTGACTACATTTCCCCCCCCCCCCTCTGTATATACTGAGATCATGTGACAGATCATGTGACACTTAGATTGCACAAAGGTGGACTTTATTTAACTAATTATGTGACTTCTGAAGATAATTGGTTGCACCAGATCTTATTTAGGGGCTTCATAGAGCTCGATTTTGGTCTCATCTGACCACAACACTTTCACCCAGTTCTCCTCTGAATCATTCAGATGTTCATTGGCAAACTTCAGACGGCCCTGTAAATGTGCTTTCTTGAGCAGGGGGACCTTGTGGGCGCTGCAGGATTTCAGTCCTTCACGGCGTAGTGTGTTACCAATTGTTTTCTTGGTGACTATGGTCCCAGCTGCCTTGAGATCATTGACAAGATCCTCCCGTGTAGTTCTGGGCTGATTCCTCACCGTTCTGATGATCATTGCAACTCCACGAGGTGAGATCTTGCATGGAGCCCCAGGCCGGGGGAGATTGACAGTTATTTTGTGTTTCTTCCATTTGTGAATAATCGCACCAACTGTTGTCACCTTCTCACCAAGCTGCTTGGCGATGGTCTTGTAGCCCATTCCAGCTTTGTGTAGGTCTACAATCTTGTCCCTGACATCCTTGGAGAGCTCTTTGGTCTTGGCCATGGTGGAGAGTTTGGAATCTGATTGATTGATTGCTTCTGTGGACAGGTGTCTTTTATACAGGTAACAAACTGAGGACTCCCTTTAAGAGTGTGCTCCTAATCTCAGCTCGTTACCTGTATAAAAGACACCAGGGAGCCAGAAATCTTTCTGATTGAGAGGGGGTCAAATACTTATTTCCCTCATTAAAATGCAAATCAATTTATAATATTTTAGACATACGTTTTTCTGGATTTGTTCGTTGTTATTCTGTCTCTCACTGTTCAAATAAACCTACCATTAAAATTATAGACTGATCATTTCTTTGTCAGTGGGCAAACATACAAAATCAGCAGGGGATCAAATACTTTTTTCCCTCACTGTATATTGTTCAAAACAGCTGTTCACTTACTTACTACTCTTCCCCTCAGTGACTGCCAGCAGCGGCAGCTCCGCCTCCGTGGGCGCACAGGCCGTGCGAATATTGCTTGGATTGTGCTGCCAGCTATTTGCTATGAGGGTGGACAGCCCCAATGAAATCGCAGGACTTCATAGCATAAATTATAACAACACATAGCAAATGGACCGCCCTGGGGCGCTCAAATGACTTATTTACGCATGTGAGACTACAGTAGATCTGCTCTATCAGGTACAGATGGCGTTGAAGCAAAAAGCAAATTGTAATTAACTTGTAAATAAATAATCATAACAGTCATAGGAGCCTGGGATCTGATAAACCGGGCAACTACATCCAACAAGGTTCGAAGGACAGAGGGATACACTAGCTAGAACCATCTCATCACGGATCTGGTAGGACAAAAAAGCATAGCCAATTTTATTCTTTCTCCCTGATGTTGTTTATCAGGTTCTAATGTAGGTGACAGGGGGACATATTGTGCGGACTAAAACAGCATAAAACCAGATGTATCACGAAGCATGATCAAATTAATTAGCCAGCTACAGTAATTTTAAGGAACGTTTTGAGAAATAGTTTGTTCAATATTTTGGTAAGCAGATAGCTAGCTATAGCTAGCTGTTAGCTTGCTAGCTAGTTAGCTCCCATGTCAATTTCAAGTCTTTCTAAACTCATATCTGACTACCTCGGAAATATGAAGTTATTTCAGAATGAACGTTAACTGGCTAGCAAATTATGCTTTGTGACATTATGTTAGCTACAGTAGCTTTCCCCAGTTAGCTAATGTGTTTTCACTTATTGCATCTGTATGCTTGTTGCGTTCTCCCTGGTGCACTGGTTCATTCATGAGCTGGATGCTCGTTCTAAATAGTACAATCTAATCTGTTCAAAACAGTGGCAGCATGTGCAGCAGTGGTCATTCGGTTTTTGACATGCAAAAGTGAAACAGGTGTATTTATGCTGTTGTTCAAATACACAAATTGCTTTATATATCTTCTCACAGAAACCACCGGTAGTTCGAAAACTTGGCATCATATTTCTGTCATGCTACTTTGTTGACAACTACCAGCGCCCCGGGTATTCAGCCTATTAGCGGCCGCTGCTGTAGGCTGAGTTTACAGTGAGGAACAGACTAGTGTAAATGTTATGTCAAAGCCACGTGATTTCTGAAGCAACAATAGCTTAACGCACCGGCATAAAAACTACATTCGAAAGTATTTTGTTTGAGTCCCACGGTACTTCTAACCCATCATAAACATTGTGTATTTGATTGGATTCATCTATTTCTTCTGCATCCGTTGATACCAACCACTGTGGATCCTGAAAACAGATCTTCTCACAAAAACATCTGTAAAGTCCGAATGGTTTGAGCTACAAACTATTATGACTGTCACGCCTACTCCCGCTCCTTCCCTCCGGCGTTCGACGTCGCCGATATACTAACCACTGGTCCTGGGATCCGTCATTACGCACACCTGGCATCCTTAGATTCTTTCCCCAGTCAGTATTGTTTCTGTGGTATGTGTAGACACTACGGTTATGTTGTGTCGTTCCTTGTTTGTTGTGTTATTAAACGTTTCACTTGCACCTGCTTCTCGACTCACAGTGTCTTCGTTACAGAATACTGACTCCAACAATGGAGAGAGCAGGAAAACAAAAGACCCTCGACGAGCAGGGAGACCTTCTACGTCAACACCATGACCAGCTGGCACAACTGGGGACGGCTATGGGAGAGGTTCTTCGCAGTGTACAACGTCTCGAACATACCCGGGAGGCGTTGCCGTCAACTAGCGGAGAATACTCTACAGCCAGTCAACCCAGCGAGCCACCACAACAGCCCATTCAGCAACCCGCTCAGGTCAGCGATTACCATTTGTCCCTCCCGGATAAATATGACGGCACACCATCTACGGCACAGTCCCCTGTAGCTCAATATGACGGCACAGTCCCCTGTAGCTCACTTGATAGAGCATGGCGCTTGCAACGCCAGGGTTGTGGGTTCGTTTCCCACGGGGGGCCAGTATGAAAAATGTATGCACTCACTAACTGTAAGTCGCTCTGGATAAGAGCGTCTGCTAAATGACTAAAATGTAAATCTAAATGCCGTGGCTTCCTACTTCAGTGCTCCCTCTACTTTACACACCAGATGAGAGTTCCCACCACTGTGAGGTCCAAGTTTTCCACGGTTATTTTTCTGCTGACTGGGCGGGGATTGGAATGTGCCACGGCCGTCTGGGAGAGAGGAGAGGAGGAGCTAGATTCATATGAGGGGTTCATGGCTCTGTTCAAATGCATCTTCGATCATCCCCCGGAGGGCAGAGAGGGGGGTGAGCGCTTACTCCAATTACGGCAGGGGGAGCAGACGGTTGCCAAGTACACGCTCACCTTCCGGACAGTAGAAGCATCCAGCGGATGGAATGAGCTGGCACTTCTTACGCTATTCAGAAGAGGGGCTCTGTCTGTATTTTGGTCAAAGAGGGCACCAGCTCCAGCGTTGTCCGGCACGTCCTAATCTGGGATCCACAAGAGCAGAGGGACGGTCACGTGATCTTCCACCTCCTAGGGCAGGAGTGAGTATTCCATCTTCATCACTTTCTGCTAACCTCTTTTTGGTGTCCATCACACTAGTTGACTGTCCCTCATGTACTGTGTCTACAGCGTTAGTCGATTCCGGTGCCGCAGGGAATATATTGACCAGACCCTTGCCTCCTCACTTAACATCATCTCATACCCACTGTCCTCTCCTTTCCCGGTTCAAGCCCTCGACAATCGGCCACTAGGAGCCGGAACCATCACACATCACCCAACCACTCACCCTCACCGTGGAGTCCATTCATCAGGAGAACATCCCCTTCTTCATCACTAGTGCACCAGGTCACAATATCTTCCTCGGCCTCCCTTGGCTTCAACGCCATAACACCACCATCTCATGGTCGAGGATGAGATTCACAGACTGGTCACCCGAATGCCGGAGGACCTGCTTCCCCATGCCCTGTGGTTCCACGTCGGTTGAGAGTCCTGTGGTTGCACTTCAGCCCAACATTCCGGAGGTATACCAGGACCTACAGGAGCTATTCTCCAAGATCCGCACCACCTGTCTTCCTCCTTATCGCCCCTGGGACTGTGCCATCGACCTGCCAGCAGGGTCTGCGCATCCGCGTAGACGCATCTACCCTCTGTCGGTGGCTGAAACCCAGGCCATAGAAGATTACATCCAAGAGGCGCTCCAACAAGGTTTCATCCGCACGTCCACTTGTCCTGCGTCAGCTGGTTTCTTCTTCGTGGCCAAGAAGGATGGAGGGTTATGTCCATGTATTGATTACAGAGGACTCAATGAAATCACCACAAAGTACCGTTACCCTCTCCCGTTGGTGCCGGCAGCCATCGAACAGCTCCGCGGGGCCCGTTTTTTTACCAAACTGGACCTGCGGAGTGCATACAATCTCATCCGCATCCGGGAGGGGGATGAGTGGAAGACTGCGTTTAGCACGATGTCTGGTCACTACGAGTACTTGGTGATGCCTTTTGGTTTAGCCAATGCTCCGTCACTGTTCCAGGCATTCGTTAACGAGATGTTAATAGACATGCTCGGATGCCAGGTGGTCGTGTATATCGATGATATCCTGGTCTACTCGGCTACCCTGGAGGATCACATCACTCATGTTCGAGCAGTCCTGGAACGCCTCCTGGCTAACCACCTTTTCGTCAAGGCTGAGTGACAAGAAGGTAGATGCGGTCAGGTCATGGCCTGTCCCGACCACCATAAAGGGGTTACAACAGTTTATGGGGTTTGCCAATTTCTACCGCCGGTTCATCACCTCTCTCCTCAAGGGTGGTCCCCGTAGGTTGGTGTGGAGCCCAGCAGCCGACGAGGGCTTCCGTCTACTCAAGGGGCATTTCACCTCCGCCCCATTGCTCAAACACCCAGATCCCATGATATCCTTTGTGGTAGAGGTGGACACTTCAGAAGTGAGCGTGGGGGCAGTTCTGTCTCAACGACAGAGTAATCCACAGAAATTGTATCCGTATGCATATTACTCTAAGAAACTGTCCCCTGCAGAGAGGAATTACAATGTCGGTGATCGAGAGCTCCTGGCGGTTGGCATTAGAGGAGTGGAGACACTGGCTGGAGGGTGCCAAGGAACCATTTGTCATCCTCACCATTGGAACCTGGTGCGGATTCAGCCTCCTCGCTGTCCGTATGTATTATATAGACAGCGAGGAGGCTGAATCCGCACCAAGCAAGGTGGGCCCTTTTCTTCACAAGGTTCGACTTCACGCTGACCTATCGCCCTGGTTCAAAGAACACCAAGGCCGATGCCCTGTCCCGTCTCTACGATTCGGGAGAGGGTCCTAAGTGCATCTATAACCACATCCTCCCGAGTCGTAGCTCCTGTGGTCTGGGACGTAGATGTGGACATTCGCCAGGCTCTGGAGAGGGAGCCCGCGCCCACTAACTTTCCTCCTGAGCACATCTACATTCCCATGGGGATAAGGGATTGGCTGCTGTCCTGGGCACACACAGCTGTCGTCGCTGGACATCCATCTACCCATTTACATTTTGGTGGTTGTGGACAGATTTTCAAAATCCTGTCGCTGAGGCACTATTCCAGCCGGTCTTCCAGCATTATGGCCTTCCGGAGGACATCGTTTCCGACCGTGGCCCCCAATTCACATCACGGGTATGAAGAGCCTTTATGGAGAAGCTCGGGATCACGGTCAGCCTCACTTCCAGGTATAGGCCTCAGTCCAACGGGCAGGTGGAGAGGATGAACCAGGAGCTGGGGAGGTTCCTGAGGAGTCACTGTCAGGACCGGCAGGGAGAGTGGGCTCGATTCCTTCCACTCCACCTGCCCTTCAAGAAGCCGAGTCCCCAGTTTGTGGGACCGTTGAAGGTTCTCCAGAGGGTCAACGAGATGACGTATAGGTTACAGCTTCCCAGTGACCACCGTATCCCACCTTCTTTTTGTGTTTCCCTTCTCAGGCCGGTGGTTCCTGGTCCCCTAGCTGATGCTGTCCCCAAACGACACCTCTCCGCCCCTCCTGGACATCGAGGGGGGTCCGGCCTATGCCGTCAGATCTCTACTGGACTCTCGACGTTGTGGGGGTCGGCTCCAGTACGTGGTGGACTGGGAGGGGTATGGCCCAGAGGAGCGGTGTTGGGTTCCGATGGAGGACATTCCGGATCCCAACATCGTCGTTGTGCTGTGGCTGGGGCCACACGTCAGGAGGGGTACTGTCACGTCTACTCCAGCTTCTCCCCTCCGGCGTTCAGCGTCGCCAGTATACTAACCACCGGTCCTGGGATCCATCATTACGCATACCTGGCATCCATCATTACCCGCTCCTGCACGTCATCATGAGGCACACCTGGACTCCATTACCTCACTTATTACCTCCCATATATCTGGCAATCCCTTAGGTTCTTTCCCCAGTCAGTATTGTTCCTGTGGTTATGCGTAGACGTTACTGTTATGTGGGCTCATTCCATGTTCGTTGTTTTATTAAATGTTTCACCTGCACCTGCACCTGCTTCTTGACTCACAGCGTCTTTGTTCCAATGACCCATCAATGAAAAGCAGAGACTCTCACGAACACAAGCATGTTTTGCTCTATGACACTCACAAGCTACACAAGAGTCGTTAGAACGTGAAAGGTTCTTCTATATAGACGATCATAGGAAATTCCAGGACATATGATCTATAATGCTGTAATAAGCTCACATAGTTCGTGTCACAAACTCCACACAGTTGTCACTGACTAGTTGGATATTAATTCCCTACTGAGCAAACTATTTATGTACTTACAGTGCAGGTTTTGCTTGACATATATACTTTTCTAAAAACATGTTTTCACTTTGTCATTATGGGGTATTGGGTGTAGAATGGGGAGAGTAAAAAATAGATTTTATACATTTTGAATTCAGGCTGTAACACTGTGCCTTCAGAAATTATTCATACCCCTCGACTTATTCCACATTTTCCACAAAGTCTGAAGGTAGCCGGGTACCGGTAAAAAAATTTTATACAAGTATATATGGAAATATGTAAAGAAATTAATAAAAGGTTTCCTGATCTTTCATATATCTCTCAGATATATTAGGATAGATACTTTAGAACAAACTTCCTTATGATTTGTTTTACTATCTGTTTATCCATATATGAAGCTGTTATTCAATGCGCTAATAGCAGTAAGGCCAAATTCAATGTTTCATCAAATATACATATATATATATATATATTAGATACCTTAAGGGGTCCTAAAATTCTAAATCAAATAGCTAAAGTATCCTTGGTATGTCCATCTTAAAACAATTCCATATGTTAGCTTAGTAGAAATTAATGGTAAATATATTACGACTCAGGATATGACCCAGATGCAGACACAGGAGGCGGATGGTTCAGTTCTCAGATAATTTATTAGAACAGGGAGCAGGCAAAGGGCAGGTCGAGGACAGGCAGAGGTTCGTAACCAAGTCAGAGTCCAACAGGTACAGGACGGCAGACAGGCTCAAGGTCAGGGCAGGCAGAAGTTCATAAACCAGGTCAGAATCAGGCAGGTACAGATCGGCAGGCAGGCTCAGGGTCAGGGCAGGCAGAAAGGTCAGAACCGGAAAGTCTAGAAACAAAAAACTAGATAGCAGGGAAAAACAGCAAACACGCTGGGATGACCTGACAATACTAGAAGATCTGTCAACAGACAAACAGAAAACGCAGGTATAAATACACAGGGGATAGTGGGGAAAATGGGAGACACCTGGTGGGGTGTGGAGACAAGCACAACATAGGTGAAACAGGTAAGGGTGTGACAAGATAATGTATTGTGTCATTTTTTTTGTCACTTTCATTATAAATAAGAATAGAATATGTTTCTAAACACATCTACAGTACATTAATGCGGATACTACCATTAATTAATTGTGAATAATGATGAGTGAGAAAGTTACAGAGGGTCAAAGATCATACCCCCAAGACATGTTAACCTCTCACCATTACCAATAACAGGGGAGGTTAGCTTCATTATCCATGATTCATTCAGGATTATCCGTAATCACAATAGCATCCACATTCATGTAGAAGTGTTTCGAAACATATTATATTCTTATTTACAGTAAAAGTGACTCCAAAATGACACAATAAATTATTTACCATTAATTTTATTGGGCACAAAATAATCTGAAACACAACCAAAACGGACTGCAAATGCATCCAAGAAGTTTGTAGAGTCACAAGCTTGATGTAGTCATTGCGTGCTAGAAATATGGGACCAAATACTAAACTTTTGACTACTTTATTTATAAGAATCTTTATGGGTGTCAATAATTTTGACCACTACCTTTTTGAGAAAAAAAAAAAATTACTTGTTAAACCTTGAGTCCCATATTTGGGGTACTTTGAGCAGTTCTGGACCGGTTTTGACTGCCATTTGGTGTAAAATGTTTCTCTGTGAACGTTGTAGGGTCCCATATCTTATGGTGCCAGAAAGCCCCATCTCTTTGCTCTCTTCTACCACTCTCCCAGTGGAGCTGACTTGAAGTGTCAGGTTTCAGACCCCACATTTGCATAGGGAGTAACGTGTCAAATATTCTGGGCTATCCAGACAAAGGAACAATGTATTGTGTCTGGGAAACTCACAGCTGTGCTTGCAATAGCGCATATGGAATGCGAAAATCTAGCAGATGCAACAATAGTAGTTTCATCTGTGATATTGTCAGACAGATTTAGAGCTCTCAACATGAAAAAATACTAAATAAGTTCATAGAACTGAACTAAGACCACTTTCTCTTGGTCACAGACGGACAAATCACTGTGTGCTTAAAGCTGAAGTTGTAACAAGTATCTGTGCTGCTCAGTGGATGTTTAGGATAAAATTGTCTGTCTGTAGTTATATGAAATATAATGTCCTCTGATGCTGTTGAAAGCTGATGACAGCCGTTTACGCAGCCAGGAGCCCATTATATCACACTGTGAGGGCACCACTACTGAGCGCCAAAACATACAGACACACACGCATGCAAACACACACACACACACACACACACAGACCCAAGCATACTGAGCTTCAAAACACACAAACACTCTCACACACACACATCCTGACTCTCTGTGGTCACTTAAGATCCCATGGCACTTATGGTAAGGGTATGGGTGTTAAACTGGTGTCCTGGCCATATTCCCAACCTGGCCCCATATCCATCACGGCCACCAAATCATCCCTCTCACTCCTCACCTCGCCACCAAGATAGCTGATGTGTGGTGAGCGTTCTGGCACAAAATGGTTTTGCCGTGCATCACCCTGGGGTACTACACATTGATGGTGGATGAGGTGAGTTTGCCCCTTACTATGTAAAGTGTTCAGGGCACCTCAGTAGGCGGTAAGGCACTATATTAATACAATGCAGTATTAATATTAAGGAGTGGCCACCCTCAGTCATACAAAATGTTACACTTTCCTTTCCATAAATCAGCACTATTGAATACTATCTCTAACGGATATAATCCTGTAGCTTACTAAACTGTGTTAGCTAGTTACTGTGTGGTACAATTAGTCTAGGAACAGGAGTGATTGCATAACACACTGACTCCCTGGCTAAATAACGGTTAAATGGATTGTTCATTTTTTTCCCTGTCTGGGTGACAAAGAAAACCTGAGAGAGTGGGAAGTCATTTAAGAAAACCCAATATATAATAATATTTTTTTCATGGAGAATACTTATACATACTTAAGACAGTAGTAGGGTTGCAAAGGGAGGCTATATTACAGATAACTTTCTATGTTTACCAGTAAACTACCAGAATTTTGGTAACTTTCAATGTTCTAGTGACCTTTTGGGGTACTTCAGATTATCACAGGTGTCTGTAATTGTCTCTGGCCCTCTGTGTGGCCTTATCACAAAATATATAAATAATCAAATAAGATGAAAAAAACAAAAAAAAAACAATGACTAAAACATTATCATAAATATAAACCATCAATTTAGTGAACATTGGTGTTAAATATGAGGGTTTTAGTATGAAATATCCTTTATATATTTTTACACACTTTTATAAATTTTAATGTCTTTGTTTTTTAATGTTTTGGCGGAAAACTGGTGGCAGTTGTGAAAGAAGTCAATAATTGAAAGAGTTGCAGAGTTCATTTAAAATAATGCCATTGTTGATTAGATGCTTTTTACATTAATTATACTATTTTCTCGTGAACCATATGGTTCTATAAACCATTTCCACTAGAAACTCATGGACAATATGGACACAGATATATATAAAAAAGGAATACTATATATGAATACATTTTTTAAAAGTTATTCAAGTATAAATTACCAAAGTTTGCCATAGATTTGCCATAGATTACCTGTAAATTACCAAAATTACAGAATGTTCTGGTAACTTTGGTAAATTACCGGTAGCTTTGCAACCCAAGACAGTAGGCTATACAGGGGAGACAGAGTAGGGAGGAGATACAGCATAGAAGAGTAGCTGCTGCCTTGGCAATTAATTCACTCTATAAAATCAACCACGGAAGAATCCAGAGAAAAAACATTTCCTATTCTCTACATACTGTAGCTCTCTCAAATATTACCTGCTCTATTGACCAATGACCAGGTTGAATTGGAATCCCATGGTGGGGAAGGGCCATTATGCAGCATCATATTAACCTGTCGATGTGCAGTGAAACCACCTGTCATTCACTTACATGAGTGAATTATCTTAGCCTTCCTGGACAAAAACCTTTCTTCACCTCATCACCAACATTTAATAACACCGAACCTTTGAACTGCAGTCAATGGACACCCTTCACTCTCCTATACTAACTCCATTAGACAGGTAGAGCCCAGGCCTAACCAATTGATCCAGAGAGACGCCCATCCTAATCATTCCCATCAGGGACGCCTGGGCTATGATAACCAGACCTGGATTCAAAAGGCATTTTGTTTTTTGTCAATTGCTTTGAGCGTTTGATTGAGCCTGTCTGATGCCTGTACCAGATTGGCAGTGTTTGCACTATTGGGACTATTCCATTGGCTTCATTGGGCAAAGCTAACTCAATCAAGAGGTGTTAAGATATTTGGGGGAAATAACAATACTATTTGAACCCAGGTCTAATGCTAACCCACTGTGACAAGAGGGAAATCTCTATAATGGTGGCCTTTCCAGAGGCTTGGTCACAGCACATCCATCAGACAGCAGTAGATTAGATTCATAACAACCATTTCACCACAACACAGTGAGCATTCACTGCATGGATTTACCTGCTTCACCAACCACACACACACACTCACGCACATAGAAAGAGAGGGATGGAGATGGAAAGTGAGAGAGGGTAGGGAGTGAGAGAGAGAACGAGAGAGAAAACAGAGATAAATCTCCCTTCTCTGTAAACACAACAGTGGTAAGACGTTTTAATGCCTGACATACATGAGTCGCTTCTCGAGCTCGATAATCAAACACCCCAGATGTGTCTAAATATTTGCATTGTTTCAAAAGCATAATTAAATAACAATTACTGCTGGCTAAATGTCTTGTCCACATTGTCTGTCGTCAAGAGCCGCAGGGGAGAAAACACGCAAGAGGTGTTCCTGTTTTCACAGCCAATAAGGCTGTAATGAAAAATGCATCAAATGGCCCATTAGTCTTCGCCTGGAGCCGCTTAATCAGCCCCAGCATGTGGGTGGAAGTCTGCGGCTTAATGCTTGCGCTCGTGCGCGAGAGCCCCATCTCCAAACACTCGCCAAGCGGGTGCCATCTCTTAATGCTGTACGCTGCTGTGGCTTTTCTCCATTAGGATGGAAATCTGATTGTTTTTCGCTCTCCTCAGTGTCACTCTATTAAATAGGACGGAAGTATCCCTCATGGCCGCTAATTAGCTATAATCATAGTAATGTGGCCGGCTTAACCAGATCCTTTAAAACACACAGTGTCAACAAGAGCACTGTGCGTGTGTGTGCGCACGTGTATGTGTGGGCTGCTCTACCAGCTCTCACAGTCTCACATCAGAATTAGACGTTCATCCATTTTTCTCAAACGTAACATTTTGAAGTTGTTCCAAATGTCAAATTTCTAAGTGTTTAAGATTAAGGTTAGGCATGAACTCCAAATGGTTAAGGTAAGGGTTAAGGTTCGGGATAGGCTTAAAACAAAAATATCAAAAACAATGTTCTATTGTTGGATTTGAACTTGCAATCTTTGGAATCAGAGACAGACGCTTACACCCATCTGCCATTCCCGACCACAATGCACTAGCAAAACCTAAACCTACTTGAAGATTGAACAGCGCCGGAGAAGATGGCTGCTGTTTTACAGCCCTCTAACCAATTGTACTATTATGTGTGTTTTTCCGCGTTATTTGTAATTTATTTTGTACATAATGTTTCTGCCATCGTCTCTTATAACCAAAAAGAGCTTCTGGATATCAGGACAGCGATTACTCACCTCGTATTGGACGAAGATTTTTTCTTCAACGAGGCGGCCGCGAGGGATATCATACAGACACCTGACAAGGCCCAAATCCCCGTCATTCGCGTGAGGAAGAGACGGAGATATCGTGGACGTAGATCGGGGTGCCTTGTAAGGATCCGACGGCGAGCGAGTAAACTGCCTCTCCCATCAAACCTATTAGCCAATCTTCAATCATTTGAGAATAAATTGGATGACCTAAGATTACGGTTATCCTACCAACGGGACATTAAAAACTGTAATATCTTATGTTTCACCGAGTCGTGGCTGAACGACGACATGGATAACATACAGCTAGCGGGCTATACGCTACATCGGCAGGATAGAACGGCTGACTCCGGTAAGACAAGGGGTGGCGGTCTGTGTATATTTGTAAACAACAGCTGGTGCACAAAATCAAAATCTCGAGGTTTTGCTCGCCTGAGGTAGAGTATCTTATGATAAGCTGTAGACCACACTATTTACCAAGAGAGTTTTCATCTATATTTTTCATAGCTGTCTATTTACCACCACAAACCAATGATGGCATTAAGATTGCACTGAATGAGTTGTACAAGGCCATAAATCAACATGAAAACGCTCATCCAGATGCAGCGCTCCTAGTGGCCGGGGACTTTAATGCATGGAAACTTAAATCCGTTCTACCTAATTTCTACCAGCATGTTAAATGTGCAAACAGAGGAAAAAAAACTCTAGACCACCTTTACTCCACACACAGAGACGCATACAAAGCTCTCCCTCGCCCTCCATTTGGCAAATCTGACCATAACTCTATCCTCCTGATTCCTGCTTATAAGCAAAAACTAAAGCAGGAAGCACCAGTGACTCGGTTAATAAAAAAGTGGTCAGAAGACGCAGATGCTAAGCTACAGGACTGTTTTGCTTACACAGACTGGAACATGTTCTGGGATTCTTCAGACAGCATTGAGGAGTACACCACATCAGTCACTGGCTTCATCAATAAGTGCATCGATGATGTCGTCCCCACAGTGACCGTACGTACATACCCCAACCAGAAGCCATGGATTACAGGAAACATCTGCACTGAGCTAAAGGGTAGAGCTGCCGCTTTCAAGGAACGGGACTCTAACCCGGACGCTTATAAGAAATCCCGCTATGCCCTCCGACGAACCATCAAACAGGCAAAGAGTCAATACAGGACTAAGATTGAATCGTACTACACTGGCTCTGACGCTCGTCGGATGTGGCAGGGCTTGAAAACTATTACAGACTACAAAGGGAAGCACAGCCGCGAGCTGCCCAGTGACACAAGCCTACCAGACGAGCTAAACCACTTCTATGCTCGCTTCGAGGCAAGCAACACTGAAGCATGCATGAGAGCACCAGCTGTTCCGGATGACTATGTGATCACGCTCTCCGTAGCCGATGTGAGTAAGACTTTTAAGCAGGTCAACATTCACAAGGCCACAGGGCCAGACGGATTACCAGGACGTGTATTCCGAGCATGTGCTGACCAACTGGCAAGTGTCTTCACTGACATTTTCAACATGTCCCTGACTGAGTCTGTAATACCAACATGTTTCAAGCAGACCACCATAGTCCCCGTGCCCAAGGACTCTAATATATCCTGCCTAAATGACTACCGACCCGTAGCACTGACGTCTGTAGCCATGAAGTGTTTTGAAAGGCTGGTCATGGCTCATATCAACAGCATTATCCCAGAAACCCTAGACCCACTCCAATTTGCATACCGCCCAAACAGATCCACAGATGATGCAATCTCTATTGCACTCCACACTGCCCTTTCCCACCTGGACAAGAGGAACACCTACGTGAGAATGCTATTCATTGACTACAGCTCAGCATTCAACACCATAGTGCCCTCTAAGCTCATCACTAAGCTAAGGATCCTGGGACTAAACACCTCCCTCTGCAACTGGATCCTGGACTTCCTGACGGGCCGCCCCCAGGTGGTAAGGGTAGGTAACAACACATCTGCCACACTGATCCTCAACACGGGGGCCCCTCAGGGGTGCGTGCTCAGTCCCCTCCTGTACTCTCTGTTCACCCATGACTGCATGGCCAGGCACGACTCCAACACCATCATTAAGTTTGCATTAAGACAACGATGAGACAGCCTATAGGGAGGAGGTCAGAGACCTGGCCGTGTGGTGCCAGGACAACAACCTCTCCCTCAACGTGACCAAGACAAAGGAGATGATTGTGGACTACAGGAAAAAAAAGAGGACTGAGCACGCCCCCATTCTCATCGACGGGGCTGTAGTGGAACAGGTTGAGAGCTTCAAGTTCCTTGGTGTCCACATCACCTACGAACTATCATGGTCCAAACACACCAAGACAGTCGTGAAGAGGGCACGACAAAGCCTATTCCCCCTCAGGAGACTGAAAAGATTTGGCATGGGTCCTCAGATCCTCAAATTTTTTTACAGCTGCACCATCGAGAGCATCCTGACTGGTTGCATCACCGCCTGGTATGGCAACTGCTTGGCCTCCGACCGCAAGGCACTACAGAGGGTAGTGCGTACGGCCCAGTACATCACTGGGGCCAAGCTTCCTGCCATCCAGGACCTCTATACCAGGCGGTGTCAGAGGAAGGCCCTCAAAATTGTCAAAGACTCCAGCCACCCTGGTCATAGACTGTTCTCTCTGCTACCGCACGGCAAGCGGTACCGGAGTGCCAAGTCTAGGTCCAAAAGACTTCTCAACAGCTTCTACCCCCAAGCCATAAGACTCCTGAACAGCTAATCATGGCTACCCAGACTATTTGCACTGCCCCCCCACCCCATCCTTTTTACGCTGCTGCTACTCTGTTAATTATTCATGCATAGTCACTTTAACTCTACCCACATGTACATATTACTTCAACTACCTCAACTAGCCGGTGCCCCCGCACATTGACTCTGCACCGGTACCCCCCTGTATATATAGCCTCCCTACTGTTATTTTATTTTACTTCTGCTCTTTTTTTTCTCAACACTTTTTTTGTTGTTTTATTTTTACTTTTTTTGTTAAGAATAAATGCACTGTTCGTTAAGGGATGTAAGTAAGCATTTCACTGTAATGTCTGCACCTGTTGTATTCGGCGCATGTGACCAATAAAATTTGATTTGATTTGATTTGAGATAACAGTGCTCACTGTTGCCCCTAGTGGTCGGTTTCCACATCCTCTCCCGACGTCCTCAGACATGGATGGAAGTCGAATACTGACTTGTATCATGGGTGACCTGGCTACCCAGACTCCTTGCTCCAACCAAACGCTACACCACGCCCACGGATGTTTGTTTTTTCTCTGCAATGACTCTGGATCTGAATGTCTAACCGACCCTTCCAGGCCCCCAGTGTCCAGTCTGGAGAGTGATAATGGGAAAACCTAGTTAGTTGTACAACTGAATGCATTCAACTGAAATGTGTCTTCCGCATTTAACTCAACCTCTCTGAATCAGAAAAGTGCAGACGGCTGCCTTGACGCTTCGAACACACCGACTGCGTCATTGCGTTTTGGTACACCAGAAGTACATTCATTTCCAATGGAATGCTGCGTTTGCCTTGCAGGGCAGTTGCAGTGCGTTCTGTGTGGTGCATACGTTGAACGTATGCGTCAAACTATGTGCGTAAACGGGTTGACAGAAACGGAAGCAGAAGGTGAATGTTGAACATTTGTTGCACACATACAGTGGGGAAAAAAAGTATTTAGTCAGCCACCAATTGTGCAAGTTCTCCCACTTAAAAATATGAGAGAGGCCTGTAATTTTCATCATAGGTACACGTCAACTATGACAGACAAATTGAGAAAAAAAATCCAGAAAATCACATTGTAGGATTTTTAATTTATTTATTTGCAAATGATGGTGGAAAATAAGTATTTGGTCACCTACAAACAAGCAAGATTTCTGGCTCTCACAGACCTGTAACTTCTTCTTTAAGAGGCTCCTCTGTCCTCCACTCGTTACCTGTTTAATGGCACCTGTTTGAACTTGTTATCAGTATAAAAGACACCTGTCCACAACCTCAAACAGTCACACTCCAAACTCCACTATGGCCAAGACCAAAGAGCTGTCAAAGGACACCAGAAACAAAATTGTAGACCTGCCCCAGGCTGGGAAGACTGAATATGCAATAGGTAAGCAGCTTGGTTTGAAGAAATCAACTGTGGGAGCAATTATTAGGAAATGGAAGACATACAAGACCACTGATAATCTCCCTTGATCTGGGGCTCCTCCAGGCCGTCTGAAGTTTGCTAGAGTGCATTTGGATGATCCAGAAGAGGATTGGGAGAATGTCATATGGTCAGATGAAACCAAAATAGAACTTTTTGGTAAAAACTCAACTCGTCGTGTTTGGAGGACAAAGAATGCTGAGTTGCATCCAAAGAACACCATACCTACTGTGAAGCATGGGGGTGGAAACATCATGCTTTGGGGCTGTTTTTCTGCAAAGGGACCAGGACGACTGATCCGTGTAAAGGAAAGAATTAATGGGGCCATGTATCGTGAGATTTTGATTGAAGACTGCCACGTTTCATTGATTGAAGACAGCCACGTTTCATTGATTGAAGACAGCCACGTTTCATCTTCAATGCCCTTGCTGATGGAAGGAGTTCCATCAGCAAGGGCATTGAAGATGAAACGTGGCTGGGTCTTTCAGCATGACAATGATCCCAAACACACCGCCCGGGCAACGAAGGAGTGGCTTCGTAAGAAGCATTTCAAGGTCCTGGAGTGGCCTAGCCAGTCTCCAGATCTCAACCCCATAGAAAATCTTAGGAGGGAGTTGAAAGTCCGTGTTGCCCAGCGACAGCCCCAAAACATCACTGCTCTAGAGGAGATCTGCATGGAGGAATGGGCCAAAATACCAGCAACAGTGTGTGAAAACCTTGTGAAGACTTACAGAAAATGTTTGACCTGTGTCATTGCCAACAAAGGGTATATAACAAAGTATTGAGAAACTTTTGTTATTGACCAAATACTTATTTTCCACCATAATTTGCAAATAAATTCATAAAAAATCCTACAATGTGATTTTTTGAAAGAAAAATTCTAATTTTGTCCGTCATAGTTGACGTGTACCTATGATGAAAATTACAGTCCTCTCTCATCTTTTTAAGTGGGAGAACTTGCACAATTGGTGGCTGACTAAATACTTTTTTCCCCCACTGTATCTAGATGATGCTGCATACTATTTTGCACAATGATGCAGTCGCTGTGTACAAAGTGTATTGATAAATCCAACGTATGCACCACACAGAACACACTTCAACTGCCTCTGCAACGCAATGCTGCAAGGCAAACGCAGCGTTCCATTGGAAATGAATGTACTTCTGGTGTACCAAAACGCAATGATACAGTCGGTGTGTTCGAAAGCGATAATAGACAGCACCTAGGGAACAGTGGGTTAACTGCCTTGCTCAGGGGCAGAACAACAGATTTCTACCTTGTCAGCTTGGGGATTCGATCCAGCAACTTTTCAGTTACTGGCCCAACACTGCTACCCGCCAGGCTACCTGAAGTCACAACCTCTGCTGGTCGGCTACTGCATAGCGTAACTTAGCAGTGCCAAAAGCCCTGGTCTGCCCTAGAAAGCCTCTGCTGGCAGGCTACGTGGAGGCTCGCGCCCTCATGCACACTCTTCGCACGTGCACCTAATGGGGTGTGGTGTGCTATCTAGATGAGAGCGCGGAGTCAACGAGCTGGAGATGGAGGGGTTGACCAATGTCTAAGGGGCTGACAGGGGATGACAGAATGGAGAACAGAGGATGGACATGGAGATAAAGGATTGCGCTCACACTATGTTTGAAATATCAATTTAGTATGCAATTATAATTGAATACATTTTTTCGTATGTCTGAGGTAATTTTTTATGATGACAAAATGATGCAGTTGCACAAATTATAAAGTTAGTCCACAAAATCAAGATAAAATATTCTCATGGGGTAATCCAATCTAGCCTAACCGAGTTTTGATCAGTTGTTGTGATGGTAGCCCATTAACTTTTTATTTTCAGGTGAAAGGATCATGATCATATGACACCTAGACTAGAAAGGGAACTTAACTTTGCGCCAATTTGAGTTAGATTTTACAAAGAGAGTCACCATGCCGGCATGTATTTAACTGTACTAATCCTCCTTTGAAAGAGTCTCATAATTTTTTCCAGTAAGTCATTCGTAATTCTGATTATCGGAAGAATTTAGTGTGAGTCGTCAGGCTAGGGGTGGACTGCTACACAACAGTGTCAGTGTGTGAGTGCATGGCTACTGTTTGATAATAACGCCACATGTGAATATGCTAGTCTCACTGTTTAGACATGATTTGAAATAAGGATTTTCTATATCCATTAGTATCACTCCCCACTGGGCACACACTGGTTGAATCAATGTTGTTTCCATTATGTTGAGCCAAAGTGGAATACACTTTGAACTGATGTCTGTGCCCAGTGGGTCAGAGTCATTGCCTGTGTAGGCTAGTGGCAAGGCCTCCACATTTTTGAGATACCACTACCCGTTGTAGAACACAACAAAACCATGTTTTTTCACATCTCTAATGTCTCCCATTTATGAATTGGATTGTTGTGTAAAAAAAATATAACCCAATATTGCAAGCTCCAATATTGCTAAAACTGGGATTACAAGTAGTAGTTGTCTGCCCTACATATGCAAACAAACAGCATTCGGATATCTTAATCCATCTTGGAAATATAGACCTGTAAACACAGATATACAATAGATGAAAAATATCAACTTTTAATATTTATTATACTTATTGGTAGCTGATTAACAGACAACTTTCAAGTCAAATTTGTTCTCATTCAGTGTTGTATGGTCCTGCCTGACAAAAATACATACAGTTACATGTATTTTGATGTTGTGGCTCTTGTAATCGGCTCTAAGGAAAATAAGTTGGCTCAGACATCAAAATTAATTTTTGGGGGGTTCAAGGTTCCTCAAAGGATTTTGTATCTTTAGCCCCTACTCTTGCAATTTAGTCAGGAGGCCACCACAGATTATCTTTGGGGCCACCCTGGATATCGCCACAAATCCAATATGGAGTCCAAAATCCAATATGACTGCCATTTGAGGGAGGTTAAATCACATGTAAATATGAAATTTGTATACGAGAGTAATTTTTCTGAATTGTGTACAACACTCATGCCCATAAAGAGTGTTTTTGTAAGTGTTTTGGTATTCTAATATAAGTGTTTTGGAGTCCAATATGCCCGAAAAACACCTTCACCTGCGTATACACTGAGTGTACAAAACATTAAGAACAATTTCACAATATTAAGTTGCACCCCCCATTTTGCCCTCAGAACAGCCTCAATTCATCAGGGCATGGACTCTATAAGGTGTCGAAAGCGTTCCACAGTGATGCTGGCCCATGTTGACTCCAATGCTTCCCACAGTTGTGTCAAGTTGGCTCGATGTCCTTTAGGTGGTGGGCCATTCTTGATACACACGGGAAACTGTTGAGCGTGAAAAACCCAGCAGCGTCGCAGTTCTTGACACAAACCGGTGTGCCTGGCACCTACTACCATACCCTGTTCAAAGGCACTTAAATAATTTGTCTTGCCCATTCACCCTCTAAATGGGACATACAGAATCCATGTCTCAATTGTCTCAAGGCTTAATCCTTATTTAACCTGTCTCCTCCCCTTCATCTACACTGATTGAAGTGAATTTAACAAGTGGCATCAATAAGGGATCATAGCTATCACCTGGATTCACCTGGTCAGTTTATGTCACGGAAAGAGCATGTTCTTAATGTTTTGTACACTTAGTGTAAATTGTTGTTGTTTATTTTGTATTGTGTTATTCTGTCTTTAAAAGGGTTTCATATAGGACTATGAGTGGCACTACCATGCCTCTGTTGTGTATGAATAGCGGAAGCCAACTAGCTTTTCAATGTATGTTCATGTTTTTCACGACACAAGCACATAGTAGCGTAACCAAGTTACAGGATAACAACCTGTAATACAACAGTCAGCCACTCCAGCAGCTCTAACATTTCACATCCTTTCACAGCTGAAACTAAGTGTGCCCGGTTGATTCAACGTCTTTGAGGTGACCAGGACATGAGTGTGTCCTAACAGGGTGACGTCAATAGTGGTTGTAGTTCTGGGGCCTGACCAGGTTACACAGCTAACTGGTCATTCTGGGCAAGCTGCAGTATCCTTCCTGTATGACTGGCAGGGTATTCAGGGCTGTGTGGTGATCAGTTTCCATTTCTACAACACTTGGGTGCAGGCACTCAATAGATGCAGCTTGCATGCCAACGAGACCCATTGACTAATTGGAATGTTATCTCATCCTGGCTGATCCTGGACTTCCTGACGGGCTGCCCCAGGTGATAAGGGTAGGTAACAACACATCTGCCACACTGATCCTCAACACAGGGGCCCCTCAGGGGTGCGTGCTCAGTCCACTCCTGTACTCCCTGTTCACCCATGACTGCATGGCCAGGCACGACTCCAACACCATCATTAAGTTTGCAGACGACACAACAGTGGTAGGCCTGATCACCTGACAATGATGAGACAGCCTATAGGGAGGAGGTCAGAGACCTGGCCGTGCGGTGCCAGAATAACAACCTATCCCTCAATGTGATCAAGACAAAGGAGATGATTGTGGACTACAGGAAAAGGAGGACTGAGCACGTCCCCATTCTCATCGACGGGGCTGTAGTGGAGCAGGTTGAGAGCTTCAAGTTCCTTGGTGTCCACATCACCAACAAACTATCATGGTCCAAACACACCAAGACAGTCGTGAAGAGGGCACGACAATGCCTATTCCCCCTCAGGAGACTGAAAAGACTTGGCATGGGGTCCTCAGATCCTCAAAAAGTTATACAGCTGCACTATCGAGAGCATCCTGACTGGTTGCATCACTGCCTGGTATGGCAACTGCTCGGCCTCTGATCGCGAGGCACTACAGAGGGTAGTGCGTACGGCCCAGTACATCACTGGGGCCAAGCTTCCTGCCATCAAGGACCTGTATACCAGGCGGTGTAAGAGGAAGGACCTAAAAATTGTCAAAGACTCCAGCCACCCTAGTCATAGACTGTTCTCTCTACTACCGCACGGCAAGCGGTACCGGAGCGCCAAGTCTACGTCCAAAAGACTTCTTAACAGCTTCTACCCCCAAGCCATAAGACTCTTGAACAGCTAATGAAATGGCTACCTGGACTATTTGCATTGTCCCCCCACCCCCTCTTTTACGCTGCTGTTACTCTCTGTTTATTATCTATGCATAGTCACTTTAATTCTACCTACATGTACATATTACCTCAATTACCGCGACTAACCTGTGCCCCCACACATTGACTCTGTACCGGTACCCCCTGTATATAGCCTCGCTAATGTTATTTTACTGCTGCTCTTTAATTATTTGTTATTTCTTTTTTTTCTTGTATCTTTTTTTTTTACTTATCAATGTTTTACTTAACACTTATTTTTCTTAACTGCATTGTTGGTTAAGGGCTTGTAATTAAGCATTTCACTGTAAGGTCTACACCTGTTGTATTTGATTTGGTACTCCAGTAGTGGAATGGTTGATTGTCTGGTTGTGAAGGAGAGACTGTGAAACGGCTGTCACAAACAGACCTGCCCTTAGATCTTTCCAATACCTAATTGACTTGTGGTTGGAGTTTTTTATGTTGAATGTGGCAAAAGACCTGCAGGTCACATCCTATATATTCCTTTATATTTCTTTGGAAGTGAGGTAGTTTGATTATTTGGCTGATATTTACTGTGGGTAGTTGGCTGTGATTACAGTCTGGGCAGGCCCAGAAGGAGATGAGGAGAGTGACAGGTTACTGCCAAAATAAAGGAACCATCAACATAAAGTGTCTTAATAGGGTGTTGGGCCACCACGAGCTGCCAGAACAGATTCTACAAGTGTCTGGAATTCTATTGGAGGGATGTGACACCAATAAATTCCATAACTTTGTGTTTTGTTGATGGTAGCGAAAAATGCTGTCTCAGGCGCCTCTCCAGAATCTCCCATAAGTTTTCAATTGGGTTGAGATCTGGTGACTGAGACACACACACACCCACGGCCTATGCTCATTTGAGACCCCTCTTTCAAAGTCACTGAGATCTCTTCTTCTAGCCTTGATAGTGAAAACAATGGGCAACACGGCATTTTTATACATGACCCTAAGCATGATGGGATGTTATTGCTTAATTAACTCAGGAACCACACCAATATTCAATATACTTTATATCCCTCATTTACTCAAGTGTTTCCTTTATTTTGGCAGTTACCTGAACATTTGAAGATTATGCCTGAGCTTTGATGAAAAGTAAAGGGTTTTGCAGAGGTTGTGGAATGGATCAAGCATGGCGCACAAAGACCACTATTTCACAGTCAATCCCCAGCCACCATACACGATCACATACAGCATCTTTGTTTAAGATTGACCATCCTAAGGGGTCTCTTGTTTGCCATTGATGCCATTGTGTCCTTATAGGGATGTTGGGATTACTTAACAGTTTCCCAGACCAATGCATGAGTCACCACAGCACGAGAGCTCATTCTTCACATGCAAGTCCAGTTCAAGTGTCACATGGGCTGGCCAACCATAGGTGGTAGCAAAATAGGTACATATGAGGGCAATGCATGCCAACACTTTCCTCAGAGGAGGAAGGGGAGGACCATCCTCCTCAGTGAATTTCATACAAATAAAAACTGTGAAACATTAAAAAAGCTATCCTTTTTAGATTAAACTATACTAAATATATTAGTGTCACTAAATAATTGATTAAAACACACAGTTTTGCAATGAAGGTCTCCAGTATCCTCAACAGCACTCTGTAGGGTAGCAGCATGGTGTAGCCGGAGGACAGCTAGTTTCCGTCCTCTTCTGGGTACATTGACTTCAATACAAAACCTAGGAGGCTCATGGTTTTCACCCCCTTCAATAGATTTACACAGTAATTATGAAAACTTCTGGAGGACGTCCTCCAACCTATCAGAGCTCTTGTAACATGAACTGACATGTTGTCCCACTCAAACAAAGGATAAGAGAATGAATCTAGAACTGAAAGCATACGCTACAGCTAGCTAGCACTGCAGAGAAAGGCAATAGTTGAACAATTTTGAACAAATGAAGGAGAAGCAAGAGAGAGAGAGAGAGAGAGAGAGAGAGAGAGAGAGAGAGAGCTAGCTTTATTTCGTAGTATGTTTTTAAAACTTTCACTTTCACTTCCTTAGCTAGCTAGTTTAGCCTACTCAAACACCTGGCTCAAACAGAGAGGGATGCTATGTTAGCTAGCTGGCTATGGCTATCCAACACTGGAACTCTTCCAAGGCAAGGTAAGCTTTTGGTTTTATTAATTTATTTCCACCGGGGCCCGCCGGTGTAACTGCTAAACTGCTTGCTGCTGACTGTACACTGTACTGCATGATTGTAGCGAGTTTACTAACGTATTAGTTGTGGTAGTTATGACGATAATATGGTGACAACGATGTAGGATGTGTGTAGCGGTTAGTGGTTATGTCACGGTTTCGGCCGAGGCTGCTCCTCCTCCTGGTTCGGGCAGGCTTCGGCAGTCGTCGTCCCCGGAGTACTAGCTGCCACCGATCTATGTTTCATGTTCGTTTGGTTTTGTCTATGTTGTACACCTGTGTCTTGTTAGTCCTCGTTAGTGTCCTATTTAGTTCTCGTTGGTTGTGTGTGTCTTTGTGTGTGATTGCTCTTCTGTTTCGTGTTGGAGCTACTATTTTCCCTCCAGTGTTTTGGAGAGGTTCTTTTGCACATGTTAGTGCGCCGTTTGTTTTGTCGCCTGTGTGCGCCGTGTATTCGCCTTCGGGCTTATTGTGCTTATGTCTTTTGTGAATATTGCACTAAAGCCTTTGGACTGAGCCTCTGCGTCCTGCGCCTGATTCATACACCACACCCACCTTCAGCACCCGTTGACAGGTTATATGAAGCTGATGTGTTGTGCACTGAAGTCCACAAGCGAAGGGAAAAGGTGAGAGGAAGAGAACGCATAGACGTGAGAAGGAATTTTACAATGATCAAAGGGATCATGCTGTTTGTATGTGGCTGCTATGAAAGTGAACTGTGTTTGCATGTGATCAAGGATGTATTCATTCCACCGATTCTGAAAAACTTTTCTTAAATGGAATCAAACGGAACAAATAATATAATACCTGAATAATAAATATGGAGAATCCCCGCTCGATAAAGAGCAGAGACGGAAGGTTGCCGACGTTGACTTCGAAATCGTAGTAGTAGGCACTGCGGCCGCAGACACAGGCACTCCCAGCGACAAAGGTGCAGGAAGATCAGGCTCCAGGACACCGAAACTATTCGTTGTTTGTATCCGCTCCGGGCCTCTCGTTGGGAGTCTAGACTGCTTTGCGGGAGGTCGCTATCTTCGGCTTCCACAGCTCGTGACATGCGACCATCGTTGATTGCCTTTCTCCTCATGCTGTGCTCCTTCGACGGCGCTATCAGATGGGGGAGCTCCGGGCAACACCGGCCAGTCGGATAACGACAAACGACAAGGTGGATATGCATCCAACAAGTGCGAACGCAGTCCAGCCACTCTGCGTTTTCCCCAGTTTCTTACGTAGGCTGGCGACCTGCGTGATCGAGGAAGCCACCTCAAGCCGATAATCCTCAGCAAGTAAACAATTGCCGAATTGGAACTCAGAGTGATCCGGTTTGTCCCGAAACAAAGCATAATAGATCCAGCTCCTACAGCACTGGAACCGTTAATTTAGTTCTCCAGACAAAGAGAGCTCCATTGCAAAACTAATCTGGTACCAACTTCGTTAGCTTGATGGCTAGCAACTTAGTGTCTCTGTCAAGCAGGCTTCAACCTGTCTCTTAATCGGGATTCCGGAACAAGAAATAGCGGTCCTAGCTGTTAAAAGCTAACCGTATCGTGGAATCCACGCAAAAACAAGTTCTGTATTCGTATTTATGAATAGCGTTTTTGTTTTAATCCAAAATAACAAACAGAGTGTTTTCCAGCATACAATGTTCAACTGTGCAATCTGATGACGTCACAGAAATTGATGGATGCATAGCACTGTTTCAGTTATGGTAGGGTGAGTTGATTATCCTTTTTATACCAGGGCTATAATTTAACACATTTGCCGCTAGAAATTTGATTATTTGCTGGTAGAAATGTGTTCAACATCCACTGAAGTAGCTAGCAAGTTTACTAGATAGCTACAGTAGTTGCCATGGTAACCAAACAAACAGACTTGCTAGTTTAGCTAAACAAACTATCAGTCCTAGCTTGCCATTATGAAAATCGAAATCAACAATGCCAATAATATTTTTTATTCGACTTTTGCTTTCAAAAGCAGCTCAAACATAGAACATGTAAGAATGAACTATAGCCATTGAATTCTACCGTGCAAATATACTGTGTGTTATAGGGAAATAATACCCTTCAAGCCAATAGGAAACAAGTATTCAACAATGCCATGGTATAAGCTGTTTAAACTGGGTGGTTCGAGCCCTGAATGTTGATTGGATGACAGCCGTGGTATATTAGACCATATACCACGAGTATGACAAACATTTATTTTTATTGCTCTAATTACATTGGTAACGAATTTATAATAGCAATAAGGCACCTCAGGGGTTTGTGGTATATGGCCAATATACCATGGTTAAGGGCTGTATCCAGGCACTCCACATTGCGTCGTGATTAAGAACAGCCCTTAGCCGTGGTATATTGGCCATATACCACACCTCCTCGGGCCTTATTGCTTAAATAGAAATAAGGCCATGCTCCTAAAAAAACGTATTGTCCTGCCTCATCTTAAATGGCACTGCATTGAAAGGCTGCATTGAGACAATGACTTATCAATGACCCAAGCCCAGTTAATCCATACCATTGTGTCACTGAGTTGTCATAATGCTTCAGAAAATGTACATTATACCAGGGACATTGGTAGACACAATGTAAGAAACATAATTTATGTCCCTCAAACTGCAATGAATGCCTCTGCTGATCCTACAGCTATTATATGCAGTAATCATGTGCCTATGAACCAGAGTTATACATTAGCACTGAGGCGGTGTGCCCTAGTAGGAAGTCCACCATGTGCAGCTCATTCTGCACTAACATAAATAACATGAGCATGTCTACTTCTGCTAAGCTTCCCAGTAAAGCAATGAAAACAGGTAAGCATCTCAGAAAAGTGCTAAACATAGCCCACGTTAACGTATGTAGCTTAAGAAACAAGGTTCATGAAATTAATAACTTGATAGTAACAGATGACATTCATATTCTGACTATCTCTGAAACTCACTTAGATAATACCTTTGACGATACATGTTTATAACATCTACAGAAATGACAGAAATACCAATGGTGGAGATGTTGCTGTTTATTCAGAACCACATTCCTGTAAAGCTTAGATAGGATTAGTGTTAAATACTGTTGAAGTAATGTGGGTACAGGTTCACCTGCCTCACCTAAAGCCCAATCTTCTGGGAAGCTGCTATTGACCACCAAGTGCTAACAGTCAGTAGCTTGATAATATGTGTGAAATGCTTGATAACGTACAGTACCAGTCAAAAGTTTGGACACACCTAAACATTCCAGGGTTTTTCTATATATTTACTATTTTCTACATTGTAGAATAATAGTGATGACATCAAAACTATGAAATAACACATATGAAATCATGTAGTAACCAAAAAAGTGTTAAACAAATCAAAATGTATTTTATATTTGAGATTCTTCAAAGTAGCCACCTTTTGCCTTGATGACAGCTTTGTACACTCTTGGCATTCTCTCAACCAGCTTCATGAGGTAGTCGCCTGATATCCATTTCAATTAGCAGTTGTGCCTTGTTAAAAGTTAACTTGTGGAATTTCTTTCCTTCTTAATGCGTTTGAGACAATCAGTTGTGTTGTGACAAGGTAGGGGTTGTATACAGAAGATAGTCCTATTTGGTAAAATACCAAGTCCATATTATGGCAAGAACAGCTCAAATAAGCAAAGAGAAATGACAGTCAATCATTACTTTCAGACGTGAAGGTCAGTCAATACGGAACATTTCAAGAACTTTGAAAGTTCCTTCAAGTGCAGTCGCAAAAACCATCAAGTGCTATGATGAAACTGGCTCTCATGAGGATCACCACAGGAAAGGAAGACCCAGAGTTACCTCTGCTGCAGAGGATAAGTTCATTAGAGTTACCAGCCTCAGAAATTGCAGCCCAAATAAATGCTTCACAGAGTTCAAGTAACAGACACATCTCAACATTTACTGTTCAGAAGAGACTGCGTGAATCAGGCCTTCATGGTCGAATTGCTGCAAAGAAACCAGTACTAAAGGACACCAATAAGAAGAAGAGACTTGCTTAGGCCAAGAAACATGAGCAATGGACATTAGACCGGTGGAAATCTGTCCTTTGGTCTGATGAGCCCAAATTTGAAGCACGGAGGAGGAGGTGTCATGGTGTTGGGGTGCTTTGCTGGTGACACTGTCTGTGATTTATTTAGAATTCAAGGCACACCTAACTAGCATGGCTACCACAGCATTCTGCAGCGATACGCTATCCCATCTGGTTTTCGCTTATTGGGACTATCATTTGTTTTTCAACAGGACAATGACCAAGAAGGAGAGTGATGGAGTGCTGCTTCAGATGACCTGGCGTCCACAATCACCCGACCTCAACCCAATTGAGATGGTTTGGGATGAGTTGGACCGCAGAGGGAAGGAAAAGCAGCCAACAAGTGCTCAGCATATGTGGGAACTCCTTCAAGGCTTTTGGAAAAGCATTCCAGGTGAAGCTGGTTGAGAGAATTCCAAGTGTGTGCAAAGCTGTCATCAAGGCAAAGGGTGGCTATTTGAATATTCTCAAATATAAAGCATATTTTGATTTGTTTAACACTTTTTTGGTTACTACATGATTCCATATGTGTTATTTCATTGTTTTGATGTCTTCACTATTATTCTACAATGTAAAAAATAGTAAAAATAAAGAACCCTTGAATGAGTAGGTGTGACCAAACTTTTGACTGGTAGTGTATGTCCATAATAAAGCACTGCTCTACCTTCTTAACAACACTATCAACAAGGCAGGTCCCACAGGCCCTAGTTTTGTCACACCTGGACAACTGTTCAGTCGTGTGGTCAGGTGCCACAAAAAAGGACTTTGGAAAATTGCAATTGGCTCAGAACAGGGCAGCATGGCTGGCATTTGGATGTACACAGAGAGCTAATATTAATAATATGCATGTCAATCTCTCCTGGCTCAAAGTGGAGGAGAGATTGACTTCATCACTGCTTGTTTTTGTAAGAAGTGTTGACAAGCTGAATGTACCGAGCTGTCTGTTTAACCTACTAGCACACAGCTCAGACACCCATGCATATCCCACAAGACATGCCACCAGAGGTCTCTTCACAATCCCCAAGTCCAGAACAGACTATGGGAGACGCACAGTACTACATAGAGCCATGACTACATGGAACTCTATTCCACATCAGGTAAGTGATGCAAGCAGTAGAATCAGATTTTAAAAAACAGATAAAAAATACACCTTATGGAACAGCGTGGACTGTGAAGTGACACACACACAGGTACAGACACACGCACACGCATTCTACACACACATACATTGTGGTATTGTTGTATGCTGGTATTGTGCATTTTGTGTTGTGGATATGTAGTGGTGTAGCGGTGTTATATGATTTACTGTTTTATCTTTTTGTTTTATGTGTAATGTAAGTATCTTGATGTGTTTGGACTCCAGGAAAAGTAGCTATTGGGGATCCCTAATAAAATACAATCCAAAAATCGTGACCACCACTGATATAGTCACTGATAGTCAGCCAGGATGATGGACATGATCACAAATGCAGTGAGTCAGTGGAAGGTCATGTTGGATTCAGGTAGCTGTATTGGACTAGCAATGAATCAAAGCTTACTTCTAAATAATGAGGTGACTAAAGAGCCCAATCCTGGAGGCACACGTTATACCACAGCGAGGGCATCATTGTACAGTAAGGGAGAGGGTGTCCAGGGTTCTCTTTCCTTACGTTGAAGCCTCTGAGTTTCCTCATTGATCCTCAGACGCTCGTGACTTGGAATACTTCTGCTGCCTTTTCTATATCCAGACAATGGCGTTTGAGTGTAATTATGGCAGGCCTATTGGATTCCCAACAAAAATAGTTTTGAATACAGGTTATAAGTACAGTACACAAATATTAAAGATGTCTCTCATTTTAAACATATACAGGTGATTAAACCACAATTTAATGGTATTGTGGCAGCCATATTAGATTTTGGATGCCATAATGGATTTGGAGTGAAATCTAGGGGGGCCCCTTAACGTAACTGCAAGAGGCGGAACATACAAAATTGCAGTTTTCACTGTCTCAGCCCACTTGCTTTCCTTACAGACGATTAGATTACAATAGCCACAACATTTAAAAAATACAACTTTTAACTGTATGCATTTTTGTCAGGCAGGACCATACAGCACTGAATGAGAGAGAATTTTACTTGGAAAGTGTCTATTAATCAGCTACTAAAAAGTAAAGCTTACATGCATCATAAATATTCATAGTTGATATACAGGTATATATTTCCAAGATGTATTAAGATATCCTAATGCTGTTTATTTGTGTATGTAGTGCAGACAACTGACTACTTGTATTCCACATTTTAGCAATATCAGAGCTTGCAACATTGGGTTACATGAGCTTATGTGGCACACGCCCCCTCCAGCCAGGCATTCTGCACTTTTTGAGTTTAGGGCACGTGTCAAACTCATTCCACGGAAGGCCGAGTGTCTGCGGGTTTTCGGTCCTCCCTTGTACATGATTGAGGAATTAAGGTCACTGATTAGTAACAAACTCCCCTCATCTGGTTGTCTAGGTCTTAATTGAAAAGAGAAGCCAATATCCAGCAGACACTAGGCCCTCCGTGGAATGAGTTTGACACCCCTGGTTTAGGGGGTGTTTTCTTTAGAGCTGATTACAACAGCCACAACATACAAAAACATGTGTAACTGTATGTATTTTTGTCAGGCATGACCAAACAGCACTGAATGAGAGCATATTTGTGGCCCAACCCCCTCCAGCCAGGCATTATTCTGCATGTTTTGAGTTTAGGGGGTGTGACTCAATATCTATCAATTTTACTAAATGGGAGACATTAAAGATGTGAAACAACATGGTTGTGTTTTGTTCTACCTCAGGTAGGGGTATCTCAAAAACTAAAGCCCCTTTTGAGGATTGGCCACTCACTGGCCTAGTGTCAGTGTGAGTGTTTGAGTGTGACTGTATTTGTCAGAGTGTGTTACATCAGCCAGTACTAGATGTAATCTATGCATAAATTAATAAAGGGCATGTCAACCGAGTCTTTGATTTGGTTATACAAATATCATTGTATCAAAGAACTGACCCCACTGAAATTCAATTATTTTCTCTTTATTTCATAAATTAGACAGGTACATAATTCTGTTGATTTCATGAACCGTCATCAGGCACAGCTAACTGTTGATTGGCTGCATTAGTCAGATGCAGGTTGGTGGTGTGACATGATTGGCAGCATCGTGTCATAAGGTGGGCAGGCTTTTCTTCCCTCAGCAGGAAGTGAAGCCCTTCCAGTAGAAGTTCTTGCAGCCGGCTTTGCGCTCGCGGGGGGGCAGGTTGTTGGGGTTGTCCACTGAGCGCTCCAGCTCCACGCCCAGGTCCTCTTTGGCCCCCGCCGTGGACACCTCACTTTCCTGGGCCTCCACCTCAGGCAAGGACAGTTGGGATAGAATGTCCTCCACCACTTGCTTACTCCACTCCTACATGCAGGAAAGACACACATACTTTGGGAGAGTATAAACACACACATATACAGAAGCCAATATCAACAAAAGCAAACACAAACCTACACGCGTCATACACTCACACACAAACACACAAGTGATCGCGTGTGCACGCACATACACACACAGACACAGCCACACACAAATGTAATCGTTACCACATTAAGGCAGTCAGTGTTCATTTTCATGTCTCAATATGGTCCCGATTCCGACCTGAGTTAAGCACGCGTAAATGGAACTTAATTCCCTTTTTATGCACTTTTGTCTCTATGAGTATTCTGACCTTGAATTTAAGCATGAAAATAGCATGCTATTCACCTGCTATTCATTCGGAGCGGAGATCTAAGAAATGAAGGTGTGGCGGAGGTGTGTCTACAAATAAGGAAACTATGAATAAGGTCGAGCCAACCTGCCGGTTCCGAGTGGAAAAAGCATCTACTTACTTTCCGATAGAAATAACAGCATCTTCCATGCACTATAATTATTTAATGGATAAGAGCTAGGTAAATGAGTAATCCATCTGGAGAAGGGGATTGTAAATACACATAGCAATTGTTTAGATGATTGTTCCTTGTGATCCCTGAGGACGAATGTGAAACCAGCCACATGGAAGCAAAATGAAAATCATATCAACATGACATGTATTGCGGCCCCTTTTCCACAATGAAATAGGCTATAAATAGCTGTGCCGTTATTCAGAATTTTAATTGTGTGCCCTCATAATTTGCATGGATGAAATAAGCACACCCAAGCTATAGGCTTCTGCAGGGCTGAACCTGCTGAGTTTATGTATGCACTTTAGAGTGTTTTAATAATAGCCTACGCCCGGGCATTTCTCTCTTTTATTTTAAAATGTGTATCATTTTAA
Organism: Coregonus lavaretus; assembly: GCF_964263955.1. Classification (NCBI taxonomy): domain Eukaryota; kingdom Metazoa; phylum Chordata; class Actinopteri; order Salmoniformes; family Salmonidae; genus Coregonus; species Coregonus lavaretus. The sequence continues at coordinate 1,126,492 of NC_140013.1, read as the reverse complement.
ATATTAGCCACTAACGGGAGCCACCATCATTTATAACTGTCACTTTAGTGTTAGTTTTCTTCAACTTGTAGTTTACATTTTGCATCATTCCATTCCGGTTACCTTTCTTTCCTCTGTTACGTCCGTGTAAGTTGTTCCTGAGGGTCGCTAGCATTAGTGGATCATATTAGGCTAACGTTGTGCAATAATTCCGGATGTAGCCTATTTTAATAATTATGGAACTCAGACCACATGTAGCAGGTTAAACCTGGAGCCTGGTGCACGTTTCACGGCGACTGGACCGTTGTCATACAGTTCCATGATTAATGAGAATTAGGGTAGATTTATAGAACTATTGTTCAACCCCTATTGTACACTTTTTTCCACCTTCCAATATTTCATGAAATGAACTTGAATATGAAAACTTTCAGGATGAATCAAACTACTATACTTTGTATTCATCTATATATTTTGTGTGTAAAGGCTCTCCAAATCAGATAGGAGGAGAAATATTTGTTTTCCATCCACAGATAATTGAGAGGTGTACAAAAACACACAACAGCATACAAATACTTTTTCATGTTTGGTAGAAAACATTTGGTTTGTAAAATTAGTAACATTCCAGATGAGGTGCTGCAATATGCACTGTCAGAGTGAGCTGTCAATGACTTTAGCTAGCGAGTCATTAGCATGAGAACGTGTCACTCAGACAGACATGATTGTCAGTCATAGGAGGGAATGATGGAAATCTCCTTCTTGAGAAATATCGGTGTCTATTGGAGTTCACACCCCTATTACATGTAACAACTGCAATTTCACAGTCAGAGTCTTCTATGCACATCTGAATCTGTGGCAGAAATATGTGTATATGATACAGAATGAATTATGAAACATAAACTCCCCACTGGGCACACCACTTCATTTCAACTTGGATAATTGGGTAATATTTGATTGAAACGGTGATCAATGAGATTATAATTTATATTCACCCACTCAAAAATACGAAAAGTTGGTTATTTATACATCAGATTAATGTGTTATCACTGTGCTTCATCTAATAGCAGAACCAGATTACCTGGATTGCAGTTGAGATTACATTAAAAGTACATGGTTCAAGTGAGTGATCAATGCTGTTCGAGATTCTGCGCAGATTATTACAGCAATTCTTAAAGCAAAATCTCCACAGAACTGCGAAGACATATGCATGCTATCTTGAATATGCATGCTTTATATGATTACATTTTTTACATTTTACTCATTTAGCAGACGCTCTTATCCAGAGCGACTTACAGTTAGTGAATACATTTTTTTTTTTTATACTGTCCCCCGTGGGAATCGAACCCACAACCCTGGCGTTGCAAACGCCATGCTCTATCAACTGAGCTACATCCCTGCCGGCCATTCCCTCCCCTACCCTGGACGACGCTGGGCCAATTGTGCGCCGCCCATGAGTCTCCCGGTCGCGGCCGGCTGCGACAGAGCCTGGATTCGAACCAGGATCTAGTGGCACAGTTAGCACTGCGATGCAGTGCCTTAGACCACTGCGCCACTCAGGAGTCACTATTACATAGCCATTCATAGTTACAGTAACCTCAAAATGTGGCCATGGATGTGTTACTCATTTCAAGGTTTAATGTTACATTAGTTTGTAAGATAGCCTTAACATTAGGCTATTCACTGAATTACAAAAGTAATACTGAATTGTGTTTGGTTGACAATGCAACAAAATGCAATTTAAAGGAGATTTGAGCTACTGGCTTAATCACAATCTTTAAATTGGAGATGTGAATCCAACATATAATTTGTTAACATGTTGACAAGTTATTAGGCAATTTATATCAAAAGTGATATAGAATTTTGTTTGGTTGTCAACACAACCAAATATCAACATTTGAAGGAGATTTATATTCTGCTTGGATAGTTCCATCTGTGCCACTGCTTTCATTCCAGTTTGTCTACAAATTCATAATTTATATGTTGGATTCACGTCTCCATCTCAACCACAACTCTAAATTAAAGATTATGACTAAATCAAATCAAACTTTAAATGCACTTTAAATGAAGTTTGATTTGATTTACTCCTATTCTTGAATGTTGATGTGCATGGCACAGATGGAACTATCCAAGCAGAAGAATGTTGATATTTGGTTGCGTTGACAACAAAACACAATTCAATATCACTAAATATCATTACATTTGAAATCAAACAGAGCTTGAAACCCTAGACCTATTGTTAGTTGAATTCTAGGTTGAATTTAAACAATAGCTGTTGATGACTTTGCAAATGCTATATAGGCCTAAATATCATCCTTGATGATATATGAGTGATAAAGTATGGTAACATTTCATTTGCTTTGTTAAACATTTTAGTCATTTAGCAGATGCTCTTATCCAGAGTGATTTACAGTTAGTGAATGCATACATTTTCATACTGGCCACCACGTGGGAATCGAACCCACAACCTTGGCATTGCAAACGCCATGCTCTACCAACTGAGCTACACGGGGCCTACCTTTGGAATGACTTGGATAGCAACAGTGAATCTATTTAGTTTTTATGTGGAGATATCTCAACAATCATTCTCACGATAGCACATTGGTAATAGTGTGACAAATATCATTGCTAAGCAGGACTGGGCTTGGTTAAAACCCTGAATGGGAGACGAAAAGGTAGCTGCAGATAAATCAATTCTCCAGTAGGAGGTGTTGCCCAGCCTATTGTTTTTTTTTTCTTCTGATAGTGGATATAACGTTGAAGATATGACGTTGTTTTAAAGGTACAAATTCAACATATTTTATACAAGGATTGTCTATGTTGAAATTTGGTTACCATGATGACATAATCCTGTGGTTGAAATGTCACCCTCAAAACAACAGTTTACGTTGACTTTTCTCAAATGCAATGTATTTTCTATGTAGATTCCATGTCACAAGATGTTGAAACAACGTTGATTCAACCAGTTTATGCCCAGTGGGTCCTACTAGAGAGTGACTGTCTGTGTTGACTCTGTCCACCAACAATGACCTTAACCAAACAATTCCAAATCATGTCTTTAACACATGAATGAGAGAAAACACTTATGGGATGGGAGTGCTGTATACAGTAACAGTATATGACTAAAACAGTACTGCTGGGTTTCTGTTCAACCTGATAATTAATTGCACCCACCTGGTGTCCCAGGTCTAAATCAGTCCTTGATTAGAGGGGAATAATGAAAATCAACAGTGGAACTGGCTTCAAGGTCCAGATTTGAATTTGCCTGCATTAGTCACTGTTACTATTGTTGCCTAATTAAAGAGGTATACCAGACCTGTCAGCTGTAGTGAGTCTATGCCCTAGTATGTGTGTGAGTATGTGATAACCTGACCACAGACTATTTAACTGAATTCCATTGTGGGTTGGTGTGTAAGTCCGTTTCACTATGCTGTACCTGTTTTACTAACGACACATTATCATGTTCTCATACTGTCAGTAGTGGTGTTCCTGAATCGTTGTGAGAGTTGTACCATACTGTATGCTACTGTATGCATGGTCTCGTGTCATGACACGAGCAGTGCATGCTATCTGTGTGACCATGCCATTGGCTTCGCACCTGTGTGCAGTATAGCGGCACTTGTAGGAATGTGTATGCCACAGGAGGCTGCTGAGGGGAGGACAGCTTATAATAATGTCTGGAATGGAGTGAATGGAATGGTGTCAAACACATGGAAACCATGTATTTGATACCATTCCATTTATGCCATAGTAGACATTATTGTGAGCCTGTTCTCCCCAATTAAGGTGCCACCAGCCGCCTGTGGTGTGTGCCAGTGCCGAAGGCTGCTTACCTGTGTGGCCATGGCAGTGGCACGGGCCCTCTGAAGGAGTCTGCGGCTGCGGAGGTCCTGGTCGGGTTGCGAGGCGGCTCCTTGGCTGCAAATGGCCAGGGCCAGACCCAGCAGGGCTAGGGCACAGTGTATTCGGCAGAACTTCATGTCCAACAGAGCTGGGTTGGGTTTGCAGGGACGAGAAGCGGTGAAACGAGCTGAACTAAGCTGGACCAGGGTGTGCTGGATCTGGATCAGTTGGTATGGAGCAGGCCTGGTTCTGTTGATGGGGGTTCTGTGGGGCTCTTATAAAGAGCTCGTCCTCTCAGCTCGTCACTCTGCTTCCTGGGTTGTGACAGGTGGCCTGTTAGGGATGTGGCGGGTGTGGACCCCCAACCTCTTTCCCCACCGGCTGCCCGGCGATGATGGAATGCTGTGTCATAAACCACTTAGAAACACTTTCCGCTTTCTCTTTGTCTCTTTGTTCAGCCATTTAGTCACAAATGCAGCTCCTCTGAGACATATTGATTTTAGATGGAGGCGCGACAATAAAACAATTAGCCAATATGGATTCAGTACACACCGCTAATCTAAATCAAATAGAAACAGAAAATGTCTGCTTCATGAAAGCCTTTAAAAACAGGAAGCAAGAGTCATCACTTAAGTTCAAAATATTAAACTTAAGTGATGACATCACGGAACACTGCCAAACAAAAGATTCCTCTAATGGATTTTAGGTGGGTTAATTAACAACACATATTGCCACTGATTGCTATAGTGGGATCAACAGATTAGACTTTGTTTATGTAAAATATAAAAATTATCATTTTGTTTGCAATGGTTAACACAGTTCCATGAATTATGAGGTTAAAATCGTATAAACCATACAGTTGCACTTGCATCCAGTATTGTGGATATCTATTTTGTTATTTGTAAAGGCCTATTCTGAAAGGAATAATAGACTGAGTGCTATCTGTCTGATATCCCTCAGACAGCATTACATTTGGAATAAAACCAAATGACTGATTTCACAGACTCAATCTAATTCATAGGATACACCTTTTTCTACAAGAGTTGTTTCAGTTTATGCTGAAATGTCTGCTTATTTGCACAGAAGGCTGCATCATACTGTAGATATTGCTACTGTGCTACATTTTACTGTAGCTCTTCACTGCTCCCGTGTGGCCATGGATTACAGACTACAATAAACTTTGCCAGACGTTGTCAATGCAATTTTAACCCTCATCCCTAGGCTCAATTGCAGCTGGTGGATGACGTTAAATCACTTTTGATCATGATAAAAACACAATAGAATACATCTTCATAAAAAATCTTTGGATGTCAACAAAATATACTAGCAGGGAAAAATGAACACTCATTTATTACAATTAAATATTGTCACAACTACCTACATTTCTCTAACTGTGTTGCAACTACACTATTGGAAATGACAGGTGAACTGTACAACTGTACGATTAATGGCATAGCAGAGCTTGAGGATTGTTAAAAGGACATGTACAGTTGAAGTCGGAAGTTTACATACATTTAAGTTGGAGTCATTAAAACTTGTTTTTCAACCACTTCACACATTTCTTGTTAACAAACTATAGTTTTGGAAAGTCGGTTAGGACATCTACTTTGTGCATGACACAAGTAATTTTTCCAACAATTGTTAACAGACATATTATTTCACTTATAATTCACTGTATCACAATTCCAGTGGGTCAGAAGTTTACATACATGCACTAAGTTGACTGTGCCTTTAAACAGCTTGAAAATTCCAGAAAATTATGTCATGGCTTTAGAAGCTTCTGATAGGTTAACTGACATAATTTGAGTCAATTGGAAGGGTACCTGTGGATGTATTTCAAGGCCTACCTTCAAACTCAGTGCCATCATGGGAAAATCTAAAGAAATCAGCCAAGACATTTTTTTTGTAGACCTCCACAAGTCTGGTTCATCCTTGGGAGCAATTTCCAAACACCTGAAGGTACCACGTTCATCTGTACAAACAATAGTACGCAAGTATAAACACCATGGGACCACGCAGCCGTCATACCGCTCAGGAAGGAGACGAGTTCTGTCTCCTAGAGATTAACGTACTTTGGTGCGAAAAGTGCAAATCAATCCCAGAACAACAACAAAGGACCTTGTGAAGATGCTGGAGGAAACAGGTACAAAAGCATCTATATCCACAGTAAAACGAGTCCTATATTGACATAACCTGAAAGGCCGCTCAGCAAGGAAGAAGCCACTGCTCCAAAACCGCCATAAAAAAGCCAGACTACGGTTTGCAACTGCACATGGGGACAAAGATCGTACTTTTTGGAGAAATGTCCTCTGGTCTGATGAAAAAAAAATTGAACTGTTTGGCCACAATGACCATTGTTATGTTTGGAGGAAAAAGGGGGATGCTTGCAAGCCAAAGAACACCATCCCAACCGTGAAGCACGGAGGTGGCAACATCATGCTGTGGGGTGCTTTGCTGCAGGAGGGACTGGTGCACTTCACAAAATAGATAGCATCATGAGGAAGGAAAATTATGTGGATATATTGAAGCAACATCTCAAGACATCAGTCAGGAAGTTAAAGCTTGGTCGCAAATGGGTCTTCCAAATGGACAATGACCCCAAGCATACTTCCAAAGTTGTGGCAAAACGGCTTAAGGACAACAAAGTCAAGGTATTGGAGTGGCCATCACAAAGCCCTGACCTCAATCCTATAGAAAATATGTGGGCAGAACTGAAAAAGCGTGTGCGAGCAAGGAGGCCTACAAACCTGACTCAGTTACAACAGCTCTGTCAGGAGGAATGTGCCAAAATTCACCCAACTTATTGTGGGAAGCTTGTGGAAGGCTAACCGATACGTTTGACCCAAGTTAAACAATTTAAAGGCAATGCTACCAAATACTAATTGAGTGTATGTAAACTTCTGACCCACTGGGAATGTGATGAAAGAAAAAAAAAACTGAAATAAATAATTCTCTCTACGATTATTCTGACATTTCACATTCTTAAAATAAAGTGGTGAAATGTCAGGAATTGTGAAAAAAAATAAAAATAAAAGAGTTTAAATGTATTTGGCTAAGGTGTATGTACACTTCTGACTTCAACTGTAAATTACATTTAGGGGTTGCAGCATTTCAATGGCACAGAAAATGTGCATCGGACGCACATGCACGCACACGCACACATGCAAGCACCCACATACGCACACAAACACACCGACAGGTGTGATAAACACAGACAGATTCCATTCTGAACTGTTTCAGTTCATTAGAACCACTGAGGGAAAAACGTTGGGCATGCAATGCTTCAGACCCTTATTTGTTTAATAAATGTGGCTGCTGCTTACAATACAGAATAACAAGAGCAACCTTTGAGTTCATTTCCATGGGCAGTTATACAGGGCAGTTTAATTTACCATACCCCTATGCTTGTGGCTGAGATAAATTAACATGATACAGTAGATTATATACTTTGCGTTAATTTAGCACTTCCTGGAACAGAAAACCATTAAACTCAAGGCTGACAAAAGTATCTTCTTTTAAATACATCTATAAATGAACACAAGCTATTGAATACAATTTGCAGATGAACGACATTACCATTAGGGAGTGACGGAATTCACACAGAAATGAGCATCGGAACACAATGTTAATGAAATGCGTTGGTTATACAAGAGTCAAGTGCAACGGTATCCATACAGACAACACTTTTCTGGGTATTTCTCTGAGGTCCAGTACAATATTTTGTTTGAAAAGCACTTGGTACTGTATGTCAGTTAAAAAGGGTGCAGGCGAGGCACAACATAGGAAAGCAATAAGGAAACAAAGGTGATATTATTGTACAGATAAATGGGAAATGCATAGCCTTCTCACTTTGGTATTAAATGTGATCAACACAGTGGCCATGGTTCCATTGGAAAGAATACATAGAAAGAGTCAAAATTGAAGTTTATGCAACATGCTAATCGACAGTGAAATTATGATAACTGTATCTTTCCATATAAATACTACACTAAAGCTCAACCTTTTTAAAGGGCCAAGTTGAGAGCATGTTAACAAATTCTTAATAATATTATTCAATATCTCCCTGACAAAGTGATTATTACAACAGAATTGCTCTATGTCCATTGTTGGTTTGCAGCAGTATTCAACCAACTACACTGTTTAGAAATCGAAGATAAAGTTACTAAGACATTCTAATGAAAAGAGATCTAGTGATCTGAGCGACATGTTTCTTCGCTAAATGCTTTTTTGGTAACTCTTTACTTATGTAGGTATAATGCATTATGACTTGTTATAAGCATATATTGGCTCTCAATCTTTTATACACATACATCTGTTAAATCTTTCTATGTGACTCAAAAATATTGTTAATAACTCGGGATCACTCTGAGATGCTACTAAGATATTGTAAGGGTATCATACATTTTTATGACAGTGCATTATTATGGCATCATAATGCATTATACTCGCTGGCTTTAAGTTAAATATTAATGCTTTTCCCTCCAAACTCAATTGCTGATAGCAAAACTGATCCTAGTTCAGCTGTCTGGTGTTAACAGCTGATCTGTAACTGACTGATCATCTTTTTTCATCCCCTTAATGGTTAAGGTTAGGTTTTGGGGTAAGGTACCCCCAATAAGGTACCAATCTTCTACCAGATTGCTATCATACTCATAACACCCAATAGACAACATACATCCAACAAACATACAGGCCATCAGGTAACTGGACAGGCAGTTAAAGTGGAATTCCACCACTTTTTAAACTTGTATTTATTATCTCCATCACCATTTTCAGTTTTAATGTTGATGACATCACTTCCTCCTGATTCGTCCCACACCGAGGCTCGAACCTAAGACCTCTGATTTGCTAGCACACGTAACAACGTATTAACTGTTTGACCTATCAAAAAATATTGATTCGATAGCGCCATTGGCTCCAACGCATGATTATGCTCTGCAGTTGTCGGTTATCACGGCTTAATGCTGAACTGATTGAATCTAGTCCTGGATCACACTGACCATCTCCCATAAAACAGTCCAATCATTTAACAATAAAAACAAAATACAAACAAACAAACAGTAAAACTGAGAACAACACGTCAAATTGAGCAGAGGCCACTACCGGGGTTGCATCTCAATAGTCTTTCCTAGTTTCCTTGTGCACTCTCCTTCTGTCCTTCCCTTGCTGAAAATGTCAGCGTGAGTCGAGGAGAAGACTGGAGGGGATGAAACATGGAAACAAGGATCAGCGTTTGTAAGAATTGAGACATCCTTTGGTCTCCCAGGAAGCACCATGATTGAAACGCAAGTTTTTATTGAATTAATCAGTCTCTCTATTGCCATACAGTGGCTGATAGTGGGAGGTGCATCTCCAGTTCATTCCCCATCAGTTCTAGCTCTTAGGGTCTCTGCCACTGCTTCATACAGACCTGCAGCGACTGACTATACTCCCCGGGTAGTCTCCTTTCACTGTCTGAGGCCTGGGTTTACTGCTTCCGGAGAAGACGTGTGAGCATACGTCAGACCACATTACAGCAATGCATTGCTGAATACTCTGCTGCGATGTTGCAGATGTAGGCACAAAGTAAATTATCTAATTATGGAACAAACTGAGACATGTTTTTCAAATGAATATACACTACCGTTCAAAAGTTTGGGGTCAATTAGAAATGTCCTTGTTTTCGAAAGAAAAGCTATTTTTTTGTCCATTAAAATAACATCAAATTGACCAGAAATACAGTGTAGACATTGTTCATGTTGTAAATGGCTATTGTAGCTGGAAACGGCTGATCTTTAATGGAATATCTACATAGGCGTACAGAGGCCCATTATCAGCAACCATCAGTCCTGTGTTCCAATGGCACGTTGTGTTTGCTAATCCAAGTTTATCATTTTAAAAGGCTAATTGATCATTAGAAAACCCTTTTGCAATTATGTTAGCACAGCTGAAAACTGTTGTGCTGATTAAAAAAGCAATAAAACTGGCATTCTTGAGAATAGTTGAGTATCTGGAGCATCAGCAATTGTGGGTTCGATTACAGGCTCAAAATGGCCAGAAACAAATAACTTTCTTCTGAAACCCGTCAGTCTATTCTTGTTCTGAGAAATGGAGGCTATTCTATGCGAGAATCTGCCAGGAAACTGAAGATCTTGTACAATGCTGAGTACTACTCCCTTCACAGAACAGCACAAACTGGCTCTAACCAGAATAGAAAGAGGAGTGGGAGGCCCCGTTGCACAACTGAGCAAGTGGACAAATACATTAGAGTGTCTAGTTTGAGAAACAGGTGCCTCACAGGTCCTGTACTGGCAGCTTCATTAAATAGTACCCGCAAAACACCAGTCTCAACGTCAACAGTGAAAAGGCGACTCCGGGATGCTGACCTTCTAGGCAGAGTTGCAAAGAAAAAGCCATCTCAGACTGCCCATCTTAATCTTTTCTTTTTATTGGCCAAGGAAATCTCTAAGTGACCCCAAACTTTTGAACGGTAGTGTAAATGTCTGCATACAGCACTCACTAGTTCATCAATAGTGTACCTGATAATGTGAAAACTCCGGGTAAATGTGTACTCTATAATGAATTTCTACATGAAGAAGACAATATTCACGATGTGCTGGTTTTACCTGAACATGTTTTCGGGGTCCAACGAGGCCAGCCAGTAGCTGTAGGAGTCAGTGTAGTAGTTGCAAGTCCCTCGCCCATGGCACTCAATGAAGGGAATCTTCCGGAACTCTTCTAAGCAGGACCCCGGAGAGGCACATACATTAGCACACAGGCGCTAGCACACGCACTTTACACACACGTACATTGTAATATTGTTGTATGGTGGTATCATACATTCATACAGCTAATGGTGATCCTTAATAAAATACAAATACAAAAGGGTCTGAATACTATGTAAATAAGTTTTTATTTTATTTTTTATATAAATTAGCAAAACATTCTAAAAACCTGTTTTCGCTTTGTCATTATGGGGTATTGTGTGTAGATTGATGAGGGAAAAAATAATTTAATTAATTTTAGAATAAGGCTGTAACGTAACAAAATCTGGCAAAAGGGAAGGAGTCTGAATCATTGTTGTCTCTACCTTCCTGCCCTTTGTGCTGTTGTCTGTGCCCAATATTGTTTGTACCATGTTTTGTGCTGCTACCATGTTGTGCTGCTGCCATGTCGTGTTGCTACGGTGTGGTTGTCATTTTTTGCTACCATGCTGTGTTGTCATGTGTTGCTGCCATCATGTGTTGTTGTCTTCGGTCTCTCTTCATGTAGTGTTGTGGTCTCTCTCTTGTCGTGATGTGTGTTTCGTCCTATATATATATATATTATTTTTTTATCCCAGCTCCTGTCCCTGCAGGAGGCCTTTTGCCTTTTGGTAGGCCGTCATTGTAAATAAGAATTTGTTCTTAACGGACTTGCCTAGTTAAATAAAGGTTAAATAAAAAAAATGTAAAAAAGGGAATAGGTCGGAATACTTTCTGAATACACTGTAAGCCACCCTATAGACATTTGTGGATAACATTTGCAGAGACTAAGAACGGAGGATCTTGCAGTGTCCATGAAGAACGGAAGATGGAAATGGGTCTTCTGCTGTGCCCAACCCCTCTGATATACACAAACACATACACACATATGGGGCTCGATTCAATCTGTATCACTGAAGCGTTACAGATTGATTGTGCAATCAAAATTGAAAGGTAATTTCCAATTGAGCCAGACATATGCATCCTTTACTGTGAATACAGACTCCGCTAGCGCGGGAACCATGCCTTTACATTTTTATCACGCTGTAACGCCGAACTTCAGCACTACAGATTGAATCCAGCCCTTGGTTGAAGAGGGTGGAGCAGTAGGCAGCTACTAGTGCAGTGCCCGCTGAGCAGTTTAGGGGTTAAGTGCCTTGCTCACAGGTACAAAGGCAGGTGATGGCATCTAGGACACTGATGGCAGCAACCCTCTGGCCCACTCTTGAACAGATTTTTCCCTATCAGACATGGGATTCAAACTGGCAACCTTCTCTAACCTCTCTATTGCTATGGCATTGCGTCGCCATAAGCAAGTAAGCATAGATTTCAGTTACTGCCATTATACTATGGCCTAGAGTTCTTCCTGGCCTTGAGGTTTTCCTGATCAGGTAAAAAATGTGTTCAGGTAAAAGTGTACTTGCATTTCATTCAGCTACTGAATTAACCCATCCATACAAGTGTTCCTCTTTCTTAGACTGTAGTTCCTACCATGACAAAAGAGTAGCCAGCCCAGAGAGAGAGCCAGCCCCGTGGACAAACAGGGATCTGGTTGGTCTGACTGTGAACAGCGATGATCTTTGCTTTGGTCTCACACACTGCACACCTGAAAGAGAGGGAGAGACCAAATACGGTATGATTAATTGATTTTATTTGCCAGTAAAAAAAAATACATATACACGCAATACATACATCAGTTCATAAACATACATCACATTGACTCTGAAGAGCATGCTTGGGCAGACAAGGAAACTTGTCATGCCAGCATAATTTTCAATTAATTCAATTCAATTCAATTTAGGGTTGCAAAATTCAAGCTAGCTGTGGAGTGAGTAACTTTCTCAAAATTCCCAGGTTTTCCAAAAATCTTGGTTGGAGGATTCCAAATGTCCTGCTCATTCCTTCCTGATTGCAGGAATATTCCAACCGGGATTTCTGGATTTTGGAGAAGTTACTGGAATTTTGCAACCCTAATTCAATTCAATTTACAATTCAATTCAATACATCCCCTCAGGGGCATTTTACCCAGCAGAGTGGGGATTCCCGGCTATCGGGGCAGACCCATATTTACTTATGGAGTGACAATGGAGTTCCTTCCTGTGTTATGTCTAGGACAATCTGTTCAAACCAGTGTATACTAGAGCAGCATCTGCTAACATATCTCTCCAGTGAGTCACCAGAGATGAGGGCCATGTCGCTTGGCATGGCCTCATCTGTTGTGTGCGTGTGCGTGAATGCATGCATGCCTATGTATATGTATTTATCCATGGATGGATGCGCATGCACATGTGTGTGTATACTCAGACCCAGATCCTGGCCATGACCTCTGTTGTTACCATTGATGAAGAGGAGGGAGTATCCGGCGTAGATGAGGTTGCTGCCCCCTGGGCACTGGGGCACGTTCTGCCTCTGGCTGTGATGGGTGAATAGGAAGCTGTCCTCTAATGGCCCTGCAAAGTAGGGACCTGGTCACCTTGGATACCTGAGGAAACAATCCCATAGACAGTCTCTTTTCACAGTAACTCTTTTCACAGACCTTCCTCCACAGTGTCTGTTTAACACTTTTGGGCACTCTGCAATTGAGACTTATAAGTCAGGGTTAATAAGTAAGATTCCATGTATGGATGAGGAACCAGTGGTATATAAAGATAGGGAGGAGGATGCAAGGTGTGTGTGTCAGTGGAGGCTCTTCAAAGGAGGAAGGGGAGGACCATCCTACTCAGTACATTTCGTAAAAATAAAAATAGTGAAACATTAAAAAAGTTATCCTTCTAGATAAAATGATACAAAATATATTCACATCACCAAATAAATGATTAAAGCACACTGTTTCGCGATGAACATCTACAGTAGCCTCAACAGCACCCTCTAGGGTAGCACCATGGTGTAGCAGGAAGACAGCTATTTTCCGTCCTCTGGGTACATTGACTTCACAATACAAAACCTAGGAGGCTCATGGTTCTCACCTCCTTCCATAGACTTACGAAGAGTTCTACCACCCGGTACTCTACCCTGCACCTTAGAGACTGCTGCCCTATGTATATAGTCAACGAACACTGGTCACTTTAATAAGGTTTACATACTGTTTTACCCACTTCATATGTACATTTTTTACATTTTAGTCATTTAGCAGACGCTCTTATCCAGAGCGACTTACAGGAGCAATTAGGGTTAAGTGCCTTGCTTAAGGGCACATCAACAGATTTTTCACCTAGTCGGCTCAGGGATTAGAACCAGCGACCTTTCGGTTACTGGCACAACGCTCTTACCCACTAAGCTACCTGCCGCCCCAATGTATATACTGTATTATAGTCAAGGCTCATCCTATATAATTACTGCTTGTCACACCTTTGCTATTCATACACTGTCCATAATGTCTATACAAACCATCATATACAGTGGGGAAAACAAGTATTTGATACACTGCCGATTTTGCAGGTTTTCCTACTTACAAAGCATGTAGAGGTCTGTAATTTTTATCATAGGTACACTTCAACTGTGAGAGACGGAATCTAGAACAAAAATCCAGAAAATAACATTGTATGATTTAATTTGCATTTTATTGCATGACATAAGTATTTGATCACCTACCAACCAGTAAGAATTCCGGCTCTCACAGACCTGTTAGTTTTTCTTTAAGAAGCCCTCCTGTTCTCCACTCATTACTTGTATTAACTGCACCTGTTTGAACTCGTTACCTGTATAAAAGACACCTGTCCACACACTCAATCAAACAGACTCCAACCTCTCCACAATGGCCAAGACCAGAGAGCTGTGTAAGGACATCAGGGATAAAATTGTAGACCTGCACAAGGCTGGGATGGGCTACAGGACAATAGGTAAGCAGCTTGGTGAGAAGGCAACAACTGTTGGCGCAATTATTAGAAAATGGAAGAAGTTCAAGATGACGGTCAATCACCCTCGGTCTGGGGCTCCATGTAAGATCTCACCTTGTGGGGCATCAATGATCATGAGGAAGGTGAGGGATCAGCCCAGCCTGTTTTCTGCAAAGGGGACAGGACGACTGCACCGTATTGAGGGGAGGATGGATGGGGCCATCTATCGCGAGATCTTGGCCAACAACCTCCTTCCCTCAGTAAGAGCATTGAAGATGGGTCGTGGCTGGGTCTTCCAGCATGACAACGACAAGAAACGCACAGCCAGGGCAACTAAGGAGTGGCTCCCTAAGAAGCATCTCAAGGTCCTGGAGTGGCCTAGCCAGTCTCCAGACCTGAACCCAATAGAAAATCTTTGGAGGGAGCTGAAAGTCCGTATTGCCCAGCGACAGCCCCGAAACCTGAAGGATCTGGAGAAGGTCTGTATGGAGGAGTGGGCCAAAATCCCTGCTGCAGTGTGTGCAAACCTGGTCAAGACCTACAGGAAACGTATGATCTCTGAAATTGCAAACAAAGGTCTCTGTACCAAATATTAAGTTCTGCTTTTCTGATGTATCAAATACTTATGTCATGCAATAAAATGCAAATTAATTACTTAAAAATCATACAATGTGATTTTCTGGATTTTAGTTTTAGATTCCGTATCTCACAGTTGAAGTGTACCTATGATAAAAATTACAGACCTCTACATGCTTTGTAAGTAGGAAAACCTGCAAAATCGGCAGTGTATCAAATACTTGTTCTCCCCACTGTATCAGTTCATCTCTGTGGATGGTTTGTCCACTGAAAAATCTATTGTAAGTTTCGGAGTTCCTCAAGGTTCCGTTTTAGGACCACTATTGTTTTCACTATATATTTTACCTCTTGGTGATGTCATTCGGAAACACAATGTTAACTTTCATTACTATGCGGACGACACACAGCTCTACATTTCTATGAAACATGGTGAAGCCCCAAAATTGCCTATCCTGGGAGCATGTGTTTAATATATGCCATTTAGCAGACGCTTTTATCCAAAGCGACTTACCGTCATGCGTGCATACATTTTTTGTGTATGGGTGGTCCCGGGGATCGAACCCACTACCTTAGCTTTACAAGCGCCGTGCTCTACCAGCTGAGCTACAGAGGACATAAGGAAGTGGATGGCGGCAAATGTTTTGTTTTCATACTCGGACAAAACAGAGATGCTAGTTCTAGGTCCCAAGAAACAAAGAGATCTTCTGTTGGATCTGACAATTAATTTGACGAACATTTCAAGAATATTTCAAGGACAGCTTTTTTCCATCTTCGTAAAATTGCAAAAATCAGAAACTTTTTGTCCAGAAATTATGCAGAAAAGTTAATCCATGCTTTTGTCACTTCTAGATTAGACTACTGCAATGCTCTACTCTCCGGCTACCCGGATAATGCACTAATAAACTTCAGTTAGTGCTAAACACGGCTGCTAGAATCTTGACTAGAACCAAAATTGATCATATTATTCCAGTGCTAGCCTCTCTACACTGGCTTCCTGTTAAGGCTAGAGCTGATTTCAAGGTTTTACTGCTAACCTACAAAGCATTACATGGGCTTGCTCCTACCTATCTCTCCAATTTGGTCCTGCCGTACATACCTACACGTACGCTACGGTCACAAGACGCAGACCTCCTTATTGTCCCTAAAATTTCCTCTGCTGGAGGCAGGGCTTTCTCCTATAGAGCTCCATTTTTATGGAATGGTCTGCCTAGCCATGTGAGAGACGCAGACTCGGTCTCGACTTTTAAGTCTTTACTGAAGACTCATCTCTTCAATAGGTCCTATGATTGAGTGTAGTCTGGCCCAGGGGTGCGAAGGTGAACGGAAAGGCACTGGAGCGACAAACCGCCCTTGCTGTCTCTGCCTGGTCGGTTCCTGTCTCTCCATTGGGATTCTCTGCCTCTGACCCTATTACGGGGGCTGAGTCACTGATTTACTGGTGCTTTCCATGCCGTCCCTAGGAGGGGTGCATCACTTGAGTGGGTTGAGTCACTGACGTGATCTTCCTGTCCTGTTTGTCACTCGCTCGGGCTCGTGCAGTGGAGGAGATCTTCGTGGGCTATACTCAGCCTTGTCTCAGGGTAGTAGGTAGGTGGTCTGTTGATATCCCTCTGGTGGTGTGGGGCTGTGCTTTGGCAAAGTGGGTGGGGTTATATCCTGCCATGTTGGACCTGTCTTGGGGTATCGTCGGACGGGACCACAGTGTCTCCCGACCCCCCTGTCTCAGCTTCCAGTACCTATGCTGCAATAGTCTATGTGCCGGAGGGCTAGAGTCAGTCTGTTATATCTGATGTTATTCTCCTGTCTTATCAAATCAAATCAAATTTTATTGGCCACATGCGCCGAATACAACAGGTGCAGACATTACAGTGAAATGCTTACTTACAGCCCTTAACCAACAGTGCATTTATTTTTAATAAAAAAGTAAAATAAAACAACATCAAAAAAGTGTTGAGAAAAAAGAGCAGAAGTAAAATAAAATAACAGTAGGGAGGCTATATATACAGGGGGGTACCGGTGCAGAGTCAAAGTGCTGGGGCACCGGCTAGTTGAGGTAGTTGAAGTAATATGTACATGTGGGTAGAGTTAAAGTGAATATGCATAAATAATTAACAGAGTAGCAGCAGCGTAAAAAGATGGGGTGGGGGGGCAGTGCAAATAGTCCGGGTAGCCATGATTAGCTGTTCAGGAGTCTTATGGCTTGGGGGTAGAAGCTGTTGAGAAGTCTTTTGGACCTAGACTTGGCACTCCGGTACCACTTGCCGTGCGGTAGCAGAGAGAACAGTCTATGACTAGGGTGGCTGGAGTCTTTGACAATTTTGAGGGCCTTCCTCTGACACCGCCTGGTATAGAGGTCCTGGATGGCAGGAAGCTTGGCCCCAGTGATGTACTGGGCCGTACGCACTACCCTCTGTAGTGCCTTGCGGTCGGAGGCCAAGCAGTTGCCATACCAGGCGGTGATGCAACCAGTCAGGATGCTCTCGATGGTGCAGCTGTATAATTTTTTGAGGATCTGAGGACCCATGCTGAATCTTTTCAGTCTCCTGAGGGGGAATAGGCTTTGTCGTGCCCTCTTCACGACTGTCTTGGTGTGTTTGGACCATGATAGTTCGTATTGACTCTTTGCCTGTTTGATGGTTCGTCGGAGGGCATAGCGGGATTTCTTATAAGCGTCCGGGTTAGAGTCCCGCTCCTTGAAAGCGGCATTTCTACCCTTTAGCTCAGTGCGGATGTTTCCTGTAATCCATGGCTTCTGGTTGGGGTATGTACGTACGGTCACTGTGGGGACGACATCATCGATGCACTTATTGATGAAGCCAGTGACTGATGTGGTGTACTCCTCAATGCTATCTGAAGAATCCCGGAACATGTTCCAGTCTGTGCTAGCAAAACAGTCCTGTAGCTTAGCATCTGCGTCATCTGACCACTTTTTTATTAACCGAGTCACTGGTGCTTCCTGCTTTAGTTTTTGCTTATAAGCAGGAATCAGGAGGATAGAGTTATGGTCAGATTTGCCAAATGGAGGGCGAGGGAGAGCTTTGTATGCATCTCTGTGTGTGGAGTAAAGGTGGTCTAGAGTTTTTTTTCCTCTGGTTGCACATTTAACATGCTGGTAGAAATTAGGTAGAACGGATTTAAGTTAGCTAGCTGTATGTTATCCATGTCGTCGTTCAGCCACGACTAGGTGAAACATAAGATATTACAATTTTTAATGTCCCGTTGGTAGGATAACCGTAATCTTAGGTCATCCAATTTATTTTCCAATGATTGAACATTGGCTAATAGCATTGATGGGAGCGGCAGTTTACTCGCTCGCCGTCGGATCCTTACAAGGCACCACGACCTACGTCCACGATATCTCTGTCTCTTCCTCATGCGAATGACGGGGATTTGGGCCTTGTCGGGTGTCTGTAGGATATCCTTCGCGGCCGCCTCGTTGAAGAAAAATTATTCGTCCAATACGAGGTGAGTAATCGCTGTCCTGATATCCAGAAGCTCTTTTTGGTTATAAGAGACGATGGCAGAAACATTATGTACAAAATAAATTACAAATAACGCGGAAAAACACACATAATAGTACAATTGGTTAGAGAGCTGTAAAACGGCAGCCATCTTCTCCGGCGCCATTTCGTTAAAACGGCAGCCATCTTATCCGGTGTCCTGTGTGAATTTAAGTATGCTCCCTCTAATTCTTTCTCTCTCCCTCTCTCCCTCCCATCCCAGAGGACCTGAGCCCTAGGACCATGCCTCAGGACTACCTGGCCTGATGACTCCTTGCTGTCCCCAGTCCACCTGGTCATGCTGCTGCTCCAGTTTCCACTCTTCTGCCTGTGGCTATGGAACCCTGACCTGTTCACCGGACATGCTACCTTGTCCCAGACCTGCTGTTTTCAACTCTCTCTCTCTCTACCACACCTGCTATTTCAACCTCTAAATGCCCGGCTATGAAAAGCCAAGTAACATTTACTCCTGATGTACTGACGTGTTGCAACCTCTACAACCACTGTGATTATTATTTGACCCTGCTGGTCATCTATGAACGTTTGAACATCTTGGAGAAAAATCTGGCCTTAATGGCCATTTACTGTTATAATCTCCACCTGGCACAGCCAGAAGGGGACTGGCCACCCCTCAGAGCCTGGTTCCTCTCTAGGTTTCTTCCTAGGTTTCTGCATTTCTAGGGAGTTTTTCATTGCCACCGTGCTTCTACATCTGCATTGCTTGCTATTTTGGGTTTTAGGCTGGGTTCTGTATAGCACTTTGTGACATCTGCTGATGTAAAAAGGGCTTTACAAATAACATTTGATTGATTGAGTGCTAGTAGCTATGTTGACTATGACGTTAGCTAATATGGTGTCAACGATAGGCTTTGTAGCGGTTAGCGTTATGGTCAAATCAAATCAAGCTTTATTTATACAGCACATTTCAAACATGGAATGCAACGCAATGTGCTTCACAGGAAAAAACTAATAAAAAACTATGAAAAGAAAAACTGAAATATTTACCACAAGTGCATAAAAAACGAAAGAATAACAATAAAATCTGAAAGACTATAAGCTCCCTAAGGAAAAGCAAAGTTAAAAAGGTGTGTTTTAAGATCTCTTTTAAATATGTCCACAGTGTCGGCCTCCCTCAGGTTCTCTGGCAGGCTATTCCAGAGGCTGGGGGCATAATAACTAAAGGCTGCCTCTCCATGCCTCTTGGACCTAGGCTTTGGGATAGTTAAAAGGCCAGTGCCAGAGGACCTGAGGGACCTACTGAGTACATAACTTAAAAGCATGTCTGACATGTATTGGGGTGCACAATTGTGAATTGATTTAAAAACCAATAGAAGAACCTTAAAATTAATTATAACTCACAGGCAGCTGTTGTGTTGTGCGCTGAAGTCCACAAGCAAAGGGAAAAGTTGAGAGGAGAGCGCGTAGAAAAGAAAAAACAAGAAAAGTTATGATGCCGTATGTGGCTGCTATGAAAGTGAACTGAGTGTGCAGGGGATGTATTCATTCCGCCGATTCAGTTGGAAAAAGTTTCTTAAATTAAACGGGATGGACCTACCTGAATTTGTCCAATAGAAACTATTGTTTTAGTGGACTAATGGACTAATGGTTACACCCCAGATCAGCTAGATGCAGGCAAGAGTGTGCAAGGTGGTATTGAATGTGTCACTGTCTGTCACCTTGATTACTCCAATTTGTCTCTCGACCTGTGCACCTACGTTCTGTACTTTCATTTGTAGGCTAGGTTGTAGCAAACTCATGATGGGTATAGGGCAAATGTAAAAAAAACTAGCTATTGTTGTATCAACATGTTTTGACCATGACAGTTTAAAATCCAGGGTTACTCCAAGCAGTTTAGTCACCTCAACTTGCTCAATTTCCACATTATTTATTATAAGATTTAGCTGAGGTTTATGATTTAGTGAATGATTTGTCCCAAATACAATGCTTTTAGTTTTTGAAATATTTAGGACCAACTTATTCCTTGCCACCCATTCTGAAACTAACTGCAGCTCTTTGTTAAGTGTTGCAGGGATTTCACTCGCTGTTGTTGCTGACATGTATAGTGTTGAGTCATCGCAATACATAGCCATACTGGCTTTACTCAAGGTGAGTGGCATGTCATTAGTAAAGATTGAAAAAAGTAAGGGGCCTAGACAGCTGCTTTGGGGAATTCCTGATTCTACCTAGATTATGTTGGAGAGGCTTCCATTAAATAACACCCTCAGTGTTCTGTTAGACAGGTAATTCTTTATCCACAATATAGCAGGGGTGTAAAGCCATAACATATACGTTTTTCCATCAGCAAGCTAGGATCGATAATGTCAAAAGCCACTCTGAAGTCTAACAAAACAGCTCCCACAATCTTTTATCATCAATTTCTCTCAGCCAATCATCAGTCACTTGTGTAAGTGCTGTGCTTGTTGAATGTCCTTCCCTATAAGTGTGCTGAAAGTCTGTAGTCAATTTGTTACTGTAAAATAGCATTGTATCTGGTCAAACACCATTTTTTCCAGAAGATTACTAAGGGGCCTAGACAGCTATTTGTGCCAGTAAAGGGGGCTTTATTGTTCTTGGGTAGCAGAATGACTTTTGCTTCCCTCCAGGCCTGAGGGCACACACTTTCTAGTAGGCTTAGATTGAAGATATGGCAAATAGGAGTGTGTTAGTAAGTCGTTAACAGTACTGCAAGTATTGCTGTCTGACTACAGTTACATTTTGGATTGCCACAATAACATTTTGGATTGCCTTCCCCAGATGAAAGTTGTAGCACTGACCAATAGTAACAGAAATTACATTCTGAATGCATGTACAGAGTATTGAGATTGTTAATAAAGTTTCAAATTGGTCATTACCGTTTGTTCCCATGTCTCCTAACTGTCCCATCTCCCCTTTTGCTCCCAGACCACCTGGTCTGCCATCGTTACCCTGTAGAAAACACATAATTTTCAGCGCACCCATTCGGTGTTGGGTCAGTTTCGCATTTTCCCCACTACTGGTTAAGGTCAGGATTGGGGGAGGGGGAAATGATACTAGATTTGTAATTAGGGAAAACTTCACCTTTATTTCAGATGAGTGTGTGTGTGCAAGGTGACATCTTCATGAATAATAACTGTTTATTGGCTCTTCATGTGTGGACTCTCCATTGTAACATGTTCACATCGGGAAGGGCCAACAATGGCAGTCTTGGCAGATTTGGTTACTATTGATGTGGATGTCTGTCTATAGGTGGAAAGTTGGCCCAACGTTTATGATGATGTCATCTCACGGAGTCTACCTTTAAGCATGGTTGAGTAAATCAGTGGTGTGTGACACACCGGTCTGCCCTGTACCCCTGTGTCTCCTCTGTACTCAGGCGTACCCAGGAGGCCCATAGCACCTTTGTTCACCTTATCTCCTTTAAAGCCGGGTCCTGGTTGACCAGGAGGGCCCCGTGGCCCCTGCATACCTAAATACACAGAGAGGGGGGAGCATGCTCAAAGGTCATGGAAGCAACGCAGCAAAAAAATTAAATAAACAGAGGGCTCTAGTCAAAAGTAGTGCACTATATTGGGAATAGGGTATCCTTTGAGATGCAGCCTACACACCTTGGGGTCCAAGGGCGCCATTTTGTCCACCGTCTCCTTTTAGCCCTTCAAAGCACATTCCATCCCGGCCAGGACTTCCAGGCAGTCCCGTAGGACCAGGGGGGCCAGGAGGTCCAATATCCCCCAAAGGCCCCGAGAGACCAGGGGGGCCAATGCGGCCAGGCAACCCCACATCCCCCTTAAATCCTACAGAATTAGTCAGATGAAGGGATCAGTGAAGGGATATCTCTTTTGTAGCGTTCAATACTTGGCAGTGAATCATTACCGTCTGGTAGCACTATACCTTAGGTTGAGAGACCCAGAGTTGCTGAGCCTTGAGGTGACATTAGTAACCCTATTTCACTATGTCTTAACATTGTAAACAACATGCTATTTGAAAGGAGTAAATGTCACTAACTAGCATATAGATGACCAGATATATTATTGGGACGCACACATTGTACAACAAAACACATGCATACAACTATCTCTGTGTCGCACAGACTCACCAGATTGACCCGTCTTTCCGTCTGTGCCTTTTGGTCCAATTCCAGGGGCTGTAGAGAGAACAGACAATCAACACAGACAGATCATGTCTGTGAATGTGTAAAAGGCTATATGTGAGTTCTAACCCTGAAATGGCTACAGCATATCAAGACCATACAAACATTTCCCAATATGAACTTCATAGACCTTTGCATTACATGGAGGCAGGGTTGGGGTAACTCAAGTCAATTTAGGAAGTAAACTGAAATTCCAATTCAATATTTGAAAAAAGGGAATATATTTTCAAAGCCTTCTCAATAAACTAAAATGGAGAAACTATTTATATCAAAAGTTTTTCCATTTTCGAATTTTAAATTCAAATCACTTCCTGGATTGACTGACTTCAATTGGAATTGATCCCAAACCCTGGAGGGAGTGTTCTAAACTCTTAGAAAAAAAGTGCTATCTAGAACCTAAAAGGGTTATTCAGCTGTCCCCATAAGAGAACTCCTCGGAGAACCCTTTTTGGTTCCAGGTATAATCCTTTTGGATCCAGATGGAACTTCACTCGGGAGCGAATACAAACCTGTGAGTGTCCTTCTGTATCTCAATCCTCTAAATAACTATTTTTTGACACCATATAAGAATTAAATATGGGCGTTAATTAACTGCTCATTTGATGATGCTTGTTTTCAGCACATAGATTCATCGATTAGAGATACGATTTACTGTGGTCGTGTCCGAATATCCAAACTTGCGTTCTAAGTAGTAGGCTGATTATGTATGTGAAAATATAACGTTTTAAAGTAGGAATGCTTTAAATGCCAGGATGTCATATTCAATTCGGCTTTTCATCTACATGTAGTAGGAATACGTTGTATGCTATTGAGGAAGATAATCTTATTTTCGCAATTACGCATTAGATGACACATTCTTAATATGGGTGAGCCTAGTACATTAAATTGATATTTGTTGCTTACTGCATACATTTTTACTAACCAGTAAGTTCTAAATAGTATGTGGTATCATTAGTACACAGCATATTGTTTTTAGTAAGTATTAGGCAAGACAGATTTTGGACACGGCCTGTATCTCTATAATTTTGAGTATGTTACCTGGCACACCCATGTCTCTTGCGACTCCAGGGTTTCCATGGAATCCAATACTTATTTTCTGGCCATCTCTGTCTGGGTCGCCAACGGGACCTACAAAACAGGGGTGTTTTCAATAGCGTGTCACAGTGCTGGGTACCTTGTGGCCCATCCTTGCCATTGGCTCCATTGGGTCCAATCATACATCTCTTTTGGCACATGTTAAACCCCTTAGACCTGGAGAAAAGAGAGCAGGGTCAGAGGTCAGGGGTCACTAGATCTTAAAAGGCTTTAACACATTTTGGGACTGTATAACCATCATACAACTCAGAAGAAGAAAAGGAATATTGCTATCATAAATAATCACTTTATTAATCCCCAAAGGAGAAATTGTCAACAGCATCAAATACATTTCTGATAGTTATGCTATATTTATATATCTACTGTAAAGGCACGTTGATACGTCGTGCATGAATTAGTTGTTACTTCTTAATCTGAAAATAGCCTTCACAACAGGAAATATTGTTTTACGCTCAAGAACAGAGCATTACTCTCAAACTATTTTTGAAATTCAGAAACAATATTTTGCTATTATCAATGAGGAATGCATATTTTTCTTCTGATGAAAACGGTATAGCAGTTTTGGTATAACTCAAGGGGAGAAAGGAATAGCCTATTGTGTGTAAGTCCATAAAGATAGGGTGCAGCTAATGTTCTAGAATCAGGGTTGGAGTTTGTAGTGTTGATGGGGGGTAGGGGTCATTCAGAGTCAGGGGTCATTCAGAGACTGACCTGTAGGTCCTGTGTCCCCAGGGTCCCCAGGGACCTCAATGTATGTTGTGACTCCAATATCTCCAGGAGCTCCAGCATCTCCCGCAGTTCCCCTGGCTCCTATGCGGCCCTTCACCCCATCAGCACCCATCAGCCCTTGAGACAGCAATCATCGTCATCATCATCATCATCATCATCATCATCATCATCATCATCATCATCATCATCATCATCATCATAGCGTGTGTGTGTGTGTGTGCATACAAGTATTGTACAGTTCTACCTTCAGGGCCAGGTTGTCCCCCTGGTCCTGTGCCTCTGTCTGGTCCTGGTGTACCACACGCTCCTGACGGCCCCATGTCTCCTCTCAGGCCTTGGAGAACACACACAGGTTAATAACAGTTGCTCACACAATGGCACATCTTCTGCATCTTTAAAGCAACAGAGGTCCCAGTGGTCTAACCTGGTAGCCCAGGTACACTATCTCTTCCTCTGAATCACTTCAGGCCGGCAGCCCCCCCAGGTCCCGGGGGTCCATCAAATCCGGGCCGTCCAAACGGCCCCATCGATCCCGGGGCCCCTCTGCCAGACAGACCTGAATCCCTGTGCACCCCTTCTGTCCTCTGGTCCCTGAAGCATGTAGAGACTCATGGATACGTGGAGAGGCGAGTGAGACGGAGGAGAGGAGAGAAAGAAAGGGGGAGAGGACAGAGAGATGGGGGGAGAGGAGAGAAAGAAAGGGGAAAGGAGAATGAGACAGCTGGGAGAGGAGAGAATACAAGTGGGAGAGGAGAGAGAGACAGGGGAAAGGGAGAGGACAATGAGGAGGAACACACAGAGAGGACTGTATGCATGTGTCATATGTACAGTAGAGTCACAGCTACAACTTTTATGAGCAGTGTTCTGACAGAGATGCTTACAGCTACATTCTGGGATAAAAAAACAAAACAAAAAGGGTCCCTTGCCACTTGTTTTGGTAAACAGCTGAGGGATGGGGATAAGGATATGTAATTACCTGTGAAGCCGATGATTCCTTTGAGACCAAAAGCCCCCAGAGGTCCTGGACTGCCTGGCGTACACACCCCAGCATCCCCAGGCAGACCAGGCAAGCCCTCAGCACCTTTACTGCCTGATGATAGACAACAGCAACAATCAGACTGCATGTGTGTGTGTGTGTGTGTGTGTGTGTGTGTGTGTGTGTGTCTACTCACCTCTGTCTCCCTGTGGACCATCTCTTCCTGGTAGGCCAGGCGATCCACCAAGCCCAGGCAGTCTCCAGTCAGCCCCAGAGAACCATCCTCTCCTGTGGGGCCCGGTCTACCTGGCAGCCCTGGGAGGCCTGGTCTGAAATCACTCTAAAAACGCATACAACACACAATGACTATGTATGGACACACAAAGACAGCACACAGCAGAAGGACACACACACACACACCCACACCCACATACTCATTCACACACACTCACGCATGCGCACACACACACACGCACAAAACGTTGTGCTCCACTGACCTTAGGGCCTGGCATCCCGGGAGCTCCGGATGGTCCTGGTCGTCCCATACTACCAACCCCTGGGGCACCAGCAACCCCTGGCTGGCCCTTCTCACCTGGGAGAAGATGTTGGAAACAGTCTTTCATGACTGAATCTGTACATGAGCTCCATCTACAGTTTTTCTCAATAGCGTACAAGCATTTTTTGGAACAATGTAGTTTGAAGATCTGTGACCTTTTGCAAAATATAAAATGCATTTTCAAAATGTAGTTGCCTTCTCAAAACAGCAAATACATTTATCAAAACTATAAGATACCGTTAATTAAGCAAATACATCAAAATAACTACCTACACAAAATATTAACACAACAATGCATACCTCTTGAGTCAAGCTGACAAAACAGAAATTAGTCTGACTTTTAAAAAATCTAATTAAATCAATATCACTAAATCATGATGATCAAAATTCGAAAAAGAAAATATCAAAAGGTTTAGAATGATTCTCCTTTAATGCATTTTCACTAAACGTTTACATACACATCAATCAAATATTTGTCCTAATCATTTAATTTTAAGGCAGCAAAATGTAAAGACTGTAAAGGGTGTGTAGACTTTCACTAGGCACTGGGCCCTGATTTATACCCTATATAGCACTGATGGAGTGATTTAGAATGTTGTGCACTAGTATTTACTAATTGCTGGAAATAGTGAAAACATTTGCACATTTGTCTTCTGAGTGGCGCAGTGGTCTAAGGCACTGCATCGCAGTGCTAACTGTGCCACTAGAGATCCTGGTTCGAATCCAGGCTCTGTCGCAGCCGGCCGCGACCGGGAGACTCATGGGCGGCGCACAATTGGTCCAGGGTAGGGGAGGGAATGGCCGGCAGGGATGTAGCTCAGTTGATAGAGCATGGCGTTTGCAACGCCAGGGTTGTGGGTTCGATTCCCACGGGGGGCCAGTATAAAAATAAATAAAAATATTCGCTAACTGTAAGTTGCTCTGGATAAGAGCGTCTGCTAAATGACTAAAATGTAAAAAAATTTAATGAAAACTTTGTGTTAATATTCTGGAAACAAAACAATTATTGTATTTTGTATTCACTGATGCCATTTGTATTCATAGTTTTGCAAAAGGGCGTCTATGATCTGCAATCCAGATACAAAGGCAAGAAAGTGATCAGAAGATTGGCAAAAGTATTTGGGCATTTCATATTTTAATGTGTGTGTATATATGTGTATATATACTGAACAAAAAGCTTATTTCTCTCAAACTGTGTGCACAAATTTGTTTACATCCCTGTAAATTAGCATTTCTCATTTGCCAAGATAATCCATCCACCTGAAAGGTGTGGCATTTCAAGAAGCTGATTAAACAGCATGATCATTATACAGGTGCACCTTGTGCTGGGGACAATAAAAGGCCAATCTAAAATGTGCAGATTTGTCACTCAACACAATGCCACAGATGTCTCAAGTTTTGAGGGAGCATGCAATTGGCATGCTTGACTGCAGGAATGTCCAAAAGAGCTGTTGCCTTTGAATTGAATGTTAATTTCTACCATTAACGTCGTTTTAGAGAATTTGGCAGTACTGTACGTCCAACCGGCCTCACAACTGCAGACCTCGTGTAACCACGCCAGACAAGGACCACCACATCCTTCTTCTTCACCTGCAGGAGACCTGCAGGAGACCAGCCACCGAGACAGCTGATGAAACTGAGGACTATTTCTGTCTGTATAACAAAGCCCTTTTGTGGGTAAAAACTAATTCTGATTGGTTGGGCCTGGCTCCCCAGTGTGTGGACCTGGCTCCAAAGTGGGTGGGCCCCTGCCTAGTCATATGAAATCCATAGATTAGAGACTAAATCATTTATTTAAATTGACTGATTTCCTTAAATCAACTGTAACTCCGTAAAATCGTTGCATATATATATATATATATATATATATATATATATATATATATACACTACCGTTCAAATGTTTGGGGTCACTTAGAAATGTCCTTGTTTTCTAAATAAAATATATTCCTTTAAAAATCAGCCGTTTCCAGCTACAATAGCAATTTACAACATTAACAATGTCTACACTGTATTTCTGATCAATTTGATGTTATTTTAATGGACAAAAAAATTGCTTTTCTTTCAAAAACAAGGACATTTCTAAGTGACCCCAAACTTTTCAACGGTAGTGTATATATACAGTGCATTCGGAAAGTATTCAGAACCCTTGACTTTTTCCACATTTTGTTACGTTACAGCCTTATTCTAAAATTGATTAAATTGTTTTTTCCCCCCTCATCAATCTACACACAATACCCCATAATGACGAAGCAAAAGTTTTTTAGGAATTTTAGCAAATGTATTACAAATTAAAAATGGAAATACCACATTTACATAAGTAAGCTTGGCACACCTTTATTTGGGGAGTTTCTCCCATTCTTCTCTGCAGATCCTCTCTAGCTCTGTCAGGTTGGATGGGGATCATCGCTGCACAGCTATTTTCAGGTATCTCCAGAGATGTTCGATAGGGTTCAAATCCAGGCTCTAGCTGGGCCACTCAGAGACTTGTCCTGAAGCCACTCCTGAAATGTCTTGACTGTGTGCTTAGGGTTGTTGTCCTGTTGGAAGGTGAACCTTAGCCCCAGTCTGAGGTCCTGAGCGCTCTGGAGCAGGTTTTCATCAAAGATCTCTCTGTACTTTGCTCCATTCATCTTTCCCTCAATCCTGACTAGTCTCCCAGTAACTGCCACTGAAAAACATCCCCACATCATGATAATGCAACCACCATGCTTCACAGTATTTACATCATTACATTTTAGTCATTTAGCAGACGCTCTTATCCAGAGCGACTTACAGTGAATACTTTTTTTTATTTTTTATACTGGCCCCCCGTGGGAATCGAACCCACATCCCTGGCGTTGCAAACGCCATTCTCTATCAACTGAGCTACATCCCTGCCGGCCATTCCCTCCCCTACCCTGGACGACGCTGGGCCAATTGAGCGCCGCCCATGAGTCTCCCGGTCGCGGCCAGCTGCGACAGAGCCTGGATTCGAACCAGGATCTCTAGTGGCACAGTTAGCACTGCGATGCAGTGCCTTAGACCACTGCGCCACTCAGGAGTACAGTAGGGATGGTGCCAGGTTTCCTCTAGGCGTGACGCTTGGCATTCAGGCGAAAGAGTTCAATCTTGGTTTCATAGACCAGAGAATCCTGTTTCTCATGGTCTGAGAGTCTTTAGGTGCCTTTTGGCAAACTCCAAGCAGGCTGTCATGGGCCTTTTACTGAGGAGTGGCTTCCATCTGGCCACTCTACCATAAAGACCTGATTGGTGGAGTGCTGCAGATATGGTTGTCCTTCTGGAAGGTTCTCCCATCTCCACAGAGGAACTCTAGAGCTCTGTCAGAGTGACCATCGGGTTCTTGGTTACCTCCCTCACCAAGGCCCTTCTCCCCCGATTGCTCAGTTTGGCCGGGCGGCCAGCTCTAGGAAGAGTCTTGGTGGTTCCAAACTTCTTCCATTTAAGAATGATGGAAGCCACTGTGTTCTTGGGGACCTTCAATGCAGCAGACATTTTTTGGTACCCTTACCCAGATCTGTGCCTCTACGCAATCCTGTCTCTAAGCTCTACGGACAATTCCTTCGACATCATGGCTTGGTTTTTGCTCTGACATGCACTGTCAATTGTGGGACCATTTATAGACCGGTGTGTGCCTTTCCAAATCATGTCCAATCAAACAAATTTACCACAGGTGGACTCCAATCAAGTTGTAGAAACATCTCAAGGATGACAATGGAAACAGGATGCACCTGAGCTCAATTTCGAGTCTCATAGCAAAGGGTCTGAATACTTATGTAAATAAGGTATTTCTTTTTTTTCTTTTTAATACCTTTTCAAAAATTTCTAAAACACTTTTTTCAATTAGTCATTATGGGGTATTGCTGAGGAATGTGTTTTATTTAATCCATTTTAGAATAAGGCTGTAAAGTAACAAAATGTTGAAAAGTCAAGGGGTCTGAATACTATCCAAAGTCACTATATATACACTATATATACACTACCAGTCAACAGTTTGGACACACCTACTCATTGAGGGCCTTTCTTTATTTTTACTATACTTTACATTGAAGAATAATAGTGAAGACATCAAAACTATGAAATAACACATGAAATCATGTAGTAACCAAAAAAGTGTTAAACAAATAAAAACATATTTGAGATTTGAGATTCTTCAAATAGCCACCCTTTGCCTTGATGACAGCTTTGCACACTCTTGGGATTCTCTCAACCAGCTTCATGAGGTAGTCACCTGGAATGCATTCAATTAACAGGTGTGCCTTCTTAAAAGTTAATATGTGGATTTTCATTCCTTCTTAATGCGTTTGAGCCAATCAGTTTCATTGACATGAAGGTCAGTCAATATGGAAAATGTCAAGAACTTTGAAAGTTTCTTCAAGTACAGTCGCAAAAACCATCAAGAGCTATGATGAAACTGTTTCTCATGAGGACCGCCACAGGAATGGAAGACCCAGAGTTACTTCTGCTGCATAGGATAAGTTCATTAGAGTTACCAGCCTCAGAAATTGCAGCCCACAGTCGCAGACACATTTCAACATCAACTGTTCAGAGGGGACTGTGTGAATCAGGCCTTCATGGTCAAATTGCTGCAAAGAAACCACTACTAAAGGACAAAAATAAGAAGATTTTTGGTTCCAGCCGTCGTGTCTTTGTGAGACGCGGTGTGGGTGAACGGATGATCTCTGCATTTGTAGTTCCCACCGTAAAGCATGGAGGATGAGGTGTTATGGTGTGGGGGTGCTTTGCTGGTGACACTGTCTGTGATTTATTTAGAATTCAAGGCACACTTAACCAGCATGGCTACCACAGCATTCTGAAGCGATTCGCCATCCCATCTGGTTTGGGCTTAGTGGGACTATCATTTGTTTTTCAACAGGACAATGACCCAACACACCTCCAGGCTGTGTAAGGGCTATTTGACCAAGAAGGAGAATGACGGAGTGCTGCATCAGATGACCTGGAGAGTTCATCAATGAGCTTGACGCCTTGATAAGTTCCTTTCCTGAGGATGGCGCACCCCTCACAGTTTTGGGGGATTTCAACCTCCCTACGTCTACATTTGACTCATTTCTCTCTGCCTCCTTCTTTCCACTCCTCTCCTCTTTTGACCTCACCCTCTCACCGTCCCCCCCTACTCACAAGGCAGGCAATACGCTTGACCTCATCTTTACTAGATGCTGCTCTTCTACTAATCTCACTGCAACTCCCCTCCATGTCTCCGACCACTACTTTGTATCCTTTTCTCTCTCGCTCTCCTCCAACACTACTCACTCTGCCCCTACACAGATGGTAATGTGCCGCCACAACCTTCGCTCTCTCTCTCCCACTACTCTCTCCTCTTCCATCCTATCATCTCTTCCCTCTGCTCAATCCTTCTCCCTCCAATCTCCTGATTCTGCCTCCTCAATCCTCCTCTCCTCCCTCTCTGCATCCTTTGACTCTCTGTGTCCCCTATCCTCCCGGCCGGCTCGGTCCTCCCCTCCAGCTCCGTGGCTTGATGACTCATTGCGAGCTCACAGAACAGAGCTCCGGGCAGCGGAGCGGAAATGGAAGAAAACTAAACTCCCTGCCGACCTGGCATCTTTTCACTCCCTCCTCTCTACATTTTCTTCATCTGTTTCTGCTGCTAAGGCCACGTTCTACCACTCTAAATTCCAAGCATCTGCCTCTAACCCTAGGAAGCTCTTTGCCACATTCTCCTCCCTGCTGAATCCTCCCCCCCCCCCCCCCCCCCTCTCTCTGTGGATGACTGAATCCTCCCCCCCCCCCCCCTCCTCTCTCTCTGTGGATGACTTCGTCAACCACTTTGAAAAGAAGGTTGACGACATCCGATCCTCGTTTGTTAAGTCTAATGACACTGCTGGTCCTGCTCACACTGCCCTACCCTATGCTTTGACTTCTTTCTCCCCTCTCTCTCCAGATAAAATCTTGCGACTGCAGGCCGCCCAACAACCTGCCCGCTTGACCCCATCCCCTCCTCTCTTCTCCAGACCATCTCCGGTGACCTTCTCCCCTACCTCACCTCGCTGATCAACTCATCCTTGACCGCTGGCTATGTCCCTTCCGTCTTCAAGAGAGCGAGAGTTGCACCCCTTCTCAAAAAACCAACACTCGATCCCACTGATGTCAACAACTACAGACCAGTATCCCTTCTTTCTTTTCTTTCCAAAACTATTGAGCGTGCCGTCTTTAGCCAACTCTCTTGCTATCTCTCTGAGAATGACCTTCTTGATCCAAACCAGTCAGGTTTCAGGACTGGTCATTCAACTGAGACTGCTCTTCTCTGTGTCATGGAGGCTCTCCGCACTGCTAAAGCTAACTCTCTCTCCTCTGTTCTTGTCCTTCTAGACCTGTCTGCTGCCTTTGATACTGTGAACCATCAGATCCTCCTCTCCACCCTCTCCGAGCTGGGCATCTCCGGCGTGGCTCACTCCTGGATTGCGTCCTACCTGACCGGTCGCTCCTACCAAGTGGCGTGGCGAGAAGCTGTCTCCGCACCACGTGCTCTCACCACTGGTGTCCCCCAGGGCTCAGTTCTAGGCCCTCTCCTATTCTCCCTATACACCAAGTCACTTGGCTCTGTCATATCCTCACATGGCCTCTCCTATCATTGCTACGCTGACGATACACAACTAATCTTCTCCTTTCCCCCTTCTGATAACCAGGTGGCGAATCGCATCTCTGCATGTCTGGCAGACATATCAGTATGGATGACGGATCACCACCTCAAGCTGAACCTTGGCAAGACGGAGCTGCTCTTCCTCCCGGGGAAGGACTGCCCGTTTCATGATCTCGCCATCACGGTTGACAACTCCGTTGTGTCCTCCTCCCAGAGTGCGAAGAGCCTTGGCGTGACCCTGGACAACACCCTGTCATTCTCCGCTAACATCAAGGCGGTGACCCGATCCTGCAGGTTCATGCTCTACAACATTCCGAGAGTACGACCCTGCCTTACACAGGAAGCGGCACAGGTCCTAATCCAGGCACTTGTCATCTCCCGTCTGGATTACTGCAACTCGCTGTTGGCTGGGCTCCCTGCCTGTGCCATTAAACCCCTACAACTCATCCAGAATGCCGCAGCCCGTCTGGTGTTCAACCTTCCCAAGTTCTCTCACGTCACCCCGCTCCTCCGCACACTCCACTGGCTTCCAGTTGAAGCTCGCATCTGTTACAAGACCATGGTGCTTGCCTATGGAGCTGTGAGGGGAACGGCACCTCTGTACCTTCAGGCTCTGATCAGTCCCTACACCCAAACGAGGGCATTGCGTTCATCCACCTCTGGCCTGCTGGCTCCCCTTCCTCTGCGGAAGCATAGTTCCCGCTCAGCCCAGTCAAAACTGTTCGCTGCTCTGGCACCCCAATGGTGGAACAAGCTCCCTCACGACGCCAGGACAGCGGAGTCACTCACCACCTTCCGGAGACATTTGAAACCCCACCTCTTTAAGGAATACCTGGGATAGGATAAAGTAATTATTCTACCCCCCCCCCTTAAAAAAAAAAATTATATTGTAAAGTGGTTAACCCACTGGCTATAGGGTGAATGCACCAATTTGTAAGTCGCTCTGGATAAGAGCGTCTGCTAAATGACGTAAATGTTAAATGTAATGACCTGGCCTCCACAATCCCCCGACCTCAACCCAATTGAGATGGTTTGGGATGAGTCTGATGGCAGAGTGAAGGAAAAGCAGCCAACAAGTGCTCAGCATATGTGCGAACTCATTTAAGACTGTTGGAAAAGCATTCCAGGTGGTTGAGAGAATGCCAACAGTGTGCAAAGCTGTCATCAAGGCAAAGGGTGGCTATTTGAAGAATCTTAAATATAAAATATATTTAGATTTTTTTGGTTACTACATGATTCCATATGTGTTATTTCATAGTTTTAATGTCTTCACTGCTATTCTACACTGCTATTCTACTATGTACAAAAAGGTAAAAATATGAATGAGTAGGTGTGTCCAAACTTTTGACTGGTACTGTATATACAGTGGGGGAAAAAAATATTTAGTCAGCCACCAATTGTGCAAGTTCTCCCACTTAAAAAGATGAGAGAGGCCTGTAATTTTCATCATAGGTACACGTCAACTATGACAGACAAAATGAGGAAAATAAATCCAGAAAATCACATTGTAGGATTTTTAATGAATTGATTTGCAAATTATGGTGGAAAATAAGTATTTGGTCACCTACAAACAAGCAAGATTTCTGGCTCTCACAGACCTGTAACTTCTTCTTTAAGAGGCTCCTCTGTCCTCCACTCGTTACCTGTATTAATGGCACCTGTTTGAACTTGTTATCAGTATAAAAGACACCTGTCCACAACCTCAAACAGTCACACTCCAAACTCCACTATGGCCAAGACCAAAGAGCTGTAAAAGGACACCAGAAACAAAATTGTAGACCTGCACCAGGCTGGGAAGACTGAATCTGCAATAGGTAAGCAGCTTGGTTTGAAGAAATCAACTGTGGGAGCAATTATTAGGAAATGGAAGACATACAAGACCACTGATAATCTCCCTCGATCTGGGGCTCCACGCAAGATCTCACCCCGTGGGGTCAAAATGATCAAAAGTCCCAGAACCACACGGGGGGACCTAGTGAATGACCTGCAGAGAGCTGGGACCAAAGTAACAAAGCCTACCATCAGTAACACACTACGCCGCCAGGGACTCAAATCCTGCAGTGCAAGACGTGTCCCCCTGCTTAAGCCAGTACATGTCCGGGCCCGTCTGAAGTTTGCCAGAGTGCATTTGGATGATCCAGAAGAGGATTGGGAGAATGTCATATGGTCAGATGAAACCAAAATATAACTTTTTGGTAAAAACTCAACTCGTCGTGTTTGGAGGACAAAGAATGCTGAGTTGCATCCAAAGAACACCATACCTGCTGTGAAGCATGGGGGTGGAAACATCATGCTTTGGGGCTGTTTTTCTGCAAAGGGACCAGGACAACTGATCCGTGTAAAGGAAAAAATGAATGGGGCCATGTATCGTGAGATTTTGAGT
Source organism: Coregonus lavaretus (assembly GCF_964263955.1). Classification (NCBI taxonomy): domain Eukaryota; kingdom Metazoa; phylum Chordata; class Actinopteri; order Salmoniformes; family Salmonidae; genus Coregonus; species Coregonus lavaretus. The sequence goes on along the minus strand of NC_140013.1, from coordinate 1,091,558 downwards.
GAAAACCTCCTCTCATCAGCAAGGGCATTGAAGATGAAACTTGGCTGGGTCTTTCAGCATGACAATGATCCCAAACACACCGCCCGGGCAACGAAGGAGTGGCTTCGTAAGAAGCATTTCAAGGTCCTGGAGTGGCCTAGCCAGTCTCCAGATCTCAACCCCATAGAAAATCTTTGGAGGGAGTTGAAAGTCCGTGTTGCCCAGCGACAGCCCCAAAACATCACTGCTCTAGAGGAGATCTGCATGGAGGAATGGGCCAAAATACCAGCAACAGTGTGTGAAAACCTTGTGAAGACTTACAGAAAACGTTTGACCTGTGTCATTGTCAACAAAGGGTATATAACAAAGTATTGAGAAACTTTTGTTATTGACCAAATACTTATTTTCCACCATAATTTGCAAATAAATTCATTAAAAATCCTACAATGTGATTTTCTGGATTTTTTTTCTCTCATTTTGTCTGTCATAGTTGACGTGTACCTATGATGAAAATGACAGGCCTCTCTCATCTTTTTAAGTGAGAGAACTTGCACAATTGGTGGCTGACTAAATACTTTTTTCCCCCACTGTATATATATATATATATATATATATATATAGTATTATTGTGCATTTTATATTGTATTATACAGGGCACATTTGGAAAAAATACCTATGGCTCAATATGTCTTCCCTGTCAAAAGAAAAAAAAATTGACCACAGTTCCAAAAAACACTTATATGCAATGGAGTAAAACTGTAATACAGGGTGTGCAATGTGTGCAGGCTTTTGTTCCAGCCCAACTCTAACTCCTGTGATTCACCTAATGGCTGTCTTCAAATTATCATGATTACCTGAATTAGGTGTGTTGTTAGTGCTGGGCTGGAACAAAACTCTACACGCTATGTTGCCCACCTAGGATCTTACCAGGATACAACAGAGCTAGGGTTCTTGGATAGTGAAGTCATTCTCACCTTTAGGCCCAGTGTTGCCAGGAGGGCCCCGGACAGACAGACCTCTATCCTCCTTGGCGCCGAAGTTGCCAGGATAGCCATTTATACTAGGATTCCCTGAAAACATATAGGCAATTATACAATATTTCAATGGGTTAGAAACTGGTGCTGGCAACACCATGGCTGCATGTTGGATTCCCACATGGGCCAGATGTTGATAGTTAAGTAATTTGCTGTGGATAAAAATGTATGCTAAAAGACCATACTAACACCATTACCAAGCCAGTGATCCTATCAATTCTCTGTTAGTGTATGTATGATACTGTCTTTATGTCAAGAAACTCCCCCATAGCTCATGGCTAAAGCCCTCACCTGATGGTCCTGGGTTGCCTTGCAGACCCTTCTCTCCCTTCAGTCCTGGGTCTCCTGTGGTTGTTATCGTCTCATCTGCTGAGCCTTTCTCTCCTGCAGGAGGAGATGAGCGCGAGACAACAGTGAGAAGAGTCATAGAAAACTCAGGGCGCTTGGCAGCAGTGAGATACGAAGTAGACAAGAGTGAGACACACTCACACATTCTGTGAAATAGGTTGCTTTTTCTCTTGAAAACATCATTATCTTACTGTACCTGGATCTCCAGGTCTCCCTCGCAGGCCATGCACCCCCAGGTTACCATTCTGTACAGGGCTCCCTGAGGGCCCCACACCTGGGGGGCCCTGAGTCCCCATCTGGCCTGTTCATCCATGCACACCCTGAGAGCCGGCATCGCCCGATCACCCCTGGGCCCCGGAGGTCCCTACAGCAAACAGACACCAAAAAGTTAACTCTGGATACATCATGGGTAGGGCCTCTAAGTTTTTCCAAATCACATGGTCTGGCCATGGAAATCCACAGGCACTAGTTACAGGCTATAACAACAGCCAAGAGTATAGCCTATTAAGACCGTGTGGTCAGGTCCCAAATCAGTGTACAGAATGCTCACGCTATTCACTAATACAATGGTTCTGATCCTTAATCAGATATTACTGAGTTACAATGACCATCCTCCAGTCATTGGCACGAATTGTACAGTATGTAATGGTGGAGGTGGAGCGGATCACACTCACAGGGTTGCCCTTTAGCCCAGGTTGGCCTTTCAGTCCTGGGAATCCAGGGACCCCGTCAGTCCCATCGCTCCCAGGAACTCCTGGAGCCCTGGGTGAGCCCACAGGTCCCCTGTCTCCTGGGGACATAGGACCTTTCTCCCCCTTGGGCCCTGTAGAGCCTGGTACACCAGGTAAACCATAGGGAGCCTACAGATACAAAGACAGAGGACGTGACCCCAAAAAAATCATTAGAAAAAACACTCCCCCATACAATGTAAAAACATCCTACATAAAGAATTTGTATCTGAATCTGGGGTGATTCCATAATGTCTGTCAGTCCAGGTCAAGTCACCTGTGGAACTGGTGGACCGTCAAGACCTTTGACTCCTCTAAATCCTTTAGAGCCAGGAGCACCATCTCGACCTGGAGAAACACAAATGCTGTAAATACAGAGGCAGCCATAGAGTATTCTACACATACTAACCTATGGTAGAGAAGAAAACCTGGAAAAGGTGCTTGAGCTGTCATCCATACTAGGTCAAACAATGATGGGGTGATACACAAAGTTAAAACAATGATGGGGTGATACACAAAGTTAGGCAGGATGTCATGTGAAATTTAGATTAGTAAGGCCATTGTTTAGCAGTCGAAGTGTGCATGTACACTACTGTTCAAAAGTTTGGGGTCACTTAGAAATGTCCTTGTTTTCCATGAAAACATACACGAAATGAGTTTGAATATGAAATATAGCAACATGCAAAGGAAATGTAGTCATTGACAAGGTTAGAAATAATGATTTTTAATTGAAATAATAATTGTGTCCTTCAAACTTTGCTTTCGTCAAATAATCCTCCATTTGCAGCAATTACAGCCTTGCAGACCTTTGGCATTCTAGTTGTCAATTAGTTGAGGTAATCTGAAGAGATTTCACCCCATGCTTCCTGAAGCACCTCCCACGAATTGGATTGGCTTGATGGGTACTTCTTATTTACCACACAGTCAAGCTGCTCCCACAACAGCTCAATAGGGTTGAGATCTGGTGACTGTGCTGGCCACTCCATTATAGACAGAATACCAGCTGACTGCTTCTTCCCTAAATAGTTATTGCATAGTTTGGAGCTGTGCTTTGGGTCATTGTCCTGTTGTAGGAGGAAATTGGCTCCAATCAAGCGCCGTCCACAGGGTATGGCATGGCGTTGCAAAATGGAGTGATAGCCTTCCTTCTTCAAGATCCCTTCTACCCTGTACAAATCTCCCACTTTACCACCACCAAAGCACCCCCAGACCATCACATTGCCTCCACCATGCTTGACAGATGGAATCAAGCACTCCTCCAGCCATTTTGAGCCTGTAATCGAATCCACAATTGCTGATGCTCCAGATACTCAACAAGTCTCAAGAAGGCCAGTTTTATTGCTTCTTTAATCAGCACAACAGATTTCAGCTGTGCTAACATAATTGCAAAAGGGTTTTCTAATGATCAATTAGCCTTTTAAAATGACAAACTTGGATTAGCAAACACAACGTGCCATTGGAACACAGGATTGATGGTTGCTGATAATGGGCCTCTGTACGACTATGTAGATATTCCATAAAAAATCAGCCGGTTCCAGCTACAATAGCCATTTACAACATTAACAATGTCTACACTGTATTTCTTATGAATTTGATGTTATTTTAATGGACAATTTTTTAAATGTTCTTTCGAAAACAAGGACGAAAACAAGTGACCCCAAACTTTTGAACGGTAGTGTAAATAATGTACAGTACCAGTCAAAATCTTGGACACTCCTACTCATTCCAGGGTTTTTCTTTATTTTTACTATTTTCTACATTTTAGAACAATAGTGAAGACATCAGAACTATGAAATAACACATATGGAAGCATGTAGTAACCAAAATATTTTATATTTTAGATACCTCAAAGTAGCCACCCTTTGCCTTGATTACAGCTTTGCACACTCTTGGTATTCTCTCAACCAGCTTCACCTGGAATGCTTTTCCAACATTCTTGAAGGAGTTCCCACATATGCTGATTACTTGTTGGCTGCTTTTCCTTCACTCTGCGGTCCAACTTATCCAGAACAATCTCAATTGGGTTGAGGTCGGGTGATTGTGAAATTCGCAACAAAAACTGAGTGGATTATCAAACATAGACTATGGAATGGATGCATTAATATTTACTTTTCATACAGTTATTATCCTTTAAAACATGCAAATATACAGAAGATATGAACATTCAGATGTGTTCAGCTTCAGTTGTAGTCTGTAGCGCCACTAAGGAACATTCTTAGATGATGTAGACCTGCTCAGAAAACCGTGAGAGACCCCACTGAACCAGGAAAACTTTACCTCATTAGAATCTGACTTTCTGGGCCAGAGATATTGGAACTTTAATGCCATTTCTAAGGGGTAAATGTACAAGCAGCCAAATAGGATAGTCACAGATTCTGAACAAATTTACTGAGCATATCAAACTGACTATTTACTATAACAAATATTGAATAAACAGTTACTTTTGGCATAATTATTATGCTTTAAGCAATGCATATACACAAGAAAAGCATATGTTCCATCATTTTTGGTCAAACTTGGACTTTAGCAAACAAAAATACTTTTCTCAGACAGTGTAAATCCCCTTTAACTACCCAGAAAGACACTTCTGAACATTAAGCACTTTACCCTATGTGCTACATGAGGATCGGACATTCTGAGACAGAGGTATTGGAGAGATATTCGAACTAAGGCAGAGATATTGGGACTAATGCAGTCAAAGTTGACAATGTTGAGGTAATGATAGATTTCGTCCATATTCACTTCCAAATGCCTAATATCCTAATGTGTAATTAAATATACAGGTAAAAGTCAGTAAATTAGAATATTTTGAAAAACTTGATTTATTTCAGTAATTGCATTCAAAAGGTGTAACTTGTACATTATATTTATTCATTGCACACAGACTGATGCATTCAAATGTTTATTTCATTTAATTTTGATGATTTGAAGTGGCAACAAATGAAAATCCAAAATTCCGTGTGTCACAAAATTAGAATATTACTTAAGGCTAATACAAAAAAGGGATTTTTTAGAAATGTTGGCCAACTGAAAAGTATGAAAATGAAAAATATGAGCATGTACAATACTCAATACTTGGTTGGAGCTCCTTTTGCCTCAATTACTGCATTAATGCGGCGTGGCATGGAGTCGATGAGTTTCTGGCACTGCTCAGGTGTTATGAGAGCCCAGGTTGCTCTGATAGTGGCCTTCAACTCTTCTGCGTTGTTGGGTCTGGCATTCTGCATCTTCCTTTTCACAATACCCCACAGATTTTCTATGGGGCTAAGGTCAGGGGAGTTGGCTGGCCAATTTAGAACAGAAATACCATGGTCCGTAAACCAGGCACGGGTAGATTTTGCGCTGTGTGCAGGCGCCAAGTCCTGTTGGAACCTGAAATCTCCATCTCCATAGAGCAGGTCAGCAGCAGGAAGCATGAAGTGCTCTAAAACTTGCTGGTAGACGGCTGCGTTGACCCTTGATCTCAGGAAACAGAGTGGACCGACACCAGCAGATGACATGGCACCCCAAACCATCACTGATGGTGGAAACTTTACACTAGACTTCAGGCAACGTGGATCCTGTGCCTCTCCTGTCTTCCTCCAGACTCTGGGACCTCGATTTCCAAAGGAAATGCAAAATTTGCTTTCGTCAGAAAACATGACTTTAGACCACTCAGCAGCAGTCCAGCTCTTTTTTTCCTTAGCCCAGGTGAGACGCTTTTCGCGCTGTTTCTTGGTCAACAGTGGCTTGACACGAGGTATGCGGCAGTTGAAACCCATGTCTTTCAAGCGTCTCTTGGTGGTGGATCTTGAAGCCCTGACTCCAGCAGCTGTCCACTCCTTGTGAATCTCCCCCACATTTTTGAATGGGTTTTTTTTCACAATCTTGACTAGGGCGCGGTGATCCCTATCGCTTGTACACTTTTTCTGACCACAGTTTTTCCTTCCCTTTGCCTCTCTATTAATGTGTTTGGACACAGAGCTCTGAGAACAGCCAGCCTCTTCTGCAATAACCTTTTGTGTCTTTCCCTCCTTGTGCAATGTGTCGATGGTCGCCTTTTGGACAGCTGTCAAATCTGAAGTCTTCCCCATGTTTGTGTAGGCTTCAGAACTGGACTGAGAGACCATTTAAAGCCCTTTGCAGGTGTTTTGAGTTAATCAGCTGATTATTTTGTGGCACCAGGTGTCTTCAAAATGTAACCCTTACACAATATTCTAATTTTGTGACACACGGAATTTTGGATTTTCATTTGTTGCCACTTCAAATCATCAAAATTAAATGAAATAAACATTTGAATGCATCAGTCTGTGTGCAATGAATAAATATAATGTACAAGTTACACCTTTGAATGCAATTACTGAAATAAATCAAGTTTTTCAAAATATTCTAATTTACTGACTTTTACCTGTACATACTTGGAAAATGGCAACTTCCATCTTGACAATTTATTGGATATTTGCTGATGGTTCTAGCGGCAAATATGTTAAATTATAGCCGTGGTATATGCAGGATACTCAACTCGGGGCTGTATGCGTTCTCTGGAAAATAATGAAACTCCGTGGAAGGTTATTGCCACTTCGCTAGCTTGTCGTGGCATAAACCTTCCACGTTATGCATTATTTTCCATAGAACACATAGCCCCTTGTTGATTATCCCTTACTTACTGTATGACACACAAATAAATACACATTAAGCATTTGATGACGTGCTCTGTGATACCATTTTATCTGAATTTATCCACCCTCTAAAGTTTGATGAAGTGTTGGGTGGCTAAATTCCTCTTGAAAGGCCATTGGAGTACCTCAGCACAAATGGCACCCAATGCTTTAGAAAGCCTGTGTATTTGTATGTCATTACGATCAGCAAATATCAAATTAATTGTAATGATGGACATTGCCATTTTCCAAGTATGTATATTTAAGTATACATTCGGATGTTAGTCATATGGACGTGAATATGAATATGGACGAAATCTATCATTACCTCAACATTGTCAACTTTGACAGCAGTAGTTCCAATATCTCGCCAATATCTCTGCCTCAGAATGTCCGATCCTCACAAGGTAAAGTGCTTATTGTTCAGAAATGTCTTTCTGAGTAGTTAGAGGGGATTTACACTGTCTGAGAAAATTACGCACATGCTTTTCCTGTGTATATGCATGGCTTAAGCCTTAAAGCATAATAATTATGCCAAAAGTAACTATAATCCAAAGTCTAAGTATGTATACATTATTAAATAGTCAGTTTGTATTGATATACTCAGTAAATTTGGTCAGAATCTGTGGCTGCTTGTACATACATTTTACCACTTAGAAATGGCATTACAGTTTCAATAACTCTGGCCCAGAAAGTCAGATTCTTACGAGGTAAAGTTATCCTGGTTCAGTAGGGTCTCCCACAGTTTTCTGAGAGGGTCTATCATCTGAGAATGGTCCTTAGTGGGCTACAGACAACAACTGTAGCTGAACACATCTGAATTTTCATATTTTCTGTATATTTGCATGTCTTAAAGCATAGTAACTGTATGAAAAGTAACTATTGATGCATCCATTCCATAGTCTAAGTGTTTATGTTTGATAATCCACTCCATTTTTGTTAAGAATTGCAGGATATTTCACCTAAACCTATTACTACTTCCATTATATCAATTTGACCCCTTGAAAATTGCCTTCAAAGTCTAAATTCAACTTTGTGTATCACCCCAACATTGTTTGATCTAGCATGGATGAAAGCCTTTAACAAGGAAATTGATTTTTTCAAGCATTCAAACCAGATTGGTTGATCTACTACAAAGGATAATAGGTTCAACAGCCATAGCTGGTAAATTCACTCTCGTCTGAATGTGCCAGAGCGCAGAATAACTCACAAATTTGCGAACACTCAACACCCGTTGAATATGGCCGGTGTCAGTAAACGTTGGCAAAAAAGCATAATTAAATTGTTGCCAGCAGCACAGTTGCAGTCACCAACGTTTTGGATAACATAAAAACAGCCTAAACAGCTCTGCTAGTGCGAGTAAAATGGTCAGAGTGAGCTGTTCTCTCATTTGTGTCTGGAAGTAGCTAGCAAGCTAGCCCTACTCCTCTGCCATTTTCTCAAAAGTGTTTTTACAAGCATAATTACTTTCCCATTGTTCCTCAACTGTAGTGTATGATATACCATTTTCTTGCACTGAGTCTCTACTTGTATCCAATGTAAAAAACACAATTTCAAATTTTGCTACATAAGACCGAATCGAGCCGGTCGGTCACAGTTGGAGGTTTTTGAATAACTTCCTTAAAACGTTCACTGAATGTTTCAATGAGAGTTGTAATAACATTGCTAGCTTATTTTGGGTTAACTTTTTTGAACTCCAAGCACAACAGGAAATGTGGAAATTAATTTCCTCAGGCATTAATCATGCAAACACATGTAATTTTTTATTGTGAGTTGGCATCATTACATTTTACATTTTAGTCATTTAGCGGACGCTCTTATCCAGAGCGACTTACAGTTAGTGAATACATATTTTTTTATACTGGCCCCCCGTGGGAATCGAACCCACAACCCTGGCGTTGCAAACGCCATGCTCTATCAACTGAGCTACATCCCTGCCGGCCATTCCCTCCCCTACCCTGGAAGACAGCTGGGGCAGCACCCATTTCCACCTAGACAATCTGGCACACACCTTCTCCACTACACCCTCCCAGTTCTTTTTTTGAAAGACATCAGAGCCTAGAAAAACCATCAAAGTCTTCATTCCATCTCTGCCCGACTGAATCCCCCCTGGTAAATGTGGAGCGAACCCTGTCTGAAGCTGACCTGCCCACAGCGATTCACTCTTTTCCCAATTGACTCTAGCTGAGGAGGCCCCCTCATACACCTTCAGAGCGTTTGAGAGAACCTTAACATCCTCACCCCCTGTAATAAAAACTGTCACGTCATCTGCATACGCAGACAGTGCTATCGTGGGACCCTTCATAACCCCTGGCACAGAGAAACCAGTAAGCCTCGCTCTTAAAAAACAAAGCATTGGTTCAATTGCCAGACTATATAACTGTCCTGAAATTGGGCATCCCTCCCTAATACCCCTATGGACAGGGATTGGGCAGCTCAAACCACCCCCCACCTTCACCATACAAGAGGGTCAGCATACAGTAAACTCATCCAAGACAAAAAACATCCCCAAACCCAAAGGCTTTCATTGTTTTGAACAAGTACTTTACTTACTTACTTAATTTTTTTTAGCAGACGCTCTTATCCAGAGCGACTTACAGGAGCAATTAGTACTGGTGGTCCACACGGTCATAAGCCTTCTCCTGATCCAAAGAAAGCAAACCCACATTCACATCAGACAGTTAACAAATATCTAAAACATCTGTTATTAGCAACAAGTTATCAAAAATAGAGCGGTCAGGTACACAATAAGACTGGTCCTTGTGGACCAACAGCTCCAGATATTCTTTCAACCTGTTTGAGAGACACTTAGATATAAGTTTATATTCTGCACACAGCAATGCAACAGGTCACAAGTTTTTTTAAAGAGCCAAATCCCCCCTTTTTTTGGCAACAATGAAAGCACAGCACGTTGACAGGATACAGGAAGCAAACCCTCATGAAAAGATTCACACACCACTTCATAAAAATCCCCCCCAATAGACCCCCGTAAGTGCTTATAAATAATAATATGCCATTTGGCAGAAACTTTTATCCAAAGCAACTTACAGTCATGTGTGCATACATTTTTATGTATGGGTGGTCCCGGGGATCGAACCCACTACCCTGGCGTTACAAGCGCCATGCTATACCAATTGAGCTACAGAGGACCACATATAGAAATCAGATGATGGTAAACCATCGATGCCAGGGCCTCGGCCTGATGAGAGCTGCATAACTGCAGTGGACAGCTCCTGCAGAGTAATGTCCAAAGCAGCTCTCTGCTCAGGGCCCAATTTAGGAAGTCCATGTAACAACTGTTCAGCACACATAGGATCACAATCCACGGCATGTTGGCGCATCTCACATCCGTGGTCATCCGTGGTCACCTTCCCATCAGGGAGACGAAGGCAGACCATCTGTTTGCGTTGCAATGTCGACTGCCCTAGGTTGTTTTTTTTAAGCGCCAGGAGCATCCATATCCTTGAATGTAGCAAAGTGAGAACTAATCAAGGCACCTTCACTCTTTCATGTAAAAATGACCTCAGTCCATGTCTCTTGTCCTGTAAGTTCATGACTAGTCCGGGGTCATTCTGAGTGAGCAACTTCAATTCAATAGATTTGACGTCCTGTTCAAGGGCCCTGATAGTCTCTTTAACTTCAAAACTAGACAGAGCAGTATACTGTTGACAAAACACACATATTTGGGCCTTCCCAACCTTCCACCATTGTCTCAAGGACTCAAAATTCAATTTAATACCCCCCCCCCCCATTTTTCCCAAAACAACAAAAACATTTCACAATACATGGCATCTTGAAATAAGTTAACATTAAAATACCAATAAGGTGATGACCTTCGTGGACAGGACAAGTGAATATCAACAGTGACAATATGGTGATCAGAGAAACCCACAGGAGTAATGTCACACCTTACAACCCTACTACAGTACTGCTCAGATACATACAACCTGTCTAACCGTACTGCACTAACACGACCTTCATTAACTTTTAGCCATGTGTACTAACTAACTTTAGCATTTCTTACTCTCCACACATCAGAAAGCTCAAACTCAGTTAATAGACCAGACAGACAAGTAGCTGACCATAGGTGAGGTTCTTCAGCAGTGTGATCAACAGTAAAATCCACTTTACAGTTCCAGTGCCCCCCTAAAACCATACACCCCTCTTGATCACACTGTCTTAAGGTTTCCTTTATTTGATCAAAACCAACAATACGCTCTGTACCCTCATTAGGAGCATAAACATTAAAAAATAAAAAATAAAATAATAAAACTCAACCCTTGACAATCTCTGTTGTCGATACCACAGTCACCCCTAAGCCTGAGGAAAACAAAATTACCACCCCATCACTGAAATTAGTACCATGACTGAGTATATGTTGCCCCTCCCACCACATACCCCAGTCAACCTCATTAGCCTCATCACTACGTATCTCCTGTAGAAAAACTACATTAAGCCCTTTCTGTTTTATTACTTCTAATACCCAAGCCCTCTTATTCCTGTCCCTTCCCCCAATAATATTGAGAGAACCTACCCTTAGTACCTCCATATAGAAAAGAGAAAGGAAAAACAGAAGAAACCACAAAGTAAACAGACAAAGAGAAAAAAAAGCATGATAATTATCATTGTTTTAATTTTCTCTTAACCTTACCATGTTTCCCACTACCTTTTGCTGCTGTGACAGCAGTAACACATTTCCTCAAGTGGAAACACTTCTTCACACTCAACTGGTCTAACCCCACCGTAACACCACAGCTGACCTCACAATCATATCAACATCAAACAAATCTGCCAATTTAAATGATTTCCCAACGGTCTGGTCCAGGAACCCATTTACCTAATCTAGATTGAAAATTGAGTCATCGCCAGCTGCTATCATGTCAACAAAGATATCAGAAATGTCCATATCCTTCTCCTGATCCTCCTCAACTGAGGCCACAGACCCCTGACTCCCCTCTGCCACATCCCTCTCAACACTCCCCACTTGCACCCCATCACTCGTACCGGGCATCTCCTCCACTGCCTGGGAGACTAGCTCCACCTGAACCCCCTACTGTAACCCATAACTCGTCCTGGGCATCTCCTCACCAGTCTGGGGAAATGGCTCCCCAGATCCGTCTTTACCTCCTACAACAATATTTTTCTGCTGCACATCAGACGCTATGTTCCCCTCTGGTCCAAGTTGCAACTCTGTGCCCTCAACACAAACAACTTGTTCCTCAGCAACAGGTGCTTGTGGCTGCTCTACCACTGTCGGCCCACCTCACCCTACATCAGTGGGCCCAGGCGTTACGAGGACCACCTGCGTCCCGCCCTCCGCCTTCTCCCTTTTTGGGCAAGCATGTCGCTTATGGCCAACATCCCCACACTCAAAACACTGTTGACTACCCGTACTAGCATAAGCCATATACAGTCTGTTGTCATATTTGACTTTAAACGATAACTCCAAAGTCTGCTCCGGTGAGTCCAAAAACATAAACACCTGTCGCCGAAACGTCATAACCTGATTCAGAGCCGTGTGTTTGTAACCCAGCGGGACAGTTTTAATTGAACTTGCAAACTTCCCAAACTGCAATAACTCGCGCTCCAATAGCTCATTGGGAATAAAAGGCGGTACATTCGAAATTGAAACTCTTGTTGACGAGAAAAAAGCGGCATAACTTGAATAAACATACCTTTAAGAAGTACGCCATGCTCAACCATCCGATCGACAAGACGCTCTTCATTAAGAAAAACCACCACCGCTTAATTCATCTGCGACGCATAAGAAACATTTTCATAGCCTACCTTCTCTCCTACGGCGACCAGAAACTCCTCAACAGTGACAGTAGTTTCAGTAACACACCTGAAGCCGTGCCGAAGTGACAGGGACGGCGTCCCCATGTGGGTCGCCATCCCCACCAAAACCAGGGCAATTCCAACAAGAAATACAATATACCTAATTCTACCACTGAAAAACCTTTAATCATGCATAGAACACGGAAAACCACCAAGAAAAAGGAAACAAAAAGAAACACAGGCAATCTAACTCCAGACACCACTTCCACTTGCTCATACAATTCCCAGCATGCACCAACACTCCCAGCATGCAGAGAGAGAGAGAGAAAGAGAGACTGACTCACTCAGTGGTCTACAGTACATTTCCCAGCATTTGTCTAACAATGTCTGCATCCCAAATGGCATACTATTCCCTATATTAGTGCACCATTTTTGACCAGGACCTATAGGGCTCTGGTCAAAAGTATTGCGCTATATAGGGAATAGGTAATTAGTTGTCAGTGTGCTGGCGTACCTTGACCACCAGTATAGCCAGAGGGTCCGAGGGGCCCAGGCAAACCCAGCAAGCCTTTGATTATCCCATTGATCTGAATCAACTGTAGGTGAAGTAAATCAAGCAGAGCTTAAAACTAGCCAAAGTCCAAGGGACCAGCATTGTAGATTGATACACTGTATAATAGGCTGACTTTCATGTGACACCCCATTCTCCTTAGTGCACTTATTTTGACCACAGCTGTTGCATCTCTGGTGAAAAGTGCTAAGGCTCTGGTAAAAAGCAGTGCACTATATGGGGAATAATAATAATAACAATAATTGATTTAGCTTGTATAGCGCTTTTCATTACAGAAAATAATCTCAAAGTGCATAAAAAGCCAAACAAACAAACAACACATTTAAATTGAAATGGTAGAATAGGGTGTATTTTCAGATTTGCAGATATACAAGATGTGTATGTTAACTAAGTTAACTAATTAAAGGCACTATTTGCTATTGTTTCACCATTGTCAACTATTGATTTGATATTGATATGACATTAATATGAACATGATAATGATGGAAGAATATATTGTCACTCACATCCCCTGGTGGACCTGTGGGTCCGCTGTCACCTTTGTCACCCTGAATCCACACAAATACACAGTCACAGAGAGGATGACCCACATGTATACATTACAAAGACAGTAGAGTGAATGCAATACTGAACATGAGTGTAGGGCAGAGTTGGGGTCAATTCCATTAGAATTTCAGTCAATTCATAAGGTAAACCAAATTTCTATTTCACATTTTCCTAATTGAAAAGCATTTAAGAGATTTGAATTTCAGTGTACTTCCTGAATCGACTGGAATTGAAATGGAATTGATCCCAACCATATTTATTGAGGTCGGAATACTGACTTGAGATCCGTGCACGTAACTCTGACTCTAACCATGCACGTAACCCGGACAGAAAATAATGAAGTGTGGATTCAGTCCTGCATGACTGACTGACTGACTGGTACAATAGCCAATTGAAGGCAGTAGGACCTACCATTGAACCTTCTGTTCCAGGAGGTCCCTGGTAACCCACATCTCCTTTCTCGCCCTGACAGAAGGAAGAGAGAGAGATATATTTTATTTAAGTCTATTCAACCTTTCAAAGTATCCAGGTTTCGTGAAAACATCTGGGTCTTGCATTCGGGAAGTATTCAGACCCCTTGACTTTTTCCACATCTTGTTACGTTACAGCCTTATTCTAAAATGTATTAAAATAAAATAAAAAATCCCCCATCAATCTACACACAATACCCCATAATGACAAAGCAAAAACAGGTTTTTAGACATTTTTGCTAATTTATTAAAAAATAAAAAACTTACATATTACATTTACATAAGTATTCAGACCCTTTACTAAGTACTTTGTTAAAGCAGCTTTGGCACTGATTACAGCCTCAAATCATCTTGGGTATGACGCTACAAGCTTGGCACACCTGTATTTGGGGAGTTCCTCCCATTCTTCTCTGCAGATCCTCTCATGCTCTGTCAGGTTGGATGGGGAGTGTTGCTGCACAGCTATTTTCAGGTCTCTCCAGAGATGTTAGATCGGGTTCAAGTGGCTGGGCCACTCAAGGACATTCAGAGACTTGTCCCGAAGCCACTCCTGCCTTGGCTGTGTGCTTAGGGTCGTTGTCCTGTTGGAAGGTGAACGTTCGCCCCAGTCTGAGGTCCTGGGCACTCTGGAGCAGGTTTTCTAAAAGGATCTCTCCATACTTTGCTCTGTTCATCTTTCCCTCGATCCTGACTAGTCTCCCAGTCCCTGCCACCGAAAAACCTCCCCACAGCATGATTCTGCCACCACCATGTAGGGATGGTGCCAGTTTTCCTCCTTAAGTGACACTTGGCCTTCAGGCCAAAGAGTTCAATCTTGGTTTCAGCAGACCAGATAATCTTGTTTATCATGGTCAGAGAGTCCTTTAGGTGCCTTCTGGCAAACTCCAAGCAGGCTGTCATGTGCCTTTTACTGAGGAGCGGCTTCTGTCTGGCCACTCTACCATAAAGGCTGATTGGTGGAGTGCTGCAGAGATGGCTGTCCTTCTTGAAGGTTCTCCCATCTCCACAGAGGAACTCTGGAGCTCTGTCAGAGTGACCATCGGGTTCTTGGTCACCTCCCTGATCAAGGCCCTTCTCCCCCGATTGCTCAGTTTGGCCGGGCGGCCAGCTCTAGGAAGAGTCTTGGTGGTTCCAAACTTCTTCCACTTAAGAATGAAGGAGGCCACTGTACTCTTGGGGATGTTCAACACTGCAGAATTGTTTTGGTACCCTTGCCCAGATCTGTGCCTCGACACAATCCTGTCTCAGAGTTCTACGGACAATTCCTTCGACCTCATGGCTTGGTTTTTGCTCTGACATGCACTGTCAACTGTGGGACCTCATATAGACAAGTGTGTGCCTTGCCCAGATCTGTGCATCGACACAATCCTGTCTCAGAGTTCTACGGACAATTCCTTCGACCTCATGGCTTGGTTTTTGCTCTGACATGCACTGTCAACTGTGGGACCTCATATAGACAAGTGTGTGCCTTGCCCAGATCTGTGCCTCGACACAATCCTGTCTCAGAGTTCTACGGACAATTCCTTCGACCTCATGGCTTGGTTTTTGCTCTGACATGCACTGTCAACTGTGGGACCTCATATAGACAAGTGTGTGCCTTTCCAAATAATGTCCAATCAATTGGATTTAACACAGGTGGACTCCAATCAAGTTGTAGAAACATCTCAAGGATGATCAATGGAAACAGGATGTACCTGAGATGAATTCTGATGTAAATAAGGTATTTATGTTATTAGTTATTTTTTATTTGCAAAAATTTCCCCAAAAACTATTTTTGCTTTGTCATTATGGGGTATTGTGTGTAGATTGATATGACAAAACAAATTGATTTAATCAATTTTAGAATGAGGCTGTAACGTAACAAAATATGGAAAAAGTGAAGGGGTCTGAACACTTTCTGAATGCACTGTATAAAGAGTAGGAGTGCTGATTTAGGATCAGTTTAGCCTTTTTGATCACATTGAATGAGATTACATGGACAAGGCGGGGGAGACCTTGGCCCAGTTTTTTTAAACGTTTAATTTGGATAACAAAGTTCCATATTCTGTGATCCCCTACTTTGCAATCCAGGATCAGATCGATCTAACTGATTTTGAGCCAGTTTTTCAAAAAAGGATTGGATCATAGGCGGCAGGTAGCTTAGTGGTTAAGTGCGTTGTGCCAGTAACTGAAAGGTCGCTGGTTCTAATCCCCGAGCCGACTAGGTGAAAGATCTGTCGATGTGCCCTTGAGCAAGGCACTTAACCCTAATTGCTCCTGTAAGTTGCTCTGGATAAGAGAGTCTGCTAAAAAATAAAAAATCATTCTGATCCAGATACCAAAAGACCACATACAACAATATTACAATGTGCTAGTGCTTGCGTGCGTATGTATGTCTCCACAGTTCCATAAGGTGAATTTTTATCTGATTCTACTGCTTGCATCAGTTACCTGATGTGGAATAGAGTTCCATGTAGTCATGGCTCTTTGTAGTACTGTGTACCTCCATAGTCTGTTCTGGACTGGTGGCATGTCTTGTGGGGTATGCATGGGTGTCCGAGCTGTGTGCTAGTAGTTTAAACAGACAGCTCGGTACATTCAGCTTGTCAACACTTCTTACAAAAACAAGTAGTGATGAAGTCAATCTCTCTTCCACTTTGAGCCATGAGATATTGACATGCATATCATTAATGTTAGCTCTCTGTGCAGTTTTAAGTGCCAGCCGTGCTACCTTGTTCTGAGCCAACTGCAATTTTCCCAAGTCCATCTTTGTGGCACCTGACCACACTATTGAACAGTAGTCTAGGAGCGACAAAACTAGGGCCTGTACGACCTGCTTTGTTGATAGTGTTGTTAAGGCAGATTAGCGCTTTATTATGGACAGACTTCTCCCCATCTTAGCTACTGTTGTATCAATATGTTTTGACCATGACAGTATACAATCTAGGGTTACTCCAAGCAGTTTAGTCACCTCAACTTGCTCAATTTCCACATTATTCATTACGAGATGTAGTTGAGGTTTAGGGTTTAGTGAATGATTTGTCCCAAATACTATGCTTTTTATTTTTGAAATATTTAGGACTAACTTATTCCTTGCCACCCATTCTGAAAGTAACTGCAGCTCTTTGTTAAGTGTTGCAGTCATTTCAGTTGCTGTAGTAGCTGACGTGTATAGTGTTGAGTCATCCGCATACATAGACACTTGCTTTACTTAAAGCCAGTGGCATGTCATTAGTAAAGATTGAAAAAAGTAAAGGGCCTAAACAGCTACCCTGGGGAATTATGTTGGAGAGGCTTCCATTAAAGAACCCTCTGTGTTCTGTTAGACAACTCTTTATCAACAATATAGCAGGGGGTGTAAAGCCATAACACATACGTTTTTCCAGCAGCAGACTATGATCGATAATGTCAAAAGTCGCACTGAACAGTCCCCACAATTTTATCATCAATTTCTCTCAGCCAATCATCAGTCATTTGTGTAAGTGCTGTGCTTGTTGAATGTCATTCCCTATAAGCGTGCTGAAAGTCTGTTGTCAATTTGTTACTGTAAAATATAATTGTATCTGGTCAAACACAATTTTTTCCAGAAGTTTACTAATGCTTGGTAACAGGCTGATTGGTCGGCTATTTGAGCCAGTAAAGGGGACTTTACTATTCTTGGGTAGCGGAATAACTTTTGCTTCCATCCAGGCCTGAGGGCATACACTTTCTAGTAGGTTTAAATTGAAGATGTGACAAATATGAGTGGGCTTTAGGTGAGGCAGATGAACCTGTAGCCATATTACTTACATTTTACATTTACATTTTAGTCATTTAGCAGACGCTCTTATCCAGAGCGACTTACAGTTAGTGAGTGCATACATTTTCATACTTTAACAGTATTTAACATTATATCCTCTCTAAGCTTTGAATACATTTTAGTATGTGTACAGTATGTGATTCCTGCAGGATTTGAACCAACGACCTTAACATTGCTCGTGCCACACTTTGATAAAGTGAGCCACAAAGGACCAGAAGTCCCCACAACAATAGTAAACAAACAAAAATGTGTTGGGACATTTTGTTAGTCCCCACGTGGTCAAATGCTATTTCTAGAGGGTTTACGATTAAGGTTAGAATTAGTGTTAGGGTTAGAATTACATTAAGGGTTAGGAGCTAGGGTTAGTTTTAGGGTTAGGAGCTAGGGTTAGGTTTAGGTTTAGGGTTAGGGTTAAGGTTAGGTTTTTGGGTTAAGGTTAGAGTTAAGGTTAAGGTTAAGGTTAAGGTTAAGGTTAAGGTTAAGGTTAGGGTTAGGGTAAGGGTACGGGTTAGGGTTGTGTTTAGGGTTAGGGAAAATTGGATTTAGCTTCAATAATTACTTAATGTCCAAAAGCAAGACTGTACCTTGTCCCATTGCATCCTGTGGTCCCTGATGGCCCCATTGGTCCTTCATTTCCTGGGATTCCCTGGAAGAGAGGAAGTCATAGGGCCATTCACAGATAAATACTTCACAACAACAATATAACACTGTATGTATACTTACATGATGCAGATAGCTTACAGTACACTATATGAGGACAGGAGTTTTGACCAGGAAAAGCCTGACTTGATCAGGAAAAAAAGTATTGTCCCAAAACATAGAATGTAGAATGTTTTCAATAAAAATTCTGTGACTTGCTTCAGCTGACCAAAATTATTTTTTATGTTAGTGGAAGAAGTTTAAATTGTTAGAGGCTAGTGTTGAAAAATTGAGGCTAGTCCATTAGTGACTGTATTATAAATAGTAGTGGGACTGTAACAGTATAAGTAGTGACTGCAGTAGTAGTGGAAATAGTGACTGTAGCCTAATAGTAGTAGTAGTAGTAGTAGTAGTAGTAGTAGTAGTAGTAGTAGTAGTAGTAGTAGTATTGACTGTGGTAGAAGTAGGCCTAATAGTAGAAGTAGCAGTACAATGCAGTAGTAATTGTGACTGTTGTAGAGAGATAGGCTTAGTCAGGTAATCATATGGGTTAGCGGTGGTTAGTAGGGTAGCTATTGACGAGTGTTTAGTGAGTGTGGGATTGTTATAGTGGGTTATTTTAGTGGGTTGGGGTGAGCTGTGTGGCATAATTAGTCTTAGAATGTGTCCTATAATTTGAACATTCTGAAAGTTTCATGGCAGTTAAGCAGTTAATCAACAGTGGGAAGTGGGCTTAATAAAAGTAGTTGATGCAGTTCCTAAAACAGCTGTATCTCTTGATTGGTAGAAGTTATTTATTTTCTGATTATAGATTTGCATATCATAGACTAAAATTTCATATACTCTAAGTTTTTGTCCAAGTTGTAAGGAACGTGGTCAAAACGGCAGTTGCTTCTAAAAGTTAAAGGAAAATGTAGTTGATGCGGTTAATAAAACAGCTGTATCATTTATTTGGTAGAATATATTTCTATTCTGATTCCAGATTTGAATAATGGAGAGGTAGATAATGATTTCATACACTCTGAAGTCCGGTACAGATACAACAGCCGACATAAGGAGTGATGAGACGAGACAAAACTAGCCAGTTTTAGATGTTGTGTTGCTGATCAGCTGACTAAAGACGGGTCATTCAGATCAAAAAGACTAGATGCGTGGTTGAGACCATTTCCACGGTAATGGTGCCTCTTTACAATGACATGATTAAACTTTGGAACAAAGTTGCCACTTGTTGTAGCAAGGTCTTGTAGCAAATGAGTCTCATGAAATACAGTTGAAGTCGTAGGTTTACATACACCTTAGCCAAATACATTTAAACTCAGTTTTTCACAATTCCTGACATTTAATCCTAGTAAAAATTACCTGTCTTAGGTCAGTTAGGATCACCACTTTATTTTAAGAATGTAAAATGTCAAAATAATAGTAGAGAGAATTATTTATTTCAGCTTTTATTTATTTCATCACATTCCCAGTGGGTCAGAAGTTTACATACACTCAATTAGTATTTGGTAGCATTGCCTTTAAATTGTTTAACTTGGGTCAAACGTTTTGGGTAGCCCTCCACAAGCTTCCCATAATAAGTTGGGTGAATTTTGGCCCATTCCTACTGACAGAGCTGGTGTAACTGAGTCAGGTTTGTAGGCCTCCTTGCTCGCACATGCTTTTTCAGTTCTGCCCAAAAATGTTCTATAGGATTGAGATCAGGGGTTTGTGAAGGACACTCCAATACCTTGACTTTGTTGTCCTTAAGCCATTTTGTCACAACTTTGGAAGTATGCTTGGGGTCATTGTCCATTTGGAAGACCCATTTGCGACCAAGCTTTGGGCAGTTCAAATTTTGTTTAATCAGACCAGAGGACATTTCTCCAAAATGTACGATCTTTGTCCCCATGTGCAGTTGCAAATCGTAGTCTGGATTTTTTATGGCGGTTTTGGAGCAGTGGCTTCTTCCTTGCTGAGCAGCCTTTCAGGTTTTGTCGATATAGGACTTGTTTTACTGTGGATATAGATACTTTTGTACCTGTTTCCTCCAGCATCTTCACAAGGTCCTTTGCTGTTGTTCTGGGATTGATTTGCACTTTTCGCACCAAAGTACGTTCATCTCTAGGAGACAGAACGCGTCTCCTTCCAGAGCTGAATAACGGCTGTGTCGTCCCATGGTGTTTATACTTGCGTACTATTGTTTGTACAGATGAACGCGGTACCTTCAGGCGTTTGGAAATTGCTCCCAAGGATGAACCAGACTTGTGGAGGTCTACTTTTTTTTTCTGAGGTCTTGGCTGATTTATTTAGATTTTCCCATGATGTCAAGCAAAGAGGCACTGAGTTTGAAGGTAGACCTTGAAATACATCCACAGGTACACCTCCAATTGACTGATAATAATAATAATAATAATATACCATTTAGCAGACGCTTTTATCCAAAGCGACTTACAGTCATGCGTGCATACATTTTTTTTTTTTTTTTTTTTTTTTGTCAATTAGCCTATCAGAAGCTTCTAAAACCATGACATCATTTTCTGGAATTTTCCAAGGTGTTTAAAAGCACAGTCAACTTAGTTTATGTAAACTGGAATTGTGATACAGTGAATTAAAAGTGAAATAATCTGTCTGTAAACAATTGTTGGAAAAATTACTTGTGTCATGCACAAAGTAGATGTCCTAACCGACTTGCCAAAATGATAGTTTGTTAAGAAGAAATGTGTGGTGTGGTTGAAAAACAAGTTTTAATGACTCAAACCTAAGTGTATGTAAACTTCTGACTTCAACTGTACATGCACCAGAAACAAGGCACACTTTGTGACTTGTCAGATAAATATTAGCAAGCTGAGCTAGTTAACTGCAGCTGTCTGCTTGGCTAGCTAGCTAGCTGCTTGGCTAAACACGAAACTTCAGCGCAGTAGTCTCTGAATGGCTAAATGGATCCGGCTCGTCGCAAGTCTTTAGCTAAGATTTTACATGTTGAATTTTGGAAACCCTGGCAGCCGACATGAGATGTTCTAAAAGTAGACCATTCAGATCAGGCAAAAAAACACACCATAAAACCGTCTCGTCTTTGCTGTTGTATCTATACCGGGTTTAAGATTTGTCTAACTTGTTGGGAAAGGGTTCAAAATGTCAGTTGTTTGTAAAAGCTGAGAGAAAGTAGTTGATGGTACAATTTCTGAATTGGTACAATTTCTAATCTGATTTGAATAGCAGCATATGCTCTATTTTATATGCTCTATGTTTTTGTCTAACTTATTGGGAAAGTGGTTAAAATAGCTGATTCGTGTCAAAGTCCCAATGTTAACAGTGATGTTTTCAACAATGGGAGCTTTAGTACATTGAAAAAATCCCTTTAAATCGGATGGATGTTTTTAAGGATGACAAAAAGCTCAGTAGTTTAAAAATAAGAAATGAAGTCAAAAAGCTGTATACGGTCACACTAGTCTGGACAGGTTTGCACGCTTAAAAAAAATAGCGCCAAAGAATAACTATAAGTAGAAAAGGAAATGTCCTAAATAAAATGGGTTTGTTTGCTTGCTTGTCTTGAAGTATTTACAGTTGTGAAATAGTAGTAAACGTATCAAGAGAAGTGGCAAATCCTAAATGTACCATTGAAGGCTATGGAGATTTTATGCAAATTGAAAACGATCAAAAAGCTTCTGCCAAGCAATGTAAGTTTAGTCAGTCTGCACATTTCAACATTGGTGTGGTGTATGGAGCATAAATGGTTCAAGAACAGTGGTGAATCCAAATACAGTATTTCCTATTGAAGCCTATGGAGCTTTTTTGGAAATTATAGTTTAAAAAGTGTGAACGGTTAAAAACTATTTTGAGTAGCTATCTATTGTGAGTTATTCTGAACATTTTAAAGTTGGTTTGGTGTTTGTAGCTTAAACTGTTGAAAACTAGTTACCACCAAAACTTTAGCCATGTTAACCTATGGCCATTGAAATGCATAGGGATTTATGCAAATTGGGTTGTAGTGTTCAATGTATAAGTAGTATCATCATTTCCCCCCCAGAACCCTGAAGACAGTCAATTTGCACGTTTTAAAGTTGTTTTGGTGTTGATATCTTTTACGGTTATGGCGCTACAGGTGCCAGCGGATAATAATAAAAAAGTATGTCGGATTCAGTGGTTGTTCTTGCTTTCAGCAAGCACATCTAATAAAAAGTCAGAAATAAGTGAAAGATTAAGAGTGTGACTGCTGAAGCAGGTCACACTAAGTATTAGTATAATTATACTTACTTAACAGTCATATAGTGAAGAGTAATTACTGCAATTGTATCCGATGTGAAAGTGTTAGCTAGTTAGCGGTGTGCGCAAGTGGAGTTCCATTGGTGACGTCACTTGCTCTAAGACCTAGAAGTAGTTGTTTCCCTTGCTCTGCAAGAGTCATGGCTTTTGTGGAGTGACAGGTAACGATGCTTCTTCGGTGACATTTGTCGATGTGTTCAGAGGAAAAGCAATACTGACCAAAACCATTGGGCTCTGGTCAACAGTAGTGCACTATAGGGAATAGGGTAGATTTGGGACATAGCCTGAGAGTATTACTTACTGGCTGCCCAGGTGGTCTGGAGAACCCAGGTTTCCCAGGGAGACCCTGTTAAAACAATAGGTACTGTTAGAGTCGATCCTAGCATTGGAGTCAACTGGCAAAACAGTGAATTAGAGGGAGTGTGGGTGTGACCTAAAACAATGGAGCAAACCCATTAGGCGTAACAAGTACAGCCCAGTAATGTAAACAATAATCACGTGCAGTCAATCACACACACTGTTTTCCAAACATACCCGTGAGCCTTTGGGACCTGACAATCCAGGAAAGCCAAGATTTCCCTGTGAATCCAAATACACGCAGCCAGTTGGCAACACATTTAATCAACACAAAATCATTCTAAAATCTCCCCACACAAAATCATTGTTTACTGATACAATGTTTTAACACACATGTGCTTAACACACACACACACACACACACCAACAAACAGACACAGACACACACACACAGAGCATACACCTATGTCTCATGTAATGACAAATATAGTGAGACTCTCACCTTAAGGCCAAAAGGTCCAGGATGACCTTCAAAACCTGGATAACCAACCACTCCAGGCAACCCATCATAACCTGGATACCCAGGCTCACCCTGTGAAGAGAGCGAGAGAGAAAGAGATGGCATGAGCAGATTAGCTCCTCAATTTCTCAGCATGTTTTTACAAAAAGATAGATTCAGAATGAGATAAAATTAGATTTTTCCACAAGGACATATACAGGATTCTACCCTCTACAAAATAACCTTCACTCCAAATCAAAACTCCAAACCTACAACCTGATGTTGGACAAAATTACCTGGAAGGATTCCTACTACCAAAGATTCTTACTCCCAAGGACTATACAGCAAATGCTCTGGCAAACCAACAACCAGCAAAAGAAGCACAACAGAAACCTGAAAATACCATCCAACCTGGAACTGAGTGAGTAATGTTTAGTCTGAAGCTACTTTTAAAGCCAAGAAGAAAAATAAATTACATATATTAATATATTTTAGTTTATAAGGACTGAATGCTAAGTTAAGGCTACCAAGCTTGCTAGGATAGAACAGATCCACCTGCAACTTCAATTAGCACTGAGGTGTGACGTGAGAGGTGTCAAAGGCCTTGGGCCCAACAATGGCAGGAGAGTTTCACAGCCTCCCCCACCCAAACGCAGAGGCCTTTGAAGCCCCCTCCCTCTGTGCAGACGTAATTACAATACAGTACCCCCTGGATGTAAAAAATGAGAAGGCATGGAAAGAGTACAAAAAGAAGCTCCTCATGGACAATCCAGAGACACCTTTCGATGACTACTACAAAAACGGGAACATCTTCCGCACAGACCATCCCCTGGCATGGCACAGTGCTATATTGGGGTGTTAGCGATGGGTGGAAACTCAGGATACTAGACAACGAGGACTCTGAGTCAGCCAATGTCAACCTGTACAAGTCTGGAACAGTATGGGTACAGGACATACACAAGCCACAGATTGTACTCCTTATGGACTCAAATGGAAAATATATACAAGAAAATAAACTTTTTCCCAAACACAGTCTCTAAACTCTGGTGCCCAAACACCCAGCGCGCCCTAGACCTTTTGTCTGAGGACCAACTAGGGTCACCCAGCCACATAATAATACACACAGGCACAAATGACCTGAGAGTGGTTATCTCCACCCTGCTACCACAAAAATAATTTCACCCTGCTGCCATACAGCGGGTAAATGCAAGTATTTTCCGTGACTGTGCCTCAAAACCAGATGTTTACCTGGCCCAGCACTCCACCCTGGACTTGAACAGCCTTTACGACCAGGTCCACCAATACAAGGCAGCAGTGCCCACCTTCGCCAGGACCCTAAAGGACATCACCCTCAACCGCAGCCCCAACACCTCACACAGGAGCAACAGATCAACAGACATCCCGCCCAGACCAGCGAGACACTCTCCCAGACCTGCGGGACCCCAAGAAATCAGAAATACAGACATTGTCATCCTACAAGAAACATGGTATAGAGGAGATGGACCCACTGGTTGCCCTCTAGGTTACAGAGAGCTGGTAGTCCCATCAACCAAACTACCAGGTGTGAAACAGGGAAGGGACTCAGGGGGTATGCTAATTTGGTATAGAGCAGACCTAACTCACTCTATTAAATTAATAAAAACAGGAACATTTTACATTTGGCTAGAAATTCAAAAGGAAATTATCTCAACAGAGAAAAACGTCCTCCTGTGTGCCACCTATATCCCCATCACTAGAATCCCCATACTTTAATGAAGACAGCTTCTCCATCCTGAAGGGGGACATCAATCATTTTCAGGCACAGGGACATATACTAGTCTGTGCCGACCTAAATGCCAGAACTGGACAAGAACCTGACACCCTCAAAACACAGGGCGACAAACACCTACCTGGAGGTGACAGCATTCCCTACCCCATATGCCCCCCTAGGCACAACTACGACAACATTAACAACAAAAATGGGTCACAACTCCTGCAGCTCGGTCGCACGCTGGGTATGTACACAGTCAATGGTAGGCTTCGAGGGGACACCTACGGTAGGTACACCTATAGCTCATCTCTTGGCAGTAGTACTGTAGACTACTTTATCACTAACCTCAACCCAGAGTCTCTCAGAGCGTTCACAGTCAGCCCACTGACACCCCTATCAGATCACAGCAAAATCACAGTCTACTTGAACACAGCAATACCCAATCATGAGGCATCAAAGCCAAAGGAACTGCATAATATTAAGAAATGCTATAGATGGAAGGAAAGTAGTGTGGAAACCAACCAAAAAACAAATAGGCAACAACAAATTCAATCCCTTTTAGACAACTTCCTGGACAAAATGTTTCACTGTAACAGTGAAGGTGTAAACTTGGCAATAGAAAACCTAAACAGTGTACTTGATCTCTCAGCTTCCCTATCCCCCCCCAAAAAAATAAAAAAAATAAGCAGACAACCTAAGAGAATTAACAACAAATGGTTTGATGAAGAATGCAAAAACCTAAGAAAGAAATTGAGAAACCTATCCAACCAAAAACATAGAGACCCATAAAACCTGAGCCTACGCCTTTTTTTAAATTATTTTTTTATTTAACCTTTATTTAACCAGGTAAGCCAGTTGAGAACAGGTTCTCATTTACAACTGCGACCTGGCCAAGATAAAGCAAAGCAGTGCGATAAAAACAACACAGAGTTACATATGGGGTAAAAAAACATAAAGTCAAAAATACAACAGAAAATATATATACAGTGTGTGCAAATGTAGCAAGTTATGGAGGTAAGGCAATAAATAGGCCATAGTGCAAAATAATTACAATAGTATTAACACTGGAATGATAGATGTGCAAGAGATTATGTGCAAATAGAGATACTGGGGTGCAAAAGAGCAAAATAAATAACAATATAGGGATGAGGTAGTTGGGTGGGCTAATTTCAGATGGGCTGTGTACAGGTGCAGTGATCGGTAAGGTGCTCTGACAACTGATGCTTAAAGTTAGTGAGGGAGATAAGAGTCTCCAGCTTCAGAGATTTTTGCAATTCGTTCCAGTCATTGGCAGCAGAGAACTGGAAGGAATGGCGGCCAAATGAGGTGTTGGCTTTGGGAATGACCAGTGAGATATACCTGCTGGAGCGCAGACTACGGGTGGGTGCTGCTATGGTGACCAATGAGCTAAGAAAAGGCGGGGATTTGCCTAGCAGTGATTTATAGATGGCCTGGAGCCAGTGGGTTTGACGACGAACATGTAGTGAGGACCAGCCAACAAGAGCGTACAGGTCACAGTGGTGGGTAGTGTATGGGGCTTTGGAAACAAAACGGATGGCACTGTGATAGACTACATCCAATTTGCTGAGTAGAGTGTTGGAGGCTATTTTGTAAATGACATCGCCGAAGTCAAGGATCGGTAGGATAGTCAGTTTTACGAGGGCATGTTTGGCAGCATGAGTGAAGGAGGCTTTGTTGCGAAATAGGAAGCCAATTCTAGATTTAACTTTGGATTGGAGATTCTTTATGTGAGTCTGGAAGGAGAGTTTACAGTCTAACCAGACACCTAGGTATTTGTAGTTGTCCACATACTCTAGGTCAGACCCGTCGAGAGTGGTGATTCTAGTCGGGTGGGCGGGTGCCAGCAGCGTTCGATTGAAAAGCATGCATTTAGTTTTACTAGTGTTTAAGAGCAGTTGGAGGCTACTGAAGGAGTGTTGTATGGCATTGAAGCTCGTTTGGAGGTTTGTTAACACAGTGTCCAATGAAGGGCCAGATGTATACAAAATGGTGTCGTCTGCGTAGAGGTGGATCTGAGAGTCACCAGCAGCAAGAGCGACATCATTGATATACACGGAGAAAAGTGTCGGCCCAAGAATTGAACCCTGTGGCACCCCCATAGAGACTGCCATAGGTCCAGACAACAGGCCCTCCGATTTGACACACTGAACTCTATCTGAGAAGTAGTTGGTGAACCAGGCGAGGCAGTCATTTGAGAAACCAAGGCTATTTAGTCTGCCAATAAGAATGCGGTGGTTGACAGAGTCGAAAGCCTTGGCCAGGTCGATGAAGACGGCTGCACAGTACTGTCTATTATCAATCGCGGTTATAATATAGTTTAGGACCTTGAGCGTGGCTGAAGTGCACCCATGACCAGCACGGAAACCGGATTGCATAGCGGAGAAGGTACGGTGGTATTCGAAATGGTCGGTGATCTGTTTGTTAACTTGGCTTTCAAATACTTTCGAAAGGCAGGGCAGGATGGATATAGGTCTGTAGCAGAATCACTAAAACAATACAGAAATCAGAAATACACTATGAAAAAATAAGGAACAGCATGTCAGAAATCAGCTCAATGTAATTGAAGAATCCATAGAATCTAACCACTTCTGGTAAAATTGTAAAACACTAAACACACAACAACACGAAGAGTTATCTATCTAAAACAGAGATGTATAGATAAACCACTTCTCCAGTCTTTTCGGCCCTATAACAATGAACAAACAGCAAAAACATATACATGATCAAATACAAATCTTAGAAACAAGGTTGCTGTTGACGCATATCCCACGGTAGTTATTGAGGTCAAATTTGTCTCCACTTTTGTGGATTGGGGTGATCAGTCCTTGGTTCCAAATACTGGGGAAGATGCCAAAGCTAAGGATGATTTTAAAGAGTTTAAGTATAGTCAATTGGAATTTGTGGTCTGTATATTTTATCATTTCATTTAGGATACCATTAACACCACAGGTCAAAATACAAACCCTCCAACCTAAAAAGGCCTGTGGTGTTAATGGTATCCTAAATGAAATGATAAAATATACAGACCACAAATTCCAATTGACTATACTTAAACTCTTTAAAATCATCCTTAGCTTTGGCATCTTCCCCAGTATTTGGAACCAAGGACTGATCACCCCAATCCACAAAAGTGGAGACAAATTTGACCTCAATAACTACCGTGGGATATGCGTCAACAGCAACCTTGGGAAACTCCTCTGAATCATCATTAACCGCAGACTCATACATTTCCTCAGTGAAAACAATGTACTGAGCAAATGTCAAATTGGCGTTTTACTAAATTACTGTACGACAGACCACATATTCACCCTGCACACCCTAATTGACAAAACAAACAAACCAAAACAAAAGCAAAGTTTTTGACTCAATTTGGCATGAGGGTCTGCTATACAAATTGATGGAAAGCGGTGTTGGGGAAAAAACATTCAACATTATAAAATGAATGTAGACAAACAACAAGTTCGGTTAAAATTGGCAAAATAAACACAGCCATTTCTTTCCACAGGGCCGTGGGGGGAGACAGGGACGCAGCCCCACCCTCTTCAACATATATACCAACGAATTGGCGAGGGCACTAGAACAGTCTTCAGCACCCGGCCTCACCCTACTAGAATCTGAAGTCAAATGTCTACTGTTTGCTGATGATATGGTCCATCTGTCCCCAACCAAGGAGGGCCTACAGCACCACCTAGATCTTCTGCACAGATTCTGTCAGACCTGGGCCCTGACAGTAAATCTCAGTAAGACAAAAATAATGGTGTTCCAAAAAAGGTCCAGTTGCCAGGACCACAAATACAAATTCCATCTAGACACCGTTGCCCTAGAGCACACAAAAAAACGATACATACCTCGGCCAAAACATCAGCACCACAGGTAACTTCCACAAAGCTGTGAACGATATGAGAGACAAGGAAAGAAGGGCCTTCTACTCCATCAAAAGGAACATAAAATTTGACATACCAATTAGGATCTGGCTAAAAATATTTGAATCAGTTATAGAACCCATTAGAACCCAACACTTTATGTTAGTGAGGCCTGGGGTCCACTCACCAACGAAGAATTCACAAAATGGGACAACACCAAATTGAGACTCTGCATGCATAATTCTGCAAAGATATCCTCCGTGTACAATGTAAAACAACAAATAATGCATGCAGAGCAGAATTAGGCCGATACCCACTAATGATCAAAATCCAGAAAATAGCTTTTAAATTCTACAACCACCTAAAAGGAAGCGATTCCCAAACCTTCCATAACAAAGATGGCATTGCAGTGCGGTCGTGTTCTTTGTTGTGTGTCTGTGTAAATAGCCTGTTTTTTGTATTTTCTTTGTATTTTTCGTACATATTTCTCTATCACACTTTTCATCCTTCTACAAAATATACTTTCCTGCAACCCGCCTCACTCAATGTGGAACAGATTCTATTATTGACTAACCTTTTATCTAGAATCTCCAGTTGATACCAGCTAGCCAGCTAACTAGCTACTTGCTATTAGCCACCGTTAGCGGTTTTCACCCAGAACATCGGATTTTCTGCCGGAATAACTGAATCACTGGACATTAACACCGGCTCGCAACTAGATAGCCGCAACCGAATTGGATGTTGCTGTTTGGCTAATTGCCCCTGAAGCAAGCAACAGCTAGCCTTGAGCCAGGCCCATATCCCAGCTATCTACTTCTCTGTCTACCAGACAGGAGTAGCCAGCTAACTAGCTACTTGCCATTAGCTACCGCTAGAGGTTTCTCACCATTGTCCGTGGCCTGCACTACCTACCAGCCAGCTCTAGCCTGGACTATTATCCGCCAGTCTGCACTGTCTGCACAGCGCGTTATCGACCCAGAACATATAGGTTTTTCTGCCGGAATCACTGATTCACTGGACCTATAACACCGGATCATTGTAGCTAGATAACTGCAATCAAATGGACATTGTTGTTGGCTAATCAGCCTCGAGCTAGCCGCAAGCCAGTCCCTTCTCCCGGCTATATACCTCTCTGTCAACCGGACGGGACCTCCTAGTGTTGACACGGAGCCCCGCCGATCCAACATGACTGGTCTGCAGACGAAATCGTCTGATGTGATTACAACAGGTTTCCCGTTACGACGTCGACCACGAAGATCCATCTGCTAGTCCCGGCCCGCTAGCACATGCTAGCCGTGGCCTCTTGCTCGCTAGTGCTATAGCAGCCCCCAAACTACCTCCGAACTCTCCTATTGCTAATTCACCGGACCTTATGATAACTCAGCTATACAGCTGATGCCTACTGGACTGTTCCTTTATACGGTACCGCATCCTGTTTATGTTTAGCCTCAGCCCAAACTTTGTCGCCATTACCAGCTGTTGTCTTAGCTCTCGAATAACACCTGTGATTGCTTTATGCCTCTCTCCCATGTCAATATGCCTTGCTTATTGCTGTTTCGGTTATTTCTTATTGTAATATTTCACTGTAGATCCCCCAGCCCAGCTAAACCTGCCTTAGATAGCTCCTTTGTCCCACCCCCCATACATGCGGAGACCGCCTCCAGTGATGCTATCTCTTTCATTGTTACCCAACGCTTAGGTTTACCTTTACTGTACTCATATCCTTCCATATCCTTTTTCTGTACATAATGCCCTGAATCTTTTCTACAACGCCCGGAAACCTGCCCCTTTTTTTCTCTGTACCCAACGCACTAGAAGACCAGTACTTAAAGCCTTTAGCCGTATCCTTATTCTACTCCTCCTCTGTTCCTCTGGTGATATAGAGGTTAACACAGGCCCTGTAGCCCCCAGTATCACTCCTACTCCCCAGGCGTTATCATTTGTTGACTTCTGTAACCGTAAAAGCATTGGTTTCTTGCACGTTAACATCCGAAGCCTCCTCCCTAAGTTTGAATTATTCACTGCGTTAGCAAACTCCGCCAACCCTGATGTCCTAGCAGTGTCTGAATCCTGGCTTAGGAAGGCCACCAAAAATTCAGAAATTTCCATCCCCAACTACAACATTTTCCGTCTCGATAGAACTGCCAAAGGGGGTGGGGTTGCAATCTACTGTAGAGATCTTCAGAGCTCTATCGTACTATCCAGGTCTGTGCCCAAACAGTTTGAGCTTCTACTTCTAAAAATCCACCTTTCCAGAAATAAGTCTCTCACTGTTGCCGCTTGCTACAGACCCCCCTCAGCCCCGAGCTGTGCCCTGGACACCATATGTGAACTGATTGCCCCCCATCTATCCTCAGAGTTCGTACTGCTTGGTGACCTAAACTGGGATATGCTTAACACCCCGGCCAACCTACAATCTAAACTACCAGGTACAACCCTAAATCTGTAAACATGGGCACCCTCATAGATATCATCCTGACAAATGTACCCTCTAAATACACCTCCGCTGTCTTCAACCAGGATCTCAGCGATAACTGCCTTATTGCCTGCGTCCGTAATGGGTCCGCGGTCAAACGACCACCCCTCATCACTGTCAAACACTCCCTAAAACACTTTAGCGAGCAGGCCTTTCTAATTGACCTGGCACGGGTATCCTGGATGGATATCGATGTCATTCCGTCAATAGAGGATGCCTGGTTGTTCTTTAAAAGTGCTTTCCTCTCAATCTTAAATAAACATGACCCATTCAAAAAATTCAGAACTAAGAACAGATATAGCCCCTGGTTTTCCTCAGACTTGACTGGTCTTGACCAGCACAAAAACATCCTGTGGCGTATTGCATTAGCATCGAACAGCCCCCGCGATATGCAACTTTTCAGGGAAGTCAGGAACCAATATACACAATCAGTTAGGAAAGCAAAAGCTAGCTTTTTCAAACAGAAATTTGCATCCCGTAGCACTAACTCCAAAAAGTTTTGGGACACTGTAAAGTCCATGGAAAATAAGAGCACCTCCTCCCAACTGCCCACTGCACTGAGGCTAGGAAACACTGTCACCACCGATAAATCTACAATAATTGAGAATTTCAACAAGCATTTTGCTACGGCTGGCCATGCTTTCCACCTGGCTACCACTACCACAGCTGATGTTCTGAAAGAGCTGAAAAATCTGGACCCCTACAAATCAGCTGGGCTAGACAATCTGGACCCTTTCTTTCTAAAATTAGCCGCCGAAATTGTCACAACCCCTATTTCTATCCTGTTCAACCTCTCTTTCGTAACGTCTGAGATCCCCAGAGATTGGAAAACTTCCGCGGTCATCCCCCTCTTCAAAGGGGGTGACACTC
This sequence comes from Coregonus lavaretus, assembly GCF_964263955.1. NCBI lineage: Eukaryota > Metazoa > Chordata > Actinopteri > Salmoniformes > Salmonidae > Coregonus > Coregonus lavaretus. The sequence continues at coordinate 1,059,032 of NC_140013.1, read as the reverse complement.
TAGATCCAAACTGTTACAGACCTATATCCATCCTGCCCTGCCTTTCGAAAGTATTTGAAAGCCAAGTTAACAAACAGATCACCAACCATTTCGAATCCCACCGTACCTTCTCCGCTATGCAATCCAGTTTCCGAGCTGGTCATGGGTGCACCTCAGCCACGCTCAGGGTCCTAAACAATATTATAACCGTAATCGATAAAAGACAGTACTGCGCAGCCATCTCATCGACCTTGCCAAGGCTTTTGACTCTGCCAACCACCACATTCTTATTGGCAGACTAAATAGCCTTGATTTCTCTAATGACTGCCTCACCTGGTTCACCAACTACTTATCAGATAGAGTTCAATGTGTCAAATCGGAGGGCCTGTTGTCTGGACCTCTGGCCGTCTCTATGGGGGTTCAATGGCTCCACAGGGTTCAATTCTCGGGCTGACTCTATTCTCTGTGTATATCAATGATGTTGCTTTTGCTGCTGGTGAAGCTCGGATCCACTTCTATGCGGACGACACCATTTTGTATACATCTGGCCCTTCATTGGACACTGTGTTAACAAACCTCCAAACGAGTTTCAACGCCATACAACACTCCTTCCGTAGCCTCCAACTGCTCTTAAACACTAGTAAAACTAAATGCATGCTCTTCAACCGAACGCTGCTTGCACCCGTCCACCCGACTAGAATCACTACTCTCGGCGGGTCTGACCTAGAGTATGTGGACAACTACAAATACCTAGGTGTCTGGTTAGACTGTAAACTCTCCTTCCAGACTCACATTAAGCATCTCCAATCAAAAGTTACATCTAGAATCGGCTTCCTATTTCGCAACAAAGCCTCCTTCACTCATGCTGCCAAACATGCCCTCATAAAACTGACTATCCTACCGATCCTTGACTTCGGCGATGTCATTTACAAAATAGCCTCCAACACTCTACTCAGCTAATTGGATGTAGTCTATCACAGTGCCATCCGTTTTGTCACCCCATATACTACCCACCATTGTGACCTGTACGCTCTTGTTGGCTGGTCCTCACTACATATTCGTCACCAAACCCACTGGCTCCAGGTCATCTATAAATCACTGCTAGGCAAATCCTTGTCTTACCTTAGCTCACTGGTCACCATAGCAACACCCACCCGTAGTCTGCGCTCCAGCAGGTATATCTCACTGGTCATCCCCAAAGCCAACACCTCCTTTGACCGCCATTCCTTCCAGTTCTCTGCTGCCAATGACTGGAACGAACTTCAAAAATCTCTGAAGCTGGAGACTCTTATCTCCCTCACTAACTTTAAGCATCAGTTGTCAGAGCAGCTTACCGATCACTGCACCTGTACACAGCCATTCTGAAATTAGCCCACCCAACTACCTCATCCCCATATTGTTATTTATTTTGCTCATTTGCACCCCAGTATCTCTATTTGCACATCATCTTTTGCACATCTATCATTCCAGTGTTAATACGAAATTGTAACTATTTTGCACTATGGCCTATTTATTGCCTTACCTCCATAAATTACTACATTCGCACACACTGTATATATATTTTCTGGTTGTATTTTTGACTTTATGTTTTGTTTATGCCATATGTAACTCTGTGTTGTTGTTTTTATCGCACTGCTTTGCTTTATCTTGACCAGGTTGCAGTTGTAAATGAGAACTTGTTCTCAACTGGCTTACCTGGTTAAATAAAGGTGAAATAAATAAAATAAAAAGCCATCACCTACAAAGAGATTCACCTGGAGAAGAGTCCTCTAAGCAAGCTGGTCCTGGGGCTGTGTTCACAAACACAAACAGACCCCACAGAGCCCCAGGACAGCAACACAATTAGACCCAACCAAATCATGAGAAAACAAAAATATAATTACGTGACACATAGGAAAGAAATATCAAAAAAACGTAGCAAAATAGAATGCTATTTGGCCCTAAATAGAGAATACCTGACCACTGTGACTGACCCAAAATTAAGGAAAGCTTTGACTATGTACAGACTCAGTGAGCATAGCCTTGCTGTTTAGAAAGGCTGCCGTAGACCAACCTGGCTCTCAAGAGAAGAAAATCAATGTGCACACTGCACTTCCTAACCTCCTGCCAAATGTATGACCATATTAGATATACATATTTCCCTCAGATTACACAGACCCACAAAGAATTTGAAAACAAATCATATTTTGATAAACTCCCATATCTATTGGGTGAAATACCACAGTGTGCAATCACAGCAGCAATATTTGTGACCTGTTGCCACAAGAAAAGGGCAATCAGTGAAGAACAAACACCATTGTAAATACAACCCATATTTATATTTATTTTCCCTTTTGTACTTTAACTATTTGGACATAGTTGCAACACTGTATATATACATAATATGACATTTGAAATGTCTTTATTCTTTTGGAAATTTGTGAGTGTAATGTTTACTGTACATTTTTGTTTTTTTTATTTCACTTTTGTTTATTATCTATTTCATTTGCTTTGGCAATGTAAACATATGTTTCCCATGCCAATACATTCCCTTAAATTGAATTGAAATGAGAGAGAGAGAGAGAGAGAGAGAGAGAGAGAGAGAGAGAGAGAGAGAGAGAGAGAGAGAGAGAGAGAGAGAGAGAGAGAGAGAGAGAGAGAGAGAGAGAGAGAGAGAGAGAGAGAGAGAGAGAGAGAGAGAGGTCACAAAGATTACCAGGGGAAAAAGTTTTAAAAAAGACCGTGAGCAGTCATGGACACTTTATAATATCATAGTTGTCATAATCTAATAATATATTAACACATATTGAAAAGTCAATGAGTATGTGTCTATAAATCAGTAACAAAACACAGTTTAGAGGAATTGCATTTGCAGTTTTTATAAAACCTTTATTTTATACTCAAGTGTTAACATAAATAATGGCACACTGCCTTTTCAGAAATGAAAAAAAATGTAATTCCTAAATAAAAGAAAATAAAAATACAAAAGAACATATACATTCAACTCATTTCATCAACAAAAAATAGTTTCCCCTCCTCCACAAAACAAACCGCTCTTTCGTAAGCCCACTTCTCCTCAAACAATGGGAGATCTTTTACAGCTGAGAAGAACTCAAAATCCACTTTTATTCTTGCTTTCACTAATCCTTTAAAAACACATCTTACATCCTGCCCATATCCCGTTTCTATCTTATGTTTCCTACTCAGAAAAATGGACATCTTAGCTTGTCCCAAAATAAAATTTAACAGTTGACATTTTCTTTTCTGATGCTTACTATATTGAAACCCCAAAATAAAAACAGTGTTATTGAAAATCTCCCCTACAGCTTTAAACAAATACTCCAGCATTTCCAAGAGAGGTTTTATCCTCTCACACTCCATAAAACAATGAAAAATTGTTTCTCTTATATTACAAAAAAGGCATCCATCTCCAACATCTGAGTTAATAACAGATACAAAAGCATTAACTGCAATGATGCCATGGAAAACCCTCCATTGCATATCCCCAGTACCCTTTTGTAACGGTGGCTTGTACAGTGCTCTCCATGCTGGCTTTACCTTGTCATCAATGCCCAATTTTACCCTCCATGGAGTGTCTTTTCTATTTTTCAATGTATCTTTATTCAAAACCTTGACACACCCCCTGTATAAGTCTTTCCCATTCACCTCATCCAAACCCACCTCTTCCAACCCTCTCAAATCCAGTAATAGCGCCTTTCTTTCTGACTCTGGGATATTGGGTGTAATCCCTAGTCTTGGAAATGAGACGTTTTCATCTTGTACCTTCTTCTTGTGACTATTCAGCATACCCCACTCTTCTGCTGACAGAGCCTTCCTGCAGCTTCCCAGCAGTTGTCCGACAATCCTTTCCGACCTCACCCCCAAATGTTCAGCCACCCTTCTTTCATCCATTAAGGCGGTCCCAGCCATGGCCATTAACTGTTTAAATGTGATGATTTTGCCTTTCACCAGAATCTTGGAGAAATATGGAACAGCTGCAGTTGTACAATCCAGTCTTGCCCCATACACCAGAGGTTCCTCCAACAGCCAATGCGCTGACTCCGCTGACGTTCGTCTGGACACCTTCATAATGCTCCACACCCTAAGAAGGCCTCTGTAAAACGGAGGTACTCCCTCCCTAGAAATCTGGCTACTATCAACCAAAAATAAAGCTTTCTTTAAACCTAATCCCCCAACCTGCTGTAATACAAGACCTGCCACCCCTCTCCAAACCACATTTTCCGGTCCATAAAGCAACCTTTGAATAAACTGAAACCGGAAAGCAGCAGCCCTACTAGCAAGATGTACAAGACCTTGTCCCCCCTCCTCTTTTGACAAATACAAAACACTTTGTGGAACCCAGTGATATTTATCCCAAAAAAAATCCACAATAATTGCCTGTATCTTAGCCAGAAGGCCAGATGGTGGCTCTAAAACTGACAACCGATGCCACAGTGCAGAGGCAATCACATTGTTAACTATAATAGTGCGCCCCCTATATGACATATGCGATAACAACCAATGCCATCTCCTCATCCTCCCTTCCACCATTTCAACCACCCCAATCCAATTTATTTCCATTGTCCCCTCATCTCCTAGGTACACTCCAAGGTACTTAAAACCTCCCTTACACCATTCCAGCCCCCCTGGCAAAGCCATGATCCCTCCATACCATTCTCCAATCTGTAAAGCACAACTTTTTTCCCAATTTACCTTTGCAGAGGATATTCCCCTAAAACGGTCAACCATTAGACTCAAACTATCCACCTCCGCTTGATTTTTCACTAAAACAACTACATCATCAGCATAGGCTGAGAGACGAATAGGAGGAATATCCTCTGAAAGGTATATCCTCTGAAAGGTATATCCTCTTCAATGCGACTTCTAATGCTATTTAGTAGTGGCTCTATAGCAATGGCATATAACATTCCCGACAAAGAACATCCCTGCCTAATACCTCTACACACTTTAAAAGGAGCACTCAAACCACCGTTAACTTTCAATACACTTTCAATGTCACCATATATCACCTTTATCATGGCAATAAAACCAGAGCTGAACCCAAACGCCTCAAAAGTGTGCCATAAGTATTGATGTTCAACTCGGTCAAATCCCTTTTCCTGATCAATTGAAATTAGACCAGCATCCAACCCAATAGCCCTAGAGACGTCCAAAAAATCACGAATCAGAGAAATGTTATCCCCTATCTGCCTGCCAGGAACACAGTAGGACTGGTCCGTATGTATGATTTGCCCCATCACCTCCCTCAGCCTGTTGGACAAAGCCTTGGACAGGATCTTATAATCAGTGCACAATAGAGCCACCGGCCTCCAGTTCTTCACCTCCCTAGGGTCACCCTTTTTGGGCAGTAGGGTGAGGACAGCCCTTCTGCAGCTTATTGGTAGTAACCCTCCGGTTAAACTATCATTAACTACTGCTAGCCAATCCTCTCCCAACATAGCCCAAAAATACTTTAAAAAGTCAACGGGAAGCCCATCAATGCCTGGTGCCCTTCCATTTTCCATGCCTTTTAATGCAGTGTATAGCTCCTGCAAAGACAATGGTTGCTCTAGCTCAACCTGAGCTTCTGCAGCCACCGGTGGGAGCCCATCAAGGAACTGCTGTGTCACTGTTTTATCCTCTTTGTACTCACACTTGTAGAGCTCAGCATAGAACTCTACTGCCCTCTTTCTAATTTCACTAGGGCTAGTGAGCTCCTGTCCAACAGCTGATTTGAGACAATGAATAATTTTTCTTTGTCCATTCTTTTTCTCTAAACCAAAGAAAAATTTGGATGAGGCATCCATTTCAGAGATTCCCTGAAACTTACTTCTCACCAATGCCCCCTGTGCTCTGATACCCAGCAGGTCTGCCAATGTAGCTTTTTTCCTCTTGAGGGCCTGAGTATGGCCTCGATCTCCTGTGGTCTCAACCAACGTCATGAGTTCCACTATTTCAGTCTCTAGGGCTTTCATTGATTTGGTGATATCCCTGGTGACATTCCTCGTGTATTGATTACATAATTGTTGAATCTGGATTTTCCCTATATCCCACCACGGTTGAAGGGATACAAAACTGGCCTTTTGAGACCTCCACCTCTCCCAGAAAAAACTAAAACATTTCCTGAAGTGAGCATCACTCAATAAAGTTATATTAAAATGCCAATATGCGCTTTTGGGTTTTACATCGTTAATGAACACCACCTCTGTTATTAAACAATGATCAGAAAATCCCACTGGGGTTATCACACTTGATTTACAGACCTGAGATTGATGCTCAAAACAATAAAACCTATCTAACCTGGCCATAGAGATGGTGTTCTCTCTCACATGCGCCCAGGTGTACTGTCTCGTGCCTCCATGTTGACTCCGCCAAATATCACACAGTTCATGTGTTACAATGAGGCGTTTTAAAAAAGTCCTTGAGGCTATATGAGGTTATTTGTGATTTCTATCTAAATCACTGACTGTGCAGTTAAAATCCCCAGCAATAAATAAATAATCTTCATTATTACATTTCTCAATGGTATTTGATAATGTCTCTAAAAAACATACCCTCTCAACTGCCACCACTGGGGCATATACATTTATCAGACACATAGTGATGTTTTCATACCTTGCTCTAACTTTTAATAACCTCCCCTCAACTACCTCTTCAACCTCATATGACAAAGGCAAAAACCCTTTTGAGAACAAGATGGCCACACCCCCACTTTTTGAGTTTTTATGACTACACACCACTGTCCCCCCCACTCCTGTTGCCACATAACTTCATTTTCCAAATTACTATGCGTTTCTTGTAGAAAATGTATGTCACTTCCCTTTCCCCTAATTAACTCATACACTATGGCTCTTTTTTTAATGTCTCTTGCCCCATTTACATTTAAAGAAGACATCTTAAAACTGCTCATGGATGAAAAAAAAATACAGAGGAAGACACAGAAACCACATCTCTTTACAGAGTTAAGGCTGCGACTGAACTCTTTCATTTTCTTTAGAATTTACATCACTTATCACTCTCGTGACCACTTTCTTGAGTCTAGCAATTTCAGGGCTTGTCAAACCTCCCCCTGTTATTTTTGACATCAGAAACTTTGCTGATTCAATAAACAATTCACTTTCAGGGAAAAAATCTGTTACATTATAATCCTGCATATATTTCTTACCTTTTGTCAACTTCAGAAATTGACGTACTTTCTCAATCCCATACATCCCTTCCACCCCATTTATCTCACTATTTTGTTGTGACGCATCAGATGACTCACTCTCGCTATCCTCCCCAGAAGAAAACTCCACCATCTCTACAACCTGTTTATCTTCAACTGATTTATCAATCTCTACCTTTCTCTTGGAATTAGACCCTTCACCACCCCTTACATTTTTCCTCTTACTCCTCGGTACTTTGAAAACAGCTGCTTCCTTTTCCATTATTTCAATCTCCTCCTGACCTCCATTTTCATTTTCCAGCACCACCTCAGCAACGGCAGTCGCAATCTCACCGACTTTTTCCCCTCCTTCTTTGTTCTGATCTACCACCATTGCCCCCGTATCCACACTGCCTTTCTCTCCTACTTTTCCTACCACATCTGCCCACCTCCTCCCTTCCCCAGCACCCGCACCCTTAGCATGTTCATCCCTTCGTGGTGGTGCATTAGCTGCACCAGCACTAGAGCTGCTACCTGAATCTGCGCGCTCATTCTCGGGACAATTACGCACCAAATGCCCCTCTCTTCCACAGCCAAAGCATTTCATTGATTCAGTAGAAGCGTAGAAGACATAATCAAATCCATCAATCTTAAAACTGAATGCTAAATTCAGTTCATCAATGTCCTTTTTTAAAATCATATGCACTTGTCTCCTATGAGACACGACATGTTTCAGCAACGGAGATTTGCATCCAAAAAGAACCTTCTTTATTGTTGATACAATTTGACCATGACGAGATAACTCTCGCTCCAACACTTCATCTCTAACAAATGGTGGCACGTTAGAAAGTATAACTTTCTTCGCCGGATTCATAAGCGGAAATACCGGCGTCTGCGTCTCCCGCAACACAACACCACTCTCAACTATCTTATTCACCTTTTCAATGGAATCTAAAAATATCACTACAGCGCTATTCATCCTTGAGGCTGATTTGATGCTATCATACCCAATAATAGCACCCACTGCCAAGATACATTCTTCCACTGAACACCCGGCCGCAGCAGGAATCTTAACTCCATGTCGCCGACTAAGTTTTTCAAACTCCAAACTTCCGCGAGTGGCCATTGCAACCAGCCTCACCCGCTGGTTGTGCCCTCGCGAAAAACAACCTCAACAATCCCACCACCCCTATACGTGCTTAGTGATAGTTAGACAAGATAACCTTAAAACAACTAAACTAATCAATATAAATATATACACACCAAAACCCAATAGAGTGAAAAAAATTCCAGTCGCTCTCACACTCACTCCTGCTTCACGACTCACTCCCAGCATGCACTCCAACGAGAGAGAGAGAGAGAGAGAGAGAGAGAGAGACTGAACAAAAATATAAAACGCAACATGCAACAATTTCAACGATTTTACTGAGTTACAGTTCATATAAGGAAATCAGTCAATTGAAATGAATTCATAAGGCCCTAATCTATGGATTTCAGATGATCCCGCAGGTGAAGAAGCCGGATGTGGAGCTCCCGGGCTGGCATGGTTACACGTAGCCTGTGGTTGTAAGGCTGGTTGGACATATTGCCAAATGCTCTAAAAATGACATTGGAGGCCGGCTTATTGTAGAGAAATTAACATTCAGTTCTCTGGCAACAGCTCTGGTGGACATTCCTGCAGTCAGCATGCCAACTGCACGCTCCATCAAAACTTGAGACATCTGTGGCATTGTGCTGTGTGACAAAACTGCACATTTTAGAGTGGCCTTTTATTGTCCCCAGCACAAGGTGCACCTGTGTAATGATCATGCTGTTTAATCAGCTTCTTGATATGCCACACCTGTCAGGTGGATGGATTATTTTGGTAAAGGAGAAATGCTCACTAACAAGGATGTAAACAAATGTGTGCACAATATTTTAGAGAATTAAGCTTTTTGTGCGTATGGTAAATGTCTGAGAGCTTTTATTTCAGCTCATGAAACATGGGACCAACACTTTACATGTTGCGTTTATATTTTTGTTCGGTATATACAGTTGAAGTCGGAAGTTTACATACACCTAAGCCAAATACATTTAAATTCAGTTTTTCACAATTCCTGACATTTAATCCTAGTAAAAATTCCCTGTTTTAGGTCAGTTAGGATTACATTTACATTTACATTTTTAGAAGGATCACCACTTTATTTTAAGATTGTGAAATGTCAGAACAATAGTAGAGAGAATGATTTATTTCAGCTTTTATTTCTTTCATCACAATCCCAGTGGGTCAGAAGTTTACATACACTCAATTAGTATTTGGTAGCATTGCCTTTAAATTGTTTAACTTGGGTCAAACGTTTCGGGTAGCCTTCCACTAGCTTCCCACAATAAGTTGGATGAATTTTGGCCCATTCCTCCTGACAGAGCTGGTGAAACTGAGTCAGGTTTGTAGGCCTCCTTGCTCATACACGCTTTTTCAGTTCTGCCCACACATTTTCTATAGGATTGAGATCAGGGCTTTGTGATTGCCACTCCAATACCTTGACTTTGTTGTCCTTAAGCCATTTTGCCACAAGTTTGGAAGTATGCTTGGGGTCATTGTCTATTTGGAAGACCCATTTGCGACCAAGCTTTAACTTCCTGACTGATGTCTTGAGATGTTGCTTCAATATATTCACATCATTTTCCTTCCTCATGATGCCATCCATTTTGTGAAGTGCACCAGTCCCTCTTGCAGCAAAGCACCCCCACAGCATGATGCTGCCACCCCCGTGCTTCACGGTTGGGATGGTGTTCTTCAGCTTGCAAGCTACCCCCTTTTTCCTCCAAACATAACGATGGTCATTAAGGCCAAACAGTTCAATTTTTGTTTCATCAGACTAGAGGACATTTCTCTTTGTCCCCATGTGCAGTTGCAAACCGTAGTCTGGCTTTTTTATGGCGGTTTTGGAGCAGTGGCTTCTTCCTTGCTGAGCAGCCTTTCAGGTTATGTCGATATAGGACTAGTTTTACTGTGGATATAGATACTTTTGTACCTGTTTCCTCCAGCATCTTCACAAGGTCCTTTGATGTTGTTCTGGGATTGATTTGCACTTTTCACACCAAAGTACGTTCATCTCTAGGAGACAGAACCCGTCTCCTTCCTGAGCGGTATGACGGCTGTGTGGTACCACGGTGTTTATACTTGCGTACTATTGTTTGTACAGATGAACGCGGTACCTTCAGGCGTTTGGAAATTGCTCCCAAGGATGAACCAGACTTGTGGAGGTCTACACTTTTTTTTCTGAGGTCTTGGCTGATTTCTTTTGATTTTCCCATGATGTCAAGGAAAGAGGCACTGAGTTTGAAGGTAGGCCTTGAAATACATCCACATGTACACCTCCAATTGACTCAAATTATGTCAATTAGCCTATCAGAAGCTTCTAAAGCTTCTAAAGTCTTCCCCACACATAGCAATCATACAATCACAAACCAACACACATTCTAGTATCCCTTTTCACACACAGAAGTACAGGTGCGTGACAGCACTGACAACAGCTGGAATAAAGCCATGACATCCTTTTCTGGAATTTTCCAAGCTGTTTAAAGGCACAGTCAACTTAGTGTATGTAAACTTCTGACCCACTGGAATTGTGGGTCAGAAGTGAAATAATCTGTCTGTAAACAATTGTTGGAAAAATTACTTGTGTCATGCACAAAGTAGATGTCCTAACCGACTTGCCAAAACTATAGTTAGTTAACAAGAAATTTGTGGAGTGGTTGAAAAATGAGTTGTAATGACTCCAACCTAAGTGTATGTAAACTTCTGACTTCAACTGTATATATCTTTTGTTTTTTATAGAATTCTAAAACATACAATCCACTTGCAGTGAAGTCGCTCAACATTTACATTACATTTTAGTCATTTAGCAGACGCTCCCATCCAGAGTTCTCCACAGGAGCAATCAGGGACAAGTGCCCCGCTCAAGATATATAGATAGATAGAAAACATGTAAATGCCCTAATATATTTTTTTGCAGTCTTTCAATGCTATTGATGCAGAATTACTAAGATGTCAATTTATCAAACAACATGCTAGAGGAGCTGCACCTTCAGCTAAATGTAACACCATATTCATCGACTCAATGGCAGCTGTCAGTTTGATTGAGAAAAACACGCATCACCATTATTGTTCCCAACACACACACAGCAATCATACAATCACAAACCAACACACATTCTAGAGTCCCTTTTCACACACAGAAGTACAGATGCGTGACAGCACTGACAACAGCTGGGCCTTTTGGAGTCAACACCATCAGACACACCATCAGATATCATTAGACACACACACACACACACACACACACACACACACACACACACACACACACACACATACACACACACACACCTGAGGTAATAAACCATCTGGGTGGCCAAACCCTGAAACCAGTTCCCTAGCAACTAAACAGCTCATGCTGCTCAGCAGCACAAGTGTGTCTTGTGCCTATATGCAGTCAGAGGGAAACAGTTCACACCCGTCACACCTGATTCAGCATCACACTTGGGCTGTGTCTAGACTGGACTGTTCATGCAGATTTATAATTTTGATCATATAGTTCTGATCATGGAGTTCCAAACCCATCATGTGTCTACACCTACAAGATCCTGAGGCCCATTCATCTGCCACCATCAACTCATGTTTCAGCATGATAATGCACGGCCCACTGTTGCAAGGATCTGCACACCATTCCTGGATACTGAACATGTCCCAGTTCTTCCATGTCCTGCATACTCACCAGACATGTCACCCATTGAGCATGTTTGGGATGCTCTGGATCGACATGTATGACAGCGTTTTTAAAATCCACTATGAATATCAGGCCTGGCTTCTTAGATGTTTCATGTTGTTCTATTATTTCTAGTAGTTGTCGTATATTGTCTCCAATGTATCGTCCATGTAAAAAACCTGTCTGATCAGGATGAACAATACCTGGTAAATCCTTTTTAATTCTGAGTACTATGCATTTTGCATTTTTGCATCACAACACTGAAGTGTGAGAGGCCTCCAGTTTTTTAGATGGACTGTATATTTACATTTATAATCTGGGTTTTGTTTTAGTAATAGTGAACTCAGACCTTTCTGCTGAGTACCTGGCAGACCAACATTTTTATAGTCATTAAAATAAGATAACAATGGAGCTTTAAGTATATCAAAAAAAGGCTTGATATACCTCTACCGGTATGCCATCAAGCCCTGTGTTCTTACCACACTGAAATTATATAATAGCCTCAAAAAGTTATTCCTCTGTCATTTGGCCTTCGCACTAATCTTTTGTGCATTTGTTAAATTTCTTCTTTTTTTTATTAGGAAAGAAATCCTTACAGTAATTGTCATTCAGTGGGTGAGGAGGAGACTGAAAAACTATTTAGCTTCCTCTTTTAAAAATATAATTCAGAGAGTCATGGATGACTCCGTCTTTAGTAACGAGTTTCTGCAAATTATTTTTGGTAGCGTTCCTGTGTTGAAGATTCAGGGAAAAATGTGTGTATTTTTCTCCATATTCCAACCAGTTTGCTTTATTTTTGTAATAGATTACATTAGATCATTCTTGAATAAGTTGATCCAGTTCTGAAAGAGACATTGCATTACTATAGAGACGGCTTCACTACAGTACACACGTATCCTGTACAAGATGTTATTCCCCAATGTCTGACATCTTCCCATTGCTTGTTGTAAACATAGATGAACATTTTAGACAAGAGAGAGAGAAGGAGAAAGGGAGAGAAGAGAGAAACAGATCGAATGGTGTGTGTAGTCGAAAAATAGAGAGTGTGAACAAATGTGAACGGTGATGAAGGCCAGTGATCAAGATGCGACTTGCTGATGCCAGCCTGGCGTGTTGATTACATTTCCATTGTCCGGATGGATGGCTGTATATTTGCATCTCACAGGAGAGAGCCACACCTTCGCCGTGGCAATCTCCAGAATGAGACGTTCCCACGGAAGCCAGGGGTCACTGACGCCTGGAGATGTGACAACTGATGAAAACTTGAATTAACTAAATTAATGTTACTGTGTGAATTAAATTGTCGTGTTTGGATTGTTTCAAGAGTTTATAAAGAGCTACACATTCTGCATTGTATGTTTTCAGGTTGATGTATTTTTAAGTGACTGGATTGAAATTGTATGTTGGGTTGACTGGTTATCAGGCACATTCCTGTTGTCTGGTCATAACATTCCAATTTAGTTGATTAGATTAGAATCTGGGTGTGTTTTCCAGTCTTTTGTTTTCACTAGCAAAGTACTAAGAAATGTTAATTCAGGTTGTATCACGACTTCCGCCGAGGCTGCCTCCCCTCCTTGTTTGGGCAGGCTTCGGCGTTCGTCGTCATCGGCTTACTAGCCACTGCCACTCCATATATCATCATTCCATTTGTCTTGTCTTGTCAATTACACCCACCTGGTTCATATCCCCTCATTAGTCTGTGTATAAGTGTTCCCTCTGCCCCCCTTGTCCTTGTGGGTGATTGTTTATTGTGAGAGTAGTGTAGCTCAGTGTATGACGGAATAAACGCTGTATTCTGTGATTTACCCTCCTGCGCCAGACTCCTTCTATCACACTCATCACAGGTGGAGGGTGCGTTCACGCTTGAATTTGGTTAAAAGGGCAGTGAATTCGCTCATACTTTGACAACTTGCTACCACGCTCCTGTGTGTATCAGATATTATTCTGAATTGAAGACACTTGTAACCACGTTGTTTTATTTAGTTGATAGTCAATTACTCTGTAACATGCATTTCATACAATTGACTAAATACATTCCTCATTTTAGAGAGTAATTCTTTGATTGATAATTTAGTAGGTCTATTGATAGTTGTTAATTGCACTATACATAGCACATGCTTGGGTACCAACTTGACATCCCTGAGCTGTTTGTATCTCGTCTCTTAATAATTCCATAAAGGTGCAAGATAGACACATGTTCATTCTATTCATACTGAGTCGGTGATGCAATGATTCACTATCTTGCTAGATCCTCCAGAGATTTATTGCATTTATTCACATAATAATCTTTACACACCTACAGTGCCTTGCAAAAGTATTCATCCCCCTTGGCATTTTTCCTATTGTGTTGCATTACAACCTGCAATTTAAATTGATTTTTATCTGGATTTCATGTAATGGACATACACAAAATAGTCCAAATTGGTGAAGTGAAATGAAACAATTAACTTATTTCAATAAATTATAAAAAATAAATAATGGAAAAGTGGCGCGTGCAAATGTATTCACCCCCTTTGCTATGAAGCCCCTAAATAAGATCTGGTGCAACCAATTACCTTCAGAAGTCACACAATTAGTTAAATAAATCCACCTGTGTGCAATCTTAGTGTCACATGATCTGTCACATGATCTCAGTATATATACACCTGTTCTGAAAGGCCCCAGAGTCTGCAACACCACTAAGCAAGGGGCACCACCAAGCAAGCAGCACCATGAAGACCAATGAGCTCTCCAAACCGGTCAGGGACAAAGTTGTGGAGAAGTACAGATCAGGGTTGGGTTATAAAAATTATCAGAAACTTTTAACATCCCACAGAGCACCATTAAATCCATTATAAAAAATTTGAAAGAATATGGCACCACAACAAACCTGCCAAGAGAGGGCTGCCCACCACAACTCATGGACCAGGCAAGGAGGGCATTAATCAGAGAGGCAACAAAGAGACCAAAGATAACCCTGAAGGAGCTGCAAAGCTCCACAGCGGAGATTGGAGTATCTGTCCATAGGATCACTTTAAGCCGTACACACCACAGAGCTGGGCTTTATGGAAGAGTGGCCAGAAAAAAGCCATTGCCTAAAGAAAAGAATGAGCAAATATGTTTGGTGTTCGCCAAAAGCCATGTGGGAGACTCCCCAAACATATGGAAGAAAGTACTCTGGTCAGATGAGACTAAAATTGAGCATTTTGGCCATCAAGGAAAACAATATGTATGGCGCAAACCCAACACCTCTCATCACCCCGAGAACACCATCCCCACAGTGAAGCATGGTGGTGGCAGCATCATGCTGTGGGGATGTTTTTCATCGGCAGGGACTGGGAAACTGGTCAGAATTGAAGGAATGATGGATGGTGCTAAATACAGGGACATTATTGAGGGAAACCTGTTTCAGTCTTCCAGAGATTTGAGACTGGGACGGAGGTTCACCTTCCAGCAGGACAATGACCCTAAGCATACTGCTAAATCAACATTCGAGTGGTTTAATGTTTAATGTTTAATGTGTAATGTTTAAGGGGAAACATTTAAATGTCTTGGAATGGCCTAGTCAAAGCCCAGACCTCAATCCAATTGAGAATCTGTGGTATGACTTAATGATTGCTGTACACCAGCGGAACCCATCCAACTTGAAGGAGCTGGAGCAGTTTTGCCTTGAAGAATGGGCAAAAATCCCATTGGCTAGATGTGCCAAGCTTATAGAGACATACCCCAAGAGACTTGCAGCTGTAACTGCTGCAAAAGGTGGCTCCACAAAGTATTGACTTTGGGGGGGTGAATAGTTATGCACGCTCAAGTTTTCAGTTTTTTTGTCTCATTTCTTGTTTGTTTCAAAATAAAACATATTTTGCATGTTCAAAGTGTGTTGTGTAAATCAATCTGTATTTATTTTTTATTTCACTTTTATTTAACCAGGTAAGCCAGTTGAGAACAAGTTGCGAGAACGCAGTGCGATAAAAACAACAACACAGAGTTACATATGGGGTAAAACAAAACATAAAGTCAAAAATACAACAGAAAATATATATACAGTGTGTTCAAATGTAGCAAGTTATGGAGGTAAGGCAATAAATAGGCCATAGTGCAAAATAATTACAATTAGTATTAACATGCACAATACGATGTGCAAATAGAGATACTGGGGTGCAAATGAGCAAAATAAATAACAATATGGGGATGAGGTAGTTGGGTGGGCTAATTTCAGATGGGCTGTGTATGGGTGCAGTGATCGGTAAGGTGCTCAGACAACTGATGCTTAAAGTTAGTGAGGGAGATAAGAGTCTCCAGCTTCAAAGATTTTTGCAATTCGTTCCAGTCAATGGCAGCAGAGAACTGGAAGGAATGGCGGCCAAAGGAGGTGTTGGCTTTGGGGATGACCAGTGAGATATACCTGCTGGAGCGCATACTACGGGTGGGTGTTGCTATGGTGACTAATGAGCTAAGATAAGGCAGGGATTTGCCTAGCAGTGATTTATAGATGGCCTGGAGCCAGTGGGTTTGGCGACAAATATGTAGAGAGGACCAGCCAACAAGAGCGTACAGGTCACAGTGGTGGGTAGTATATGGGACTTTGGTGACAAAACGGATGGCACTGTGATAGACTACATCCAATTTGCTGAGTAGAGTGTTGGAGGCTATTTTGTAAATAACATCGCCAAAGTCAAGGATCGGTAGGATAGTCAGTTTTATGAGGGCATGTTTGGCAGCATGAGTGAAGGAGGCTTTGTTGCGAAATAGGAAGCTGATTCTAGATTTAACTTTGGATTGGAGATGCTTAATGTGAGTCTGGAAGGAGAGTTTACAGTCTAACCAGACACCTAGGTATTTGTAGTTGTTCACATACTCTAGGTCAGACCCGTCAAGAGTAGTGATTCTAGTCGGGTGGGCGGGTGCCGGCAGCGTTCGATTGAAGAGCATGCATTTAGTTTTTCTAGTGTTTAAGAGCAGTTGGAGGCTACTGAAGGAGTGTTGTATGGCATTGAAGCTCGTTTGGAGGTTTGTTAACACAGTGTCCAATGAAGGGCCAGATGTATACAAAATGGTGTCGTCTGCGTAGTGGTGGATCTGAGAGTCACCAGCAGCAAGAGCGACATCATTGATATACACAGAGAAAAGAGTCGGCCCAAGAATTGAACCCTGTGGCACCGAATAGAGACTGCGATATGTCCAGACAACAGGCCCTCCGATTTGACACATTGAACTCTATCTGAGAAGTAGTTGGTGAACCAGGCGAGGCAGTCAATTGAGAAACCAAGGCTATTTAGTCTGCCAATAAGAATGCGGTGGTTGACAGAGTCGAAAGCCTTGGCCAGGTCAATGAAGACGGCTGCACAGTACTGTCTATTATCGATCGCGGTTATAATATCATTTAGGACCTTGAGCGTGGCTGAGATGCACCCATGACCAGCTCGGAAACCGGATTGCATAGCGGAGAAGGTACGGTTGGATTCGAAATGGTCGGTGATCTGTTTGTTAACTTGGCTTTCAAAAACTTTCGAAAGGCAGGGCATGATGGATATAGGTCTGTAACAGTTTGGATCTAGAGTGTCACCCCCTTTGAAGAGGGGGGTGACCGCGGCAGCTTTCCAATCTCTGGGAATCTCAGACGTTACGAAAGAGAGGTTGAACAGGCTAGTAATAGGGGTTGCGACAATGTCGGCGGCTAGTTTTAGAAAGAAAGGGTCCAGATTTTCTAGCCCAGATGATTTGTAGGGGTCCAGATTTTGCAGCTCTTTCAGAACATCAGCTGTCTGAATTTGTGTGAAGGAGAAGCGGCTGGGGGGGGGGCATGGGTAAGTTGCAGCGGAGGGTGCAGAGCTGGTGGCCGGGGTAGTGGCCAGCCGTAGCAAAATGCTTGTCGAAATTCTCGATTATTGTAGATTTATCGGTGGTGATAGTGTTTCCTAGCCTCAGTGCAGTGGGCAGCTGGGAGGAGGTGCTCTTATTCTCCATGGACTTTACAGTGTCCCAAAACTTTTTGGAGTTAGTGCTACAGGATGCAAATTCCTGTTTGAAAAGGCTAGCCTTTGCTTTCCTAGGGGCTGTATCTGTTCTTAGTTCTGAATTTTTTGAATGGGGCATGTTTATTTAAGATTGAGAGGAAATTACTTTTAAAGAACAACCAGGCATCCTCTACTGACGGAATGAGATCGATATCCATCCAGGATACCTGGGCCAGGTCAATTAGGAAGGCCTGCTCGCTAAAGTGCTTTAGGGAGTGTTTGACAGTGATGAGGGGTGGTCGTTTGACCGCGGACCCGTTACGGACGCAGGCAATAAAGCTGTGATCGCTGAGATCCTGGTTGAAACAGCGGAGGTGTATTTAGAAGCTAAGTTAGTCAGGATGATATCTATGAGGGTACCGATGTTTACGGATTTAGGGTTGTACCTGGTAGGTTAGTTGATAATTTGTGTGAGATTGAGGGCATCTAGTTTGGATTGTAGGATGGCCGGGGTGTTAAGCATATCCCAATTTAGGTCACGAAGCAGTACGAACTCTGAGGATAAATGGGGGGGGCAATCAATTCACATATGGTGTCCAGGGCACAGCTGGGGGCTGAGGGGAGTCTGTAGCAAGCGGCAACAGTGAGAGACTTATTTCTGGAAAGGTGGAATTTTAGAACCCTAGCTCTCTTCAGGTCATTGACCAGGTCCTGCCCTGTAGTTCTGGGCTGATCCCTCACCTTCCTCATGATCATTGATGCCCCACGAGGTGAGATCTTGCATGGAGCCCCAGACCGAGGGTGATTGACCGTCATCTTGAACTTCTTCCATTTTCTAATAATTGCGCCAACAGTTGTTGCCTTCTCACCAAGTTGCTTGCCTATTGTCCTGTAGTCCATCCCAGCCTTGTGCAGGTCTACAATTTTATCCCTGATGTCCTTACACAGCTCTCTAGTCTTGGCCATTGCGGAGAGGTTGGAGTCTGTTTGATTGAGTGTGTGGACAGGTGTCTTTTATACAGGTAACGAGTTCAAACAGGTGCAGTTAATACAGGTAATGAGTGGAGAACAGGAGGGCTTCTTAATGAAAAACTAACAGGAATGTGAGAGATGGAATTCTTACTGGTTGGTAGGTGATCAAATACTTATGTCATGCAATAAAATGCAAATTAATTACTTAAAAATCATACAATGTGATTTTCTGGATTTTTGTTTTAGATTCCGTCTCACAGTTGAAGTGTACCTATGATAAAAATTACAGACTTCTACATGCTTTGTAAGTAGGAAAACCTGCAAAATTGGCAGTGTATCAAATACTTGTTCTCCCCACTGTATACGTAAAATACAAAAAACTGGATATTTACATGGACACACAAGAGAACACAACCACACTGCTACACCATCTTGGCACAGCAAAATCAAATGATACAAACCCCAAAAAAATCAATTTTAATTCCAGGTTGTAAGGCAACAAAATAGGACAAATGCCAAGGGGGGTGAATACTTTCGCAAGCCACTGTACATGTGTGAACGTGAGCATGTCAATTCCATAGCATTCAGATATTTGCAGACCCCTTTGTTTTTTCCGTAACCTGGTGTCCCCGTAGAGTTTAGTATAGCTGTCCGTCTATAAAGAGTTGAGAAAAGCACGCTTATCCCTCTCCCTCGGTTGATTCTGTACATGATACAGTCTCTTGCGACGTTTGTTTATCTCCCGGGGAAATTGGTAATTAAGACCTTATTTTGGCCGTTTGAGCTTCTTTCCCCTGCTTTTGATAAGCTCCTTTTGTTGGTAGTGTTAAAATGTTGCGATGATAGGTCGCTCCGAGCTCCAAGTCTGTGCACTCGGTGGAAAACCATCTTGTTTACAGTATCTGGAGGAAGTTTGCATGAACTCTCTGATCACGTCCTCTGGATTATTGGATGCGTTTTCAGGAATCCCAGAAAATATGAGATTTTCACGCATGCTTCGGATTTGTATGTCCAGCAACAACTCATTCATCACCCTCTTTTCCCTGAGTACACACTCCACGTTGGAATTGAGGGTTTTTTCCTTGGCTGTGAGTGCCTTGTTCTCTCCTTGAAGGGTGAGAATGTATCTCTGACTGAACTCCAGGCTCCCCCTCAACCCTGCTACAGTGGGGAAAAAAAGTATTTAGTCAGCCACCAATTGTGCAAGATGAGAGAGGCCTGTAATTTTCTTCATAGGTACACATCAACTATGACAGACAAATTGAGAAAAAAAAAATCCAGAAAATCACATTGTAGGGTTTTTAATGAATTTATTTGCAAATTATGGTGGAAAATAAGTATTTGGTCACCTACAAACAAGCAAGATTTCTGGCTCTCACAGACCTGTAACTTCTTCTTTAAGAGGCTCCTTTGTCCTCCACTCGTTACCTGTATTAATGGCACCTGTTTGAACTTGTTATCAGTATAAAAGACACCTGTCCACAACCTCAAACAGTCACACTCCAAACTCCACTATGGCCAAGACCAAAGAGCTGTCAAAGGACACCAGAAACAAAATTGTAGACCTGCACCAGGCTGGGAAGACTGAATCTGCAATAGGTAAGCAGCTTGGTTTGAAGAAATCAACTGTGGGAGCAATTATTAGGAAATGGAAGACATACAAGACCACTGATAATCTCCCTCGATCTGGGGCTCCACGCAAGATCTCACCCCGTGGGGTCAAAATGATCACAAGAACAGTGAGCAAAAATCCCAGAACCACACGGGGGGACCTAGTGAATGACCTGCAGAGAGCTGGGACCAAAGTAACAAAGCCTACCATCAGTAACACACTACGCCGCCAGGGACTCAAATCCTGCAGCGCCAGACGTGTCCCCCTGCTTAAACCAGTACATGTCCAGGCCCGTCTGAAGTTTGCTAGAGTGCATTTGGATGATCCAGAAGAGGATTGGGAGAATGTCATATGGTCAGATGAAACCAAAATAGAACTTTTTGGTAAAAACTCAACTCGTCGTGTTTGGAGGACAAAGAATGCTGAGTTGCATCCAAAGAACACCATACCTACTGTGAAACATGGGCGTGGAAACATCATGCTTTGGGGGTGTTTTTCTGCAAAGGGACCAGGACGACTTATCCGTGTAAAGGAAAGAATGAATGGGGCCATGTATCGTGAGATTTTGAGTGAAAACCTCCTTTCATCAGCAAGGGCATTGAAGATGAAATGTGGCTGGGTCTTTCAGCATGACAATGATCCCAAACACACCGCCCGAGCAACGAAGGAGTGGCTTCGTAAGAAGCATTTCAAGGTCCTGGAGTGGCCTAGCCAGTCTCCAGAACTCGACCCATAGAAAATCTTTGGAGGGAGTTGAAAGTCCGTGTTGCCCAGCGACAGCCCCAAAACATCACTGCTCTAGAGGAGATCTGCATGGAGGAATGGGCCAAATACCAGCAACAGTGTGTGAAAACCTTGTGAAGACTTACAGAAAACGTTTGACCTGTGTCATTGCCAACAAAGGGTATATAACAAAGTATTGAGAAACTTTTGTTATTGACCAAATACTTATTTTCCACCATAATTTGCAAATAAATTCATAACAAATCCTACAATGTGATTTTCTGGATTTTTTTTCTCATTTTGTCTGTCATAGTTGACGTGTACCTATGATGAAAATTACAGGCCTCTCTCATCTTTTTAAGTGGGAGAACTTGCACAATTGGTGGCTGACTAAATAATTTGTTTCCCCACTGTACCTCCTCCTCCAGCTTTTCAAGTGTTGCATGGATTCCGGCAAGAGCATTAGGCTCTACTTCAACCCTCTACTTCGATGGTAAGTAAGGCATTCGTGTCTGTAGTTCTCTTGTTGTGAGGTAGCCGGATCTATCCGTGATGGAGTAAGTTGTTCCTCCATAGCATAAAGCTGAAGGTACAGATGTATGATCTTAATTTGATCACTCTTTTGTTGCTGAGAATTTCCTGCACAGCAGAAAAAGCTAACTTGTGTATTTGTGTATTTGAGTTATAAAAAGGCTTCTAAAATTTGTAATATCCACTTTGAAAATTCAGACTTGATTTGCCCCAACAAATGTATCAACCCCTACAAAAAATGTCCATTAATTATAATTCACATAATAATTCACATTTCCTGTTGCTGTAGTATTATTTTCCTGCTGTAGCAAACTGGCTCAAATTACTATCCCACATCTGTACTCATCGATTTCCTTCAGGATCTCGTGGGTATCCAGGTTGTCTCAGAGCTGGATTTAAGTAGTTTTATTGTCCAGTTTATTGTTGGATATGGTTATTTCAATCAGAAGAAAGGACAGTTTTTGGCGCCATCTTGCATTTTTCCTCTTGCTGAGAACTAGGCAAGGTAGATGAAGGCCATTCGATACAGTTACATATCGCAATATTATTTTGGACGATATATCGTATCATTTTGACAATATCGCAATATTCTTTTTGCGCTAGTTGGCTGTACCTGCACAACTTCTGTATTTTTCATAGTTTGTACTCCATCTTCTTTTAAATAGGGAGCCAATTTGTATTTCCATGACTGATCAAAACTCGTTTTCTGATGGCTCTCTCTTGTCCCTCTGCAGCAGACATATGGTGAGCAATATGTTTGGAACATCGAATCACAATAAAATCACAGTACTGAATCACAATACATATAGAATCGTGAGAAATGCAATAAATATCGTTCGGCACCTAAGTATCGTGATAGTATCATATTGTAAGGTTCCTGGCAATTCTCAGCCCTACCATTTGAGGGCCATTCAGTTTCACTCATTGGTGTACTAGCTCAGTCCACCAGTAGAGCGCTGCAGAGACTTAGTCTTAGGCAGTGATAGATAGTAGGAGAGGGAGCTAGCCATGATTTGAGTGAGGTACTTTCTCTCTGCTGTACAGGGTAAACCATGGACAGTTTCTTCCCCAGAGTAAAATCATGTAAGATTGGGGAGCTGCTTGGAAGTCTCTCTAGCCCAGCATCCCAAATCTCTATCCTTTCCCCAAAAGGGTGCACTTCCCCGCACACACATTTAAAAGCATTCAATTGATGTAAGCATGGGCTGGCGGGAAGTTACACCATCTTTTTTAAAACAGTCATTTCCTTTTAAGTCAATGATGGGAGTGAACAAGTGCATACTTAGGGCAGAACAGTAGAGAATTGTAGGCCAGAACAGTAGAATCGGGAACTAGCATAGGTGTGACGAGGTAAGGTGATGGGGTGAGATGCAGCAGGGAATATGTCTTAGACAATAAAAAAGTGCTTCTGCTTCCACATATAATCAAACCGTACAACATAAACAGAAAACATCCCCCCCCACCCCCCCTCTCTTTCTGGAGTAGAGTAAAATATAGTATAACACAGATTTAGAGCAGGATGGTGTTACGCCACTTACCTTACTGCCTTTTACTCCATCACAGTTACACCTGGACTTTCCAGTGCAGCTACACGCCTGGGGACAAACAGGACAACAGTCAGTTTCACACACCCAACTCACTAAGTTGGCCAGAATATAACATGGAATGGCAACCCTCCGGGTAAAACCCTGACGTAACATACAGATGACGTTTATAGAACCTTAGTTCAATTTATTTTTCCCAGTGGAGAAGCCTTTTCAATATCACTGGAATTGCTAAAGCCTTTAAAGTGTTTGTAAGTGTGCTGGTTACACTGATGACTAGTCTATCTTTCCTCTGTATTTTAGAAAATCCTCTCACACGTTCTCTAACAAATATCACCAACAGGACCATTGACCAGACAGAAATGCAAAGCATTCCTCGCCAAACACGACATTCTACGGTACCCCAAGTCCCCACAGCTTTGCATACTGTATACAATATTATATCAATTGTCTTCCACTACTAGGGCTGGGAGTGCAAGTCATTGTGTGTGTGTTTGAGCTGATTATCTGCAGCTCTGTAAAGAACAACCAATCTTCACAATGCCTGGAGAGGCATTTAACCAATCAATTTGCTATAATTATTTTATATTGTGAAATAATCCTATATTTGACATCTTGAATACTCACATTGAGTCAATAATAGTCTCACAACAAGGTGTACCCACAAACCCACCCAGAAACCCCAGCGGTTCTGTTCTGCCAGAACTGTGTTATATCGCAGACCTTCTTATCTCAGGTGGGTACCTTCCTGAAGTAGGTCAGACACAACAAGAATGCATGATAATCTTATATCAAGTTAGAGCTGCAGGTTTGATTTGCCTTGTTTTTCCTTGTTTCCCAACGTAACAGAATCTCCCTTTGTTGACTGACTGTTGCGTGTCCCTAATGAATGAGATTGTCTGTGCCGGAAGAGAGAAAGAGTTATCTGGAGAGATGAAGTGAATTAGACACTCTGTCCATAAGGGTTGTTTGGGTTTCTGACGGTATGCAAAACAAATGGAACAGGGGTGGTGGGGGCTGGGTGGTTGGAGCAGGGGCGGACTTATTGATACATATACATACATATATATATACATACATACATATCCTTTGCTGAGTTTATTAATATTGATATGAAATACAAGACATGTATGGAAATAAATGATTGATCTATTATTAGATGTGGCCTCATTGACCTGGGCACAGTGGCCAGGCAAAAAAAAACAATCCTTCCCCATTTCCTTGCACCCTTGAAGCTACACGCAGATTTTGCTGCTCCTTGAGTGGAGAATGGGGGGCCTCAAGCAACAACAACAAAACCAATTACTAGTATTATCATTTTTTATTATGCCCAGTTCACGAGGCCCCTTGATGATGTGAGGCTTGAGGAAATTGCCTCTTCTGCCTAATGGTATGTCCGCCACTGGCAGGGAGACAACGAGACAGACAGGGTCCTATCTACACACACACACACACTTAAACACATCCAGACATAAACACTTGGCATACTTAAAAACAAGATCAACAAAATAATGTACTGTATAGAGGTTTTACATCTTTATACTAACCACATAAATAATATGATCACAGCAGAGCTGAATGATAGGAATGAGGCTGTCATGAGCCCTCTCACTCCACCGGGTTACCACCTTAATTTGTTTCCACTATCTTCCACTCTCTCTACTCAGCCTAACTAGCTCCACCTGTCCCTGCTCTGCTCTGCTCTAATTACTCTGCCAGCTGCGCTGCATTACCCACTAACCTCTCCCAGTATTTAAAGCCCTGTCTTTCAGCTCTCCTTTGTCAGATCGTCTGCAAAGCTCACACCCGGAACCTGTTTGCTCGCGCTTCTGGCTCACCCTGGTTTTGTGACCCCGGACCTGCCTGAATTTTTGGATACTCTTCTGCCCCAGGAGTTCCAGACCTGCTTCTGCCATTACGACTCCTGACTACTCTTCAATCCCGGTAACTCTGACCAGCCTTCTGCCTTGCTATTACGTATTTTGGATTTCCCTTGAACTGTACTGCTGCCTTGTTTCATTCCGCCCTGTTGTGTCTGTGTCTCCCCCCCCCAGGACTTCTGGACCACCCACCACCGGCTTCATAGGACGCATCGCTGCCACTGGGGGGGGCACAGACCCAGCACATTGGACGGGATCCCTGTTACCCCTGGAGCCTTCATTCACTCCCTACTTCCCTTTTCCCTTAACTTTTAATAAACTTTCTGGTGTGACGCAATTGTGGTCCTCTGGTCGTCTGTCTGAACCGTGACAGTACGATCTGACCATTATGGACTCAGCGCACACTTTCCCCGACATGGAAACCGATGAGCATGAGCAGCAGTTCCAGCAGCAGCAACAACAACTCGCCATGATCATTCAACTCCTCACCAACCTTACCCCAGCCAGTCTGCCCACCAGCCCTGCCCCCGAGTTACCTGTCCCGGTCATTGCAGCCGCTGCTCCGGAACCCAAGATTGGAAACCCCGAGCGGTTCAACGGCGATTCAACCCAGGTCCGGCCATTCCTGACTAGCTGCCGACTTCAGTTCTCCTTGCAGCCAAGGACCTTCGCCACGGAGGGGGCTAAAGTTGGGTATGCCATCACTCACCTGACGGGCCGAGCTCGACTCTGGGGAACAGCAGAGTTCGAACGTCAAACCCCCGCATGTGCAACCTTCGACCTGTTTGCTGAGGAGATGCTGAAGGTGTTTGACCTGGATTCACCAACCGCAGAGGCGTCTCGTGAACTGTTCAGTATTCGACAAGGCAGACGTACAGTCGCAGACCATTCCATCGACTTCCGAACCCTGGCTAGACGAAGTTCTTGGAACACACCATCGTTGGTGGACGCGTTCTTCCATAGTTTGGCTGACTATATCAAGGACGAGTTGGTCTCCCATGAACTGCCTTCCACTCTTGATGAAGCCATCGCACTGACTGTCAGGATCGACAGAAGGATACAGACCCGTCGTCGTGAGAGGGGGCGCCAAGGTCCACCTACTACCGGCATTCGGAGAGATCCGACTGGGCTCCTGTCATCTACTGCCACTCACCCAGGTCAGCTTGATCAGTCTGAGCCTATGGAGATTGGGCGAGCCTCTCTCACTCCTGCAGAGCGCCAGCGCCGCTTCACCTCAAACCTCTGCCTCTATTGTGGAGGTGATGGACATCGTGTGGTAACCTGCCCTTTAAAGGGCCGAAGCTCACCGGGCATAGGGGGAGTCCGGTTGAGTTCAATGACCATCCAGTCCTCCGACCGCAAACCCCTGCTGCAAGTTCACCTCCGCCTCTCTGACTCAACTCACACCCTGGCTGCTCTGGTGGATTCTGGCGCCGAAGCCAACATAATGGACATCAAGCTGGCACGCCAACTGGGACTGGAGAACCTCCGTTTGACACCTCCTATTCCTGCCCGGGCACTGGACGGACACTTACTCGGATCGGTCACTCATGTCACGGCCCCGGTCTCGATGGGTCTGTCCGGAAACCATCAAGAAACTATCCAGTTTCACCTGCTCCCCTCTCCAGGCCAACCCCTCATCCTGGGTTACCCATGGCTCCGCCGGCACAACCCTCAGCTCGACTGGGTGACCGGGGTGATCAGGGAGTGGGGAGAGGACTGCCACCGAACCTGCCTGCTTGCTGCCGCACTACCCCCTCGGCCAGTACCTACTAACTCCGCTCCTGACCTCTCCAATGTCCCAGAATGCTACCATGGTCTCAGAGAGGTGTTTAACAAAGCAAGAGCCACATCTCTGCCCCCTCACCGACCGTACGACTGTGCCATCGACCTCCTCCCTGGAACAGCCCCTCCAAAGGGTCGTCTTTATTCGTTGTCTGCTCCTGAAAGAAAGTCCATGGAGGACTACATCAATGGCTCTCTGTCCGCAGGATTAATCCGTTCATCTTCATCTCCTGCTGGTGCTGGCTTCTTCTTTGTGGGGAAGAAGGACGGATCTCTTCGCCCCTGCATCGACTACAGGGGACTCAACGACATCACAGTGAAGAACCGTTACCCTCTGCCTCTGCTCACCTCTGCTTTTGAGTTGCTCCAGGGAGCCACTGTTTTTACCAAGTTGGATCTCAGAAACGCTTACCACCTAGTGCGGATCCGGGAGGGAGATGAATGGAAAACCGCATTCAATACACCAACAGGCCACTACGAGTATCTGGTTATGCCTTTTGGCCTCACCAATGCTCCTGCTGTGTTCCAGGCTCTAGTGAATGATGTACTGCGGGACATGTTAAACAAGTTTGTCTTCGTTTACCTGGATGATATCTTAATCTACTCCAGAAACCTGTCTGAACACACCCGCCATGTCCAGCAAGTCCTTCATCGTCTTCTGGAGAATTCCCTCTACGCCAAGGCAGAGAAATGTGAGTTTCACGTCAAGACAGTGGCCTTCCTGGGGTACATAGTGGCAGAGGGAAGTATCCA
Organism: Coregonus lavaretus; assembly: GCF_964263955.1. NCBI lineage: Eukaryota > Metazoa > Chordata > Actinopteri > Salmoniformes > Salmonidae > Coregonus > Coregonus lavaretus. The sequence continues at coordinate 1,031,443 of NC_140013.1, read as the reverse complement.
AATGGATCCTGCCAAAGTATCAGCAGTCACTTCATGGCCAGTTCCGGAGAACAGAAAGAAGCTGCAACAGTTTCTGGGGTTTGCTAACTTCTATAGAAAGTTTATCCGGAACTACAGTACCGTTGCTGCCCCTCTCACTGCTCTAACCAGCACCAAGCAACCCTTCACCTGGACCCCAGCAGCCGACAAAGCCTTCAGTACCCTCAAGGTGAGGTTCACCTCCGCTCCCATCCTCCAGATGCCTGATGTGGACCGGCAATTCGTTGTGGAGGTGGACGCCTCGGATGTGGGAGTTGGTGCTGTGATTTCTCAGTGGGCTGCGGAGGATAGGAAGCTCCATCCCTGTGCCTTTTTCTCACGTCGGTTGTCCCCCTCTGAGTGCAATTACGACATAGGGAACCGTGAGCTGCTGGCTGTGAAGCTTGCCTTGGAGGAGTGGCGTCACTGGCTGGAGGGGTCCACCATTCCATTTCTCGTTTGGACCGATCATAAGAACTTGGAGTACATCCGCACGGCCAAACGGTTGAACTCCAGGCAGTCCCGCTGGGCCCTGTTCTTCACCAGGTTTAATTTCACTCTGTCATACCGGCCTGGATCACGTAACACCAAGCCAGACGCCCTCTCCCGTCAATTCCAGAAGGATGACACCCCCTCCAAGGACCCTGTGTCGATTCTGCCAAGTCCCTGCATCGTTGCAGCTCTGACCTGGGCTGTTGAGGAACAGGTGCTGGAGGCTCTCCGTAACCAGCCAGGTCCCAGCACTTGCCCAGCTGACCGCCTTTTTGTCCCCGAAGACCTGAGGTCCCAGGTCGTTCAGTGGGGACATGACTCCCGCCTAGCTTGTCACCCTGGCTCCACCCGCACTTACAACCTGCTCGCCCAGAGGTTCTGGTGGCCCTCTCTGAGAAAGGATGTACGGGAATTCGTCCAAGCCTGCCCCATCTGCAACCAACACAAGTCGTCCTGCCAGCCCCCAGCCGGATTGCTGCAGCCCCTGCCTGTGCCCAGACGTCCCTGGTCTCACATCGCCCTTGACTTTGTCACGGGGCTGCCCCCTTCAAGGGGCATGACCGTCATTCTCACCATAGTTGACCGTTTCAGCAAGATGGCACACTTCATTCCCCTCCCCAAGCTCCCAACCGCCAAGGAGACCGCCCAGGTGGTCCTGGAACACGTCTTCCGGATCCACGGACTGCCAAGGGATGTAGTTTCTGACCGTGGTCCACAATTCTCCTCCGCTTTTTGGAAGGAGTTCTGTCACCTGCTGGGAGCCACAGTCAGTCTGACTTCCGGATTCCATCCCCAATCCAATGGGCAGTCAGAGCGGGCTAATCAGGAGCTCGAGAAGGCACTGCGATGCATGACTTCACGCAACCCCCACTCCTGGTCGCAGCAATTGACATGGGTGGAGTACGCACACAATTCTCTGACCTGCTCTGCCATCGGTATGTCCCCTTTCCAATGTGTTTATGGATACCAGCCTCCTCTATTTGCCAGCCAGGAAGAGGAGGTTACTTGCCCATCTGCACTTGCTTTTGCCCGTCGATGTCGCCGCACCTGGTCACAAGCCCGAGCCACACTCCTCAGATCCGTTGCCAGCTACACTACCGGGGCCAACCGTCGGAGAATTCCTGCTCCCACCTACCATGTTGGTCAAAGGGTGTGGTTGTCATCGAAGAACCTGCCACTCAGGGTGGAGTCGCAGAAGCTGGCACCTCGGTTCATTGGCCCATTCCCTATCATAAGAGTGATTAGCCCAACTGCTGTCCGGCTCCAACTGCCTAATTCCCTGAGGGTGCACCCCACTTTCCATGTGTCTAAGATTAAGCCCATCCATGAGAGTCCGCTGGTCCCTGCTGCGCCTTGTCCTCCTCCTCCACGGCTCGTCGATGGTGGTCTGGTTTACACCGTCCGCCGCCTGCTTCGGTCCAGACGGAGGGGTAGGGGTCTCCAGTACCTCATTGACTGGGAGGGCTATGGACCTGAGGAAAGGACCTGGGTGCCAGCGAGTCGGATTGTGGATAGGACTCTCATCACCGCTTTCCACCAACGGCATCCTGATCAACCTGCAATCCGTAGGGGCCGCCCCAGAGGGGTCCCTAACCGTCCTGCCCGCTCGGCTTCCTGTCCTGTGCCTGATCCTGTCTCGGGACCTGTCCCATCTCCCGACCACGGCCCTCCGGCTTCCTCCGAGGATGAGGACGTTCACTCGGACCGTTCGGAGGAGTTCTAGCCCTCCTCCGGCTCCCCTCCTCCCGCCCGGCGTGGTGTTGCTCTTGGGACTTCTGGGGCCGTCTCTTGGGGGGGGGGTTCTGTCATGAGCCCTCTCACTCCACCGGGTTACCACCTTAATTTGTTTCCACTATCTTCCACTCTCTCTACTCAGCCTAACTAGCTCCACCTGTCCCTGCTCTGCTCTGCTCTAATTACTCTGCCAGCTGCGCTGCATTACCCACTAACCTCTCCCAGTATTTAAAGCCCTGTCTTTCAGCTCTCCTTTGTCAGATCGTCTGCAAAGCTCACACCCGGAACCTGTTTGCTCGCGCTTCTGGCTCACCCTGGTTTTGTGACCCCGGACCTGCCTGAATTTTTGGATACTCTTCTGCCCCAGGAGTTCCAGACCTGCTTCTGCCATTACGACTCCTGACTACTCTTCAATCCCGGTAACTCTGACCAGCCTTCTGCCTTGCTATTACGTATTTTGGATTTCCCTTGAACTGTACTGCTGCCTTGTTTCATTCCGCCCTGTTGTGTCTGTGTCTCCCCCCCCCAGGACTTCTGGACCACCCACCACCGGCTTCATAGGACGCATCGCTGCCACTGGGGGGGGCACAGACCCAGCACATTGGACGGGATCCCTGTTACCCCTGGAGCCTTCATTCACTCCCTACTTCCCTTTTCCCTTAACTTTTAATAAACTTTCTGGTGTGACGCAATTGTGGTCCTCTGGTCGTCTGTCTGAACCGTGACAGAGGCTTGGTGTGAAAAAACAGTGCAAGTGGGGAGGTGTGTGTGTTTGTGGATCTGACTGTGTGTGAATTTCAATGATGTTGTTATCACCCTGGCAGGATCTCGGGCCCTGTGTGAAGGCTCCACAGACCCCAGATAACACATCATCAGACAGAGACCTGCACACACCTGGGGAACCGGGGGGGGGGGGGGGAAGAAAGAGAGAGAGAGAGAGCGAGAGAGAGCGAGAGAGAGCGAGAGAGAGAGAGAGAGAGAGGTCACAAAGATTACCAGGGGATTAAGTTTAAAAAAAGACCGTGAGCAGTCATGGACACTTTATAATATCATAGTTGTCATAATCTAATAATATATTAACACATATTGAAAAGTCAATGAGTATGTGTCTATAAATCAGTAACAAAACACAGTTTAGAGGAATTGCATTTCATTACGGGTTTGTCCCAAATGGCAACCTATTCCCTATATAGTGCACTACTTTTGATCAGAGCCCTATGGGCCCCGTTCAAAAGTACTGAACTACATAGGGAATAGCGTGCCATTTGGGACGCAGACTTTAACAGGCTCATTAATCTGACCACACAAACACACACACACCACATACACACCTGAGCCAGCCAACGCTACCAGCCGTCCACTCCAACCCACCCAAAGTGGGTACAAATATAGGTATGTGGTACTCTCAAGAGATGGACAAGATAAGAAAACACTTTATTCTCCAAGAATACCAGAGATCAGAAAACACTTTTCAAACCCATGGTGGCGGAACATCAAACCCTGTAGAAAATGCAACGGATTCCAAAACAAGGAGAAAAGCTATATGTCAGTGTTCACAGATGGGCAAGCCAGCATACTGGTGATGGCTGGTCTGTCATTTTCAGACACATCTCCAGATCTCTCCCCACCCCCGCCTCACCCTTTATTCCCCCACCCTACCTCGCCAGAAGCCTGCAAATATTCTCTGTAAGAGTGAAATCCCTCAACCTCAGTGCTTACTATCTTACCCGTCAACCTCTCTCACCCGTTCCTTCACCTCTCCCCCTTCTCTCACCTACTTTCAACCTTTCACCTCTGCAAGCACATACTGGCTCTGGCTAACACTTTTTTAATGTCTTGTTTTTGTCTCACCCCCCCCCTCCCCCCATGTCTCTCTTTCTCTCGCCCTCCCCAGTCCCTCCCTGTCTTTATACGGTCTCAAACTCGCTCACCCTGTCTCTCTCTTCTCCTGTCTCACTTCCTTTCTCACCCTGTTTCACTCTGGTCTCACTCTCCCCTCCTGACTCGATGCCATCTCACTCTCTCACACATTTACTCGCCCCCGTCTCTTCCCTGGCTCAATACTGTCTCACTCTCTCGTCCTGTCTTTCCTGTCCTGGCTCAGTCCTGTCTCACTCTCTCGTCCTGTCTTTCCTGTCCTGGCTCAGTCCTGTCTCACTCTCTCGTCCTGTCTTTCCTGTCCTGGCTCAGTACTGTTTCACTCTCTTGCTCGGTCTCTCCCCTCGTCTCACTACTTTCTAACTCTCTTTGTCTCTGTGTTAGTTTAGAATGCCTACCAGCCTGCATGCCACTAATATCTAATATACACAATACCCAATAGCTCAACATTAAAATAAAATAAAAGTCAGAAGAGGTGTATGATATTGGTATGGTGGCATTGGATGGCAGAAAAACAAAACAAAAATCTGACTATCTAAAAGAGAAGACACTGAACTATTATGATCTTGATGGGGGACGTCATTAGTTCTGTGGAGGGATGAGGAAGGGAGACAGGGGAATGTTAGAAGTGTTAAGCTTAAATCGGGCAGCATCGAACCATTCACGGCGGCAAGCTTGCAAGCTTGGCGCCTGAGGAGATGGCTGCCGTTTTACAGCCCTCTAACCAATTGTGCTATTATGTGTGTTTTTTCGCGTTATTTGTAATTTATTCTGCCACCTTCTCTTATGACCAAAAATAGCTTCTGGATATCAGGACAGCGATTACTCACCTCGTATTGGTGAAGATTTTTTCTTCAACGAGTCGAACGCGAAGGATATTCTACAGACACCCGACAAGGCCCAAATCCTCGTCATTCGCATGAGAAAGAGACAGAGATATTGTGGACGTAGGTCGGGGTGCCTTGTAAGGATCCGACGGCTAGTGAGTAATCTGCCTCTTCCATCAGTCCTATTAGCCAACGTACAATCATTTGAAAATAAAATGGACGACCTAAGATCAAGGATATCCTACCAACGGGACATTAAAAACTTGAATATCTTATGTTTCACCGAGTCGTGGCTGAATGACGACATGGATAACATACAGCTGGCGGGATATACACTACATCGTCAGGATAGAACGGCTGACTCCGGTAAGACAAGGCGTGGTGGTCTGTGTATATTTGTAAACAACAGCTGGTGCACAAAATGTAATACTAAGGAAGTATCAAGGTTTTGCTCGCCTGAGGTAGAGTATCTCATGATAAGCTGTAGACCACACTATTTACCAAGAGAGTTTTCTTCTATATTTTTCGTAGCTGTCTATATACCACCACAAACCAATGCTGGCACTAAGATTGCACTCAATGAGCTGTATAAGGCCATAAGTAAACAGGACAACACTCATCCAGAGGCAGCACTCCTAGTGGCCGGGGACTTTAATGCAGGGAAACTTAAATACGTTCCACCTAATTTCTACCACCATGTTAAATGTGCAACCAGAGGAAAAAAAAAAAATACTCTGGACCACCTTTACCCCACACACAGAGACGCGTACAAAGCTCTCCCTCGCCCTCCATTTGGCAAATCTGACCATAATTATATCCTCCTGATTCCTGATTACAAGCAAAAACTAAAGCAGGAAGAACCAGTGACTCGGTTAATAAGGAAGTGGTCAGATGACACAGATGCTAAGCTACAGGACTGTTTTGCTAGCATAGACTGGAATATGTTCCGGGATTCTTCTGATGGCATTGAGGAGTACACCACATCAGTCACTGGCTTCATCAATAAGTGCATCGATGACGTCATCCCCACAGTGACTGTACGTACATACCCCAACCAGAAGCCATGGATTACAAGCAACATCCGCACTGAGCTAAAGGGTCGAGCTGCCGCTTTCAAGGAGCGGGACTCTAACCCGGATGCTGATAAGAAATCCCGCTATGCACGTCGACGAACCATCAAACAGGCAAAGAGTCAATACAGGACTAAGATTGAATCGTACTACACCGGCTCCGACGCTCGACGGATGTGGCAGGGCTTGCAAACTATTACAGACTACAAAAGGAAGCACAGCCGCGAGCTGCCAAGTGGCACGAGCCTACCAGACGAGCTAAATCACTTCTATGCTTGCGTCGAGGCAAGCAACACTGAAGCATGCATAAGAGCATCAGCTGTTCCGGATGACTTTGTGATCACGCTCTCCGTAGCCGATGTGAGTAAGACTTTTAAGCAAGTCAACATTCACAAGGCTGTAGGGCCAGACGGATTACCAGGACGTGTACTCCGAGCATGCGCCTACCAACTGGCAAGTGTCTTCACTGATATTTTCAACATGTCCCTGACAGAGTCTGTATTGCCAACATGTTTCAAGCAGACCAACATAGTCCCTGTGCCCAAGAACACTAAGATAACCTGCCTAAATGACTACCGACCTGTAGCACTCACGTCTGTAGCCATGAAGTGCTTTGAAAGGCTGGTCATGACTCACATCAACACCATTATCCCAGAAACCCTAGACCCACTCCAATTTGAATACCGCCCCAACAGATCCACAGATGATGCAATCTGTATTGCACACCACACTGCCCTTTCCCACCTGGACAAGAGGAACACCTACGTGAGAATGCTATTAATTGACTACAGCTCAGCGTTCAACACCATAGTGCCCTCAAAGCTCATCACTAATCTAAGGATCCTGGGACTAAACACCTCCCTCTGCAACTGGACCCTGGACTTCCTGACTGGCTGCCTCCGGCTGGTAAGGGTAGGTAACAACACATCATCCACGCTGATCCTCAACATGGGGGCCTCTCAGGGGTGCGTCCTCAGTCCCCTCCTGTACTCCCTGTTCACCCATGACTGCATGGCAAGGCACGACTCCAACACCATTATTAAGTTTGCCGACGACACAACAGTGGTAGGCCTGATCACCGACAACGATGAGACAGCCTATAGGGAGGAGGTCAGAGACCTGGCCGTGTGGTGCCAGGATAACAACCTCTCCCTCAACGTCATCAAGACAAAGGAGATTATTGTGGACTACAGGAAAAAAAAGAGGACTGAGCACGCCCCCATTCTCATCGACAGGGCTGTAGTGGAGCAGGTTGAGAGCTTTACATTTCTTGGTGTCCACATCACCAACAAACTATCATGGTCTAAACACACCAAGACAGTCGTGAAGAGGGCACAACAAAGCCTATTCCCCCTGAAAAGATTTGGCATGGGATCCTCAAAAAGTTCTACAGCTACACCATCGAGAGCATCCTGACTGGATGCATCACCGCCTGGTATTGCAACTGCTCGGCCTCCGACTGCAAGGCACTACAGAGGGTAGTGCGTACAGCCCAGTACATCACTGGGGCCAAGCTTCCTGCCATCCAGGACCTCTATACCAGGCAGTGTCAGAGGAAGGCCCTAAAAATTGTCAAAGACTCCAGCCACCCTAGTCATAGACTGTTCTCTCTGCTACCGCAGGGCAAGCGGTACCGGAACGTCACGTCTAGGTCCAAAAGGCTTCTTAACAGCTTCTACCCCCAAGCCATAAGACTCCTGAACAGCTAATCATGGCTACCCTGACTATTTGCATTGTCCCCCCCACTCCACCCCCTCTTTTACGCTGTTGCTACTCTGTTTATTATCTATGCATAGTCACTTTAACTCTACCCACATGTACATATTACCTCAACTAACCGGTGCCCCCACACATTTATTTTATTTTACTGCTGCTCTTTAATAATTTTTTACTTATCCATTTTCTACTTAACAAGGCATTGTTGGTTAATGGCTTGTAAGTAAGCGTTTCACTGTAAGGTCTACACCTGTTGTATTCGGCGCACGTGGCACATAGAATTTGATTTGGTTTTGATTTGATATTTGAACCAGACCCAAGTCATGAGCCTCGATGAATAGCAAACAACAACAACACCTTCCTTTGTCTCTGTCACGCTCTGGCTCCGGGACTTTGTATGTTGAGCCAGGGTGTGTTCGTTTCGTGGTGTTCTGTTTGGTTGGGTTGTTCTATGTGGTTGTATTTCTTTGTTTGAATGAGTGACTCCCAATCAGAGGTAACGAGTGTCAGCTGTTGGCTCGTTGTCTCTGATTGGGAGCCATATTTATACTGTCTGTTTTCACCTTGGGGTTGTGGGTTTTTGTTCCGTGTTCAGTCAGTGTTACTGTGGACTTCACGATTGTGTTTTGTTTTGTACTTGTGCTTTACTAATTAAAGTCATGTTCGTTTCACACGCTGCGCCTTGGTCTACTCCTTCTCGTCAAGACGATCGTGACAGTCTCTGTCTCTGCAGGGCATGCCTGATCTGGGACGGACCTTTCCCCCTCATGGTGGCAGTAGGCAGCCCTCTGGTCCACACACAGAGCTTGGGTCTATGTTGTCTCACCGGGGAGCTCTATGCATAGAAATATAATCTAGTCAATTAATTTCTATGGCTCTATGCGTCGGAGAGAGTGATCGAGCCGTCCAATATCTCCCAGTGCTCTCCACTAATGCTTATCAGAGCTAATCAAACAGAACAGCTACACACTGTCACACAGACTAGCTGTAGTGTGAGCACATGGTTCCCTGACTCTAGAGTTTCAAAACTGCAATTATTCTTCTACTGTTACATCTTCACTGCCTCCCTCAAGAAGGCAGGCGAGCAGCAGGCCTCCCTACTGAGAGAGCAGGACGGAAGACCGGCCCACTGGAGTATTCTAATGTGACAATGTGCTGTTGTTATTCTAGCAACCTTAATCCAACACCTAGTGACCTAGTCAAGAGGTTCGGAACTCTTGGCTTATCAGCTAAGGTTGACACTCGCTGGACCCGGGTTTGAGTCCCTGTCGGGGCTACCCCCCGAATTCGTTACATTATGATCAAGGGGTAGAGCAGAGTTTCCCAGAAGCCTTGTAGCAAACTCAGCACATTGTTTCTCTTGACAAACCAGCCACACAGCCATGAGAGAAGGACAACTATAAAAAAGGCTATTTGACTGTCTATCTTCTGCGATGAACACAATTCATCAAATGTTGCTGTTCTGCTAGTGGAATAGGTCTGGGTTGTCCAGAGAAATAGTGATGACCACAATCACTACAAGGCTTTCGGGAAACTCACCCCAGGTTAGTAAAGAAGTGATTTGCAACAAGGGATTGACTATGTTCCCAGAGGGTGATTCCCAGCGGGCAAAACCGGTTGAAATGATGGCGTCATTTCAGTTTGCCCAGATATGCCCGTGTGGCACATGAAGATGTGTGAAACGTATTCCTCAGCCTTAAGTATCCACCTTTGCGCCACTCAATTGCTAGCTTTTGAGAAGCGCGACCGGTAGAGACACTTGAGGGAGGATGGTCAGGTATGTTTGTGAAGCAGAGGTCCCGGGTTCGAATCAGGTATGTGCCGGAACGGGAGGAAGTGGTACTCGCTAAGCAAGCAGTGTGACGTCCTTTACACCCACTGTGTTAGAAGAAGAAAACTTGATAGTCTATTAACTTACAAAGAATGGGCATTCGTATTTTATGTTCACAACCCAAGCCCACAAAGACAAACACACACAAATACACCCTGAGGGGTTGGAAGCAATGGGTCAGCCGCAGTTCAGCGCCACCAGAGCAATTGTAGGGGGTTAAGTGCCTTGCTCAAGGAAACAACGGCAAGCAATGGTATCTAGGATGATGCCATCAACTCTCCAGTTGACTGCTTACTCCTCACCAGATTTTTAGAGTCAGAGTTGAGATTTAAACCAGCAACCCTCCTTCTCTAACCGCTATGCTACCTGTGTTAGGCCTCATGCATGCTTAACCCAACTATGTCACTGAGCAGAAACAAGAATGGCCACATACTACAGCAGTTTTGTCCCAGAGTTCCTGAGCACCTCTCTTGTGTGTGTGACTGGGATTTAAGCCAATACCACCATAATCCCTGAGCACAAATGTAGGGGGTGGAAGGGTTGGTGAGGTCGGGCCGAGGGGGGAAATGGAGGGGGTTGGAGGGGTTTGGGGGGGTTCCCCATGCAATGGATTGTCTGCGGTGCCGGTAACAGAACCCTCTGACCGCCCGCTTTCCTCTGCCTCACTCCACCATCCCCCACCGGTGGGAGACTTCCTGGCGGCTCGGCGTGCCTGTGGCTCTCTCTCATTCTGCTCGGGGTGTGAAACCACGCGGAAGACAAACGGGTCGGGATCCGAGCTGCCCATCTAAAGCCCCCGGGGAGCGACAGTGGTGGAGCTCTGGGGGCTTTGGTCTGAATAGAAGGGGGCAGTCTGAAACAACAGAGTAGCAGCACAAAGGGCTGAATAGGAAGACTAAAACAACAGGGGCTGTGGCCTGTGGGATGTGGGACTGACCAGGACCTGAGCTCTGTATGTCTGTCTGGAGCAGAGCTCTGTCTGTCTGTTGTCCTTTGTCTGTCTGTCCATCCGTCACCACTGCAAATCACCACTGGCCAAGGACACTGATAAGTCTGTATGTGGCTGTGGAGACTCAACTTGTTCAATACATATAAATCAAATGTAGGTGCTACCATATCAAACACTTTGGGTGCACCTAAGAGTTTCTGACTAAAGAGGTTCATGCCAACTGTAGTAACATCCATGTATAGCCTGGTCCATGACAAAAGAGCACATATCTGTGCAGAAACTACTGTAAACCTCACAATATTCTGGCAATGTGATTTAATTTGAAACTTCAACAATGTGTGTTATAAGGAGGGAATTATTTAGTAAAATGAGCAATGCATACATAGTTGCCTCCTTATAACACAAATTGTTAAAGAAACTTTTCTGCCAGAGTGTTATTCATTAGGGTTGTGCTGCAGAGCATCATGGGGGTTGTATGTGTTGAGACCGAGCACGTTCTAGATAAATGGTTGAATGGATTCTTGTCTCCCGTCTCATCATTATTGAATTGTTATAAAGACGTGGTTATGAAACCCACGAGACATAACAAAAGATTGGCGACGAGTAAGTCTGAACCTACGGGAAGGAACTATTCTGTTCGGAAGAAGTTGTTTTTTACAAGTTTAAAACTGTTATTTTCCATGGTACAGTCTAGGCTAATGTTAGCACAGTGTATTGCTAGCAGAGGCAAGTGCATAGTCGAGCTAGCTAAGAGAGAGTTAGCATCGTCATGGACGGCAGAAAGGGATTTGAGACGGACGTCAGAGCCGGAAAACAAGGTGACGGAATATACAGTGAGTAAAGGAAAGGACATTTATTTAACTGTGAAGACAAACTTTGGAATTAAAAGCTGCTAAATGAGCGAATTTGAGGATTAAAAATCAGTGAGTGAAGTGAATGAAGAAAATATTGTTACGGCTGAACAGAACGTTGCCGTGGTCGAGGACAATTATGAAGTGAGTGACAAACAGGAGCCAATTGAGAAACAAAAACATTTCTGGAATTGTTAGAAATATTGGACAGTTTGATGAAAGTGTTGAGCAGTGGAGCTCATACAGAATGGTTTGAATATTTTGTTCTTGCAAATGGCATTGATCAGGACAAAATTGTGCCAAAAATGTTTTGTGTAATGGGTCCAAATATATTTAATTTTACTACATAGCCTGCCACAGCCAGACAGGCCAGGTAATAAGACGTATGGGGATATTGTGGCAATACTGAAAGGACACTTTTCACCAAAACCACTAGTTATTGCTGAAAGGTTCCACAGGAGAAATCAGCTGCCACATTAAATAAACTATCAGAGCACTGTGAGTTGAATGATGTTCTAAATGACACCATAAGAGACAGACTAGAATGTGGGTTATGGAGTGAAGCTACACAAAATAGACCATTGACTGAAAGTAATCTGACCATGGCAAAGGCCATTGAAGTCAGCTGCTAAAGAGGCTCAGCAGTTGAGTTCATTGGGAAAAGTGCACAGAGTTGCAACTGAAAATCTGAGAAAGGGAAATCAAAATCAAATCAAAGTGTAATGTTCACGTACACAGATTTGCAGATGTTATCACAGGTGCAGTGAAATGCTTGTGTTTCTAGATCCAACAGTGCAGTAATAAAGCAATACAAAAAAATACAAAAATATACACATAATCTAGAAAAATTAAAAAATAATTAGGTTATATAGGATCAGCCATGACTAGAATACAGTATATACACTCAACGGCCTGTTTATTAGGTACACCCCTCTTGTACCGGGTCGGACCCCCCTTTGCCTCCGGAACATCCTGAATTATTTGGGGCATTCCACAAGGTGTCGGAAACGTTCCACAGGGATGTTGGTCCATGCTGATGCGATGGCATCACACAGGTGCTGCAGATTGGATGGCGGTACATTCATGCTGCGAACAGCCCGTTCCATCTCATCCCAAAGATGCTCTATTGGGTTGAGGTCTGGGGACTGTGCAGGCCACTCAAGTAAACCAAACTCACTTTCATGTTCCAGGTGTCGTTTTTCCAATCCTCAATTGTCCAGTGTTGGTGATCGCGTGTCCACTGAAGCCCCTTCTTCTTGTTTTTAACTAATAGGACTGGAACCCGGTGTGGTCGTCTGCTGCAATAGCCCATCCGTGACAAGGATCGACAAGTTGTGCATTCCGAGATGCCGTTCTGCACACCACTGTCTGTTTGTGGCCCGCCTGTTAGCTTCCACGATTCTTGCCATAGTCCTTCGACATCTCTCATCAACAAGCTGTTTTCGCCCACAGGACTGCCGCTGACTAGATGTTTTTTGTTTGTCGCATCATTCTCGTAAACCGTGTCATACGTGAAAAGCCCAGGAGTCCGGCTGTTTCTGTGATACTGGATCCGGCGCGCCTGGCACCGACGACCATCCCACATTCAAAGTCGGTAAGGTCACTTGTTTTGCCCATTCTAATGTTCAATGTTGTGATCACTACATTTGATGGATTTGGATACTGCTTTAAAGGACATTTCTGCAGCATTAGTAAAGATGTGCTCAATACATGTTACATACCAGAGAATCTTGTTTCTCATGGTCTGAGAGTCGTTTAGGTGCCTTTTGGCAAACTCCAAGCGGGCTGTCTTGTGCCTTTTACTGAGGTGTGGCTTCCGTCTGGCCACTCTACCATAAAGGCCTGATTGGTGGAGTGCTGCAGAGATGGTTGTCCTTCTGGAAGGTTCACCCATCTCCACAGAGGAACTCTGGAGCTCTGTCAGAGAGAGTGACCATCAGTCAACTCCCTGACCAAGGCCCTTCTCCCCCGATTGCTCAGTTTGGCCAGGTGGCCAGCTCTACGAAGAGTCTTGGTGTTCCAAACTACTTCCATTTAAGAATGATGGAGGCTACTGTGTTCTTGGGGACCTTCAATGCTGCAGACATGTTTTGGTACCCTTCCCCAGATCTGTGCCTCGACACAATCCTGTCTCAGAGCTCTACGGACAATTCCTTTGACTTCATGGCTTGGTTTTTGCCTTGACATGCACTGTCAACTGTGGGACCTTATATAGACAGGTGTGTGCCTTTCCAAATCATGTCCAATCAATTGAATTGACCACAGTTGGACTCCAATCAAGTTGTAGAAACATCTCAAGGATGATCAATGGAAACAGGATGCACCTGATCTCAATTTCGAGTCTCATAGCAAAGGGTCTGAATACTTATGTAAATAAGGCATTTCTGTTTTTTATATGTGGAAAAAGTTATAAAACCCTTTTTTCGCTTTGTCATTATGGGGTATTGTGTGTAGATTGATAAGAACATATTTCTATTTAGTCAATTTTAGACTAATGCTGTAACGTAACAAAATGTGGATGAAGGGAAGGGGTCTGAATACTTTCCGAATGCACTGTATATATGGGGCATACAACAGTCTCAGCTCTGTAGATTTTGCTGCGAAGAGACATAGTTACTAGATCATTTATTCTGCTATTGCCCATATGTAGCTTGTTTCTGGTCACAGGTTCAGGAATGGTTAAAAAATCACAACATTCACTTAAAATTAATCTTACAAATAGCAGTGTTGGGCGATTTGGAAAGCCATAGTCAATCAATCAGTAATATAATAATACTCGTAGGAAAGGTTTTCATCTTTAGCTCACAATCTGAGGATACTATGCTATTAGAAAGGTAAAACATTCATGTACACATCACAGCACAATTGAAAAATATATGGCACATGGAAACCAAATGAGGGTGGTCTATGGCGATAGGTGGGATGGGCTGAGAGTGGCTGAGGGGTGGGATTAAAAAGTTTATGTTTGGTCATGTATTATTGTTTATGATTTCTGTATATAAAAGTACCATGTATCTAAAATGTATATGTCAAATATATATGTAAAATGTATCTACAGTCCCCTGTAGCTCAGTTGGTAGAGCATGGTGCTTGCAATGCCAGGGTTGTGGGTTCGTTTCCCACGGGGGGCCAGTATGAAAATGTATGCGCTCACTAACTGTAAGTCGCTCTGGATAAGAGCGTCTGCTAAATGACTAAAATGTAATGTTGATGATTTCATTCCTGTGCTGTTTGTAACTACCCTGGTAGGTTGACTGATAACCTTGCAGGCACTGGTTAGAGTTTGAAGCAGTTAGTGCATTCATCTTAAGATAGCTAGGTGGGACAATCACAGATATATATATATATATATATATATATTTATTTTAGGGGGGGGGGCAGGTCGAGGGGGGGCAGTTCATCTTGCTGCTCTGTAGGCAAGCACCATGGTCTTGTAGTGGATGCGAGCTTCGACTTGAAGCCAGTGGAGTATGCGGACAAGCTGGGTGACAATGGGAAAACTTGGGAAGGTTGAAAACCAGGCGGGCTTTGCAGGGGTTTGATGGTACAAGTGGGGAGCCAAGCCAAAAGCGAGTTGCAGTAGTCCAGACGGGAGATAACAAGTGCCTGGATTAGGTCCTGCGTCGCTTCGTGTGTGAGGTAGGCTTGTACTCTATGGCTGTTGTAGAGCATTAACCTGTAGGAGTGAGTCACTGCTTTGAAAAGGACCAGGGTCAAGCCACGGTTCTTTGCACTCTGGGAGGGCGACACTGTGGAGTTGTCAACCGTGATGGAGATGTCTTTGAGCGGGCAGGCCTTCCCCGGGAGGAAGAGCAGCTCCGTCTTGTCGAGGTTGAGCTTGAGGTGGTGGGCCGTCATCCAAGCTGAGATATCTGCCAGGCAACCAGATATTCATGTTGCCACCTGGGTGTCAGAAGGGGGAAGAAGAAAAGTAGTTGAGTGTCATCCGCATGGCAATGATAGGCGAGACCATGTGAGGATATGACGGAGCCGAGTGACTTGGTGTATAGAGAGAAGAGGAGAGGGCCTAGAACCGAGCCCTGGGGGACACCAGTAGTGAGAGTAAATGGTGCAGACACAGATCCTCTCCACGTCACCTGGTCGGAGCTGCATGCCAGGTAGGACGCAATCCAAGAGTGTGGAGAGCCTGAGACGCCCAGCCCTGAGAGGGTGTCGAAGGCAGCGGATAGATCTAGGAGGATGAAAACAGAGGTGAGAGAGTCAGCTTTGGCAGTGTGGAGAGCCTCCGTGACACATAGAAGAGCAGTCTTGGTTGAGTGACCCGTCTTGAAGACTGACTTGTTAGGGTCAAGAAGATCGTTCTGAGAGAGATAACGAGAGAGTTGATCAGAGACAGCACACGCCAGTGTTTTGGAAAGAAAAGAAAGAAGGGATACAGGTCTATCGTTTTTGACATCAGATGAGTTGAGTGTTGGTTTCTTGAGGAGGGGAGTGACTCGGCCAGTGGTCAGGGATGAGTTAATGAGGGAAGTGAGGAATGGGACAAGGTCTCCAGAGATGGTCTGGAGAAGGAAGGAAGCAATGAGGTCGAGCGGACATGTTGTCGGGCGGCCAGACCTCACTAGTCACATGATTTCATCTGGATAGAGAGGGGAAAAAGAGGTCAAGGCGTAGGGTAGTTCTGTGTAAGTGGGACTAGTGGACTCAATAGGCTGAATGAGGAGCATATATCGCCAACCTTCTTTTCAAAGTGGTTGACAAAGTCGTCCGTAGAGAGGGAGGAGGGAGGGGGTGGAGGATTAATGAGGTAGGAGAAGGTGGAAAATAGTTTCCTAGGGTTAGAGGAAGAAGCTTGACATTTAGGGTGATATAAAGTGGATTTAACAGCAGATACAGAGGGAGAGAAGGTAGAGAGGAGGGAGCGATAGGTTAATAGGTCTTCCGGAAGTTTAATTTTCCTCCATTTTTGCTCAGCTGCCTGCAGCCCTGTTCTGTAAACTCGCAATGAGTAATTCAGCCACAGAGCAGAAGGGGAGGGCTGAGCCGGACGGGAGGATAGGGGACAATGAGAGTCATAGGATGCAGAAAGGGAGGAGAGTGGGGTTGAAGAGGCAGAATCAGGAGACAGGAGGGAGAGGAATTTAGCAGAAGGGAGAGAGGATAGGATAGAAGAGAGTAGTGGTAGATAGAAAGCGAAGATTGCGACGGCGCATGACCATCTGTGTAGGGGCTGAGTGGTTAGAGTTTAAGGAAAGGGAGATAGAAAAGGAAACAAATTAGTGATCAGAGACCTGGAGGGAGGTTGCAGTGAGATTAGTAGGCTAACAGCCTCTAGTAAAGATGAGGTCAAGCATATTGCCTGCCTTGTGAGTTGGAGGGGATTGCGAAAGGGTGAAGGCAAAAGAGGCAAGGAGGGGAAAGATAGAGTTGGAAAGAAATGAATCGAAGGCAGACATCGGGAGGTTGAAGTCGCCAAGTACGAAGCACGGTGAGCCACCGTCAGGAAATTAGCTTATCAAGATGTCAAGCTCGTTGAGGAAATCTCAAAGGGTCTCCAAGGGACTTGTTGGTCGATAGATGACAACAATGTTAAGCTTGAGTGGACAAGTGACAGTGACAGCATGGAATTCAAATGAAGAGATGGACAAGTGAAGAGGGATAAAAGAGAATCTCCAGTGAGGAGAAATGAGTAGCCCTTTGCCACCACCGCGACGACCAGATGTTCTTGGACTATGAGAGAAAATGTAGTCAGATGAAGAGACAGCAGCTGGAGTAGCAGTGTTCTCTGGGGTAATCCCATGTCTCTGTCAGGGCCAAAAAGTCAAGGGACTGAAGGGCAACATAGGCTGACATCGGCAGTTCCAAACACTGCCAGAGACCCGGAATTCCACATGGGTTGTGCGTGCAGGGTACACAAAATTAGAAGGTTTGCAGCCAAGGGGTGGGGAGCATCTGTAAAGCCTACAGGGAGAGGATTGAACAGGTATAAAAAACACACACATAGTTCCAAAGCTACAAAACAGGAACATTTGATCATCAGATTCCTCTCTTTCCTTCCGCAAAGAACTCTGCAGAACAACTGTGCAGAACCGTCTTTGTTTCAGCGACATTCTTAGTTTTGCCGACAACACTGCCACTGATACGACCGCAGCTTTCAGCTGCCGCTGCGAAACCAGAGGATACTAAAGTACTAACACTAATTGCTGATTGCCTAGGAGAGGAGAAACCACTCCCCCTCCAATACACCCACTGATTACCCAAACAAGTCACAAATTGCCCTGCCCCCCCAATCATCTGCAAATGATGAGCAGTCAGCACTTCACACACCAAGTAGGCTACTGGGAAGACAGGCAGCGCTTAAAGTAGATGGCCCTAGCTAGCAAAAGGACAGTACTAGACAACAGATAAAGACACAAATTATACTTATCACTCCTGGAGATATAAGGAGTCCTCTAGTTATAGAATGAAGCACACTGAGATGAAGCCTGAGAAGCTGGTTATATACACTCAGAAAATAGGTGAAACCACTCCCCCTCCAATACAGCCACTGATTACCAAAACAAGTCACAAATTGCCCTGCCCCTTAATCCTGGTTGATGTGTCAAAAATAATCTGCAAATTATGAGCAGTCAGCAGTTCACACATCAAGTAGGCTAAGGGGGAAGACAGGCAGCACTTAAAGTTAGCCCTAGCTAACACAAAGACAGTACTAGACAACAACAGATAAAGACAAAAATTATACTTATCACTCCTGGAAATAGTCTTCTAGCTATAGAATGAAGTACGAGTTGTTAATCATGAAACAAACCCCTCCGCCTTTCTTTTTCCCTGAGAGTTCTTTCTTTCTGTCCTTGCGATGGACGGAGAACCCCACTAACTGAATGGACGGGGGCAATATATCCGGAGAGATTTGATTTGATTTCATAAAACAGAGTATGTTACAGTCCTTGTTATCTCTCTAGAAGGAGATCCTCGCCCTAAGCGCGTCTACTTTATTGTGAATGTTAGCGAGTGATACACAAGTAATATACTCGGAAGCGGTGTATGGTATGCACACCGCCTGAGTCTGACTAGGGCCCCACTCCTACCTTTTCTCCGGCATGAATAGAGCTGCCTCGGGAAGTTCAAACAAAGGGTCCAGGTCAGGGAAGTCTAATTTCTGCTCGAATTTCTGGTGAGTGACCGTCAAACTAATATCCAGAAGTTATTTCCGGCTGTAGGTAATAATACAAGAAACATTCTGAGCATATATTGTAAGAAATAACACACACACACACAAACTCAATACTGCAAAGTTGGCTAGGAGCTAGAAACAGGGCGAATGTGTATGTCGAGGCACATGCTTCCGCTGTGGCAAAGTGGGACATCAGGTGTCTAGTGTTGCAGGGTATACCGAAACGTCTGTACTTTTTCAATACTAGAACATGAAAAACAGTTCAGTACTAGAATGTGTTTTTCTTTTGGTACTTCTGTCAAATGTGTCTCACATCGTATACTGACTTTGAGGATCATTACTTTACCTTCTATAACGGTATTTGAATGTTCAGTTTGTTAAATGTGATACGTCGTGCGTAACGTCCATTTTTATAGCTTACACCACTACTTGAGCCATCACTCTCTGCTTTCTCTGTCAATGCCGCTTTCTCCACAGGCCTAACCACGCCCCCTGACACTTGCGGTTGGTCTGCATCAGAGCATGAGAGCGGAGCGGAGCGAGGAGCAGAGAGTGCCCCATTTGACTGGAGCGTTGAGCGAGATTCCCAAAAAACTGCCTTCTGGCCCACTCCAATTTCACTCCAGTAACGCTCACTGCACGAGCTCAGGGCATGCGCAGCCCAGCATGCATTTGTAGTGTTCTTGTGTGCTGCTATAGCCCCTTGCTTTAGCTAATGTCATGGAGTTCGCTAAATATTTTCATAAAAAAAACGGATAAAACACACAGGTGCTAAATCAAGGTGACTTACAAAGATGAGGACAAAGATCAAGAGAGGGAGTGCGGTGATGTAGTGTTCACAACTAATGAATCATTGTGGAATCTGAAAAGACACATATCCCGAAAGCATGATGGTGTACTTACTATGTGCACATGCTAAAAGAAAGGAATGAGGTGGGTAGATAACTACAGTGAGGGAAAAAAAGTATGTGATCCCCTACTGATTTTGTACGTTTGCCCACTGACAAAGACATGATCAGTCTATAATTTTAATGGTAAGTTAATTTGAACAGTGAGAGACAGAAAAACACATGTCAAAAATGTTATAAATTGATTTGCATTTTAATGAGGGAAATAAGTATTTGACCCCTCTTCAAAACATTACTTAGTACTTGGTGGCAAAGAGTGTTTATATGATGTTTAGTATGACATGTAGCCTATTTGAAATTATGTGCACTTCCTACATTCACCTTTTCATTTTTATTCAAATACTTTTCATTCAAATCCATATGGTTTGGTTTAAATACTTCAAAACCAAATGGTAGGTCCAGGTAGCCACAGAAATAGATGGGTGTTTGTAAAAAAAAAAAAAAAAAAAATCTTTATTTTTGCTATTTTCTACATTGTAGAATAATAGTGAAAACATCACAAGTTTGAAATAACACATATGGAATCATGTAGTAACCAAAAAAGTGTTAAACAAAATATATTTTATATTTGAGATTCTTCAAAGTAGCCAACCTTGGCATTGATGACAGCTTTGCACACTCTTGGCATTCTCTCAACCAGCTTCATGAGGTAGTCACCTGGAATGCATTTCAATTAACAGGGGTACCTTGTTAAACATTTATTTGTGGAATTTATTTCCTTCTTAATGCGTTTGAGCCAATCAGTTGTGTTGTGACAAGGTAGGGGTGGTATACAGAAGAAGATAGCCCTATTTGGAAAAAGTCCATATTATGGCAAGAACAGCTCAAATAAGCAAAGAAATGACAGTCCATCAATACTTTAAGACATGAAGGTCAGTCAATCCAGAAAATGTCAAGAACTTTGAACGTTTCTTCAAGTGCAGTCGCAAAAAACATTACGCGCTATGATGAAACTGGCTGCCACGAGGACCGCCACAGGAAAGGAAGACCCAGAGTTACGTCTGCTGCAGAGAATAAGTTCACTTGAGTTAACTGCACCTCAGATTGCAGTCCAAATAAATGCTTCAGAGAGTTCAAGTAACAGACACATCTCAACATCAACTGTTCAGAGGAGACTGTGTAAATCAGGTCTTCATGGTCGAATTGCTGCAAAGAAACCACTATAAAGGATACCAATAAGAAGAAGAGACTTGCTTGGGCCAAGAAACACGAGCAATGGACATTAGACTGGTGGAAATCTGTCCTTTGGTCTGAAGAGTCCAAATTTGAGATTTCTGGTTCCAACCGCTGTTTCTTTGTGAGACAGAGTGGGTGAACGGATGATTTCCGCATGGTTGGTTCCCACCGTGAAGCATGGCGGAGAAGGTGTGATGTTGTGGGGGTGCTTTGCTGGTGACACTGTCAGTGATTTATGTAGAATTCAAGGCACACTTAACCAGCATGGCTACCACAGCATTCTGCAGCGACATGCCATCCCATCTGGTTTGCGCTTAGTGGAACTATCATTTGTTTTTCAGCAGGGCAATGACCCAACATACCTCCAGGCTGTGTAAGGGCTATTTGACCAAGAAGGAGAGTGATGGAGTGCCGCATCACATGACCTGGCCTCCACAATCCCCCAAGCTCTACCCAATTGAGATGGTTTGCGAAGAGTAGGACCGCAGAGTGAAGGTAAAGCAGCCAACAAGTGCTCAGCATATGTGGGAACTCCTTTAAGACTGTTGGAAAAGCATTCCTCATGAAGCTGGTTGAGAGAATGCCATGAGTGTGCAAAGCTGTCATCAAGGCAAAGGGTGGCTACTTTGAAGAATCTAAATATAAAATATATTTAGATTTGTTTAACACTTTTTTGCTTACTACATGATTCCATATGTGTTATTTCATAGTTTTGAGGTCTTCACTATTATTCTACAATGTAGAAAATAGTAAAAATAAAGAAAAACCCTGGAATGAGTAGGTGTGTCCAAACTTTTGAATGGTACTGTAAATCCACAAGCATTCTATAATTACACAATTAGTTTGTGTTTCATACAACTGCAAACAGCTAGTTTGTCTTTTCTTAGCAAGTTGTGGCTAAGTCGTGTTAGCCGCTAATCGCTAGTTAGCTGGCTAGCTAGCTAGCTAATAAATGTACTGAGTAAGAGCAAACGTAGCTACAGTGAGGGAAAAAAAGTATTTGATCCCCTGATGATTTTGTACGTTTGCCCACTGACAAAGAAATTATCAGTCTATAATTTTAATGGTAGGTTTATTTGAACAGTGAGAGACAGAATAACAACAAAAAAATCCAGAAAAATGCATGTCAAAAAAGGTATAAATTGATTTGCATTTTAAAAGAGGGAAATACATATTTGACCCCTATGCAAAACATGACTTAGTACTTGGTGGCAAAACCCTTGTTGGCAATCAGAGGTCAGACATTTCTTGTAGTTGGCCACCAGGTTTGCACACATCTCAGGAGGGATTTTTGTCCCACTCCTCTTTGCAGATCTTCTCCAAGTCATTAAGGTTTCGAGGCTGATGTTTGGCAACTCGAACCTTCAGTTCCCTCCACAGATTTTCTATGGGATTAAGGTCTGGAGACTGGCTAGGCCACTCCAGGACCTTAATGTGCTTCTTCTTCAGCCACTCCTTTGTTGCCTTGGCCGTGTGTTTTGGGTCACTGTCATGCTGGAATACCCATCCACAACCCATTTTAAATGCCCTGGCTGAGGGAAGGAGGTTCTCACCCAATATTTGACGGTACATGGCCCCGTCTATCGTCCCTTTGATGTGGTGAAGTTGTCCTGTCCCCTTACCAGAAAAACACCCCCAAAGCATAATGTTTCCACCTCCATGTTTGACGGTGGGGATGGTGTTTTTGGGGTCATAGGCAGCATTCTTCCTCCAAACACGGTGAGTTGAGTTGATGCCAAAGAGCTCAATTTTGATCTCATCTGACCACAACACTTTCACCCAGTTCTCCTCTGAATAATTCAGATGTTCATTGGCAAACTTCAGACGGGCCTGTATATGTGCTTTCTTGAGCAGGGGGACCTTGCGGGCGCTGCAGGATTTCAGTCCTTCACGGCGTAGTGTGTTACCAATTGTTTTCTTGGTGACTATGGTCCCAGCTGCCTTGAGATCATTGACAAGATCCTACCATGTAGTTCTGGGCTGATTCCTCACCGTTCTCATGATCATTGCAACTCCACGAGGTGAGATCTTGCATGGAGCCCCAGGCCGTGGGAGATTGACAGGTCTTTTGTGTTTCTTCCACTGTTGTCACCTTCTCACCAAGCTGCTAGGCGATGGTCTTGTAGCCCATCCCAGCCTTGTGTAGGTCTACAATCTTGTCCCTGACATCCTTGGAGAGCTCTTTGGTCTTGGCCATGGTGGAGAGTTTGGAATCTGATTGATTGATTGCTTCTGTGGACAGGTGTCTTTTATACAGGTAACAAGCTGAGATTAGGAGCACTCCCTTTAAGAGTGTGCTCTTAATGTCAGCTCGTTACCTGTATAAAAGACACCTGGGTACTCAGCCGCACCCACACAAGGACACTGGCTATTCACTTGCCTACACCTGTGTCAACGCCATAGTAGAGACATTGTTGTTGAGAGTCAGGTTGACCGCAGTTACCCTAGGAGAGATAGGCGGGCACTTAGATGCTTGGACTTGTAGAACAGAGATAATAATGAGGTTTACAACATTTTTTATACAGATCTGAGCTTTTTCCACCACATAAATGTGGTAACACTTGGTAACACCTTTATGAAACCAGTCATAAGACCTTTATGAGTGTTGCGGTATCATTCATAACAAACTTCACAGCATTTCACTACACCCGCAATAAAATCTGCTAAATATGTGTATGTGACCAAGAAAATTTTATTTTATTTGTTCAACATCATTCATAAGGAGTTTTCAAAAATAAAAGTCCACGTATTTATCCATTATACAATGGAAATGTGTATTTTTACTATCACAGTACCCAAATTCCTGACACACTATTCACGCAGGCTGGAAGCAGCACACAGCGAGCCTTACAGCATTACCCTTGTAACAGTTAAGGGGTTAAATGTCTTGCTCAAGGCCACAATGGTAGTAGAGGATGTTACCTGTCCTGGGTGTAGTATCTTTCATTTACATACAGTAAGTTAGCTGTGATTGATTGAGCTTATCTGACGCAATGGAATCAATGGAATAGTATACAAGCAATCTTATACACCTTTCAATCAATCAAATCAATACATTTTCCCGCCATGTTTAGGATCCCGCCAACTTTTTGCAGAATTTTCTTTATATATGAAAGGTATTGCCGGCGACAAAGCCTCTATTTTTATTTACGCCAACTGACCTAGTCATGATTTTGGTAAGGTTCTGCCTACGGCTTAGTATGAAATGTAGCCATAATGCTGAGGTGGCATTGGCATGCACTACGCTCTTAATCTTTTGATGGTTGCTAGGCAGTGCCCGTTACTACTATCCTCCTGGCAGTTGTGTTGAGTGTGATTAGAAGGAGTCAGGCGCAGGAGGGTAAATCACTGAATACAGAGTTTATTCCGTCGTACACAGTTGCGCTGGATAGCGACAACAAAATACAGGCACAGGGGAACAATCTACCCAGGCAATACAAGGTACGGGTAGCTCCAACAAAATACAGGCAGAGGGGAATAATCTACCCCGGCAATACAAGGTACGAGTAGCTCCACCGAGCTACACTCAACTCACATAAAACAATCACCCACAAGGACAAGGGGGCAGAGGGAACATTTATACATGGTCTAATGAGGGGATATGAACCAGGTGTGTGTAATTGACAAGACAAGACAAATGGAATGATGATACATGGAGCGGCAGTAAGCCTGTGACGACAAACACCGAAGGATGCCCGAACAAGGAGGGGAGGCAGCCTCGGCGAAAGTCGTGACAGGGAGGGATCGAGGATATCCCTCACCTGGACCCAGCACCGTTCCTCTGGACCGTACCCCTCCCACTCCACGAGGTACTGAAGGCCCCCCACCCGACACCTCGAATCCAGGATCGAACGGACAGAGTACGCCGGGGCCCCCTCGATGTCCAGAGAAGGTGGGGGAACCTCCCGCACCTCAGACTCCTGGAGCGGACCAGCCACCACCGGCATGAGGAGAGACACATGAAACGAGGGGTTAATACGGTAATCAGGGGGAAGTAATAACCTATAGGTGACCTCGTTGATTCTCCTCAGGACTTTGAACGGCCCCACAAACCGCGGGCTCAGCTTCCGGGCAGGGCAGGCGGAGGGGCATATTCTGGGTCGAGAGCCAGACCCGATCCCCCAGTACGAAGACCGGGGCCTCACTGCGGTGGCGGTCAGCGTTGGCCTTCTGACGACGCACGGCGCGTTGGAGGTGAACGTGGGCAGCATCCCACGTCTCCTCCGCACGCCGAAACCAGTCATCCACCGCAGGAGCCTCGGTCTGGCTCTGGTGCCACGGTGCCAGAACCGGTTGGTAACCTAAAACACATTGGATTGGCATTAGGTTAGTAGAGGAGTGGCGGAGAGAGTTCTGAGAATATTCTGCCCATGGCAAGAACTCCCCTGGCCGGTCCTGGCAGTAGGACCGCAGGAACCTACCCACATCCTGATTTACCCGTTCCACCTGCACATTAGACTCGGGGTGGAACCCAGAGGTCAGGCTGACCGAGACCCCCAGACGTTCCATGAACACCTTTCAGACCTTGGATGTGAACTGGGGACCTCGGTCAGACACTATGTACTCTGGTACCCCGTAGTGCCGGAAGACGTGTGTAAACAGGGCCTCCACAGTTTGGAAAAGCGGTCCACAACGACCAGGATGGTGGTGTTACCTTGGGAGAGGGGAAGATCAGTCAGGAAATCAACACTTAGGTGAGACCATGGTCGTTGTTGAACTGGTAAAGGTTGTAATTTACCCGCTGGGAGGTGCCTAGGTGCCTTACTCTGGGCGCACAATGAGCAGGAGGAGACATACACCTCCCGAGTGGCACAGTGGTCTAAGGCACTGCATCGCAGTGCTAGCTGTGCCACTAGAGATCGTGGTTCGAATCCAGGCTCTGTCGTAGCCGGCCGCGTTCGGGAGACCCATGGAGTGGCGCACAATTGGCCCAGCGTCGTCCAGGGTAGGGGAGGGAATGGCCGGCAGGGATGTAACTCAGTTGGTAGAGCATGGCGTTTGCAACGCCAGGGTTGTGGGTTGAATTCCCACAGGGGGCCAGTATGAAAAATACAAAATAATGTATGCACTCACTAACTGTAAGTCGCTCTGGATAAGAGCGTCTGCTAAATGACTAAAATTTAATACACCCTCACGTACCTAGCCAAGGTAGGCCACCAGTACTTTCCGGTCAGGCAGCACACCGTACGATCGACTACCAAGTGCTCTGATGGGGAGTGGAATGGACAGGGGAACCAATGAAATGACTAGACAGCGTGAGAATGCCCTGTCCATAAAGTTCCCAGCTGCGCCTGAATCGACTAGCGCCTTACACTGGGGAACTACCATGTAATCGGGAAAGTAGATGGGTAGGGTACAGTGCGCAGCAAAGGGCTCTGAACGAGTGTGGGTCTTCGATACCTGGGGTGATGCGAGAGTGCCCTGCCTGTCACCTCCAGACCCAAAAGAGCGTTGATGACAACGTGTGGTGTACTGTCCCTTCGTGCCCCCAGAGTGGCACTGTCACTGTCGTCCTCCGCTCTCTTGGACGGCGGCTCCACCCAGCTCCATCAGCTTGGGATCCGAGTCGGCCGGGATGGGAACGGGCAGACCCCTTCCAGGACGTCCTCTGGCTGCCAGCAGGTTGTCCAAATGGATGGCCATGTCCACCAGTTGCGTGAATGACAACATGGTGTCCCGGCAGGCTAGCTCCCGTCGGACGTCCTCCCGCAGATAGCACCAGAAATGGTCGATCAGGGCCCGCTCGTTCCACCCGGACCCCGCTGCAAGAGTCCGAAACTCCAAAGCGAAGTCCTGCGCAGTCCTCGTCCCCTGCCTCAGGTGGACCAGCCACTCGCCCCCCCTCTCGACCTTCGGGCAGGTGATCGAAGACAGCCCGAAAGAGGCGAGCGAACTCCCCGTAGTTCTCCAACTCGGCTCCTCCTTCGTTCCAAACCGCGTTGGCCCACTCCAGGGCTTTCCCCGAGAGGCAGGAAACGAGGACGGACACCTTCTCCCGCTCCGATGGGGCCGGCCTGATGCTGGAGAAGTAGAGCTCCAGTTGGAGGAGGAATCCTTGGCAGAGCGCCGCCGTCCCGTTGAACTCCCGTGGTCGGGATATTTGGATCCCTCGGGGTGCTGGGGTGTGGGTGGCTGGATCAGGTTGGCCAGCTGGTCTCGACAGATCGGGTCCTCTCCTCTCTAGGCGTTGGACAACCTGAAGAACCCGATCCATCGCTTCCCCCAAGCTGGCCAGCATCGCGGAATGATCCTGGACCCGTGCCACGACTCCAGGCATGTGCTCCTCTCCCGCTGACTCCATAGTGGGTGATTCTGTGATGAGTGTGATTAGAAGGAGTCAGGCGCAGGAGGGTAATTCACCGAATACAGAGTTTATTCCGTCGTACACAGTTGCGCTGGATAGCGACAACAAAATACAGGCACAGGGGAACAATCTACCCCGGCAATACAAGGTACGAGTAGCTCCACCGAGCTACACTCAACTCACATAAAACAATCACCCACAAGGACAAGGGGGCAGAGGGAACACTTATACACGGAATAATGAGGGGATATGAACCAGGTGTGTGTAATTGACAAGACAAGACAATCGTAATGATGATACATGGAGCGGCAGTAAGCCGGTGATGACAAACACCGAAGCCTGCCCGAACAAGGAGGGGAGGCAGCCTCGGCGGAAGTCGTGACAGCAGTTCTAAACTTTGCGTGCCATGTCACTTCACCCATCTCTTCGCATAGCCCACCACATGCACTGTTTTCCTAACCACAACTGGATTGATCCATAAATAATCACTGAATGATGAAAATATTGGAATAAAGTAAGCGTGGGGACTCAGATTTTTCTTTTCACTAAATCTCTGTTTGGATATTGGTTAGGCTACAATGAGGCTGTGGAGATGTTAGCTAAGTTCATGTGAATGCTGCTCATGGTCATCTTGTCTAGTTGGCTCATTTATTAGCACTGGTCAGAACATTTTGCCAGCATGTTATGTAGCTTAACAAGTGGATTATTTTGCTCTTCACTCACAGTCGCTTAGTAAGTAGCCTGGAGAGAGCAGGGGCGAAAGTAACACAGGGCGAACGTAACACACCCATTTTCTCAGATAAGACAGAAGCTGGAATGACGTAGTGAAGTTATGTGGAGGACAAGATCCCTGCAAAAAAACAGCCCATTCTGACCATGTTTCGCCGAGTTATCAACAAAAAATAGGTTTTGAGCAATGTAAGTGTTTTTCGGTTGTAGAGTTGTGTTTAGTGGTTTAAGGTTCCAAACATATGTCATTTTCTTAACCCATCTAGTGACTAAATGACCGTATAGGTTTCAAGTATCATGCTAGCTTGGGTGTTTGCCTGGGAGAAGTTACAGGAGAGACGGGTGGGACGAAAGTAACACAATGTTAACTGATGACCGAGAGAGAAAAAATAATGTTTAAGCACAGGCCATTGTCTCCTCTAGTTCACATTGCTTTTATAATGTTAGCAAAATATCAACAAGTGACTGAATGTTTGAAAATTATATAGGACATCATTAGAATTATGCCTTAAACAATTTACTTGATGGATCAGCTTCACATATGAGCTTTTATTGACAGGTTAGTGGTAAAAATATATATCTTTATGATTCTGGGGGTTAATTACCTTGTGTCAAGCCAAGGACATGTGATAAGCCTGATGAGTTTGCCGTTTGTGAAGAGAAATAAAATGTTTATTCTATCAAGACACGAGGAGTACACATGACAAGGACACATGAGTTGTTGGGCTAAGCATTAATAGTAATTGAAAATTGTGAAAAAGATATCCTACTACATTCCCATTAAAGTGACTTGAGAAAATTATGGTTAATATAGCTATTTGTGATCCATTTTAGTCTGATTAATGGTGTAAGGCAAAATAGTGTGGTTGCACAATATTGCGATGTTGACGCATGGTTCATTTTAATACATTTCAAACCTATAGCATTAATTATTCTAATCGACACAAACACTACAACGTGTATTACAAACCTGAAACATGGAGATAAGACAGATATTGTGCACTTCTCGCCAGCTGTTACTTCCTTCCCAAGGTTGTGTTACTCCCGCCCCACCGGCAAGTACAAAAGTAACGTTGCGGTAGTTCTGTTCTCTGCCTATTTAATTTCAACTCATTTACCCTAGAAATGAAATGACAGTTGCTAATGGTAGAGTACATATACAGTACTCCAGAAAGTATTCATACCCCTTGACTTATTCCACTTTTTGTTGTGTTCCAGCCTGAATTCAAAATGTATTAAATATATTTTTTCTCACCCATCTATACACAATACCCCATAACGACAAAGTGAAATAAATGTTTTTAGAATTTGTTGCAAATTTCTTGAAAATGAAATACAGAAATATCTGTACAGTACCAGTCAAAGGTTTGGACACACCTACTCATTCAAGGGTTTTTCTTTATTTTTACTATTTTATACATTGTAGAATAATAGTGAAGACATCAAAACGATGAAATAACACATATGAAATCATGTAGTAACCAAAAAAGTGTTAAACAAATCAAAAGTATTCAAATAGCCACCCTTTGCCTTGATGACAGCTTTGCACACTCTTGGAATGAGTAGGTGTGTCCAAACTTTTGACTGGTACTGTAAGTATTCACACCCCTGAGTCAATCCATGTTAGAATCACCTTTGGCAGCGATTACAGCGGTGAGTCTTTCTGAGTAAGTCTCTAAGAGCTTTGCACACCTGGATTGTACAATATTTGCATTAGCGTTATTCTTTAAAAAAAATCTTCAAGCTCTGTCAAGTTGGTTGTTGATCATTGCTAGATAGCCATTTTCAAGTCTTGCCATAGATTATCAAGCAGATATAAAGTCAAAAGTGTAACTAGGCCACTCAGGAACATTCAATGTCGTTTTGGTAAGCAACTCCAGTGTAAATTTGGCCTTCTGTTTTAGGTTATTGCGCTGCTGAAAGGTGAAATTTGTCTCCCAGTTTCCATTGGAAAGCAGACTGAACTAGGTTTTCCTATAGGATTTTCCTATAGCTCTATTACATTTATTTTTATCCCCCCAAAAAAACCTCCTTAGTCCTAGCCGATCACAAACAATATGCAGTCACCACCATGCTTGAAAATATGAATAGTGGTACTCAGTGATGTGTTGTGTTGGATTTCCCCAAACATAACTCTTTGTATTCAAGACATGAAGATAATTTTTTTGCCACATTTTCTGCAGTTTTACAGTACCAGTCAAAAGTTTGGACACACCAACTCATTCAAGGGTTTTTCTTAATTTGTACTATTTTCTCTACATTGTAGAATAACAGTGAATACATCACAACTATGACATAACACATATGGAATCATGTAGTAACCAAAAAAGTGTTAAACAAATCAAAATATTTTAGATTTTAGATTCTTCAAAGTAGCCACCCTTTGCCTTGATAACAGCTTTGCACACTCTTGGCATTCTGGAAGAATGGCGCCGGAGAAGATGGCTGCCGTTTTACAGCCCTCTAGCCAATTGTACTATTATGTGTGTTTTTCCGCGTTATTTGTAATTTATTTTGTACATAATGTTTCTGCCATCGTCTCTTATAACCAAAAAGAGCTTCTGGATATCAGGACAGCGATTACTCACCTCGTATTGGCCGAATAATTTTTCTTCAACGAGGCGGCCGCGAAGGATATCCTACAGACACCCGACAAGGCCCAAATCCCTGTCATTCGCATGAGGAAGAGACAGAGATATTCGTCGGGGTTCCTTGTAAGGATCCGATCCCATCAATCCTATTAGCCAATGTTCAATCATTGGAAAATAAATTGGATGACCTAAGATTACGGTTATCCTACCAACGGGACATTAAAAACTGTAATATCTTATGTTTCACCGAGTCGTGGCTGAACGACGACATGGATAACATACAGCTAGCGGGCTATACGCTACATCGGCAGGATAGAACGGCTGACTCCGGTAAGACAAGGGGTGGCGGTCTGTGTATATTTGTAAACAACAGCTGGTGCACAATATCAAATACTAAGGAAGTCTCTAGGTTTTGCTCGCCTGAGGTAGAGCATATTTTGATAAGCTGTAGACCAAAAAATTTACCAAGAGAGTTTTCATCTACAGTGGGGGAAAAAAGTATTTAGTCAGCCACCAATTGTGCAAGTTCTCCCACTTAAAAAGATGAGAGAGGCCTGTAATTTTCATCATAGGTACACGTCAACTATGACAGACAAAATGAGAAAGAAAAATCCAGAAAATCCAATTGTAGGATTTTTAATGAATTTATTTGCAAATTATGGTGGAAAATAAGTATTTGGTCAATAACAAAAGTTTCTCAATACTTTGTTATATACCCTTTGTTGGCAATGACACAGGTCAAACGTTTTCTGTAAGTCTTCACAAGGTTTTCACACACTGTTGCTGGTATTTTGGCCCATTCCTACATGCTGATCTCCTCTAGAGCAGTGATGTTTTGGGGCTGTCGCTGGGCAACACAGACTTTCAACTCCCTCCAAAGATTTTCTATGGGGTTGAGATCTGGAGACTGGCTAGGCCACTCCAGGACCTTGAAATGCTTCTTACGAAGCCACTCCTTCGTTGCCCGGGCATGGTGTTTGGGATCATTGTCATGCTGAAAGACCCAGCCACGTTTCATCTTCAATGCCCTTGCTGATGGAAGGAGGTATTCACTCAAAATCTCACGATACATGGCCCCATTCATTCTTTCCTTTACACGGATCAGTCGTCCTGGTCCCTTTGCAGAAAAACAGTCCCAAAGCATGATGTTTCCACCCCCATGCTTCACAGTAGGTATGGTGTTCTTTGGATGCAACTCAGCATTCTTTGTCCTTTAAACACGACGAGTTGAGTTTTTACCAAAAAGTAATATTTTGGTTTCATCTGACCATATGACATTCTCGCAATCCTCTTCTGGATCATCCAAATGCACTCTAGCAAACTTCAGACGGGCCTGGACATGTACTGGCTTAAGCAGGGGGACACGTCTGGCACTGCAGGATTTGAGGCCTGGCGGCGTAGTGTGTTACTGATGGTAGGCTTTGTTACTTTGGTCCCAGCTCTCTGCAGATCATTCACTAGGTCCCCCCGTGTGGTTCTGGGATTTTTGCTCACCGTTCTTGTGATCATTTTGACCCCACGGGGTGAGATCTTGTGTGGAGCCCCAGATCGAGGGAGATTATCAGTGGTCTTGTATGTCTTCCATTTCCTAATAATTGCTCCCACAGTTGATTTCTTCAAACCAAGCTGCTTACCTATTGCAGATTCAGTCTTCCCAGCCTGGTGCAGGTCTACAATTTTGTTTCTGGTGTCCTTTGACAGCTCTTTGGTCTTGGCCATAGTGGAGTTTGGAGTGTGACTGTTTGAGGTTGTGGACAGGTGTCTTTTATACTGATAACAAGTATAAACAGGTGCCATTAATACAGGTAACGAGTTTAGGACAGAGGAGCCTCTTAAAGAAGAAGTTACAGGTCTGTGAGAGCCAGAAATCTTGCTTGTTTGTAGGTGACCAAATACTTATTTTCCACCATCATTTGCAAATAAATTCATAAAAAATCCTACAATGTGATTTTCTGGATTTTTTTTTCTCATTTTGTCTGTCATAGTTGACGTGTACCTATGATGAAAATTACAGGCCTCTCTCATCTTTTTAAGTGGGAGAACTTGCACAATTGGTGGCTGACTAAATACTTTTTTTCCCCACTGTATATTTTTCATAGCTGTCTATTTACCACCACAAACCAATGCTGGCATTAAGATTGCACTGAATGAGCTGTATAAGGCCATAAGTCAACAGGAAAACACTCATCCAGAGGCAGCGCTCCTAGTGGCCGGGGACTTTAATGCAGGGAAACTTAAATCCGTTCTACCTAATTTCTACCAGCATGTTAAATGTGCAACCAGAGGAAGAAAAAAAACTCTAGACCACCTTTACTCCACACACAGAGACGCATACAAAGCTCTCCCTCACCCTCCATTTGGCAAATCTGACCATAACTCTATCCTCCTGATTCCTGCTTATAAGCAAAAACTAAAGCAGGAAGCACCAGTGACTCGGTTAATAAAAAAGTGGTCAGATGACGCAGATGCTAAGCTACAGTACTGTTTTGCTTGCACAGACTGGAACATGTTCCGGGATTCTTCAGATAGCATTGAGGAGTACACCACATCAGTCACTGGCTTCATCAATAAGTGCATTGATGATGTCGTCCCCACAGTGACCGTACATACATACCCCAACCAGAAGCCATGGATTACAGGAAACATCCGCACTGAGCTAAAGGGTAGAGCTGCCGCTTTCAAAGAGCGGGACTCTAACCCGGACGCTTATAAGAAATCCCGCTATGCCCTCCGACGAACCATCAAACAGGCAAAGAGTCAATACAGGACTAAGATTGAATCGTACTACACCGGCTCTGACGCTCGTCGGATGTGGCAGGGCTTGAAAACTATTACAGACTACAAAGGGAAGCACAGCCGCGAGCTTCCCAGTGACACAAGCCTACCAGACGAGCTAAACCACTTCTATGCTCGCTTCGAGGCAAGCAACACTGAAGCATGCATGAGAGCACCAGCTGTTACGGATGACTATGTGATCACGCTCTCCGTAGCCGATGTGAGTAAGACTTTTAAGCAGGTCAACATTCACAAGGCCGCAGGGTCAGACGGATTACCAGGACGTGTACTCCGAGCATGTGCTGACCAACTGGAAAGTGTCTTCACTGACATTTTCAACATGTCCCTGACTGAGTCTGTAATACCAACATGTTTCAAGCAGACCACCATAGTCCCCGTGCCCAAGGACACTAAGATAACCTGCCTAAATGACTACCGACCCGTAGCACTGATGTCTGTAGCCATGAAGTGCTTTGAAAGGCTGGTCATGGCTCACATCAACACCATTATCCCAGAAACCCTAGACCCACTCCAATTTGCATACCGCCCCAACAGATCCACAGATGATGCAATCTCTATTGCACTCCACACTGCCCTTTCCCACCTGGACAAGAGGAACACCTACGTGAAAATGCTATTCATTGACTACAGCTCAGCATTCAACACCATAGTGCCCTCAAAGCTCATCACTAAGCTAAGGATCCTGGGACTAAACACCTCCCTCTGCAACTGGATCCTGGACTTCCCTTACCGCCCCCAGGTGGTAAGGGTAGGTAACAACACATCTGCCACACTGATCCTCAACACGGGGCCCCTCAGGGGTGCGTGCTCAGTCCCCTCCTGTACTCCCTGTTCACCCATTACTGCATGGCCAGGCACGACTCCAACACCATCATTAAGTTTGCCGACGACACAACAGTTGTAGGCCTGATCACCGACAACGATGAGACAGCCTATAGGGAGGAGGTCAGAGACCTGGCCGTGTGGTGCCAGGATAACAACCTCTCCCTCAACGTGACCAAGACAAAGGAGATTATTGTGGACTACAGGAAAAAAAAGAGGACTGAGCACGCCCCCATTTTCATCGACGGGGCTGTAGTGGAACAGGTTGAGAGCTTCAAGTTCCTTGGTGTCCACATCACCAACAAACTATCATGGTCCAAACACACCAAGACAGTCGTGAAGAGGGCACGACAAAGCCTATTCCCCCTCAGGAGACTGAAAAGATTCGGCATGGGTCCTCAGATCCTCAAAAAATTCTACAGCTGCACCATCGAGAGCATCCTGACTGGTTGCATCACCGCCTGGTATGGCAACTGCTTGGCCTCCGACCGCAAGGCACTACAGAGGGTAGTGCGTACGGCCCAGTACATCACTGGGGCCAAGCATCCTGCCATCCAGGACCTCTATACCAGGCGGTGTCAGAGGAAGGCCCTCAAAATTGTCAAAGACTCCAGCCACCCTAGTCATAGACTGTTCTCTCTGCTACCGCACGGCAAGTGGTACCGGAGTGCCAAGTCTAGGTCCAAAGGACTTCTCAACAGCTTCTACCCCCAAGCCATAAGACTCCTGAACAGCTAATCATGGCTACCCGGACTATTTGCACTGCCCCCCCACCCCATCTTTTTACACTGCTGCTACTCTGTTAATTATTTATGCATAGTCACTTTAACTCTACCCATATGTACATATTACTTCAACTACCTCAACTAGCCGGTGCCCCCACACATTGACTCTGCACCGGTACCCCCCTGTATATATAGCCTCCCTACTGTTATTTTATTGTACTTTGCTCTTTTTTTCTCAACACTTTTTTGTTGTTGTTTAATTTTACTTTTTTATTAAAAATAAATGCACTGTTGGTTAAGGGCTGTAAGTAAGCATTTCACTGTAATGTCTGCACCTGTTGTATTCGGCGCATGTGGCCAATAACATTTGATTTGATTTGATTTGATTTTCTCTCAACCATCTTCATGAGGTAGTCACCTGTAATGAATTTCAATTAACAGGTGTGCCTTGTTAAAAGTTAATTTGTGGAATTTCTTTCCTTCTTAATGCGTTTGAGCCAATCAGTTTTGTTGTGACAAGGTAGGGGTGTTATACAGAAGATAGCCCTATTTGGTAAAATACCAAGTCCATATTATGGCAAGAACAGCTCAAATAAGCAAAGAGAAATGACAGTCCATCATTACTTTAACATATGAAGTTCAGTCAATCCGGAAAATTTCAAGAACTTTGAAAGTTTCTTGAAAGTGCAGTCGCAAAAACCATCAAGCGCTATAACGCTCTCATGAGGACCGCCACAGGAAAGGAAGACCCAGAGTTACCTCTGCTGCAGAGGATAAGTTCATTAGAGTTACCAGCCTCAGAAATTGCAGCCCAAATAAATGCTTCACAGGGTTCAAGTAACAGACACATCTCAACATCAACTGTTCAGAGGAGACTGCGTGAATCAGGCCTTCATGGTCGAATTGCTGCAAATAAACTACTACTAAAGGGTATCAATAAGAAGAAGAGACTTGATTGGGTCAAGAAACACGAGCAATGGACATTAGACCGGTGAAAATATTATCTTGGTCTGATGAGTCCAAATTTGAGATTTTTGGTTCCAACCGCCGTGTCTTTGTGAGACGCAGAGTAGGTGAACGGATGATCTCCGCATGTGTGGTTCCCACTGTGAAGCATGGAGGAGGAGGTGTGATGGTGCTTCGCTGGTGACACTGTCGGGATTTATTTAGAAATCAAGGCACACTTAACCAGCATGGCTAACACAGCATTCTGCAGCAATACACCATTACATTTCAGTCATTTAGCAGATGCTCTTATCCAGAGCGACTTACAGTTAGTGAGTGCATACATTTTAATACTGGCCCCCCGTGGGAATCAAACCCACAACCCTGGCGTTGCAAGCGCCATGCTCTACCAACTGAGCTACACGGGAATAGCTGGTTTGCGGTTAGTGAGACTATCATTTGTTTTTCAACAGGACAACGACCCAAAACACACCTCCAGGCTGTGTAAGGGCTATTTGACCAAGAAGGAGAGTGATGGAGTGCTGCATCAGATGACCTGGCCTCCACAATCCCCCGACCTCAACCAAATTCAGATGGTTTGGAATGAGTCGGACCGCAGAGTGAAGGGAAAGCAGCCAACAAGTGCTCATCATATGTGGGAACCCCTTCAAGACTGTTGGAAAAGTATTCCAGGTGAAGCTGGTTGAGAGAATGCCAAGAGTGTGCAAAGCTGTCATCAAGAGAAAGGGTGGCTATTTGAATAATCTCAAATATAAAATATATTTTTATTTGTTTAACACTTTTTTGGTTACTACATGATTCCATGTGTGTTATTTCATAGTTTTGATGTCTTCACTATTATTCTACAATGTAGAAAATAGTAAAAATAAAGAAACAAAAAAAATGTTTTTACACAATGGCCATATGAATTTACTCGGTCACTAGATTGTGAAATCAGACTGTGTGACTCCACACACCTGGAAAATATAATATATTCTCTCTCTCTTTCACCTTTTCGCCCAGAGGCAGATAGTTATTTTGAACAACTTTCTGCAGAATGCTATTTCCTCTTTCACATTCCAATAGTTTTTCTATATTTCCTGCATTTCCGCTACTGAAAGCAGTCTTAAACAAGGGTTCATAGATGTTTTGAAACTTCAAAAGTTGTCTTCTGTTGCGATAAGTCTACGCTTTAGATTGTCTGTTTTGTAGAAGCTATATACCACAATACAAAATGAGTTGAACATATAAGCACCACATAGATTTGCTGTGCTTAGGTTTCCCATTAAAATGGGGTTTAAACATTCAGCTGGATCTATGCAAACGTATTCTGTATTATAAACCATGTATATATGGTTTAAGGACTGCAGATAATCTTAGTACCACTAAGTGGTGCTCATGGGTCTCTTCGCCAGTGGACGAGCACAAGTCCTACCGAGGTGGTAAAAACATTGTATCTGGGGCAGTAATGAGTTCCTAGTCCAGTCTCAATACTGAACCTGTAGTCATGACTAGTACAGGTGATATGGAATCTATGCTGCCCAAGAGGTGAGGCTGTGGAGCACGCAACATCTGTATCCAGAGTGATCTGAGATCCGCAGTGA
Organism: Coregonus lavaretus; assembly: GCF_964263955.1. Taxonomy (NCBI): domain Eukaryota; kingdom Metazoa; phylum Chordata; class Actinopteri; order Salmoniformes; family Salmonidae; genus Coregonus; species Coregonus lavaretus. The sequence goes on along the minus strand of NC_140013.1, from coordinate 994,342 downwards.
CAAGACTGAGCCTGTGCCCCACCAGATGTCTACTGCAGATAACAGCCACTGTAAAACAAATACACACAACAGGGGGAATGGTTCTCACAGCAAACTTACCACACTCTTACACTGTGAACACAAGCCACCCCCACACCAACACACCAGCCAGGACCTCTTCTCACCACACACACGCACACACAAACACACACGCAAACACTCACACACTGACAGCCACATCAACACAGCATTCAACTTTTTTTCTACATCAAGTCAAATCAAACCAAATTTTATTGGCCACATGCGCTGAATAGAACAGGTGTAGACATTACAGTGAAATGCTTACTTACAGCCCTTAACCAACAATGCATTTATTTTTTAATAAAATAAAGTAAAATATAACAACAACAAAAAAGTGTTGAGAAAAAAAGAGCAGAAGTAAAATAAAATAACAGTAGGGAGGCTATATATACAGGGGGGTACCGGTGCAGAGTCATTCTACCAAACCTCAGTTTATGATCCGTTAATTGGCGAAATCACAGACTCAGTGTTATTTTGACAGATTGATACAATACTTTCTTGAGAATGCAAATTATTTTCTAGTTTCATCTGAGTATTGTAATCCTGCCTGTATTTACATTTATATTTTAGTCATGTAGCACACACTCTTATCCAGAGCGACTTACACAGGAACAATTAGGGTTAAGTGCCTTGTTCAAGGGCCCAGACAGATTTTCCATCTAGTCGGCTTGGGGATTTGAACCACCTTTAGGCTACTGGCCCAACGTGTCTAACCGCTAGGCTATCTGCTGTCTCCATAACACCCCTCCCTCAACCTACCCTCTGTCTGTCACGCATATAGGCTATATTTTTAAAGATCTAAATACGCTATCCATATTTAAACTGAATCAATCCTTTATTTGTCATATATGGTTATAATGATCAAAGCATTATGCAAAGCCCGTGGTGGAGCGGTATCACTCCAGGCCAGTCACAAAAATGCCTTCTCCATTGAGTTTGCTCTTAAGTCCAGGACTAGGCTTAATCCGTGTCCGGGAAACCATCTCTTAACCTTCCACCAAGCCTTGCCTGAAGCAATTGCCCAAACCAATTGACTTGACCAACAAACTTTCAAAACAATAAAAACTATTTTAACATTAGTACCAACATCCATAATATGTTAGATATGCCCAGTATAGTTATCCAGCAAGAGACTGCTTAAAAATTAAGAAAAGAAAGCCAACATGTTGAAAGTGCCACATATGGGTGCATACATCCTTCATATGGCTGGCCCCAACATAAATTAAACCCATGATCCTTGGCATTGCAAGTGCAATGCTTTACCAACTGAGTCACACAGGACACCTACTAATTTCAGCTGTAGACGAGTCATAATGTCATGAAGATTGGACCATTGACAATCAAAGGGCATTTATGCTTGGTCTTCTCAGCATACAATGAAATGTTCAAAGCATTATTGGGCCCTCACAAACTTGAGAAATACTGAGAGGATCAAACTAAGAATTTGTTGCAAGGTTGCCTCCAGCCAAGAGGACTGTATCCATGCCCTGGCTTCCTCTGATACATCCTTTCACGTATCTGGTGTCTGATTCCTTGATAAAAATAAACTACAGACATCAAACCACTACACAGCAAACAATTTCAGGTTACCACTGCATTCCCAAAATGTTAATAGGGACATCTTGAGAAGGTTAAGATGTATCTAAAAGTCCCCCGAACGTTTGACAAAGGTTCCCAGGGATGTTCCCATGACATAGCTTTAACATTTTCTGTTTTTATTTGTGTTTTTCTGTACAGAAACACATTAAATGTGCAAAACAAACATTATTGGAACATTTTCACCAAACATTCTTATAACCGTTATGGTATGACCCTCTACTAATGGTTAGTAAATAATGTTGTACAAGGACATTTAACAACATTCATGGGATGTTGTCATGCTAAAATTAGCTGGAAACCAAATTGGGGGGAGGGTAGATCTGCTTCAATATTGCAGATATATTGTAAATTCCATCAATTTAATTGTTTGCATGATCTCTAATCCTCCTTATTTTTATTTTTTTTCTCTATACATTTTTTCCCCCTACCCTACCCTACCATCCCTACACTAATTGGAGTAAACTAACGGACAACAATACTTCTACTGCTACTTACTGCTATTTTGCTCACATCTACGGTACCTGTAGTTAAATAATTATACATATATTCCTAATTTCCTCTTTCATCAAGTGCTGGATTTTCACCCACAGCGGCCAATCCACCATTAATTCTTAACTCCAACCCTCCGATGTCCACAGATTAACCCATCCCTCCCTTTTACTGTGACGTCTTACGAGGGACATCTCCCTATATGTAAAATGTATACCGATATTGCCCTAAAAATAAATACTTTACCCAAGAATATAATTATATTTCCCATCCACTGATAGTGGTTTTTCAGATCTCCTAACAATACAGTTTCAGGTCCATCTGAACCCTGATATTATGACATAAAAACCATTCCTGGACCTGATTCCAAAAGTGAGCCAACGATGTACAATACCATAAAATATGTTCTATTGATTCTGTTTCCTCGTGGCAGAGTCTGCACAAGGCTGACTGTTCAATGCCCTATATATTGAGCATTATTTTTGTAGCAATGTATTTTATATATTAGCTTAAATTGAAACGAACGGATTACATGACATTGCTCTCCTGGAGAGCCACTGAGTGAGCTGACCTTTGATCCAGCCCTGCAGTAACAGGTCTGAGATAAAAAAGTAACAATTAATCATGGTATTTTCTCAGGACCATTGTTAGCTGTGTGTTACTGCAGGGATGGATCAAAGGTCTGCTCACTCAGTGGCTCTCCAGGAGAGCAATGTCATGTAATCCGTTCGTTTCAATTTAAGCTAATATATAAAATACATTGCTACAAAAATAATGCTCAATATACAGGGCATTGAACAGTCAGCTTTGTGCAGACTCTGATTTGCAATGGAAAACAGGGTTCTCCAACTGCATCTCTGCATGGTTGTGTCTTATTATACATTTTGGGCTGCACATTTTTATATATTTTTGCAACTCAACTGCGCAGGACAGCCATTTTGCAAAGATAATTGCATTCTTGAGTCGCATACTTACAGTGAGGGAAAAAAGTATTTGATCCCCTGCTGATTTTGTAAGTTTGACCACTGACAAAGACATGATCAGTCTATAATTTTAATAGTAGGTTTATTTTAACAGTGAGAGACAGAATAACAACAAAGAAATCCAGAAAAATGCATGTCAAAAATATTATAAATTGATTTGCATTTTAATGAGGGTGTCACGCCCTGGCTCTGGGGACTCTTAAATGTTGAGCCAGGGTGTGTAGGTTCTATGTTTAGTTTTCTATGTTTTTGTTCTAGATCGTTTAGATCTATGTTGGCCAGGGTGGTTCCCAATCAGAGGCAGCTGTAGCTCGTTGTCTCTGATTGGGGACCATACTTAGGCAGCTTGTTGGCACCAGGTTATTGTGGGATCTTGTTCCGTAAAGGTTTGTGTTGTGTAACCTCAGGACTTCACGTATCGTTTGTTGTTTTTGTCGTGTGTTCAGTTCATTAAATAAAATGTACGCTTATCACGCTGCGCCTTGGTTCCACGAGTCATTAAGCGATCGTGACAGAGGGAAATAAGTATTTGACCCCTCTGCAAAACATGACTTAGTACTTGGTGGCAAAACCCTTGTTGGCAATCACAGAGGTCAGACGTTTCTTGTAGTTGTTTGGCACACATCTCAGGAGGGATTTTGTCCCACTCCTCTTTGCAGATCTTCTCCAAGTCATTAAGGTTTCGAGGCTGACGTTTGGCAACTCAAACCTTCAGCTCCCTCCACAGATTTTCTATGGGATTAAGGTCTGGAGACTGGCTAGGCCACTCCAGGACCTTAATGTGCTTCTTCTTCAGCCACTCCTTTGTTGCCTTGGCCGTGTGTTTTGGGTCATTGTCATGCTGGAATACCCATCCACAACCCATTTTGAATGCCCTGGCTGAGGGAAGGAGGTTCTCACCCAAGATTTGATGGTACATCGTCCCTTTGATGCGGTGAAGTTGTCCTGTCCCCTTAGCAGAAAAACACCCCCAAAGCATAATGTTTCCACCTCCATGTTTGACGGTGGGGATGGTGTTTTTGGGGTCATAGGCAGCATTTTTCCTCCAAACACGGTGAGTTGAGTTGATGCCAAAGAGCTCGATTTTGGTCTCATCTGACCACAACACTTTCACCCAGTTCTCCTCTGAATCATTCAGATGTTCATTGGCAAACTTCAGACGGCCCTGTATATGTGCTTTCTTGAGCAGGGGGACCTTGCGGGCGCTGCAGGATTTCAGTCCTTCACGGCGTAGTGTTTTACCAATTGTTTTCTTGGTGACTATGGTCCCAGCTGCCTTGAGATCATTGACAAGATCCTCCCGTGTAGTTCTGGGATGATTCCTCACTGTTCTCATGATCATTGCAACTCCACGAGGTGAGATCTTGCATGGAGCCCCAGGCTGAGGGAGATTGACAGTTATTTTGTGTTTCTTCCATTTGCGAATAATCACACCAACTGTTGTCACCTTCTCACCAAGCTGCTTGGCGATGGTCTTGTAGCCCATTCCAGCCTTGTGTAGGTCTACAATCTTGTCCCTGACATCCTTGGAGAGCTCTTTGGTCTTGGCCATGGTGGAGAGTTTGGAATCTGATTGATTGCTTCTGTGGACAGGTGTCTTTTATACAGGTAACAAGCTGAGATTAGGAGCACTCCCTTTAAGAATGTTCTCCTAATCTCAGTTTGTTACCTGTATAAAAGACACCTGGGAGCCAGAAATCTTTCTGATTGAGAGGGGGTCAAATACTTATTTCCCTCATTAAAATGCAAATCAATTTATAACATTTTTGACATGCGTTTTTCTGGATTTATTTTATTTTATTCTGTCTCTCACTGTTCAAATAAACCTACCATTAAAATTATAGACTGATCATTTCTTTGTCAGTGGGCAAACGTACAAAATCAGCAGGGGATCAAATACTTTTTTCCCTCACTGTAACTATGGTAACACCACTGTGGTTAACTCAACCACATTGTGTTGCAGGTTCTTATCCACCACCAATCTCTGACCTCAAAGGGCCTTACAGTACATTAAGATTTGAGTCCACACTCATACCTAATCCAATGCTGCCCAGACCTCTTCCTGTAGATCTACTGTCCTGTAGGTTTTCAGTTCAACCCTAATTGAGAACACTTGATACTATGTATTAGCTGCTCACCAAGACGTTACTAGCTGAATCAGGTAGGTTAGGGTTGGACTGAAAACCTACAGGACGGTAGAGCTCCAGGAAGTGGTTTAGGCAGCTCTGCTGTAATCCATAGACCCCTCAAACTCAACTCTGGACCGCGAAGCCAGTTCCACGGCTTGTTTTAATTGTTTTTGTTTAAATCAGAGTCACATTGAGATTGACTTTATAATCCTAACCCAACCTAACCTATGACCTGACCCATTACCTTATGTATTACTGCCCCCAGATGCAAGACACATCCCAGTGACATCCCAACAAAACACACAAAAAATTATCTGCACATGATTTCTGTCCCTAACTAAATCAAAACGAGCAAATCAGGTCTAAAAACGAACTGAAACTAAACTGAATTTAAAATAAACGAATCGAAATTAAAACTAATATACAAAAACAAAACTATATTAACCTTGGTCTGGGAATAGTTTTTCAGCAAATTTGAGCACTTGAGCACTTGTTTAAGTACACAGCTAAGGGATGGGCCTGGGGAAGTGTGTGTGTGTGTGTGTGTGTGTGTGTGTGTGTGTGTGTGTGTGTGTGTGTGTGTGCGTGTGCGCAATAGCGCCTCTGCTGGAGCTGGCTGAATCTACAGGCATGCAACAAAAAAAAATCGGACTGTTTCCATTCTACCATATTAAAATTGGCATCACTCTACAACTAAATGTAATCTTAACCAGTAGCCTAAAGCTTCGTGAGCACTAGACCTGTAGAGGCAATACATGACATCAAAGTAATTGAACTCTGACATGAATGCATTTTATGTCATTTTATGTCCATAAAACTATTGCTACACCAAGTAAACCTAGGCTACCTGTATGAGTTAGGCTAACAATAATACGTCTATAGGTGGCTATTCAAGTGACACATCATTTGAAGTAATTTCGGCTTGGATGACCTGTCAACTCAGCTATATCGTCAACTCAGATTCGTGTTCGCAATAAACAATATTTCCCTTACACATCAGTTATAATACATGCATGCACGATATGCAGCATACTTTACTCTGAGCTGAGCCCTTATAGCCTAATTCAGCATGGCATTTTCATACTTACATCATCTGTGCATGCGGGTGTGGAGATGCTGCTGAGCACTAGCAACAGGAAGCTCAAGAGCAGTTCGGGAAAAGTGAGAAAGTCCGTAATTTCAGTTGGATATCTTTGTAACTGTAAAAGCAATGCAGCAGCCCTTTTGAATAAATGGGTTTTAAAAATAAGAAGAAATAGCCTACTGCTCACTGTCACTGCACTTTGATAGGTGGTGTAGATCACTATCCCTAGATCTAGCGCGTGGTAAAGATAACCCTCAAGACAGTGCCTTTACCTTCGAGCCCGCATTCACACCTGCGACAGCTAAGTATTTTAAGGATCAATAATACTGTTGAGGTATAATAAGAACGAGTGGGACATACAAGCGTCGAGATACATATTGTATATGTTGGAAAAGTGAGTACGGTCAAGTGCTGGTTTAAGAATGAGCGGTGTACAGGTTTTAATTGGGGGCTTAAATACCGTAATACTTTGTGACTACGCTTCCATTTTTATGTTTCATTTTTAATTAATAATGATGCATGCTGATATGTTTTATATAGTATTATATACGTTTTTCTAAGGTAGGTCTATTAATCCATTTGATAATATAAAAATAAACCGGGGAAATGTATTGTCAAATATAGTTGCGCTCGTTAGGTTTGTTACGGTATGAGGTGCGGAGGGGAAGCCGTGGCCTCTATACTTACTAGCGGTTGTTGAGGTCTCTGTGTTTCTGTTAAGTTTAAGACTTGTACTTCGTTCAACTTTTTGTTGTTTTATTTTCTTCAATGATATGAAGCCAAATGACACAACGATTCTGCAATAGCTAGGCTCTTTTTGCGTGACACTATTTAGAGCTAAAGGTGATGGTTTTTCGATTTAAGGAACAAGTGTACGCGAAAGTACTGTCACAGTGGGACTTGAACTTGCACGACATTTCGTCTACGGAGTCCGACACAGTGGATCAAGACTGGGGTAAGCGTTTTGCCGATTGCCTACAGTAAAACTGCGTTGGATTTGGACGATTCTCTCACCCCAGCTAGGATATGATGGGTAGACCTAATCATTCATTTTCTCCACAGTGCGAAGGCCTATTATATATGTCTTGGGTGGCATTTGCCACGGTTTCATTCGTTGCCATAACTTCACGACGCGCTCAATTTTATTGTAGGTTAATTTAATTCGCAGGATTATTACCTAGACACATTTTAACCAATTTGAACTTTACTGGAATATACTCAGACCATGCATTTCAAAGTATTTTTTACTTGTATAATTTTGGCTGCACACATGTTTAATTCGGTAATACATGTCTTATAGTTTCAAGTTTATCTGGACTACTAGCCTATTCGCAGAGCAGGGCTTGGGCACTATTTTGTCAAAGCAATTCAGTATGCATGTGTTACAAAATCAGCACAGTGTCCCCGCAATACTGTACACAAGCCCCCTCAGGCTTATCGTGAATAAAGTTACAGTGGTGCACGATTGCAGTGAGAGCTCTGCAAATGTTGTATACATGTTGAGTAGAACAAGTTACTGAAGTTACTGTGTAATAGTAAGAGGGCATAATGATGCACCAAGTAAACTTAGGCTACCTGTATGAGTTAGGCTAACAATAATAGGTATATAGGTTGCTATTTTGGTGACACATCATTTGAAGTAATTTCAGCTTGGATGACCCCTCAACTCAGCTATATTGTCAACTCAGATTCGTGTTCCCAATAAACAATATTTATCTTACAAATCAGTTATAATACATGCATGTACGAAATGCAGCATACTTTACTCTGAGCTAAGCCGTTATAGCCTAATTCAGCATAGCATTGTCATCATCATATCATAATTGGTTATAGGTTTTGAGGTTTTGCCTAGAAAGAAATGGGGCACAAGCAGTTGTATTTTTGTTGTTGTTGAAAACATCAGCATGTGATCTAATGACCTGTCTTTCATTTTGATGTTTGAAAATATTCATACATTATAATAATAAACCCTTTATCTCAGGCTGCCTGCCTATGAACCAGCTTTTAGTGGAACGAGAACTGATCTGCAAAGTCCAACTTGTTCACAGTTCATCAGGTCACAGACATTTGTTATGACAATGTTCTCTCTCTCTCTCTCTCTGTGTGTGTGTGTGTGTGTGTGTTTGAATTAATCTATCCATCCATTCATCCACTCTCTCTACTCATTCATTTATTGATATTTGTGTTTTTATTTGTTAATGCATTTTTAATTGCACCAATTAAGGAGATACATTTTAGTTCATTTAACAAATGGATGATTTTATCAATTCAGGAAGGAAAATTTCAATTTGGTTTCTGAATTGACTAAGTTTCAATGGAATTGAACCCAACACTTTTAGTATACATCAACTTACTCTATCTACCTTCCTATCTGAGAGTATTATGTCTCTTATCATTGTTTGTCTATCTCATAGGAGAGGTCGAGAGGCAGAGTCACATCGTTGGTGTTGCACCAATCAGAGGCAAGGCAGAGGTCAAGGGCATTTCTGGAAGCGGGACACGCCCTAAGTGGCGGAGATGACGGTCTCTATCTGCTGCACCACCTGGGCCAAACTACCTCTCTGGTCAGATTACCAACTCACATCTTCTCATGATCCCATTGTCTCATTTTCTCTAATTTCCTTCCATTCACATCTTCTCCAACTCTCCTTGGCCAAAACAATCCATAGCCCCTTCCCAGCATGGTGGTGGTGGACAGGCTCATAGTAATGGCTGGAACATAATCAATTGAATGGTATCAAACACATCAAACACATGGTTTCCATGTGTTTGATACCATTCTATGCACTCAGTTCCAGCCATTATTAGGAGCTGTCTTCCCCTCACCATCCTCCTCTGCCGCTTCGCTCAACTAGTGCCTTCCACTTTTGGTGTTTGCAGATCTGAAGGAATCAGACAGGTGTAGGAATATGGAGGAAGCTCCCCTGAGTCTATTGGAGGGCTAGGTGAAGGACACATCATCATTTTGGTTGTACGCCTATTCATTTTCATCAGATAAGAGCCCATCTTTCACAGTACTGCTCTACAAGGGATAGACTCTCTCTCTCTCTCTCTCTCTCTCTCTCTCTCTCTCTCTCTCTCTCTCTCTCTCTCTCTCTCTCTCTCTCTCTCTCTCTCTCTCTCTCTCTCTCTCTCTCTCTCTCTCTCTCTCTCTCTCTCTCTCTCTCTCTCTCTCTCTCTCTCTCTCTCTCTCTCTCAACAAATTATCTATTACCAGTGTGATCATATACAGTTGGAAGTTTACATACACCTAGGTTGGAGTCATTACATCTCGTTTTTCAACCACTCCACAAATTTCTTGTTAACCAACTATAGTTTTGGCAAGTCGGTTAGGACATCTACTTTGTGCATGACACAAGTCATTTTTCCAACAGTTGTTTACAGACAGATTATTTCACTTATAATTCACTGTATCACAATTCCAGTGGATCAGAAGTTTACATACACTAAGAAATCAGCCAAGACCTCAGAAAAAGAAATTGTAGACCTCCACAAGTCTAGTTCATCCTTTGGAGCAATTTCCAAACGCCTGAAGGTACCATGTTCATCTGTACAAACAATAGTACGCAAGTATAAACACCATGGGACCACACAGCCGTCATACCGCTCAGGAAGGAGACGCATTCTGTCTCCTAGAGATGAACATACTTTGGTGCGAGAAGTGCAAATCAATCCCAGAACAACAGCAAAGGACCTTGTGAAGATGCTGGAGGAAACAGGTACAAAAGTATCTATATCCACAGTAAAACGAGTCCTATATCGACATAACCTGATAGACCGCTTAGCAAGGAAGAAGCCACTACTCCAAGACCACCATAAAAAAGCCAGACTACGGTTTGCTACTGCACATGGGGACAAAAATTTTACTTTTTGGAAAAATGTCCTCTGGTCTGATTAAACAAAAATATAACTGTTTGGTCATAATGACCATCGTTATGTTTGGAGGAAAAAGGGCGGACTTGCAAGCCGAAGAACACCATCCCAACTGTGAAGCACGGGGGTGGCAGCATCATGCTGTGGGGGTGTTTTGCTGCAGGAGGGACTGGTGCACTTCACAAAATAGATGGCATCATGAGGAAGGAAAAGTATGTGGATATATTGAAGCAACATCTCAAGACGTCAGTCAGGAAGTTAAAGCTTGGTCGCAAATGGGTCTTCCAAATGGACAATGACCCCAAGCATACTTCCAAAGTTGTGGCAAAATAGCTTAAGGACAACAACGTCAAGGTATTGGAGTGTCCATCACAAAGCCCTGACCTCAATCCCATAGAACATTTGTGAGCAGAACTGAAAAAGCGTGTGCGAGCAAGGAGGCCTACAAACCTGACTCAGTTACACCAGCTCTGTCAGGAGGAATGGGCCAAAATTCACCCAATTTATTATGGGAAGCTTGTGGAAGGCTACCCGAAACGTTTGACCCAAGTTAAACAATTTAAAGGCAATGCTACCAAATACTAATTGAGTGTATGTAAACTTCTGACCCACTGGGAATGTGATGAAATAAATAAAAGCTGAAATAAATCATTCTCTATACTATTATTTAGACATTTCACATTCTTAAAATAAAGTGGTGATCCTAACTGACCTAAAACTAGGATTAAATGTCAGGAATTGTGAAAAATTGAGTTTAAATGTATTTGGCAAATGTGTATGTAAACATCCAATTTCAACTGTACCTACACATCTATATGTGTATACAGTGAGGGAAAAAAATATTTGATCCCCTGCTGATTTTGTAAGTTTGCCCACTGACAAAGACATGATCAGTCTATAATTTTAATGGTATGTTTATTTGAACAGTGAGAGACAGAATAACAACAAAAAAATCCAGAGAAACACATGTAAAAAATGTTATGAATTGATTTGCATTTTAATGAGGGAAATAAGTATTTGACCCCTCTGCAAAACATGACTTAGTACTTTGTGGCAAAACCCTTGTTGGCAATCACAGAGGTCAGACATTTATTGTAGTTGGCCACCAGGTTTGGCTAGGCCACTCCAGGACCTTAATGTGCTTCTCCTTGAGCCACTCCTTTGTTGCCTTGGCCATGTGTTTTGGGTCATTTTCATGCTGGAATACCCATCCACGACCCATTTTCAATGCCCTGGCTGAGGGAAGGAGGTTCTCACCCAAGATTTGACGGTACATGGTCCTGTCCATCGTCCCTTTGATGCTGTGAAGTTGTCCTGTCCCCTTAGCAGAAAAACACCCCCAAAGCATAATGTTTCCACCTCCATGTTTGACGGTGGGGATGGTGTTCTTGGGGTCATAGGCAACATTCCTCCTCCTCCAAACACGGCGAGTTGAGTTGATGCCAAAGAGCTCGATTTTGGTCTCATCTGACCACAACACTTTCACCCAGTTCTCCTCTGAATCATTCAGATGTTCATTGGCAAACTTCAGACGGGCCTGTATATGTGCTTTCTTGAGCAGGGGGACCTTGCGGGCGCTGCAGGATTTCAGTCCTTCACGGCGTAGTGTGTTACCAATTGTTTTCTTGGCGACTATGGTCCCAGCTGCCTTGAGATCATTGACGAGATCCTCCCGTGTAGTTCTGGGCTGATTCCTCACCGTTGTCATGATCATTGCAACTCCATGAGGTGAGATCTTGCATGGAGCCCCAGGCCGAGGGAGATTGACAGTTATTTTGAGTTTCTTCCATTTGCGTATAATCGCACCAACTGTTGTCACCTTCTCAACAAGCTGCTTGGCGATGGTTTTGTAGCCCATTCCAGCCTTGTGTAGGTCTACAATCTTGTCCCTGACATCCTTGGAGAGCTCTTTGGTCTTGGCCATGGTGGAGAGTTTGGAATCTGATTGATTGATTGCTTTTGTGGACAGGTGTCTTTTATACAGGCAACAAGCTGAGATTAGGAGCACTCGCTTTAAGAGTGTGCTCCTAATCTCAGCTCGTTACCTGTATAAAAGACACCTGGGAGCCAGAAATCTTTCTGATTGAGAGGGGGTCAAATACTTATTCCCCTCATTAAAATGCAAATCAATTTATAACATTTTTGACATGCATTTTGCTGAATTTTGTTGTTGTTATTCTGTCTCTCACGGTTCTAATAAACCTACCATTAAAATTATAGACTGATCATTTCTTTGTCAGTGGGCAAACATACGAAATCAGCAGGGGATCAAATACTTTTTTTCCCTCACTGTATGCACTACCTGTCAAAAGTTTTAGAATACCTACTCATTCAAGAGTTATTCTTTATTTTTACTATTTTCAACATTGTAGAATAATAGAGAAGACATCAAAACTATGAAATAACACATATGGAATCATGTAGTAACCAAAAATTGTTAAACAAATCAAAACAGTTTATTTTTGAGATTCTTCAAATAGCCACCCTTTGCCTTGATGACAGCTTTGCAGACTCTTGGCATTCTCTCAAACAGCTTCATGAAGTAGTCACCTGGAATGCATTTCAATTAACAGGTGTGCCTTCTTAAAAGGTAATTTGTGGAATTTCATTCCTTCTTAATGTGTTTGAGCCAATCAGTTGTGTTGTGACAAGGTAGGGGTGGTTTACAGAAGATAGCACTATTTGGTAAAAGACCAAGTCCATATTATGGCAAGAACAGCTCAAATAATCGAAGAGAAACGACATTCCATCATTACTTTAAGACATGAAGGTTAGTCAATATGGAACATTTCAAGAACTTTGACAGTTTCTTCAAGTGCAGTCGCAAAAACCATCAAGCGCTATGATGAAACTGGCTCTCATGAGGACTGCCACAGGAAAGGAAGACCCAGAGTTACCTCTGCTGCAGAGGATAAGTTCATTAGAGTTACCAGCCTCAGAAATTGCAGCCCAAATAAATGCTTCACAGAGTTCAAGTAATAGACACATCTCAACATCAACTGTGTAGAGGAGACTGTGTGAATCAGGCCTTCATGGTCGAATTGCTGTAAAGAAACCACTACTAAAGGACACCAATAAGAAGAAGAGACCTGCTTGAGCCAAGAAACATGAGCAATGGACATTAGACCGGTGGAAATGTGTCCTTTGGTCTGGAGTCCAAATTTGAGATATTTGGTTCCAACCGCCCTGTCTTTGTGAGACGCGGTGTGAGTGAACGGATGATCTCCACATGTATATTTCCCACTGTAAAGCATGGAGGAGGAGGTGTTATGGTGTGGGGGTGCTTTGCTGGTGACACTGTCTGTGATTTATTTAGAATTCAAGGCACACTTAACCAGCATGGCTACCACAGCATTCTGCAGCGATACGCCATCCCATCTGGTTTGGGCTTAGTGGGACTATCATTTGTTTTTCAACATGCTGTGTAATGGCTATTTTACCAAGAAGGAGAGTGATGGAGTGCTTCATCAGATGACCTGGCCTCCACAATCTCCCAACCTCAATCAAATTGAGATGTTTTGGTTTGAGTCGGACCGCAGAGTGAAGGAAAAGCAGCCAACAAGTGCTCAGCATATGTGGGAACTCCTTCAAAACTGTTGGAAAAGCATTCCAGGGGAAGCTGGTTGAGAGAATGCCAAGAGTGTGCAAAGCTGTCATCAAGGCAAAGGGTGGTTATTTGAATAATCTCAAATATAAAATATATTTTTATTTGTTTAACACTTGTTTGGTTACTACATGATTCCATATGTGTTATTTCACAGTTTTGATGTCTTCACTATTATTCTACAATGTAGAAACTAGTAAAAATAAAGAAAAAACCTTGAATGAGTAGGTGTTCTAAAACTTTTGAATGGTAGTGTGTATATATATATATATATATATATATATATATATATATATATATATATATATATATATATATATATATATATATATGTGTGTATTAAAAAAGCAATCTACACACAATACCCCATAATGACAAAGCGAAAACAGGTTTGTAATTTTTTTGCAAATGTATTAAAACTTTCAAACAGAAATATCTTATTTAGATAATTATTAAGACCCTTTGCTATGAGATTCGAAATTGAGCTCAGGTGTGTCCTGTTTCCATTGATCATCCTTGAGATGTTTCTACAACTTGATTGGAGTCAACCTGTAGTAAATTCAATTGATTGGACATGATTTTGAAAGGCACAAACCTGTCTATATAATGTCCCACAGTTGACAGTGCACGTCAGAGCAAAAACCAAGCCATGAGGTCGAAGGAATTGTCTGTAGAGTTCGAGACAGGATTGTGTCGAGGCACAGATCTGGGGAAGTGTACCAAATAATTTCTGCAGCATTGAAGGTCCCCAAGAACAACGTGGCCTCCATCATTCTTAAATGGAAGAACCACCAAGACTCTTCCTAGAGCTTGCCGGGCCGGCCAAACTGAGCAATTGGGAGAGAAGGGCCTTGGGCAGGTAGGTGACCAAGAACCCGATGATCACTCTGTCAGAGCTTTAGAGTTCCTCTGTGGAGATAGGAGAACCTTCCTGAAAGACAACCATCTCTGCAGCACTCCACCAATCAGGCCTTTATGGTAGATTGGCCAGACAGAAGCCACTCCTCAGTAAAAGACACATGACAGCCCGCTTGCAGTTTGCCAGAAGGCACCTTAAGACTCTCAGACCATGAGAAACAAGATTCTCTGGTCTGATGAAACCAAGATTGAACTCTTTGGCCTGAATGCCAAGCGTCACGTCTGGAGGAAACCTGGCACCGTCCCTATGGTGAAGCATGGTGGTGGCAGCATCATACTGTGGGGATGTTTTTCAGCAGAAGGGACTGGGAGACTAGTCAGGATCGAGGCAAAGATGAACGGAGCAAAGTGCAGAGAGATCGTTAATGGAAACCTGCTCCATAGCGCTCAGGACCTTTAGACTGGTTTCACCTACCAACAGGACAACGACCCTAAGCACACAGCCAAAACAACGCAGGAGTGACTTCGTTACAAGTCTCTGAATGTCCTTGAGTCGCCCATCCGAAGCCCGGACTTGAACCCGATCGAACATCTCTGGAGAGACCTGAAAATAGCTGTGTAGCGACCCTCCCCATCCAACCTGACAGAAATTGAGAGGATCTGCAGAGAAGAATGTGATTAACTCCCCAAATGCGGGTGTGCCAAGCTTGTAGCGTCATACCCAAGAAGACTCAAGGCTGTAATCGCTGCCAAAGGTGCTTCAACAAAGTACTGAGTAAAGTGTCAGAATACTTTTGTAAATGTGATATTTCAGTTTTTTATTTTTTATAAATTAGCCAACATTTCTAAAAACCTGTTTTTGCTTTGTCATTATGGGATATTGTGTGTAGATTGATGAAGAAAAAAATAATAATAATAATTTCATTACTTTTAGAATAAGGCTGTAACGGAACAACATTTGGAAAAAGTCAAGTGGTCTGAACACATTCCTTTATTTTTTTCCACTAACCCCTTTTCCCTCCCCTAATTAGAGTAAACTAATGAACAACAACACTTCTACTTCAAGCTCATACATACTATATACATTTTACGGACACAATCTATTTATCTTTTATTTGTTTTTACTCCTATCCTTCCGCTACCCTCAACCCCTCCCATCTATTTCTGAAGACCATCCAGTTCGATTTCTATTTGCCATATATTTTAAATGTGCTGTTTCACAAAAGTTCTGAACCTATATATATTTTACGGACACAGTATATTTTACATTAGTTATCTTGTTGTTATTAGTCCCACCCTTCAGCTCCACTCAACCCCTCCCATCTGTCTCTTAACACCATCCATATTGGATTTCTATTTGCCATATATTTTTCAACTGTGCTGTGATGTTTCACAAAAGTTCTGAACCTTTCTATTCTCATAGTTTCTACAGATTGTAAATTAAAGATAAACAGTTTTGCTATAAGTATTATTATATTATTGTTCGATTGACTATGACTTTTCAAATCACCCAGTAATGCTATCTGCAGAGTTAGCTCCAGGTAAATGTTGAAATTTTTCAGCCATTCCTGGACCTGCGACCAAAAACAAGCTACTGTACATATGGACAGTACCAAAACAAATGATCTAATGATTATGTCTCTTTGTTGCAAAATCTGCAGAGCTGGGATGGTTTTATCCCCCATATAAATAACATTCTATTGGTTGCAATAATTTTGTATAATAATCAAAATTATTTAATTATTACGTTTTGAATCTCCCGTCATTTTGCATATCAGTTCATAAACCATGTGCCATAGAATTGGTACATTGAACATCTCTTCCCAAGTAGCTAAGTTGCAACGTCTTGATACTTGCTCACGTTCTGGTGGACTTCACACGTTGGTGGCGAGAGAATTATCCCACTGTCTGGGTCAAATATCCATAATGTATTGTTTAGTGTTGTGTTGTGGCTTTGCTGGCATGCATCTAAAAAAATTGGTTGAGTTTGCCCCACCAATATGTACATGCTGAAATCGCCACTGCCATAACCCAACCTTAATATCCCAGCACCAAAAACCCAACCTTGCTTTTTTTTACAGAAAACAACCCAACTATTGACCCAATGCCTGCAACCTAGCAATTGGGTCATCCAAACACCCCAGCATTTTCTTTAGGTACTCACATCTCAAAGCCATGCATGCAAGAAGCCTTGACCTGTCTAGTGCACACACATTTCTCTGACCTCAGTTTGATTGAATTCCTCAATCTGTATTTTTGCCTTGTAACTGATTGCTTCTAGAATGAGCGAAAGAACAACATGATCAAGATGAGCTAGCTACTACTAGTTTAAAGCAATGAAATATCTAAATGTTTCAAACAATTAATGTATGGGCTACATTTGAGAATGCATGCATTTGCTTACCTTATCAATCTTGAAGACAATACTAATTTTAAAAAAGTGTTATGAGTGATTGCACCACAAACATATTTCCAGTGTGTTTATGCATCCTCCTCCCAGCCTCTTCCAACACCACGGGTAGGGGTAGGGTATCCATCTGCAAAAGTGAAGTTTTACTTTGATGTCAAATCAACTCATATTGTTTCTACCTTAGCTGTTGTGCTAGCTAACATGCTACTGAACCATGACACTAGCATATTGACATACTAAGACAGCAACGTATTCACCTAAAAATATAAATGTTTAGGTAAATCATTAGCTAGCTACCTATCACATTAATTGTGCAAAAATATGATAGCTAACATTAGCTAGTTAAGTGCTAGCCAGTCAGTGGCACTGACAGATTGAAACTGGTATCGACAAAATGTGTTCCACTCTATCCTATAAAACATGACATTACTAACTATGCATCATTTAGCTAATAAAATGTTTATTAGGAAGTTTAATTAATAAGTTAGACACTCACCGGACAACTTTGGTAGGTAGCTAGCTAGATAGCTTGGTTTCCATTATCCAACATATGTTTCTAATCCCCCTGATTGGTCATCAACGGTTACTTGTCTTGGAACTTGTTGCCACAGGTTTGCCACAGATTCAAATTGAATCTTGAAATAATTGTCTGCCAGAAAACAACCTCTGGCAAACTGTTTGCCACTAGTGGCAATAAATATTATTGTTGCCAAAGATTTGCCGCAGATTCACCACTAGTGGCAAACTTTTGCAAGCTTCTGGCAACATTTTGTGGCACACTATTTAGTTTACAGCAAATTTGCCACAAACTTGCGGGAAGTTTATCGCAACAATTTCATTTTTGTAAGGGATCAGTCAATTTTTATAAAGACATTTGTACGATTATGCTCACTCAGCTGTGCCTCACAAGTAATACAACAAATTATGTATTACCAGTGTGATCATATTCCTACAATTTTGAAATATAATTTCAAAATGGTCTGAGAATAACAACATTAGCAGGGCAATTCAAGTGTAGCCAATATGCAGTGATAATATATTGGGCCTATAGCCTACTGCACAAACCTCATTACTACATAACCGTTTTTATTTGGTTCATGATGCATAGGTTTACGTTTTTAAGTCATGTTTAAAAAAATATATACAGTGGGGAAAAAAAGTATTTAGTCAGCCACCAATTGTGCAAGTTCTCCCACTTAAAAAGATGAGAGAGGCCTGTAATTTTCATCATAGGTACACGTCAACTATGACAGACAAAATGAGAAAAAAAAATCCAGAAAATCACATTGTAGGATTTTTAATGAATTTATTTGCAAATTATGGTGGAAAATAAGTATTTGGTCAATAACAAAAGTTTCTCAATACTTTGTTATATACCCTTTGTTGGCAATGACACAGGTCAAACGTTTTCTGTAAGTCTTCACAAGGTTTTCACACACTGTTGCTGGTATTTTGGCCCATTCCTCCATGCAGATCTCCTCTAGAGCAGTGATGTTTTGGGGCTGTCGCTGGGCAACACGGACCTTCAACTCCCTCCAAAGATTTTCTATGGGGTTGAGATCTGGAGACTGGCTAGGCCACTCCAGGACCTTGAAATGCTTCTTACGAAGCCACTCCTTCGTTGCCCGGGCGGTGTGTTTGGGATCATTGTCATGCTGAAAGACCCAGCCACGTTTCATCTTCAATGCCCTTGCTGATGGAAGGAGGTTTTCACTCAAAATCTCACGATACATGGCCCCATACATTCTTTCCTTTACACGGATCAGTCGTCCTGGTCCCTTTGCAGAAAAACAGCCCCAAAGCATGATGTTTCCACCCCCATGCTCCACAGTGGGTATGGTGTTCTTTGGATGCAACTCAGCATTCTTTGTCCTCCAAACACGACGAGTTGAGTTTTTACCAAAAAGTTATATTTTGGTTTCATCTGACCATATGACATTCTCCCAATCATCTTCTGGATCATCCAAATGCACTCTAGCAAACTTCAGACGGGCCTGGACATGTACTGGCTTAAGCAGGGGGACACGTCTGGCAATGCAGGATTTGAGTCCCTGGCGGCGTAGTGTGTTACTGATGGTAGGCTTTGTTACTTTGGTCCCAGCTCTCTGCAGGTCATTCACTAGGTCCCCCCGTGTGGTTCTGGGATTTTTGCTCACCGTTCTTGTGATCTTTTTGACCCCACAGGGTGAGATCTTGCGTGGAGCCCCAGATCGAGGGAGATTATCAGTGGTCTTGTATGTCTTCCATTTCCTAATAATTGCTCCCACAGTTGATTTCTTCAAACCAAGCTGCTTACCTATTGCAGATTCAGTCTTCCCAGCCTGGTGCAGGTCTACAATTTTGTTTCTGGTGTCCTTTGACAGCTCTTTGGTCTTGGCCATAGTGGAGTTTGGAGTGTGACTGTTTGAGGTTGTGGACAGGTGTCTTTTATACTGATAACAAGTTCAAACAGGTGCCATTAATACAGGTAACGAGTGGAGGACAGAGGAGCCTCTTAAAGAAGAAGTTACAGGTCTGTGAGAGCCAGAAATCTTGCTTGTTTGTAGGTGACCAAATACTTATTTTCCACCATAATTTGCAAATAAATTCATTAAAAATCCTACAATGGGATTTTCTGGATTTTTTTCTCGCAATTTGTCTGTCATAGTTGACGTGTACCTATGATGAAAATTACAGGCCTCTCTCATCTTTTTAAGTGGGAGAACTTGCACAATTGGTGGCTGACTAAATACTTTTTTCCCCCACTGTATATAACATCTGAGTGGTAGATCTCTGCTTGCATTTTGACTCAGAAAGTATCTTGACTCAGAAAAGGTAGGTGACCACTGCCCTAGGGCTACTACTTCCATAGGAGCTTAATCCTGGGGAAAGCATGGCCAACAGAGCAGTGGTAATTTCCTAGTGTTTATTCATGAGAAAACTGACAATCAACTTATTACAAAACTTAATTTAGGGCCCTCACACTTAACTTAGGGCCCTACTCAGTAAGTTTGACACAGTTAGCTTGCACCTGTTAAGAACTTTAATTAATAGGACATTATGTGTGTATTGTAGAAGAAAGGGTCTAGCTTTTTAGGAGCTTTTATTGAGACCTGAATTCAAATACAAATAATGTATAATACTCTGGGCTTGATTGAGCCTGCCTGGTACAATGGAACCTATAGAATAGTCAAAAAGGTGAAAACCCTGCCCATATGGCACTCCAAGTAGACAAGAGCAAACACAACAAATATTTAAAATGGTATTGAACCCAGGTCATCTTTTCTTCACGTCTGAAACCAACTGGTGCAAACACGGGCCCTAACTTTAATGTCTTCTTTTCTATAGGTGGCTTGTGATAATTGTCGTTGCTGGACAGACCGTAATGGGGGTAAGTGAGTGGTTTCTTCCAACATTCTTTGAAATATCTCATAGGTTTACACAGGGATACTTTAGGCCGAAGTGATAAAATGTGCCTGACCGGCTCGATTTGGTCTTAAGTAGCAAAATTTGAAATTGTGTGTTTTATATTGGATAAAAGTAGAGACCCAGAGCTAGAAAATTGTATATCATACACTACAGTTGAGAAACAATGGGAAAGTAATTCTGCTTTAAAAGTTGATAAACTTGTAACCTCACTTTTGAGAAAATGGCCCCTTGAATGTTTTTGTAAGCCTACTGGAGAGCTCTTCTTTGTCTACACCCATTCAGCATCGTTCACACCCTCTTAAGCCTTAACCCCACCCATCTCTTTTAAGGAATCACATGTGAGGCTAAAGGCTGGTTTATACTACGGGTGTATTCGTAAATTCAATCTGGAGTGCCAGAGTGTGCCCTGGGCGTTCGTAAACTCAGAGCGTTGTCAGATTGTCCGTTCGTAAATTCAGAGCGTTTCGCTCTCGGAGCGTTCAGGGTGCATACTGGACACTCTGGCTGAGGAGTAGGGTTGATCCGAGCGTTCTGACCTAACAACAGCAGTCAAGCTCCCAAGTAAACTGGCTAACGTTGGCTAGCTTGCTAGCTACTTCCAGACACATGAGAGAACAGCTCACTCTGACCATTTTACTCGCCCTAGCAGAGCTGATTAGGCTGTTTTTATGTTATCCAGAGCGTTGGTGACTGTAACTGTGCTGCTGGCAACAATTTAATTATGCTTTTTTGCTGACGTTTACTGACACCGGCCATATTCAACGGGTGTTGAGCATTCATAAATTTGTCAGTTATTCTGCGCTCTGGCACACTCGGACGAGAGTGCTTTGAAATCGGAGTAGATAGCCAGAGCGAATTTACCAGCTATGTCTATAGACAGTTGTCGCAGTGACATCATGAACATTCTATGGAAATGGTTACTTGCATAGTTGAGTCTTTTGTTTAGACATGTAGCTAGCTAGCTAAACAATTAACCATAATCCCAACTCATAACGTTACTATCCTTCATGAATCTGCAGGTAGCTAACCAACCAGGTTCAATGTTAGCTAGCTAACATTAGGCTGTAACTTGCAATGCAAATGTCTCTGAGATATGAATAATATTACTACACAGATCATACATGCAACGTTAGCTAGCGAGCCAGCCAGCTACCGTTAGCTAGCTACCTAACAGTACACTTTAACTTGAAATGTAAACGGCTTTCTGACAAAATTAGAAACGTGTAATATCTGAAAATGTAGCTAGCTAGACTATCTTACCCGTATACATGGTTGGACACTTCTCCCTCTCTGTCACGGATGCCATGGTTTCACTTAGATTGAAGATGTAATCCGGAGACAGGTGTTTTATTCAGCTTTCTGTGTGTTCTCTTTTTGACTCCCTATGCATATTTGCAATCAAAGGCCAGAATTCTATCCATATCCTTAGATATCATACTCTAATTCCACCGGGCCTTCCACTGATTTCAAAACTCGGTCCTCCAGAAAGTGGAGAGCAACACTTTGATATCTTTAAAAAAAAAAAAAAAAAACTATTAGAAAGGATTACCTACCAATACTGACCAGCTCATGTTATAGACAGAAGTGTGCTACATGGCAGACCCATCCGAACTCATCTCTTGGCATGTCCAGCCCAGCCATTATGTCAGCCAATCCTGGCTAGCGGGAAGGTTCCTGTCTTTTTCCATGGATAAACCAACTAGGCTCATAATTTAACAATTGTATTCATATTTACAGATGGCATACACACTTGTTATTAAGGCACATGAAAGTTCACATGTTCCAGAAGGCATTTCTGCCAAAAAACACATTTTAATTTTTTTGAAAAGTTTACGTTCAAATGGCTTTCCTGTGAAGTAGTGACGCGTGACATTCAGTGGCTTGCGAAAGTATTCACCCCTCTTGGCATTTTTCCTATTTTGTTTCCTTACAACCTGGAATTAAAATTGATTTTTGGGGGGTTTGTAGCATTTGATTTACACAACATGCCTACCACTTTGAAGATGCAAAATATTATTTATTGTGAAACAAACAAGAAATAAGAAAAAAAAAAAAAAAAAGAAAACTTGAGCGTGCATAACTGTTCAACCCCCCCAAAGTCAATACTTTGCAGAGATACCTTTTGCAGCAATTACAGCTGCAAGTCTCGTGGGGTATGTCTCTATAAGCTTGGCACATCTAGCCACTGGGATTTTTGCCCATTCTTCAAGGCAAAACTGCTCCAGCTCATTCGAGTTGGATGGGTTCCGCTGGTGTACAGCAGTCTTTAAGTCATACCACAGATTCTCAATTGGATTGACGTCTGGGCTTTGCCTAGGCCATTCCAAGACATTTAAATGTTTCCCCTTAAACCACTCAAGTGTTGCTTTAGCAGTATGCTTAGGGTCATTGTCCCGCTGGAAGGTGAACCTCCGTCCCAGTCTCAAATCTCAAAACATAGCATTTACCTTGATGGCCAAAAAGCTCCTTCAGGGTTATCTTTGGTCTCTTTGTTGCCTCTCTGATTTATGCCTTCCTTGCCTGGTCCGTGAGTTTTGGTGGGCGGCCCTCTCTTGGCAGATTTTTTGTGGTGCCATATTCTTTCAATTTTTTAAATAATGGATGTAATGGTGCTCCGTGGGATTTTCAAAGTGTTTGATTTTTTTTTTTAACCCAACCCTGATCTGTCCCTGACCTGTTTGGAGAGCTTCTTGGTCTTCATGGTGCCACTTGCTTGTTGGTTCCCCTTGCTTAGTGGTGTTTCAGATTCTGGGGCATTTAAGAACAGGTGTACATATACTGAGATCATGTGACAGATCATGTTACACTTAGATTGCACACAGTTGGACTTTATTTAACTAATTATGTGACTTCCGAAGGTAATTGGTTGCACCAGATCTTATTTAGGGGCTTGATAGCAAAAGAGGTGAATACATACAGTTGAAGACGGAAGTTTACATACACCTTAGCCAAATACATTTAAACTCAGTTTTTCTCAATTCCTGACATTTAATCCTAGTAAAAATTCCCTGTCTTAGGTCAGTTAAGATCACCACTTTATTTTAAGAATGTGAAATGTCAGAATAATATTAGAGATAATTATTTATTTCAGCTTTTATTTCTGTCATCACATTCCCAGTGGGTCAGAAGTTTACATACATTCAATTAGTATTTGGTAGCATTGCCTTTAAAATGTTTAACTTGGGTCAAATGTTTCATGTAGCCTTCCACAAGCTTCCCACAATAAGTTGGGTGAATTTTGGCCCATTCCTCCTGACAGAGCTAGTGTAACTGAGTCAGGTTTGTAGGCCTCCTTGCTCACACACACTTTTCCAGTTCTGCCCACACATTTTCTATGATATTGAGGTCAGGGCTTTGTGATGGCCACTCCAATACCTTGACTTTGTTGTCCTTAAGCCATTTTGCCACAACTTTGGAAGTATGCTTGGGGTCATTGTCCATTTGGAAGACCCATTTGCGACCAAGCTTTAACGTCCTGACTGATGTCTTGAGATGTTGCTTCAATATATCCACATAATTTTCCTTCCTCATGATGCCATCTATTTTGTGAAGTGCACCAGTCCCTCCTGCAGCAAAGCACCCCCACAGCATGATGCTGCCACCCCCGTGCTTCACGGTTGTGATGGTGTTCTTCGGCTTGCAAACATAACGATGGTCATTATGGGCAAACAGTTCTATTTCTGTTTCATCAGACCAGAGGAGTACAAAAAGTACAATCTTTGTCCCCATGTGCAGTTGCAAACCATAGTCTGGCTTTTTTATGGCCGTTTTGGAGCAGTGGCTCTCAGGATATGTCGATATAGGACTCATTTTACTTTGGATATAGATACTTTTGTACCTGTTTCCTCCAGCATCTTCACAAGGTCCTTTGCTGTTGTTCTGGGATTGATTTGCACTTTTCGCACCAAAGTACGTTCATCTCTAGGAGACAGAACGCATCTCCTTCCTGAGCGGTATGACGGCTGCGTGGTCCCATGGTGTTTATACTTGCGTATTATTGTTTGTAGAGATGAACGTGGTACCTTCAGGCGTTTGGAAATTGCTCCAAAGGATGAACCAGACTTGTGGAGGTCTACAATTTCTTTTTCTGAGGTCTTGGCTGATTTCTTTAGATTTTCCCATGATGTCAAGCAAAGAGGCCTTGAAATACATCCACAGGTACACCTCCAATTGACTCAAATGATGTCAATTAGCCTATCAGAAGCTTCTAAAGCCATGACATCATTTTCTGGAATTTTCAAGCTGTTTAAAGGCACAGTGAACTTAGTGTATGTAAACTTCTGGCCCACTGGAATTGTGATACAGTGAATTATAAGTGAAATAATCTGTCTGTAAACAATTGTTGGAAAAATGACTTGTGTCATGCACAAAGTATATGTCCTAACCAACTTGCCAAAACTATAGTTTGTTAACAATACATTTGTGGAGTTGTTGTAAAACTAGTTTTAATGACTCCAACCTAAGTGTATGTAAACTTCCGACTTCAACTGTCACGCCCTGACCTTAGAGATCCCTTTTATTCTCTATTTGGTTAGGTCAGGGTGTGATTTGGGTAGGCATTCTAGTTTGTCTATTTCTTTGTTGGCAGGGCATGGTTCCCAATCAGAGGCAGCTGTCTATCGTTGTCTCTGATTGGGGATCATACTTAGGCAGCCGTTTTCCCACCTTAGTTTGTGGGATCTTGGTTTTGTGTAGTGGCTTTGTAGCCTGCAGTACTTTACGTTTGTGGGATCTTGGTTTTGTGTAGTGGCTTTGTAGCCTGCAGTACTTTACGTTTGTGGGATCTTGGTTTTGTGTAGTGGCGGTGTAGCCTGCAGTACTTTACGTTTGTGGGATCTTGGTTTTGTGTAGTGGCGTTGTAGCCTGCAGTACTTTACGTTTGTGGGATCTTGGTTTTGTGTAGTGGCGTTGTAGCCTGCAGTACTTTACGTTTGTGGGATCTTGGTTTTGTGTAGTGGCGTTGTAGCCTGCAGTACTTTACGTTTGTGGGATCTTGGTTTTGTGTAGTGGCGTTGTAGCCTGCAGTACTTTACGTTTGTGGGATCTTGGTTTTGTGTAGTGGCTTTGTAGCCTGCAGTACTTTACGTTTGTGGGATCTTGGTTTTGTGTAGTGGCGTTGTAGCCTGCAGTACTTTACGTTTGTGGGATCTTGGTTTTGTGTAGTGGCGTTGTAGCCTGCAGTATTTTACGTTTGTGGGATCTTGGTTTTGTGTAGTGGCGTTGTAGCCTGCAGTACTTTACGTTTGTGGGATCTTGGTTTTGTGTAGTGGCGTTGTAGCCTGCAGTACTTTACGTTTGTGGGATCTTGGTTTTGTGTAGTGGCTTTGTAGCCTGCAGTACTTTACGTTTGTGTGCCTTACTGTTGTTTGGTCTGTGTTAATTTATTGAATTAAAATGTTCGCCTACCACGCTGCACCTTGGTCCGAGCCGTCAATCCACAAGCGTGAAATCAACTGAATGCACTCACCACTTTTACGTTATTTATTTTTTTGAATTTTTTGAAACAAGTTATTTTTTTCATTTCACTTCACCAATCTGAACTATTTTGTGTATTACATGAAATGCAAATAAAAATCAATTTAAATTACAGGTTGTAATGCAACAAAATAGGAAAAACACGAAGGGGGATGAATACTTTTGCAAGGCACTGTACGCCTAGTTTCCTGAAACGAGTCACAAATATAGGTAACTCGTATGTACTTGCTTAACCCTTGCAGGTACTGTATATGTGCTTTATTATTTAAATTACATTGATTGTTAAGGTTCATTGATGTGCATGCTAACCTATCTGTCCTGTTACTAGTGTATATGAGGTGGAAGGAAGTCCCATCATGCTTTGACCCTTTAACCTCCACCTCCTGTGTTCGGACCAGGCCTGTGTCCCAATAATCTGTCCATTCTCCCAAATTGCATAGCCACGTGAAGTAGAGGTGCTGAGGGTGCTCCTATAGCCCCTGAAAAATCAGAATAAAAAAACTATATTCATTTTTTAACATAAGTAGTGCACCGGACCGATATAGCCATCTGTATCACGGACAAAAAAATCGCAGCACCCCCATCCCCAAACATCTGCCGAATTGTGCACTTCTTCACTTCCCTTCATGGATTTTAGAGGAAATTACTGATTTATGAAATAGGCTGGAAGCCCCCTCCAGCCCAGCATTTCCCAAACTCGGTCCTCGGGACCTCAAGGTGTGCACACTTTGGTTTTTGCCCTAACAATACACAGCTGATTCAAATTAAAAAAATCTAATCAAAATCAGATACAATGTAAAACAAGCTAAAATACAGCTCAACACAAATATTCAAGAAAAAAAGGGCAGGGCTATAGAACTCTGGCTTTCAAGAGCCAAAGTAATGCTGGTTTTCTTTTCTAACAGGTAGTTGGCCATAGTCTCGTATGAACCATCCTGTTAGCTTGCGAGGCTAAGTTGGCCATTCGTCATGTCATTCATTCATATTACGCAAAACTACCCTAGATCTTTCCACCAATATCCCTGCATATCCAATATGCATATCCAAAATGCTTAGATAGATTAGAAGTATGTGTGTTAGATGGATACAGAACATTACTTCTGATCATAAATAGAACGTCTCATGGATATGCATGCACATTCTTTTTTTGCATATGAAAACCAAGCAATGAGAGTTGGAGGCTAATCTTAAATCAAAAGGAGAGATAACTACGCCTCTGTCTGCATGCCTGGCCGGCGCTGGGTTTACACAACCCCACCGGAATGTGGTAACACCATCAACACAAATAAGACCGGGGGAAATATCAATCCATCGCACACTATTCCCTCTAGGCATAACAGAAAAGTGCTTATAGCCTTCTCGTTCCATATACAGCACCTGCATTGAGCGTGTGTTTGTGTGCATGCGTCCGTGCGTATGATATGACCTGTGTCTGTGCGCAGGTCGGTATTTCATGCTGGTTGTGTCTAGAATGCATCCTGTTTCATCCTGTCCATTGTGTTCTGATCAGAGTGGATGAATGAGAGGGAGAGCGAGAGAAAGAGAGAGACAGACTAAGAGAGATAGGTAGGGATGAAAGACTAGGGAGAGGGGAGAAATAGAGAGAGAATAGAGAGTTACACATACAGTGGGTAAACCTGTAGTTTTGAGTGCTTCTATTCAATTTCAAATGTACAATTGAGTTTTAGGAAAGGTAGAGTTGTCCATTGAAATTGAATAGAAAAACACTAGTTGAAGAATGATCAATTGAACAATTTCAGGGGAGCTGTATGGTTGACTGAATAGATGTGAAGTTTAAGCATTTTCACATTTAACATTTTAAATATTGCCTAGTCAATTAGGAATTTTTAATCAGACCCATATTTTACCCATATTGTATCATTCAATTCATGGAGCATTGTATGAATCTTTCAGAGTCTTTACTGCCACATTATGTCTGTATGCCTGAGCTCCTGCCATACAGTGCCCTTGGCATTGTGCTTGGTGCTGGATCGGCTGTGTGTCATTCCAGGTCTCAAGGTTAATCATAAACAAAGGCCTTGCTGGGCAACGGTACAAGTGGCTTAATGGTACAAGTGTCCTCAGCTGACTGCCTGATACTGCTTGAAACTCTTTCCCCATGGCTATGTTGTGTTGGTTCAGGTGTCAACATACCACTTGATTCAGATAAGATATATGGGTCAAGACTAATCGCTTGTCATTTTGCATTAATTCTTCATGATTCCTTCAATGAATGAAGAACTCATCCTGGTTTGTGGCTGTACTTTGTTTAAATAATCTGGTCTATGCTGTCTGTATGTTGCTGTGTCCGAAATCTGTCTTGCCTACTACTTACTAATATGACATACTGTGTACTAATTGTACTACATACTAATTAGAACATACTCTGTAGTAGAAAACATATGCAATAAGCAACACATATGAACAAACTAGCCTCATCCATACTTAGAATGTGTCATCTAATGCGCAATTGCATTGTTTCCCGCCATTCGTTGATTTTGGTACAGCCCGTCTCCTTATCCTCTTATCTGATGCAGTGAATCCGTACTTGTTGAAAAGCCTAAATGAGTGTAACATTTGGGCATTTAAAGCATACTCAATTGTCGAAGTTTCAAAGTAAAAGTTTACTTTAAACTTTGATTTCCTATTTGCGCATACACATACCCAATCAGTACTATTTAATACGCAAGTACAGGTATTCGGACAGGCCTAGTGTGTATAATAGGGGAAGCGTGGCTGTCACTTATGCGTCCACCCTTGTACCCCAGAACTCTTATCTGTCTCTTGTAACGGGGTTTGAGAGCGAAGCATGCGGACACTCTGCTCAGGGAGAGAGACAATGAGCCTCCACATCTCTAAACCCACACAGGTGATGTCATCAACACCACTTAAACCATTAGGTCCTCTATAAACTACTCGCTCTTTGAAACCTCTGCCAGATGCATTGAAACGTGTGTCTAAATTCACAGCCATTGTGTGTGTGTGTGTGTGTGTGTGTGTGTGTGTGTGTGTGTGTGTGTGTGTGTGTGTGTGTGTGTGTGTGTGTGTGTGTGTGTGTGTGTGTGTGTGTGTGTGTGTGTGTGTGTGTGTGTGTGTGTGTGTGTGTGTGTGCTTGTGTGTGTGCACATGTGTGTGTGTGCATGGCACTCTTAGGAAACTTTGCAGTATTTTGTTTTTTTATGTATTATTCTTTACATTATTAGCTCAGAAAGTGTTTTGTAACATTACATAAAGCCTGGGAAAACTATTGGATATCAGAGCCAGATTTCTTTCCAGAGAGACATCAAGGCGCCTGAGTGGCGCAGTGGTCTAAGGCACTGCATCGCAGTGCTAACTGTGCCACTAGAGATCCTGGTTTGAATCCAGGCTCTGTCTCGGCCGGCCGCGACCGGGAGACTCATGGGCGGCGCACAATTGGCCCAGCGTCGTCCAGGGTAGGGGAGGGAATGGCCGGCAGGGATGTAGCTCAGTTGATAGAGCATGGCGTTTGCAACGCCAGGGTTGTGGGTTCGATTCCCACGGGGGGCCAGTATAAAAAAATAAAATAATGTATTCACTAACTGTAAGTCGCTCTGGATAAGAGCGTCTGCTAAATGACTAAAATGTAAATGTTGTAACATACTTTGTTTCATGGAAACATGGCTCTCTTGGGATATTCTGTCAAAATCGGTCCAGCCAGAGGGGTTCTCAGTTCATCGCGCAGATAGGAATAAATATCTGTCCGGGAAGCAGAAGGGCGGAGGTGTGTGTTTCATGATTAACGACTCATGGTGTAATTGTAGAAAGATACAAGAACTCAATTCCTTTTGTTAACCCGACCTAGAATATCTCGCAATCAAATGCCGACCGTATTATCTCCCAAGATAATTTTCTTTGGATATAGTCACGGCCGTGTATATCCCCCCTCAAGCCGATACCACGACGGCCCTCAAAGAACTTCACTGGACTTTATGCAAACTGGAAACCACATATCCTGAGGCTGCATTTATTGTAGCCGGGGATTTTAACAAAGCAAATTTGAGGACTAGGCTGCCAAGTTCTATCAACATATATGTACTCGCGCTGCCAAAATCCTCGACCATTGCTATTCGAACTTCCGGGATGGTTAAAAGGCCCTCCCCCGCCCTCCTTTAGGCAAATCTGACCGCAACTCCATTTTGCTCCTCCCTTCCTATATGCAGAAATTCAAACAGGAAATACCCATGCTAAGGACTATTAAACGCTGGTCTGACCAATCGGAATCCACGCTTCAAGATTGTTTTGATCACGCGGACTGGGATATGTTCCGGGTAGCTTGTGAAAATAATTTAGACAAATATACTGAAACGGTGACTGAGCTTATCAGGAAGTGTATAGGTGATGTTGTGCACACTGTGACTATTAAAACCTACCCTAACCAGAAACCGTGGATAGATGGCAGCATTCGCGCCAATCTGAAAGCGCAAACCACCGCATTCAACCATGGCAAGGTGACTGGGAAATTGGCAGAATACAAACAGTGTAGCAACTCACTCCGCAAGGCAATTCAACTGGCAAAACATCAGTATAGAGACAAAGTGGAGTCGCAATTCAATGGCTCAGACATGAGACATATGTGGCAGGGTC
Source organism: Coregonus lavaretus (assembly GCF_964263955.1). Classification (NCBI taxonomy): domain Eukaryota; kingdom Metazoa; phylum Chordata; class Actinopteri; order Salmoniformes; family Salmonidae; genus Coregonus; species Coregonus lavaretus. Next base: position 963,765 of record NC_140013.1, on the reverse strand, counting down.
TACAGACAATCACGGACTACAAAAGGAAAACCAGCCACGTCGCCGACGTCTCGCTTCCAGACAAGCTAAACACCTTCTTCGCCCGCTTTGAGGATAACACAGTGCCACTGACGAGGCCCCCTACCAAGGACTGTGGCTCCTTCCCCATGGCCGACGTGATTAAGACATTTAAGCATGTTAACCCCCGCCGGCCCAGATGGGATCCCTAGCCGCGTCCTCAGAGCATGTGCAGGCCAGCTGGCTGGTGTGTTTATGGACATATTCAATCTCTCCCTTTCCCAGTCTGCTGTTCCCACATGCTTCAAGATAGCCACCATTGTTCCTGTACCCAAGAAAGCAAAGGTAACTGAACTAAATGACTATCGCCCTGTAGCACTCACCTCTGTCATCATGAAGTGCTTTGAGAGACTAGTCAAGGATCATCTCTACCTTACCTGTCAAGTTACCTCCAAGTCATTAAGGTTTCGAGGCTGACGTTTGGCACTCGAACCTTCAGCTCCCTCCACAGATTTTCTATGGGATTAAGGTCTGGAGACTGGTTAGGCCACTCCAGGACCTTAATGTGCTTCTTCTTGAGCCACTCCTTTGTTGCCTTGGCCGTGTGTTTTGGGTCATTGTCATGCTGGAATACCCATCCACTACCCATTTTCAATGCCCTGGCTGAGGGAAGGAGGTTCTCACCCAAGATTTGACGGTACATGGCCCCGTCCATCGTCCCTTTGATGCGGTGAAGTTGTCCTGTCCCCTTAGCAGAAAAACACCCCCAAAGCATAATATTTCCACCTCCATGTTTGACAGTGGGGATGGTGTTCTTGGGGTCATTCCTCCTCCTCCAAACACGGCAAGTTGAGTTGATGCCAAAGAGCTCGATTTTGGTCTCATCTGACCACAACACTTTCACCCAGTTCTCCTCCGAATCATTCAGATGTTCATTGGCAAACTTCAGACGGGCCTGTATATGTGCTTTCTTGAGCAGGGGGACCTTGCGGGCACTGCAGGATTTCAGTCCTTCACGGCGTAGTGTGTTACCAATTGTTTTCTTGGTGACTATGGTCCCAGCTGCCTTGAGATCATTGACAAGATCCTCCCGTGTAGTTCTGGGCTGATTCCTCACCGTTCTCATGATCATTGCAACTCCACGAGGTGAGATCTTGCATGGAGCCCCAGGCAGAGGGAGATTGACAGTTATTTTGTGTTTCTTCCATTTGCGAATAATCGCACCAACTGTTGTCACCTTCTCACCAAGCTGCTTGGCGATGGTCTTGTAGCCCATTCCAGCCGTGTGTAGGTCTACAATCTGGTCCCTGACATCCTTGGAGAGCTCTTTGGTCTTGGCCATGGTGGAGAGTTTGGAATCTGATTGATTGATTGCTTCTGTGGACAGGTGTCTTTTATACAGGTAACAAACTGTGATTAGGAGCACTCCCTTTAAGAGTGTGCTCCTAATCTCAGCTCGTTACCTGTATAAAAGACACCTGGGAGCCAGAAATCTTTCTGATTGAGAGGGTGTCAAATACTTATTTCCCTCATTAAAATGCAAATCAATGTATAACATTTTTTACATGCGTTTTTCTGGATTTTTTTTGTTGTTATTCTGTCTCTCACTGTTCAAATAAACCTACCATTAAAATTATTGACTGATCATTTCTTTGTCAGTGGGCAAACGTACAAAATCAGCAGGGGATCAAATACTTTTTTCCCTCACTGTATGTAAGAATGCTGTTCATTGACTATAGCTCAGCATTCAACACCATAGTATCCTCCAAGCTCATCATCAAGCTCGATGTCCAGGGTCTGAACCCCGCCCTGTGCTACTGGGTCCTGGACTTCCTGACGGGCCGCCCCCAGGTGGTGAAGGTAGGAAACAACATCTCCACTTTGCTGATCCTCAACACTGGGGCCTCACAAGGGTGCGTGCTCAGCTCCCTCCTGTACTCCCTGTTCAACTATGACTGCGTGGCCAAGCACGCCTCCAACTTAATCATCAAGTTTCCAGATGACACAACAGTAGTAGGCTTGTTTACCAACAATGACGAGACCGCCTACAGGGAGGAGGTGAGGGCCCTGGGAGTGTGGTGCCAGGAAAATAACCTCTCACTCAATGTCAACAAAACAAAAGAGATGATTGTGGACTTCAGGAAACAGCAGAGCGTGCACCCCCCTATCCACATCGACTGGACCGCAGTAGAGAAGATGGAAACCTTCAAGTTCCTTGGCGTACACATCACCGACAAACTGAAATGGGCCACCCACGCAGACAGTGTGGTGAAGAAGGCACAACAGAGCCTCTTCAACCTCAGGAGGCTGAAGAAATTCGGCTTGGCACCTAAATCCCTTACAAACTTTTACAGATGCACAATTGAGAGCATCCTGTCGGGCTGTATCACCACCTGGTACGGCAACTGCACCACCCTCAACCGCAGGGCTCTCCAGAGGGTGGTGTGGTCTGCCGAAAATCATTATCGGGGGCAAACTACCCGCCCTCCAAGATACATACAGCACCCGATGTCACAGGAAGGCCAAAAAGATCATCAAGGACATCAACCACCCGAGCCACTGCCTGTTCACCCCGCTATCATCCAGAAGGCGAGGTCAGTACAGGTGCATCAATGCTGGGACCGAGAGAATGAAAAACAACTTCTATCTCAAGGCCATCAGACTGTTAAATAGCCAACACTAGCACATTAGAGGCTGCTGCTGCCTATTGAAATCACTGGCCACTTTAAGAAATGGAACACTAGTCACTTTAATAATGTTTACAGTCACTTTAATAATGTTTACATATCTTGCACTACCCATCTCATATGTATTTACTGCATTCTATTCTATACTATTCTACTGTATCTTAGTCCATGCCGCTCTGTCATTGCTTGTCCATATATGTATATTTTCTTAAATTCCATTCCTTACTAGTTTTGTACAGTGGGGAAAAAAAGTATTTAGTCAGCCACCAATTGTGCAAGTTCTCCCACTTAAAAAGATGAGAGAGGCCTGTAATTTTCATCATAGGTACACGTCAACTATGACAGACAAATTGAGAAAAAAAAATCCAGAAAATCACATTGTAGGATTTTTAATGAATTTATTTGCAAATTATGGTGGAAAATAAGTATTTGGTCAATAACAAAAGTTTCTCAATACTTTGTTATATACCCTTTGTTGGCAATGACACAAGTCAAAACGTTTTCTGTAAGTCTTCACAAGGTTTTCACACACTGTTGCTGGTATTTTGGCCCATTCCTCCATGCAGATCTCCTCTAGAGCAGTGATGTTTTGGGGCTGTCACTGGGCAACACAGACTTCCAACTCCCTCCAAAGATTTTCTATGGGGTTGAGATCTGGAGACTGGCTAGGCCACTCCAGGACCTTGAAATGCTTCTTACGAAGCCACTCCTTCGTTGCCCGGGCGGTGTGTTTGGGATCATTGTCATGCTGAAAGACCCAGCCACGTTTCATCTTCAATGCCCTTGCTGATGGAAGGAGGTTTTCACTCAAAATCTCACGATACATGGCCCCAATCATTCCTTCCTTTACACGGATCAGTCGTCCTGGTCCCTTTGCAGAAAAACAGCCCCAAAGCATGATGTTTCCACCCACATGCTTCACAGTAGGTATGGTGTTCTTTGGATGCAACTCAGGATTCTTTGTCCTCCAAACACGACGAGTTGAGTTTTTACCAAAAAGTTCTATTTTGGTTTCATCTGACCATATGACATTCTCCCAATCCTCTTCTGGATCATCCAAATGCACTCTAGCAAACTTCAGACGGGCCTGGACATGTACTGGCTTAAGCAGGGGGACACGTCTGGCACTGCAGGATTTGAGTCCCTGGCGGCGTAGTGTGTTACTGATGGTAGGCTTTGTTACTTTGGTCCCAGCTCTCTGCAGGTCATTCACTAGGTCCCCCCGTGTGGTTCTGGGATTTTTGCTCACCGTTCTTGTGATCATTTTGACCCCACGGGGTGAGATCTTGCGTGGAGCCCCAGATCGAGGGAGATTATCAGTGGTCTTGTATGTCTTCCATTTCCTAATAATTGCTCCCACAGTTGATTTCTTCAAACCAAGCTGCTTACCTATTGCAGATTCAGTCTTCCCAGCCTGGTGCAGGTCTACAATTTTGTTTCTGGTGTCCTTTGACAGCTCTTTGGTCTTGGCCATAGTGGAGTTTGGAGTGTGACTGTTTGAGGTTGTGGACAGGTGTCTTTTATACTGATAACAAGTTCAAACAGGTGCCATTAATACAGGTAATGAGTGGAGGACAGAGGAGCCTCTTAAAGAAGAAGTTACAGGTCTGTGAGAGCCAGAAATCTTTCTTGTTTGTAGGTGACCAAATACTTATTTTCCACCATAATTTGCAAATCAATTCATTAAAAATCCTACAATGTGATTATTATTATTTTTTTTTTCAATTTGTCTGTCATAGTTGACGTGTACCGATGATGAAAATTACAGGCCTCTCTCATCTTTTTAAGTGGGAGAACATGCACAATTGGTGCCTGACTAAATACTTTTCCCCCCCACTGTATGTATTAAGTATATGTTGTAAAATTGTTAGATATTACTTGTTAGATATTACTGCACTGTCGGAGCTAGAAGCACAAGCATTTCACTACACCCGCTATAACATCTGCTAAACACTTGTATGTGACAAATAACATTTGATTTGATTTGATGTTTGTGCGTGTGGGCCCACGTGCATGTACAATAGTGTATGACTATATACAAACATTTTTGCCAGAGGATCAGTGATGGAGCCACCTGAATCTCTCCCTCTCATCATCTTCCTTCTCCTCCCTGTGTTGATAGTTGTCGTTGGCAGTGCTATATGAGTCTCTCCCTCCAGGAGACTGATGGCAGTAACTGCAGTAGTAATCAAAGGGCTGTGCAGGGAGCTGTTCTGCTGCATACTCTTATGTCAACAAGGAGCTCATCGCTACCCCCTCTCCTCTCCTTTGTCCTGCAACCCTTCCCCAGACTGTCGATGTAAAGGAATTACCTGGGTCATGCTCATTAGGACACCCAATGGGAAATGTCTGAAATTATTTTGCTTATTGGACCAGGATGTCCAGTTAGTCCCTCCCTTTTCAGTCTTTTTTCTTAAATCCCATGACTTTACTGGACTGCTCTATGCCACAAGATAGATGTGTATATGACACATCTGTTCAATAATAATGTGTGTTAATCTTCTAGCCCTTTCATTTCTATACCAACTCGTCTGTTGACTATACTGTGAATGCAATGTCATGCATCACTGGGTTGTTTGTGGTAATTATTTGTGGTAATTATTACGGTGTTGAACAGCATTTTGGGTTGGCATACTGTGTGATGGTTGGTGGGAGCCGCTGTGCCATTCGCTCGCTCTGTCTATATTTTCCACTCTGGGCTCTGTTTTAACAAACCTAACGCAAATGTAAATCTCAGCGCACCTGCTGTTGCATTGTTGGTGTGTCAGAAATATTTGTGATATTTTTTGACAGTGGGAATTATTGGCGCAACACCTGTCATTAGTGCAAAGAGGCAGTGCCCATTTTTACAAGTCGAAATTGCCTTAACACCAGAAATAGAGCCCCCTGTGTTAGTTAATGGATAGCCCTGCAAAGACCTAGGTCATTTTTGTCTGGTAAGGAGTAATTTTTTTGTGTGTGATTTTATTGAACCGATAGGACAGTGGAGAGAAGACAGATAGCGACTGTGTGTTTGTGTCGTGCAGGTGGACCAATGCAATGTGTATGACAGTGGCTGTGTGTTTGTGTCTTGCATGACAGTTACTGTGTGTTTGTGTCTTGTAGGGGGACCAACCGGAGGAACCCTGCGGGGGGCGGGACTGTTCCACCTGCCAGTGTTTCCCTGCCAAAGGAGCCCAGGTAAGACTACTTACACTTACAGTACACACTGTCCAATCACAACATAGACCACAGTGTGACATCCCACACCACACATTCTAACCAGGAATTGCCATAAACCACAGAAGGGGTGCTCAATCCTTGGAGTATGTAAATGAAGTGATGGGGAAGAAATGTCCCTTCAATTGAAATGCTGATGTGTTTTCAGAGCAAACTTCTACGTCAGAACCGTCATGCCAGCCCTAACCGTCAGTCTGTAACCAGTTTGGATGTATGGTTTATGTGAATGAAACAGCTGGAGTGTTTCTAGCCCCAGGAGCCAAGTGTCACAACGTTGCCATATCAAATTAATTATAATAAAACAAAAGCATTCTACCGCAGCTGACCTGAATGAATGAATTTACATAATATGGGGCTATTATGTTTAGTTTTATGCTCATACACTGTAAAACCAAGTGTTTAGGGATCTGAACGCATAACTAAACACTTTTCGGTAACTTATTTAAATGAAAATGTGTCTCAGTGTTTCGATTTTAAACACAATAACATGTTTATTCACTAACACTTTTTAAAAACAGGAACACATTTATTCAGCACAAGGCGTTTAGGTTTTAAGCAGTACTGTAGGGTGTAAAGCCATACTTGCATATTTCCCAGCATGTTTTTCGAGCGAATGTGAGAGACATGGTTGTTGCAACTCTTAATCCGCTTTATTACCATATACTATATACATTTCAAAAAGCCTTTAGTTATGGTCTATTTGTCCTCAATATTTTGGTATGAAAATTCTGGCTCATGTGCCACATCAGACCTGCAAATCACGATGCTCTGGTTTGTGAAGTGATTAGTAATTCCTATCGGAATCCAGCCAGAGAGAGGATATCCAACAATTGGAATATTTTATCACCTACAACTTGCCCTCAGAATGACTGCTAAAGATGAAAGACTACCTGAACCATCTAAACTGGAATAACATCTCAGTAAGGGGTGCAATAAATCCAACTCCTTACAGATTGGATTAGTTTAGAAAAATGTAAGTTATTTAGCTTTGTTTAGTATAAGATCAGTTAATCAATGTGTATGAGGAAAAGAATACTAAAACAATCTTTTCTCAAAATCTACCTGTAACAAAGCATGCTGGGAAATATGATAATGAGGCCCCTCCCACATCTTTTTCACTCTGAGATATGATGGGAAAGACACTTAGGAGATATATTATGTTCTCCTGGTTGGAAACTGACTGGGAAAAGCTGACTATCATGTTAAATCTTGCATTCTAAACTCATGTGTTTAAGATGAGAACACTTATTGGCAAATCTAAATTTCTAATGTTTAAGTTTTAAAGACAGACATTTAGGTTATACATGTGTCACGTTTCATGGTTTTAGAGTGTAGATTTCTAAGGTTTGAGAATCCCAGCATAGATTTTGAGCTGAAGCTGGTAGGGATGTAATGGCAGAGACACAAGGGAATGTGGAAATAATATGTGGAGAGTAGATCTATAGAACCACAGCGCTGTTCAAGATCAGGTGCCATACAGCAGCTTGCGAAAATATTCACCCCAATTGGCCTTTTTCCTATTTTGTTGCCTTACAACCTGGAATTAAAATGGATTTTTTGGGGGTTTGTATCATTTGATCCACACAACATACCTACCACTTTGAAGATGCAAAATATTTTTTTTCTTGTGAAACAAACAAGAAATAAAACCACAAAAAAAAGGACACTTGAGCGTGCATAACTATTCACCCCCCCCCCCAAGTCAATACGTTGTAGAGCCACCTTTTGCAGCAATTACAGCTGCAAGTCTCTTGGGGTATGTCTCTATAAGCTTGGCACATCTAGCCACTGGAATTTTTGCCCATTCTTCAAGGCAAAACTGCTCCAACTCCTTCAAGTTGGATGGGTTCTGCTGGTGTACAGCAATATTTAAGTCATACCACAGATTCTCAATTGGATTGAGGTCTGGGCTTTGAATAGGCCATTCCAAGACATTTAAATGTTTCCCCTTAAACCACTCAAGTGTTGCTTTAGCAGTATGATTAGGGTCATTGTCCTGCTGGAAGGTGAACATCCGTCCCTGTCTCAAATCTCTGGAAGACTGAAACAGGTTTCCCTCAAGAATTTCCTTGTATTTAGCGCCATCCATCACTCCTTCAATTCTGACCAGTTTCCCAATGGCTTTTTTCTGGCCACTCTTCCGTAAAGCCCAGCTCTGTGGAGTGTACGGCTTAAAGTGGTCCTATGGACAGATACTCCAATCTTCGCTGTGGAGATTTGCAGCTCCTTCAGGGTTATATCTGGTCTCTTTGTTGCCTCTCTGATTAATGTCCTCCTTGCCTAGTCCGTGAGTTTTGGTGGGCGGCCCTCTCTTGGCAGGTTTGTTGTGGTGCCATATTCAATTTTTTTTATATTGGATTTAATGGTGCTCCGTGGGTGTTACAGGAGGGGTTCGCAGTTCCGGAGCAACCCACAAGGTGTCATCCTCCAACAACCTTAGGCACCTCTTCACTCACAGTCTGGACTAATCATTATCTTATTGGTGTCACCTGCTCTCCTGTGTAGTTATGCCCTCACTTCCCTGTGTTGCCTTGCTCAGTTTTCTCTGCTAGTTTCTCCATATCCAGCAGTACTATGCAGTGTCTGATCGGAGACCTATGAACAGGTACTTGAGAAGTGTTCTCCCTGTTTCGTTATTTGTTTCAGTCTTAGGTAGTATTTTGTATTTTGGCTGTCAGCCGGTTTTTGGAGACTTATTTGTTCCACCTTTCTTTTATCATGATAAGTCCGTTATTTTGTATTCTGGTTTCGGGACCACCTGTAAAGATCCTTGTTTCACCATCTCTGTCTACTGCCTACTGTATATCCTGCACCGCACCTGGGTCACACCTCACACCAACTCTTACAGAAAACTGAGCCACTATGGCCAAGCGGAGCCAGCACAGAATTGGAGTGCATTGGCAACACAGAGAGCTATGCTGAACCAACACGACCACAGCCTGCAGCAGATCACCGAGAATCTCCGCCAGCTGACGATCGCCTTGCAGAGCTGGGTGGACACCCGACCAGCCCCGGCAGCGGCGTCTCCAGTCTCGCCTGTGACATCGCGGGAACCCCGCTTACCATCTCCGGAGAGGTATGACGGACGTCCAGAGGGCTGCAGGGAATCCTCACCCAGTGTTCCCTGGTATTCAGCATACAACCCTTCTCCTTCCCGACGGAGCAGGGCCGGGTTGCCTACATCATCACTCTGTTGACGGGTCAGGCCCTTTCCTGTGCTAATGCGGAGTGGGAGAGCCAAATTCCGGTGTGCTCTGACTCCTACCAATTCACCCGGGAGCTACGCAAGGTGTTCGACATCTCTCGGGTGGTGTCGGGGCACGAGGCCAGGAGGCAGCTCATGGCCTGTCGGCAGGGTGACCGTTCGGTGGCGGACTACTCCGTGGAGTTCTGGACCCGGGCTTGAGAGGCAGGATGGGAGGAGGCCGCCCTGGTCATCCTTTACGCAACAGGGGCTATCGGAGGGGATGAAGGACAAAATCTCCTTCAGGGAGCTGCCTGAGTGGGTAGACAATCGGCGTCGTGAGAGGGCGCATGAGAGAGGGATGACACAAGGAAATGGGAGGGCTCGCTAGTATCGGGAGGGGTGCTAGCGAGCCGGAACCGAAACCCCAACTCCAGAGACTCCCGGACTTTTCTCTCCGTCAGGGTTCAGTGGGCCCACGCTGCGCGTCGGGCGCATTCACTGGTGGACTCTGGGGCCGCGGGAAACCTGATGGACGTGGGGTTGGCCCAAGGGTGGAGTGTTACGTTACTGCCCTCTCCAAGCCGGTTCCGGTCATGGGACTGGACGGCAGGCCATAGGGGTCGTGCTTCATCACCCGGCGCACTGTCCCCGTGCATGTCCGGGTGGTAGAGGGGCTATGGGAGGATATCCAGTTTTTCATTGTGGACTCTTGAGTGTCTCCTCGTTCTCGGGAACCCCTGGCTGGTCTTCCACAAATCCCGGATAGACTGGTCCACGCGGCGGCTCATCCTGGAGGGAGGCTCCGCCCCTGTCCTGTTCCGGTCTCCACCGACCACTCATTAGCCCAAACCACAGTCCCAGGCCACCTGCCAGTCTTCACTTCTTCCCCAGGTTCCGCACTCCGAACCGTCTACCGCCTAGCGGCGGTTGCCACCGGGAGGACGGCGGCTACATACTCCATCACCAGCCCAGACCTGTCAGGCGTTCCCCGGGAGTATTGGGATCTGGGGGAGCTGTTTAGTAAGAGGCGTGCCAAGGGCCTACCTCCTCAAAGGCCAAATGAATGCGCTATCGATCTCCTGCCGGGCGCCATGCCCACACGAGGGCAATTGTTTTCCTTGTCCCGGCCGGAGACGCTGGCCATGAGGGAGTATATCGACCAGGCACTCGTCGAGGGTCACATCCGTCCCTCTACCTCACCTGCGGCCGCGGGATTCTTCTTCATGGGGAAAAAGGACGGTGGGCAGCAGCCGGCATTGATTACCGGGCGCTCAATGACATGAAGGTTAGAACCGCTACCGACTCCCCCTGATGACAACGGCATTCAAGTCGTTGTAGGGAGCCCGGGTCTTCACCATCTGGACTTACGCAATGCCTACAACCTGGTGAGGATTCGGGAGGGGGACGAGTGGAAGACAGCTTTTAACACACCCAGTGGGCATTCCAAGTACCAAGTCATGCCGTTCGGTCTAGCCAACGCGCCTGCGGTGTTCCAGGCGTTGGTCAATGACATGCTCCGGGACCTCCTTGACTACAGCGTCTTCGTGTATTTGGATGACATAATATTCTCAAAGGACATGTGTGAACACCAGCAGCACGTTCAGCAGGTCCTCCAACGCCTTCTCCGTCACCAGCTCTATGTCAAGGCGGAGAAATGTGTGTTCTACACAGAGACAGTCTCCTTCCTGGGGTTCATCGTCACCCAGGGGGACCTACGGATGGACCCAGCCAAGGTCAGTGCGGTACTGGACTGGCTCCAGCCCTCATCCCTCAAGCAACTACAGCGGTTTTTAGGGTTCGCTAATGTCTATAGGCGATTTATTTGCAATTTTAGCTCCCTAGCCGCTCCCCTGACAGCGTGCGCTCCTTCGCCTGGACCCCGGAAGCGGGGAACACATTTGATGCGCTTAAGAAGTGCTTTACATCGGCCCCGGTCCTAGGGCATCCTGATCCGTCCCTGCCATTCATTGTGGAGGTGGATGATTCAGATGTTGCGGTGGGAGCAATCCAGTCCCAGCGGTTCCTTACAGACAGTAAGACTCACCCCTGCGCGTTTTTCTCCCGTCGGCTATCCCCGGCGGAGCAGAATTATGACGTGGGGAACCGTGAGTTGCTAGCGGTCAAGCTCACCCTGGGGGAGTGGAGGCATTGGCTAGAGGGGGTCGCCCATCCATTCGTCGTATGGACGGACCATAAGAACGTAGCATACATTCAGGGGGCCAAGAGGCTCAACTCGTGCCAGGCCATGTGGGCGTTGTTCTTCACCAGGTTCCGGTTCACCATCTCATACCGTCCGGGGTCGAAGAACACCAAGCCTGACGCGCTCTCCCGGCAGTTCAACCCCATGGACCTGGTGGAGAGGGACAAATCATTGTCCCCAAAGCCCTGATTGCTGCCCCAGATTCGTGGGGAATCGATAGGCTGGTCAGAGCAGGGGCGCTGTTACAGGAGGGGGTCACAGTTCCGGAGCTACCCACTAGGTGTCATCCTCCGACAACCTTAGGCACCTCCTCACTCACAGTCTGGACTAATCATTATCTTATTGGTGTCACCTGTGTCTACCTGTTCACCGGTGTATTTATGGCCTCACTTCCCTGTGTTTCCTTGCTCAGTTTTCTCTGCTAGTTTATCTATGTCCAGCAGTACTACGCATTGTCTGATCGAAGACCTATGAACAGGTACTTGAGAAGTATTTTGTATTTTGGCTGTCAGACGGTTTTTGGAGACTTATTTGCTCCGCCTTTCTTTTATCTTGATAAGTCCGTTATTTTGTATTCTGGCTTTGGGACCACCAGTAAAGATCCTTGTTTCACCATCTCTGCCTACTGCCTACAGTATATCCTGCAATACACCTGGATCACTTCTCACACCAACCCTTACAGTGGGATGTTCAAAGTTTCTGATATTTTTTTATAACCCAACCCCGATCTGTACTTCTCCACAACTTTGTCCCTGACCTGTTTGGAGAGCTCCTTGGTCCTTCATGGTGCCGCTTGCTTGGTGGTGCCCCTTGCTTAGTGGTGTTGTAGACTATGGGGCCTTTCAGAACAGGTGTACTGTATATATACTGAGATCATGTGACAGATCATGTGACACTTAGATTGCACACAGGTGGACTTTATTTAACTAATTATGTGACTTCTGAAGGTAATTGGTCACACCAGATCTTATTTAGGGGCTTCATATCAAAGGGGGTGAATACATATGCACTCACCACTTTTCCATTATTTATTTTTTAGAATTTTTTGAAACAAGTTATTTTTTTCATTTCACTTCACCAATTTGGACTATTTTGTGTATGTCCATTACATGAAATCCAAATAAATATCAATTTAAATTACAGGTTGCCAAAGGGGATGAATAATTTTACAAGGCACTGTATGTATCAAGTGCTGATTTAATATCAGTTTTGCCTTTTAGATCTCAATGAATACCATTACATGGGCAGAGGGGACCTTCTCCTAGATCAGACACTCCTACTCTGAGACCCTTGATACAGTGCATACAGGCCCTGGTCACCAAACACAGTGAGGACACCAGTAGTGCCAGACCTCCAGTCACAGGGTAGCGCAGAACAGTGCCTTCATAAAGGAAATGGTGTAACCTTCAGCCTCCCTAAAAATGACTTTCACTCTCTAGAGATTGGGCAGACTATGATAATATTAACATTGAGATGTATTTAAGAGATTTAGAAGAGTTTGAAGTCTGGGTTTAGGGCTCTGGGCATTGACCAACAGGGCTAAGTACGAGACTTGGTTTGGGGGGAGGGGGATAGAGAACAAAGAGGGGTCTTAAAATGGTCCCAGTGTGTTTCTGGGGTAGAGAGTGGTAAAACACTGCCTAGTGAGTGTGTTAATGGAGGAAAGACGCTTATAGTGAGACACAGCTAATGGGATTAGCGGTGTTTCGTATCAGGGGGGGATTTCCCTCACTGCACACACACACACGTGCGCATGCATGTACTCATTGCAGATGCACACACATACAAACACATACACACCCCGTCCTCTACCCACCCTGCTGAGATGTCAGCACACTGACCTAGATGTGTGCCAGCTTAATGAGCCTTAGCACGCTCACTCCCATTCAGGTGTGTTGCAATCGCAGGTCTATGTAATAAATGCTATGAAAATGTTTATCCCCCCACAACACATTACAGCAATATTCCATCTTCACGTCTGCTCACACATTTTCAGTTATGCTTATGGGTAGGTACAAGGTAGTGTAAGGGCACAGATGCCACAGAGGCAGCCAGATTCCCAATGATATCCTTTACCAGAAAAGTGACAAATTTACTGCATCCTTGTAAAGCTGAAGAGCACAATTACAGTGAGCAGTGCAGTAAAGTGAGTGTGCACAGGTACTCAAAGAAGCTTCAAGAGCCAAGGTAGACAAGACATACACGCATGCATGCATGCACAGACATGTAGACAGAATACCACAAACACACACACACACACACACACACACACATGCATGCACACACACACACACACACACACACACACACACACACACACACACACACACACGCACACACACACACACACCTGTTCATTGATGAAGTGCCCTTTCAGAAGGCCTCCTCTTTAATCAGTCTATAGTGGCAGGGGGAGCGACTGGTGAGAGGGGACTAGAGATCCCTGGAATGTGGAAGGATGAAGAGCTCAGTCATAAATTAGTAATGATCCTCTAATCACCAGATTCCAACAGCCACCAATGATTATGGCGTTAACATACAACCACCAATGATTATGGCGTTAACATACAACCACCAATGAATACAGACTATAGGCACAGCCCCTAGAGCTAGCACACAGCTACCAATGAATACAGAATATACAGTGCATTCGGAAAGTATTCAGACCCCTTGACTTTTTCCACATTTTGTTACATTACAGCCTTATTCTAAAATTGATTAAAACAATACAAATCCTCATCAATGTATACACAATATCCTATAATGACAAAGCAAAAACAGGTTTTTAGAATTTTTTGCAATTGTATAAAAAATTGAAATATCACATTTACTTAAGTTTCAGATCCTTTACTCAGTACTTTGTTGAAGCACCTTTGGCAGCGATTACAGCCTCGAGTCTTCTTGGTTATGACGCTACAAGCTTGGCACACCTGTATTTGGGGAGTTACTCCCATTCTTCTCTGCTGATCCTCTCAAGCTCTGTCAGGTTGAATGGAGAGCGTCGCTGCACACCTATTTTCAGGTCTCTCCAGAGATGTTCGATCGGGTTCAAGTCTGGACTCTGGCTGGGCCACTCAAGGACATTCAGAGACTTGTCCCAAAGCCACTCCTGCGTTGTCTTGGCTGTGTGCTTCGGGATGTTGTCCTGTTGGAAATCGAACCTTCACCCCAGTCTGAGGTCCTGAGCGCTCTGGAGCAGGTTTTCATCAACAATCTCTCTGTACTTTGCTCCGTTCATCTTTCCCGCGACCCTAACTATTCTCCTTGCTGCTGAAAAACATCCCCACAGCATGATGCTGCCACCACAATGCTTCACCGTAGGGATGGTGCCAGGTTTTCTCCAGACAAGACGTTTGGCATTCAGGCCAAAGAGTTTAATCTTGGTTTTATCAGACCAGAGAATTGTGTTTCTCAAGGTTCTCCCATCTCCACAGACGAACTCTGGAGCTCTGTCAGAGTGACCATCTGGTTCTTGGTCACCTCCCTGACCAAGGCCCTTCTTCCCCGATTGCTCAGTTTGGCCGGGCGGCCAGCTCTAGGAAGAATCTTGGTGGTTCCAAACTTATTCCATTTAAGAATGATGGAGGCCACTGTGTTCTTGGGGGACCTTCAATGCTGCAGAAATGTTACTGTTGTGTTTTTGGACATTTGCATCTCTTTCCAGCTCAGGCCACTACCTCCACCTGCTTCAAGATGTCCACTATCATCACCGTGCCCAAGAAAGGGAAAGTAGCTGAATTGAATGATACCGTCCCATAGCACTCACATCCGTCATCATGAAGTTCTTAGAGAAGCTAGTCAAAGACCACATCACCTCCTCCCTCCCCGACACACTCAACCCTCTCCAAATCACCTACAGCCCTGACAGATTCACAGACAATGCAATTGCCATTGCACTGCACACTGCCCTCACCCACATGGACAAAAGGAATGCATATGTGAGGATGCTGTTCATCAACTACAGCTCGGCCTTCAATAACATAGTGCCCTCTAAGCTCACCACAAAGCTCACAGCCCTGGGAATGAACTCCTCTCTAGGCAATTGGGTCCTGGACTTCCTGATGGGCTGCCCCCAGGTGGTGAAGCTAGTCAACGTCAAGTTTGCTAATGAAATGACAGTAGTAGGCCTGATTCCCCGAGTGGCACAGCGGTCTAAGGCACTGCATCTCAGTGCTAGAGGCGTCACTACAGACCCTGGTTCGATTCCAGGCTGTATCACAACCTGGCCGTGATTGGGAGTCCCATAGGGCAGCACACAATTGGCCCAGCATCGTCCGGGGTAGGCTGTCATTGTAAAAAAGTATTTGTTTTTAACTGACTTGCCTAGTTAAATAAAGGTAAAATAAAAATTACTAACAACGACGAGATGACATACAGGGAGGAGGTAAGCACTGTGATGGCGTGGTGCCTCTACCTCAATGTCTGCAAAACAAAGGAGCTGATTGTGGACCTCAGGAGGAACCAGGCTGGGCACGCCCCCATCCTCATCAATGGGGCAGCTGTGGAGACGGTCAAAAACTTCAAGTTCCTCGGCGTGCATATCTCCGAGAAGCTGAAATGGTCAAACCACACGGACACCGTGGTGAAGAAGGCACGTCAGCGACTCTTCAACCTCAGGATACTGAATAAATTTGGCCTGTCTCAGAGGGCCCTCTCAGTGTTCTACAGGAGTACCATCGAGAGCATACTTTTGGGCTGCATCACAGCCTGGTATGGCAACTCCACCGCTGTGGACTGCAAGGCGCTACAGAGGGTGGCGTGCTTAGCTGAGAGCACCATTGGGTGCACACTGCCTGTCCTCCAGGAAACCTACAACACCACATGTTGCAGGAAGGCCAAGAAAATAATCAGGGACCCCAGCCACCCGAGTCATGGCCTGTTCTCCCCGCTTCCGTCACAGTACAGGAGCATCAGCGTGATAACTGGAAGACTGGCCAATAGCTTCTACCCCCAGACCATAAGGCTGCTGTATAGCCACTAGGCAGCTACCTGCTCCCCTGTCCCATCTCCTGCCCCCCCCCCCCCCCCCCACTCACTTCCTACCCCCCACCCCATTACCCTTATAGATACTCCCCCGACAAACAATGAACATGAGCATTTTTAGACCCTCCCTCTTTCAGTGTGTTTTTTTCCATTTGGTGCCAAATGAACATGACCCTGTTGACATCATGAAAGGTGTGAGTAGTGGTGTGCTGACACTCCAACCAGAAATTGAAATATTTAATAAAGTCCAGATAGGGTGCTCAGTCCTTGTAGTGTGTCACTGAGTTGTTGAGAAGAAAAGGTTCAGGGCAGCAACTGAAATACCTTCAATGGTCGTTAATGCTGACGCTGGGTTGAAAGCTAATGAAAAGTGTGTTTTCTGTAGAGAATCTGTAGAGTGCAGATTCATTGGGAACCTGAATCCAGGCAAGAGACAAGGTCAAGGTCACACACCTTTTTATGAACTACAGACAAGACACTGGCAACTCATTAATGACAGCTATGGTAGTTAAATATTGAGAGCTTATCTAGTCCACAGAGCAAAAATGACACTACAAGGACCAGAGCACACACATACACACACTGATTATGACCTCGATTTCAACAAGAAGTAGATGTCTGACCTCTCGACACCTCAACAAATTCTTACAACTGCGACAAAACACACTCTAGCTGACACACCTGTCATTATGTATAATTTGTGTGGTAAATACAGGTAAACACTTCTTTGAAGTTATGTAAGAGTTGGTTAAACGTTGGAGTTGGAACCACTACTTGTTCTGGTGATGGGTGTACTGGTCAAGGCCTGGTAAGAGGCTGTAGGAGCTACAAACCTGTTGTATCTGAGTTGGTTAAATGTTGGAGTTGGAACCATTACTTGTACTGGTGGTGAGTGTACTGGCCTGGTTAAGGCCTTGCTTGCGGAGGCCTGGTGAGAGGCTGTAGGAGCGACTAGCTGAGTTGTATTTGGACAGCTGGGGCGCGACTGTAATTCGCTGTACTAGCCTCCATGGCTTGGCTCACACAATGGCTGCTGTGACACGGACTCAATGGGAATCAGGGGTCTTAGTGATTTTCACAGGCCTGCGAGCTGGGAGAAAGACAGGGGCACGCAGAGTGTTCAGCACTGAGCTTCTGTCACATCCACTCTGAACACGCCAGTCAACACCGGCTCTATTCCCTAGTGCTGCACACACTTACACTAAGACAAAGACACACACACAAGTAGACACCCACACATACGCATAGAGTACATTTTCCCCGTCATACCCTTTTCAAATACAGACACATACAGACACAAACACACACACTTCCTCACAATTTAGTTTAACTCACTAGCATAAACGTTACAGTTCTATTCAAGCAAAACACACACTTTTACACTCACACTGTGTGACTGTATCCACAGTGGTATTGGTTGACACTGTGGCTAGAGTGTGTGTATGGGAACAGCCTGCTATAGTAAAACTAAGTCAGAGCTGTGCCTCCCTGGTATAGACCTAGAGCCATGGTATTAGAACAACGTCCTGCTTTACTCTTATGGGTAGCTACACCCACTATGGCCGCCGGTCCACCCATCACAGAAAATGTACTTGAATGGGAATGTATGTCCTAGTAATTATATTTCTCTGCCTGTAGACCATGGTGACTGCAGACTAGAAGCTAGACTCAGACAGAAAATATGAATCAATATTTTAATCAAAGTGTGTGTGTGGTGTGTGGTATGTGTGTGTGGTGTGTGGTATGTTAATTTTTAAATTTAAATTAATTGTGTGTGTGGTGTGTGTGGTGTGTGGTATGTGTGTGTGGTGTGTGGTATGTGGTGTGTGGTGTGTGTGGTGTGTGTGTGTGTGTGTGTGTGTGTGTGTGTGTGTGTGTGTGTGTGTGTGTGTGTGTGTGTGTGTGCGTGCGTGCTGCCCCCTACTGACCCCTACTGCCCCATGTGACTTGAATGAGGCACACCCTAATTCCAAAGACTTCTGACTATGTAAAATCACAACATTGACTTATTGAATGTCTTTGAATGCATCATTTAATCTTTATTTATTTATACAGCTGGTGGGTCTAATCCTGAATGCTGATTGGTTAAAACCACATTCTAGCCGGTCTCTATTCCACAAGTTACCACCGGCTAAATCTATGACGTTAAAATGCCTATTTACTCTGTTCCATCTGACTGCACAATCCACTGTCTCATCAGCCCAGCCAGGCACTTTATCGACTTGATCTCAACTATGAAAACCATCTAGACATTACCTCACATTTCTTTTAGATTAACATTTAGTTTTCAACAGCGGAGATTTGTATAAACCTTGTCTGTCTCTCTGACATTTGCAACATTGTTCCAATATTCAAATTCGATCTCCAGCTGTCCCATAGTAATGAATGAGTCGGGATGAGACAGACAGGCAGGCAGCGTTTCTCAGCCAGTCAAAATCATGAATCAGCTGGCATCATTTTAGTGCCTTCGGAAAGTATTCAGACCCCTTGACTTTTTCCATATTCTGTTACGTTACAGCCTTATTCGGAAATTGATTAAATTGTTTTTTTACTCAACAATCTACACACAATACCCCATAATGACAAACCAAAAACAGTTTTTTAGAAATTGTACTTAATTCATAAAAATAAAATAAAATGGAAATATAACATTTACATAAGTATTCAGAACCTTTACTCAGTACTTTGTTGAAGCACCTTTGGCAGCGATAACAGCATCGAGTCTTCTTGGGTATCACGCTACAAGCTTGGCACACCTGTATTTGGGGAGTTTCTACCATTCTTCTCTGCAGATCCTCTCAAGCTCTGTCAGGTTGGATGGGGAGCATTGCTGCACAGCTATTTTCAGGTCTCTCCAGAGATGTTAGATCGGGTTCAATTCCCATCTGGAGCAGGTTTTCATCAAGGATCTCTCTGTACTTTGCTCAGTCCCTGCTGCTGAAACACATCCCCACAGCATGATGCTGCCCCCACCATGCTTCACCGTAGGGATTGTGCCAGGTTTCCTCCAGACGTGACGCTTGGCATGCAGGCCAAAGAGTTCAATCTTGGTTTCATCAGACCAGAGAATCTTGTTTCTCATGGTCTGAGAGTCATTTAGGTGCCTTTTGGCAAACTCCAAGCGGGCTGTCATGTGCCTTTTACTGAGGAGCGGCTTCCGTCTGGCCACTTTACCATAAAGGCCTGATTGGTGGAGTGCTGCAGAGATGGTTGTCATTCTGGAAGGTTCTCCCATCTCCACAGAGGAACTCTGGAGCTCTGTCAGAGTGACCATCGGGTTCTTGGTCACCTCCCTGACCAAGGACATTCTCCCCCGATTGCTCCGTTTGGCCGGGCGGCCAGCTCTAGGAAGAGTCTTGGTGGTTCTAAACTTCTTCCATTTAAGAATGATGGCCAATGTGTTCTTGGGGACCTTCAATGCTGCAGAACCTTTTTGGTACCATTCCCTAGATCTGTGTTTTGACACAATCCTGGCTCTACGGACAATTCCTTCGACCTCATGGCTTGGTTTTGCTCTGACATGCACTGTCAACTGTGAGACCTTATATAGACAGGTGTGTGCCTTTCCAAATCATGTCCAATCAATTGAATTTACCACAGGTGGACTCTAATCAAGTTATAGAAACATCTCAAGGATGATCAATGGAAACAGGATGCACCTGAGCTCAGTTTTGAGTCTCATAGCAAAGGGTCTGAATACTTATGTAAATAAGGTATTTCTGTTTTAAATGTTCAAAAATGTCTAAAAACCTGTTTTCACTTTGACATTATGGGGTATTGTGTGTAGATTGCTGAGGATTTTTATTTATTTAATCAATTTTAAAATAAGGCTGTAACCCAACAAAATGTGGAATAAGTCAAGGGGTCTGAATACTTTCCGAGGGCGCTGTATACAAAGAAATGTCAATTGAAAAAAAGGTCACGTTACGAAGTGCAGCTAGTTTGCAATCTTTCCAGTTTAAGTTTGAAGTGATTGTGTTAGCTGTGTTGTTGGCTAGCTCCTCTGAACAACAGTGTCCTGGCGAGTGAGCACATTTTCTATTCCAGGCGAAATCCGCCTCATTAGCTCATTGTTATGGATATATCCAAATAAATGTCAATAGAAAACAGCTTGAACAAATGCAAATGTGGCTACTTTGCTGTTATTCTGGCTGCATTTATTGACGTGACTGTAAATTAGCCGTAGTTGTCTAGCTAGCAAGCAGGGATAAGAATGTTGCCAGCCAGTATAGCAATGGAACATTTAGAACGAATGACTGGGTCGGGTCCATAGATACAGAACAAAAAGACTGAACGACTGGGTTGTGTCTAGCAACCGAACCGACACAACAAACAACCAGCCGGCTTGGGTAGCAACTTTAGATTTGTGTCAGGACTTTATCTTGTGAAAATATGAAATAGTATGAATAAATTCATCAAAATAAAGTTTTTTATGGAAATATATCAATCATTATTTCAATATGTTGGTAACCCGTTGTATAAAATACTTTGTCCCGGGCCTAACAACACCTTTGCCAATATATCCTCCAAACACCGGCTTCTCGGGCATTACCACTTCAAAAGATTACTGCCACCACCGATCAGTCAATGAAATGGACACAGAAATAACCCATACTCTATGTTGTGGCAGTCAGTTTTTACCAGGTTTGGTTTTCTGCAAATAGATAATCTTGGTTATCACAGAACTAAAACTTGTGTAATTTGGTCAGATGCTTGTGTCTACGTTGTCTGTCCACAAGAGATAAGCAAAGAGAATAAAGCAAATATTCCTAGACTACCTGATAGTACTCTGTTATATACTGAACAAAAATATAAACGCAACATGCAACAATTACTAATATTTTACTGAGTTGCAGTTCATATAAGGGAATCAGTCAATTAAAATAAATTCATTACGCCCTAATCTATGGATTTCACATGACTGGGAATACAGATATGCATCTGTTGGTCACAGATACCTTTAAAAAAAAGGTAGGGGCGTGGATCAGAAAACCAGTCAGTATCTGGTGTGACCACCATTTGCCTCATGCAGCGCAACACATCTCCTTCACATGGAGTTGATCAGGCTGTTGATTGTGGCCTGTAGAATGCTGTCCCACTCCTCTTCAATGGCTGTGTGAAGTTGATGGATATTGGCAGGAACTGGAACACGCTGTCGTACACGTCGATTCAGAGCATCCCAAACATGCTCAATGGGTGAGTATGTCTGGTGAGTATGCAGACGATGGAAGAGCTGGGAAATGTTCAGCTTCCAGGAATTGTGTACAGATCCTTGCGACATGGGGCCTTGCATTATCATGAATGACAAGGGCCTCAGGATCTCGTCACTGTATCTCTGTGCATTCAAATTGCCATCGATAAAATGCAATTGTGTTCGTTGTCCGTAGCTTATGCCTGCCCATACCATAACCTCACCGCCATCATGGGGCACTCTGTTCACAACGTTGACATCAGTAGACCGCTCGCCCACACGATGCCATACACGTGGTCTGCGGTTGTTAGGCCAGTTGGACGTACTGCCAAATTCTCTAAAACTATGTTGGAGGCAGTTTATGTTAGAAAAATTAACATTAAATTATCTGGCAACAGCTCTGGTGGACATTTCTGCAGTCAGCATGCCAATTGCACGCTCCCTCAAAACTTGAGACATTTGTGGCATTGTGTTGTGTGACAAAACTGCACATTTTAGAGTGACCTTTTATTGTCTCAAGCACAAGGTGCACCTGTGTAATGATCATGCTGTTTAACCAGCTTCTTGATATGCCACACCTGTCAGGTGGATGGATCATCTTGGCAAAGGAAAAATGCTCACTAACAAATTTGTGCACAAAAGTTGAGAAATATAAACTTTTTGTGCGAATGAAATATTACTGATATCTTTTATTTCAGCTCATGAAACATGGGACCAACACTTCACATGTAGCGTTTATATTTTGATTCAGTGTATATAATTTACTCAGTAGGGGCCGCTAAAGACATTCTATCTACTAAACCAAAAGTACCAAGGTCTCGTCTAAACATGATAATTTTGACCACATTCAGTTGGATAATGTTCATTAGCGCACAGCGGAAAAAGTTTTAAAAATGTTTTGCAGCTGAAAACTAAAATGAGTGATTCTTATTGGACAAGTCCAGGCAATCCCTCCCTGTTTCAGTCAGTTTTCTTCCGTTTGGTGCCTAATAAACACAACACAGGGCACAATGTTGTGGAACATTCAGTTCAGATATATATACACTATATATACAAAAGTATGTGGACACCCCTTCAAATTAGTGGATCCGGCTATTTCAGCCACACCCGTTGCTGACAGGTGTATAAAATTGTGCACACAGCAATGCAATCTCCATAGACAAACATTGGCAGTAGAATGGCATTACTGAACAGCTCAGAGACTTTAAACGTGCCACCTTTCCAACATGTCAGTTTGTCAAATTTCTGCCCTGGTATAGCTGCCTCGGTCAACTGTAAATGCTGTTATTGTGAAGTGGAAATGTCTAGGAGCAACAACGGCTCAGCTGCGAAGTGGTACGTCACACAAGCTCACAGAATGGGACTGTCGAGTGCTGAAGCGCATAGCGCGTAAATATCATCTGTCCTTGGTTGCAAAACTCACTACGGAGTTCCAAACTGCCTCTGGAAGCAACGTCAGCACAATAACTGTTCGTCGGGAGTTTCATGAAATGGGTTTCCATGGCCAAGCAGCCGCACACAAGCCTAAGATCACTATGTGCAATGCCAAGCGTCGGCTGGAGTGGTGTAAAGCTCGCCACCATTGGACTCTGGAGCAGTGGAAATGCGTTCTCTGGAGTGAGGAATCATGCTTCACCGTCTGGCAGTCCAACGGACAAATTTGGGTTTAGCGGATGCCCGAACGCTACCTGCACCAATGCATAGTGCCAACGGTAAAGTTTGGTGGAGGAGGAATAATGATCTGGGGCTGTTTTTCATGGTTCGGGCTAGGCCTCTTAGTTCCAGTGAAGGGAAATCTTAGCGCTACAGCGTTCAATGACATTCTAGACGATTCTGTGCTTCCAACTTTGTGGCAACAGTTTGGGGAAAGCCCTTTCCTGATTCAGCATGACAATTCCCACGTGCACAAAGCGAGCTCCATACAGAAATGTTTTGTCGAGATCGGTGTGGAAGAACTGGACTGGCCTGCACAGAGCCCTGACCTCAACTCCATCGAACACCTTTGGGATGAATTGGAACGCCGACTGTGATCCAGCCCAAATCCCCAACATCAGTGCCCAACCTCACTAATGCTCTTGTGGCTGAATGGAAGCAAGTCCCCACAGCAATGTTCCAACATCTAGTGGAAAGCCTTCCCAGAAGAGTGGAGGCTCTTTATAGCAGCAAAGGGGGGACCAACTCCATATTAATGCCCATGATTTTGGAATGAGATGTTCGACAAGCAGGTGTCCACATACTGTTGGTCATGTAGTGTACAGTCGTGGTCAAAAGTTTTGAGAATGACACAACTATTGGTCTTCACAAAGTTTGCTGTTTCAGTGTTTTTAGATATTTTTGTCAGATGTTACTATGGTATACTGAAGTATAATTACAAGCATTCCATAAGTGTCTAAGGCTTTTATTGACAATTACATTAAACTTATGCAAAGAGTCAATATTTGCAGTGTTGACCCTTCTTTTTCAAGACCTCTGCAATCCGCCCTGGCATGCTGTCAATTAACTTCTGGGCCACATCCTGACTGATGGCAGCCCATTCTTGCATAATCAATGCTTTGAGTTTGTCAGAATTTGTGGGTTTTTGTTTGTCCACCCGCCTCTTGAGGATTGACCACACGTTCTCAATGGGATTAAGGTCTGGGGAGTTTCCTGGCCATGGACCCAAAATATTGATGTTTTGTTCCCCGAGCCACTTAGTTATCACTTTTGCCTTATGGCAAGATGCTCCATCATGCTGGAAAAGGCATTGTTCGTCACCAAACTGTTCTTGGATGGTTAGGAGAAGTTGCCCTCGGAGGATGTGTTGGTACCATTCTTTAGTCATGGCTGTGTTCTTAGGCAAAATTGTGAGTGAGCCCACTACCTTGGCTGAGAAGCAACCCCACACATGAATGGTTTCAGGATGCTTTACTGTTGGCATGACACAGGACTGATGGTAGCGCTCACCTTGTCTTCTCCGGACAAGCTTTTTTACCGGATGCCCCAAACAATCAGAAAGGGGATTCAACAGAGAAAATGACTTTACCCCAGTCCTCAGCAGTCCAATCCCTGTACCTTTTGCAGAATATCAGTCTGTCCCTGATGTTTTTCCTGGAGAGAAGTGGCTTCCTCGCTGCTCCTCTTGACACCAGGCCATCCTCCAAAGGTCTTCGCCTCACTGTGCGTGCAGATGCACTCACACCTGCCTGCTGCCATTCATGAGCAAGCTCTGCACTGGTGGTGCCCCGATCCCGCAGCTGAATCAACTTTAGGAGACGGTTCTGGCGCTTGCTGGACTTTATTGGGCGCCCTGAAGCCTTCTTCACAACAATTGAACTTCTCTCCTTGATGTTCTTGATGATCCGATAAATGGTTGATTTAGGTGCAATCTTACTAGCAGCAAAATCCTTGCCTGTGAAGCCCTTTTTGTGCAAAGCAATAATGACGGCACGTGTTTCCTTGCAGGTAACCATGGTTAACAGAGGAAGAACAATGATTTCAAGCACCACCCTCCTTTTAAAGCTTCCAGTCTGTTATTCTAACTCAATCAGCATGACAGAGTGATCTCCAGCCTCGTCAACACTTTCACCTGTGTTAACGAGAGAATCACTGACATGATGTCAGCTGGTCCTTTTGTGGCACGGCTGAAATGCAGTGGAAATGTTTTTGGGGGATTAAGTTAATTTTCATGGCAAAGAGGGACTTTTTAATTAATTGCAATTCATCCGATCACTCTTCATAACATCCTGGAGTATATGCAAATTAACATCATAAAAACTGAGGCAGCAGACTTTGTGAAAATTTATATTTGTCTCATTCTCTAAACTTTTGACCACGACTGTATATGTTGAAGAACAGTCATATTTATTTGTTATGTTCAGTACGTTGCAGCCTAGTAAACGTGATCCCCCAGTGTTTGTAACATGCCACTGTGATGTCCAGGGTGTTCCAGGAGCTTTAGGACGACAGGGGCCTCAGGGGCCACCAGGGTTCCCGGGCCCCCAGGGGCCTCTTGGAGAGAAGGGACATCGAGGAGAGGAGGGCTTCCCTGGCGTATCTGGACCAAAGGGAGACGTGGTAAATTAAACATATTTAGGGTTCTGAGTTTTACCTGATCACTTCACCTGATCAAATCCCACTTGTGATGTAATGTACTTGTACTTTAGTCATGTACCCAGAAAAATCCCTGTCCATCACACACTCTCAACTGGTTTTAAGTGTCATAATGACTTGGAGAGGGACAAGGAGAAAAGAGAGATCATGACATGGTTAAAGGAAAATAAATATTACATCTTGTGTGTGTGTGTGTGCGTTCTGACTCCTGATCTGTTTCTGCTTTTTCAGGGTATCGCAGGCGTACCAGGATATCCTGGACTAGATGGTGTCCCGGTGAGTGTGTGTGGGGAATGCAAGCATGTGTGTGTGTGTGTGTACCTGTAGACCAATTCCTTGCCATGGCATATTGTAATACCATGGTTAGCTTATGAACTGCAAACTACTTTCTGCTCAATACTGCACAGTCATTCCTATGCCTTATGGACCTCATACGTTTTGAGGGGAAAAGTATATATGTTTAATTTCTTTAGTATATCAGAAAAAGGAGAAGTTTGACTTTCAGAAAAAAATATATTGGTCAAGCTCAGGCACTTATATCCACATTTTCCAACCCTGTTATTTGCATAATCCTAACAGTGTGAAACCTAACAGGGTGAACATTTGGAGCCTAAATTAGCCATAGCTCTTTGGGTGATTGCAATTGAACTAGCATAATGGTAAATATGGTAAACACTGAAAGAGGATTTAATTTATATATCAAAAGTAGTTTAACATTTTTGACATTTCCTAAATGTTCTCTGTACTTTAGCCTAACAGGGTGGAAATGTATCAGTGAGAATGCTAAAATGATCCCAGACGCGACTCAAATATGCAAGTTTTGACGTCACTTTGACATTAGCATCCCTTCTAAACATGACCATTTTCCCACCAACAAAGTGATGACACTACCTGAACGTGATGTCATTGTGGGAAGGGGTTGTAGTAATACTCCTTTAAGAAAACAAAACTAACAGGGTGGAAAGTGATATCAGACACACATAAAATCTTAAATACAATAATAATAAATACAATAATCATGAGAAAAAAAATATTGTTGACGAATAGCACCAGGGGACATGACAAAAATGCCTACATGCACTGAAAACAAAGTGGTCAAAATGCATAAATTCCCTTTGAGATCCATATCTTTGTGTTTTTATGGTAAATTACACCTAAGCTTATATTTAAAGCCTTTTGGAATCAACATTTTACACTAAATAAGTAAGGGATAGTCAACGAGGGGCTATGTGTTCTCTGGAAAATAATGAACTGACGTGGATCGTGTTATCCACGACTCCGGTTCACGGAGTTGCATTATTTTCCAGAGAACGCATAGAGCCCCACCATGGATATAATTTAACAAATTTACAGCTAGCAATGTGTTCATTTGGAGGTAGAAATGTGTTCAACATCCACTGAGGTAGCTAGCAAGTTTACTAAATAGCAACAGTAGTTGCCTTGGTAACCAAACAAACAGGCTTGTTAGTTTAGCTAATCAAACCATCAGTCCTAGCTTGCTATTATGAAAATCGAATTCAACAATGCCAATAATGTTTTCAATTTGACTTTTGCTTTCAAAATCAACTCTAACATAGAACATGTAAGAACTATAGCCATTGGATTCTACTGTGCAAATATAACGTGCATTATAGGGAAATAATGCACACTCTAGAATGCCCTTCAAGCCAATCAAAAACTATTATTCAACAATGCCATGGTATAAGAAGTGATTTTTCCTGGGGAAAGAAAAGGCACTGGATAGTGGGAATGACCAATGGTGCATAAATAGCCTCATGTGTGCGCGTGTGTGTGTGTGTGCGTGTGTGTGTGTGTGTTCCAGGGTCACCCAGGGCCGGGGGGTGTTCCTGGTCTTCCAGGGCTAGATGGCTGTAACGGGACCAGAGGGGACTCTGGTTTCCCTGGAATCCATGGTCTGGACGGGCCTGATGGGGGAGTGGTGAGTACAGTACAGAACTGTACGGTATTTGGCTGGCGTAGGGGACACTGAGAGAGGGGCTATATCACTCTGCATTTCTTGAGAACCCAGAAAATGAAGGATTAGGGTAGCAAGATGGCTAGATAATCTGAGCGACGTGGCATATCGAAGTAGCCTGCTCCCAGATCAGTTTGTGTTGTCTTGCCAATACCTATGTTTTGCCAATGATCCAACATGAATTGGCTATGCAGCACAAACAGATCTGGGACCAGGCTAATATTTACAGAAAATAATGGATAGACATTTTTGTAGGGGTTGATACATTATTTGTCTGACATTTTAAAGTTGACCAACTTTAGAAGTATTTTTAAACCTTGAATACACTACAAGTTTACATGTCCTGCTGTGCAGGAAATTTCCTGCAACAACAGCATGATCAAATTAAGATCCTACACCTGTACAAGGAAGTACTGACAGAGATGTAGTCTGCCCTACCAATCAAAAGAGCAGTAACTGCTCATAGACTGAAACAGAGAAAAATGTTTTATTGTCCAGCCAAATGAATTGTAGGTAGATCATTGGAGATGTTGTTATCTGTTGTTTTACTATGAGGATATTTTTTATTCATATTGACGCTGACCACTGACATGACCTTTGTCCCTAGAAGGCTGCTTGGTACAGCCACTGGAATATGTTTCCATGACGATTAAAAAAATTATACAAACTTGTATATTTATTTGTGGCTGTCAGTGTCATATAGTTTGATACTTGTATCAGCAAAGAACAGTAAATAATACCCAGGTAAACCGTAGACACTGCAGCCCAAAGCTCAGTGAAACCAAGGTAAAAGGCAGTAACTGATGTGAGTGATGCCAGTTACTGCCTTTTTTCTTGGTTTCACTTTAACTTTTTGCAGTTACTGCAAACATAACCCCCCATTTTCTTCATTATACAACACAATGGAGGCAGGATATTTGGCCAAATGTATGTATTTAATGCATGACAAATGACCAAATGTGCAGTTACTGCTCTTTTGCTTGGTAGGGCAGAAGTGTACTGTGGGCCATTTAATGTACATATGCATATGTAGGGGATAGCTAAGTGTATTGCTACTGCCTTTCTGAGACCTAGAAGCACTTCTTGAGTATGTTGTGTTAACGATACAGAGGGTTTTGAGTTCTCACCCTGGTCTGGGCGGAATTTCCTCTCTGTCACACTGGTGCACATGATTCGGAACACACAGTCGGGCTCTTGCTACTTCCTTCCTGAGACCTAGAAGTACAGTCACCCCAGATCTAGAAATGCCTTTTCTAGGTCAGTGGTATTTGTAGTGCTTCTTGTGTATGTTGCGGAAGGTTGTGAGTTTCCACTCTGTAACAAATACATTCATGTTCAAATATACTGTATTGTGTTGTTGACATTTCTATTGATGACTGCAGGGTTTCCCAGGGATCAAAGGAGTGCAAGGGGACCCCACCGTTCAGTTAATCCAGTACCCCGGTATACCTGTAAGTGGCCTTTCACAACCATCACCCCTCCATACAGTCTCTTTCATTTTTGTGTCCACCTGTACATGATTGCATCTCTTACGCAAAACATTAATCTAATTTGATTATTGATTGAATTATCGATTGATGATGGATGGATGTATTGATTGTCATAAACCTTTTAGGTGCCCAACCCATGTCTGCATACAAAACCAAAACGAATATGCCCTATGCATCCACACAATCAATCACCCGACAATCATTGTCTGTGTACCTGACTCTCACTCCTATAACCTCTTATCTTTGTACACCAGTTTGCCCAACCTCACCCGCTCCAATGCCTCCTCTCTCTGCCATGTATGTTCTGTTATAAAGACTTATTCTCTTTTTCTTTTCTCTTCTCTTCTTCTCTGACAGGGTGATGTCGGCCCTGCTGGGGTTCCTGGACTGCCTGTGAGTAAGATGGTTGTTGGATGGTTGTTGGACGGTTGTTGGATGGTTTCCCTACAGCCTGTCAAGTCACAACATACACTACTTCAAAATGGCCCCCTTACCAGCATGTGCCTGCCTCTGCTGCTGTGACACATTCAATGTGTCGACATAGTTACTACTGCATTACTATTGCCTGGTCACCAGATCTTTATGCGATTTAGCCATCTTCACTAACTGTCCTTGTCATGCCAACAATGTACGTCAGAAGAGCAGCCAGGCTAACCTGAACTTACCTGAACCGAGTAGCATCACCTCAGATGTTCTACTGTTTGAAGTGAGGGCGAATGAACGGGCTGCTGCACAGTCACTATGGGAACTCTTTCTAGAGTGCCCGGTTAAATTGTGCAAACGAGCATTTTTAAACTCTCTAAATGGTTAAATTAGTGAGAAATATAAGTGACTATTGTACAAATATGTGAGTTTGCTTCATTTGCTATCATCCTCAATTAAAATATTGAATTATTTAGCCATATTAATTTATTATAATTAATTTATATTACGCTACTTTCCTTGATGTGGACAGTACAGTGCCTTGGCGTTTTTCCTATTTTGTTGCATTACAACCTGTAATTTAAATGGATTTTTATTTGGATTTAATGAAATGGACATACACAAAATACTCCAAATTTGTGAAGTGAAATGAAAAAAATTACTTGTTTCAAAAAATTCTAAAAAATAAGTAACGGAAAAGTGGTGCGTGCATATGCATTCACCCCCTTTGCTATGAATCCCCTAAATAATAACAATAAAACATAATTAGTTAAATAGAGTCCACCTGTGTGGACATGATCTCAGTATATACAGTGAGGGAAAAAAGTATTTGATCCCCTGCTGATTTTATATGTTTGCCCACTGACAAAGAAATGATCGGTCTATAATTTTAATGGTAGTTTATTTGAACAGTGAGAGACAGAATAGCAACAAAAAAAATAAGTATTTGACCCCCTCTCAATCAGAAAGATTTCTGGCTCCCAGGTGTCTTTTATACAGGTAACGAGCTGAGATTAGGAGCACACTCTTAAACGGAGTGCTCCTAATCTCAGCTTGTTACCTGTATAAAAGAAACCTGTCCACAGAATCAATCAATCAAATCAAATCAAATCAAATCAAATTTTATTGGTCACATGCGCCGAATACAACAGGTACAGACATTACAGTGAAATGCTTACTTACAGCCCTTAACAAACAGTGCATTTATTTTAAACAAAAAAAAAGTAAGAATAAAACAACAACAAAAAAAAGTGTTGAGAAAAAAAAGAGCAGAAGTAAAATAAAGTGACAGTAGGGAGGCTATATATACAGGGGGGTACCGTTGCAGAGTCAATGTGCGGGGGCACCGGCTAGTTGAGGTAGTTGAGGTAATATGTACATGTGGGTAGAGTTAAAGTGACTATGCATAAATACTTAACAGAGTAGCAGCAGCGTAAAAAGGATGGGGTGGGGGGGGCAGTGCAAATAGTCCGGGTAGCCATGATTAGCTGTTCAGGAGTCTTATGGCTTGGGGGTAGAAGCTGTTGAGAAGTCTTTTGGACCTAGACTTGGCACTCCGGTACCGCTTGCCGTGCGGTAGCAGAGAGAACAGTCTATGACTAGGGTGGCTGGAGTCTTTGACAATTTTGAGGGCCTTCCTCTGACACCGCCTGGTATAGAGGTCCTGGATGGCAGGAAGCTTTGCCCCAGTGATGTAATGGGCCGTACGCACTACCCTCTGTAGTGCCTTGCGGTCGGAGGCCAAGCAGTTGCCATACCAGGCGGTGATGCAACCAGTCAGGATGCTCTCGATGGTGCAGCTGTAGAATTTTTTGAGGATCTGAGGACCCATGCCAAATCTTTTTAGTCTCCTGAGGGGGAATATGCTTTGTCGTGCCCTCTTCACGACTGTCTTGGTGTGTTTGGACCATGATAGTTCGTTGGTGATGTGGACACCAAGGAACTTGAAGCTCTCAACCTGTTCCACTACAGCCCCGTCGATGAGAATGGGGGCGTGCTCAGTCCTATTTTTTTTCCTGTAGTCCACAATCATCTCCTTTGTCTTGGTCACGTTGAGGGAGAGGTTGTTGTCCTGGCACCACACGGCCAGATCTCTGACCTCCTCCCTATAGACTGTCTCGTCGTTGTCGGTGATCAGGCCTACCACTGTTGTGTCGTCGGCAAACTTAATGATGGTGTTGGAGTCGTGCCTGGCCATGCAGTCATGGGTGAACAGGAGGGGACTGAGCACGCACCCCTGAGGGGCCCCCGTGTTGAGGATCAGTGTGGCAGATGTGTTGTTACCTACCCTTACCACCTGGGGGCGGCCCGTCAGGAAGTCCAGGATCCAGTTGCAGAGGGAGCATTTAGGCAGGTTATCTTAGAGTCGGTAGTCATTTAGGCAGGTTATCTTAGAGTCCTTGGGCACGGGGACTATGGTGGTCTGCTTGAAACATGTTGGTATTACAGACTCAGTCAGGGACATGTTGAAAATGTGATCACGCTCTCCATAGCCGATGTGAGTAAGACTTTTAAGCAGGTCAACATTCACATTCACAAGGCCGCAGGGCCAGACGGATTACCAGGACGTGTACTCCGAGCATGTGCTGACCAACTGGCAAGTGTCTTCACTGACATTTTATTACAGACTCAGTCCCTGACTGAGTCTGTAATACCAACATGTTTCAATCAGATTCCAAACTCTCCACCATGGCCAAGACCAAAGAGCTCTCCAAGGATGTTAGGGACAAGATTGTAGACCTACACAAGGCTGAAATGGCCTACAAGACCATCGCCAAGCAGCTTGGTGAGAAGGTGACAACAGTTGGTGCGATTATTCATGATCATTATAACAGTGAGGAATCAGCCCATAACTACACGGGAGGATCTTGTCAATGATCTCAAGGCAGCTGGGACCATAGTCACCAAGAAAACAATTGGTAACACACTACGCCATGAAGGACTTAAATCCTGCAGCGCCCACAAGGTCCCCCTGCTCAAGAAAGCACATACAGTGGGGAAAAAAAGTATTTAGTCAGCCACCAATTGTGCAAGTTCTCCCACTTAAAAAGATGAGAGAGGCCTGTAATTTTCATCATAGGTACACGTCAACTATGACAGACAAATTTAGAAAACAAAATCCAGAAAATCACATTGTAGGATTTTTTATGAATTTATTTGCAAATTATGGTGGAAAATAAGTATTTGGTCACCTACAAACAAGCAAGATTTCTGGCTCTCACAGACCTGTAACTTCTTCTTTAAGAGGCTCCTCTGTCCTCCACTCTTTACCTGTATTAATGGCACCTGTTTGAACTTGTTATCAGTATAAAAGACACCTATCCACAACCTCAAACAGTCACACTCCAAACTCCACTATGGCCAAGACCAAAGAGCTGTCAAAGGACACCAGAAACAAAATTGTAGACCTGCAACAGGCTGGGAAGACTGAATCTGCAATAGGTAAGCAGCTTGGTTTGAAGAAATCAACTGTGGGAGCAATTATTAGGAAATGGAAGACATACAAGACCACTGATAATCTCCCTCGATCTGAGGCTCCACGCAAGATCTCACCCCGTGGGGTCAAAATGATCACAAGAACGGTGATCAAAAATCCCAGAACCACACGGGGGGACCTAGTGAATGACCTGCAGAGAGCTGGGACCAAAGTAACAAAGCCTACCATCAGTAACACACTACGCCGCCAGGGACTCAAATCCTGCTGCGCCAGACGTGTCCCCCTGCTTAAGCCAGTACATGTCCAGGCCCGTCTGAAGTGTGCTAGAGTGCATTTGGATGATCCAGAAGAGGATTGGGAGAATGTCATATGGTCAGATGAAACCAAAATATAACTTTTTGGTAAAAACTCAACTCGTCGTGTTTGGAGGACAAAGAATGCTGAGTTGCATCCAAAGAACACCATACCTACTGTGAAGTATGGGGGTGGAAACATCATGCTTTGGGGCTGTTTTTCTGCAAAGGGACCAGGACGACTGATCCGTGTAAAGGAAAGAATGAATGGGGCCATATATCGTGAATTTTTAAGTGAAAACCTCCTTCCATCAGCAAGGGCATTGAAGATGAAACGTGGCTGGGTCTTTCAGCATGACAATGATCCCAAACACACCGCCCGGGCAACGAAGGAGTGGCTTCGTAAGAAGCATTTCAAGGTCCTGGAGTGGCCTAGCCAGTCTCCAGATCTCAACCCCATAGAAAATCTTTGGAGGGAGTTGAAAGTCCGTGTTGCCCAGCGACAGCCCCAAAACATCACTGCTCTAGAGGAGATCTGCATGGAGGAATGGGCCAAAATTGGGCCAGCAACAGTGTGTGAAAACCTTGTGAAGACTTACAGAAAATGTTTGACCTGTGTCATTGCCAACAAAGGGTATATAACAAAGTATTGAGAAACTTTTGTTATTGACCAAATACTTATTTTCCAACATAATTTGCAAATAAATTCATAAATAATCCTACAATGTGATTTTCTGGATTTTTTTTTCTCATTTTGTCTGTCATAGTTGACGTGTACCTATGATGAAAATTACAGGCCTCTCTCATCTTTTTAAGTGGGAGAACTTGCACAATTGGTGGTTGACTAAATACTTTTTTTCCCCACTGTATACATGCCCATCTGAAGTTTGCCAATGAACATCTGAATGACTCAGAGGAGAACTGGGTGAAAGTGTTGTGGTCAGATGAGACCAAAATGGAGCTCTTTGGCATCAACTCAACTCGCCGTGTTTGGAGGAGGAGGAATGCTGCCTATGACCCCAAGAACACCATCCCCACCGTCAAACATGGAGGTGGAAACATTATGCTTTGGGGGTGTTTTTCTGCTAAGGGGACAGGACAACTTCACCACATCAAATTGACAATGGACGGGGCCATGTACCGTCAAATCTTGGGTGGGAACCTCCTTCCCTCAGCAGGGCATTGAAAATGGGTCGTGGATGGGTATTCCAGCATGACAATGACCCAAAACACACAGCCAAGGCAACAAAGGAGTGACTCAAGAAGAAGCACATTAAGGTCCTGGGGTGGCCTAGCCAGTCTCCAGACCTTAATGCCATTGAAAATCTGTGGAAGGAGCTGAAGGTTTGAGTTGCCAAACGTCAGCCTCGAAACCTGGCCATCAAGGAAAATGCTATGTCTGGCGCAAACCCAACCCCTCTCATCACCCCGAGAACACCATCCCCACAGTGAAGCATGGTGGTGGCAGCATCATGCTGTGGGAATGTTTTCCATAGGCAGGGACTGGGAAACTGGTCAGAATTGAAGGAACAATAAATGGTGCTAAATACAGGGAAATTCTTGAGGGAAACCTGTTTCAGTCTTCCAGAGATTTGAGACTGGGGTGGAGGTTCACCTTCCAGCAGGACAATGACCCTAAGCATACTGCTAAAGCAACACTCGAGTGGTTTAAGTGGAAACATTTAAATGTGTTGAAATGGCCTAGTCAAAGCCCAGACCTCAATCCAATTGAGAATCTGTGGTATGACTTAAAGATTGGGGGGTGAATAATTATGCACACTCAAGTGTTTGTTTCACAATAAAAAATATGTTGCATCTTGAAAGTGGTAGGCATGTTGTGTAAATCAAATGATACAAACCCCCCAAAAAATCAATTTTAATTCCAGGTTGTAAGGGAACAAAATAGTAAAAATTCCAAGGGGGGTGAATAGTTTCGCAAGCCACTGTATGTGTTACTACATTACACAATATCACGCTTTGACCACATCGAATTGGGGGGAATTACACATTATTTTTACTCAGTTTGGTGATGTTAGTATAAACGTTTATAGTTAGCACAATGACAGAAGATCAATTGCTTAAAACAGATCAATTTCTTTGGTTTTATACTGTTGATTTTGTACTGGGGGTTGCAGGACTTAGAACACATACTGTCAATGTGATTCTCGAACTCAAATGGAATGGATAATTTGGGGCGGTCTCTTTATAAAAACACTGACCACACACCAAGACACTGGTTTGAATGTCAAACTGTCACTCAAATAACAGCCAACCCTAGTCAGTGTTGATATCCTATGGCGGGCTGTGATTCGTTGAAGTTAAATAACAGAAAAAGTTGTTGTTACTTTTTCCGTATTGGCATCCTCCTGAAATCCACATCCGACGTTCCAAAATATAGATAGCAGCCCTCTACAACTTTCTGGTGGCTGGCAAAATGGAAAAGGGAACAAACCACTTGTTCTGTTATTTAAACTACAGTGCATTCAGAAAGTATTCAGACC
Source organism: Coregonus lavaretus (assembly GCF_964263955.1). Lineage (NCBI taxonomy): Eukaryota > Metazoa > Chordata > Actinopteri > Salmoniformes > Salmonidae > Coregonus > Coregonus lavaretus. The sequence goes on along the minus strand of NC_140013.1, from coordinate 928,094 downwards.
CCTTGACTTTTTTCACATTTTGTTATGTTACAGCCTTATTCTAAAACGGATTAAATAAATAAAAATCCTCATAATTGACACAGAATGAGAAAGTGAAAACAGGTTAAAAAAAAGAAGAAGAAACAACAGTATGCATACCCTTTGCTATGAGACTCGAAATTGAGCATCCTGTTTCCATTGATCATCCTTGAGTTGTTTCTACAACTTGATTGGAGTCCACCTGTGGTAAATTCAATTGATTGGACATGATTTGGAAAGGCACACGCAGTGGCCTCCATCATTCTTAAATTGAAGAAGTTTGGAACCACCAAGACTCTTCGTAGAGCTAGCCGCCCGGCCAAACTGAGCAATCGGGAGAGAAGGGCCTTGGTCAGGGAGGTGACCAAAAACCTGATGGTAACTCTGACACAGCTCCAGAGTTCCTCTGTGGAGATGGGAGAACCTTCCAGAAGGACAACCATCTCTGCAGCACTCCACCAATCAGGCCTTTATGGTAGAGTGGCCAGACGGAAGCCACTCCTCATTAAAAGGCACACGACAGCCCGCTTGGAGTTTGCCAAAATGCACCTAAAGGACTCTCAGACCATGTGAAACAAGATTATCTGGTCTGATGAAACCAAGATTGAACTCTTTGGCATGAATGCCAAGCGTCACGTCTGGAGGAAACCTGGCACCATCCCTACGGTGAAGCATGGAGGTGGCAGCATCATGCTGTGGGGATGTGTTTCAGCGGCAGGGACTTGCAGAGTAGTCAGGATTGAGGGAAAGATGAATGGAGCAAAGTACAGAGAGATCATTGATGAAAACCTGCTCCAGAGCGCTCAGGACCTCAGATTAGGGTGAAGGTTCACCTTCCTACAGGACAACGACCCTAGACACAAGCCAAGACAATGCAGGAGTGGCTTCGGGACAAGTCTCTCTTTGAATGTCCTTGAGTGGGCCAGCCAAAGCCCGGACTTGAACCCGATCGAACATCTCTGGAGAGACCTGAAAATAGCTGTGTAGCGATGCTCCCCATCCAACCTGACAGAGCTTAAGAGGATTTGCAGAGAAGAATGGGAGAAACTCCCCAAATACAGGTGTGCCAAGCTTGTAGCGTCATACCCAAGAAGACTCAAGGCTGTAATCACTGCCAAAGGTACTTCCAAAGTTGTACTGAGTAAAGGGTCTGAATACTTGTGAAAATGTGATATTTCTTTTTTATTTTAATTTTATTTTTCTCTAAAAATGTCTAAAAACACAGCAATAGGTTAATTCAACCAAGCGGGTTTGGGTTGTGGTTCTAATTCAGCGCCTTGGGTTGAGCGCTTGACCCAACTGCTGGGTAAATTAGACTATATTGCTGGAATAAAACAACCCAGTGTGTTTGGTTGGGACATAAACCCAGCACATTGGGTTGGGGGATCGACCCAGCAGCTGGGTAATTAACGAAATCCTATTTTTAATTTTGCTTGCATATCTTCTGTACCATACCACCCCCTCCCTTTGCTATACACACAATCAAGGTACAATGTTGATTTTCAAATAATGTATTTATATTGCCTGCATTTCAGAACATACATCACGACAGAGAATGTACAAGAACATATACATTTTTTTAACACTAGAACCGCCTGGCCTTTCAGCCTATAAATACCCGCTAGAGAACATTGCCGGGCATTCTCTTTAGCATATGCATCGGATGCATATCAACCCGCAAGGTGCAGCAATCATAAGCGCCAACGCTTGATAAATAGTGCATCAACTATTATAAAGGATTAATTGCATGAAGAAATATCAGTGGAAATATGTCAATACAAAATACATATCTTCAGTTATGTGTTTAGATAGAGTCAAGGATTTGTTTTGTATAATTCTACACAGTCCTGGAAAAATGTAGTCCTATAGCCTATTTTTGTTTCCCTTACAATAAAAACATTACAGTGTAATCTATTTGATCAACTTTTGCTTAGTAATAGAGTTATAGTACTTAATAAAGTCCAGTTACAGCTTCTTTTGACAAAATAGAAACAAAAATATATAATAATAATAATAATAATAATAATAATAATAATAATAATAATAATAATAATATAACCAGCCAGGTGCACAGGTGAAATTATTTGCTGTATTCCTTAATCAAAGCACCAGTGCATGAACAATTGTAAATCAAATCAAATCAAATCAAATTGTATTGGCCACATGCACCGAATACAACAGGTGCGGACCTTACAGTGAAATGGTTACTTACAGTCCTTAACCAACAGTGCATTTATTTTTAATAAAAAAGTAGAATAAAACTACAAAAAAGTGTTGAGAAAAAAAGAGCAGAAGTAAAATAAAATAACAGTAGGGAAGCTATATATACAGGGGGGTACTGGTGCATAGTCAATGTGCGGGGGCACCGGCTAGTTGAGGTAGTTGAAGTAATATGTACATGTGGGTAGAGTTAAAGTGACTATGCATAAATAATTAACTGAGTAGCAGCAGCGTAAAAAGATGGGGTGGGGGGGCAGTGCAAATAGTCTGGGTAGCCATGATTAGCTATTCAGGAGTCATATGGCTTGGGGGTAGAAGCTGTTGAGAAGTCTTTTGGACCTAGACTTGGCACTCCGGTACCGCTTGCAGAGAGAACAGTCTATGACTAGGGTGGCTGGAGTCTTTGACAATTTTGAGGGCCTTCCTCTGACACCGCCTGGTATAGAGGTCCTGGATGGCAGGAAGCTTGGCCCCAGTGATGTACTGGGCCGTACGCACTACCCTCTGTAGTGCCTTGCGGTCGGAGGCCAAGCAGTTGCCATACCAGGCGTTGATGCAACCAGTCAGGATGCTCTCGATGGTGCAGCTGTATAATTTTTTGAGGATCTGAGGACCCATGCCAAATCTTTTCAGTCTCCTGTAAAGGATGAATTGCATGAATAAATAGCATATTTTAATTTTAAGTTAATTATGTTAATAGTTTTTGCTTTGTAGCCAGAGCAATGTTGCCGCTCAAGTGGATGCATGGACAGTACGGACATTTTTGGAAAAAGTGAAATTTGGAAATAGAGCTGCACCTCTTGAATTATAAGAGTTATTTTAGAAAGTTAAGTGTAATAGAAACTGCAGAATATGCTCTTTCTGATACTAAATAGAAATGTAAATGTTTTACCTGCATGTGACTGTGAAGGAGGATTTGATAAAGTGATGATCATTTCCCTGCATCTGTAAATTACAAGATGTGCCCATCTCTCACTATCCAATTTGACAACTGATAGGACTAATATTGTCACTCATCAGATTATTGTCAATTTAATCTTGTCTATAGGCTAACTCATATTATGTGTGAAATTAGTTTCAGTAAAGTTTAGGTGTAGTTTCGATGGGCCTGCTGTGCAGGCTGACTGGCATCGTTTGTTTCCCGCTCATCAAGTTGGATAGAGTCAAGGATATGTTTAGCATTATTCTAAAGGCCTACTGCAACATGTAGCATGTTTTCGTTTGCCTTACAATACATTTGATTAGTAAAAGAGTTACATTAAATAAAACAGTCCTGTATCAGCTTATTTTTACAAAGTAAAACGTAAAAGAGAATGGTATCAACCCCCAAGGCGCAATTTTTAGGGCCTTCCACTGACACTGCCTGGTATAGAGGTACTGGATGGCAGGAAGCTTGGCCCCAGTATGTACTGGCCATACGCACTACCCCCTTGCGGTCAGATGCCGAGCAGTTGCCATACCAAGCGGTGATGCAACCAGTCAGGATGCTCTCGATGGTACAGCTGTAGAACTTTTTGAGGACCCATGCAAAATATTTTCAATCTCCTAAGGGGGAAAGGCATTGTTGTGCCCTCTTCATGACTGTCTTGGTGTACTCCTGAGTGGCGCAGTGGTCTAAGGCACTGCATCGCAGTGCTAACTATGCCACTAGAGATCCTGGTTCGAATCCAGGCTCTGTCGCAGCCGGCCGCGACCGGGAGACTCATGGGCGGCGCACAATTGGTCCAGGGTAGGGGAGGGAATGGCCGGCAGGGATGTAGCTCAGTTGATAGAGCAATGGCGTTTGCAACGCCAGGGTTGTGGGTTCGATTCCCACGGGGGGCCAGTATAAAAAAATATGTGTTCACTAACTGTAAGTCGCTCTGGATAAGAGCATCTGCTAAATGACTTAAATGTAATGTAAATGTGTGTTTGGACCATGGTAATTTGTTAGTAATGTGGACACCGACGAACTTGAAGCTCTCGACCTGCTCCAATACAGCCCCTTCAATGTGAATGGGGCCTTGCTCAGCCCTCCTTTTCCTGTAGTCCACAATCAGCTCCTTTGTCTTGCTCGCATTGAGGGAGAGGTTGTTGTCCTGACACCACACTGCCAGGTCTCTCACCTCCTCCCTATAGGCTGTGTCATCGTTGTCAGTGATCAGACCTACCACCGTTGTGTCTTCGGCAAACTTAATGATGGTGTTGGAGTCGTGCGTGGCTACGCAGACATGGGTCAAGAGGGAGTACAGGAGGGGACTAAGCACACACCACTGAGGGGCCCCGTGTTGAGGATCAGCGTGGCAGATGTGTTGTTACCGACCCTTAACACCTGGGGGTGGCCCGTCAGGAAGTCCAGGATCCAGTTGCAGAGGGAGTTGATTAGTCTCAGGGTCCTTAGCTTAGTGATTAGCTTTGAGGACACTATGGTGTTGAACGCTGAGCTGTAGTCAACGAACAGCATTCTCACGTAGGTGTTCCTTTTGTCCAGGTGGGTAAGGGAAGTGTGGAGTGCAATAGAGATTGTGTCATCTGTGGATCTGTTGGGGTGGTATGCAAATTGTAGTGGGTAGTTTGTAGTTAGGGATCTTCCTGGGGTCCAAACACATTACATTACATATAAAACAAAAGATAAAACCGTACATCATATAACATTATTACACCACTACATATCTACAATACAAAATGTACCACCATACACCATGAATCAGCTGGCATCATTTCTATGGATATACAGTGCCTTCGGAAAGTATTCAGACCCCTTGACTATTTCCACATTTTGTTACGTTACAGCTTTATTCTAAAATTGATTTAATTGTTGTTGGGTTTTTTTCTCTCATCAATCTACACAAAATACCCCATAATGACAAAGCAAAAATAGTTTTTTGCTATTTTTTGCAAATGTATTACAAATAAAAACTGAAATATCACATTTGCATAAGTATTCAGACCCTTTACTCAGTACTTTGTTAAAGCACCTTTGGCAGTGATTACAGCATTGAGTCTTCTTAGGTATGACGCTACAAGCTTGGCACACCTGAAGTTTCTCCCATTCTTCTCTGCAGATCCTCTCAAGCTCTGTCAGGTTCGATGGGAAGCGTTGCTGCACAGCTATTTTTGGGTCTCTCCAGAGATGTTCGATTGTGTTCAAGTAGGGCTCTGGCTGGGCCACTCAAGGACGTTCAGAGACTTGTCCCGAAAACATTCCTGTGTTGTCTTGGCTGTGTGCTTAGGGTCGTTGTCCTGTTGGAAGGTGAACCTTCACCCCAGTGAAGCAAGTTTTCATCAAGGATCTCTCTGTACTTTGCTCCATTCATTCTTCCCTCAATTCTGACTCAGTCCCTACCGCTGAAAAACATCCCCACAGCATGATGCTTCACCTTAGTCTGAGAGTCCTGGTCTGAGAGTCCTTTAGGTTCCTTCTGCCAAACTCCAAGAGAGCTGTCATGTGCCTTTTACTGAGGAGTGGCTTCTGTCTGGCCACTCTACCATAAAGGCGTGATTGGTGGAGTGCTGCAGAGATGGTTGTCCTTCTGGAAGGTTCATCCATCTCCACAGAGGAATTATGGAGCTCTGTCAGAGTGACCATCGGGTTCTTGGTCAACTCCCTGACCAAGGACCTTCTCCCCTGATTGCTCAGTTTGGCCAGGCAGCCAGCTCTAGGAAGATTCTTGGTGGTTCCAAACTTCTTCCATTTAAGAATGATGGAGGCCACTGTGTTCTTGGGGACTTTCAATGCTGCAGGCATTTTTTGGTACCCTTCCCCAGATCTGTGTTTCGACACAATCCTGGCTCTACGGACAATTCCTTCGACCTCATGGCTTGGTTTTGCGCTGACATGCACTGTCAACTGTGGGACCTTACATAGACAGGTGTGTGTCTTTCCAAATCATGTCCAATCAATTGAATTTACCACAGGTGGACTCCAATCAATTTGTAGAATATCTCAAGTATGTTCAATGGAAACAGGATGCACCTGAGCTCAATTTCGAGTCTCATAGCAAAGGGTCTGAATACTTATGTAAATAAGGTATTTCTGTTTTGTTTATTAATACATTTGCAAAAATTTCTAAAAACCTGTTTTCGCTTTGTCATTATGGGGCATTGTGTTTAGATTGATAAGGGCGAAAAAACGATGTAATCTAATTTAGAATGAGGCTGAAACTTAACAAAATGTGGAAAAAGTCAAGGGGTCTGAATACTTTCCGAATGCACTGTAGCCGGGTGTGTAAAGCCATAACACATACATTTTTCCTGCAGCAGACTATGATCAATAATGTCAAAAGCTGCACTGAAGTCTAACAAAACAGCCCTCACAATCTTTTTAAATTTAGAAGACTGTCTTCTGCAGGTTGTCCACTAATCAGTGATGTAAAGAATATCTCCCGTTTTTATGTTGTTGTTTTTCGTGTTAATTTCAACAGCGCATACAACCTGATTTCGCTCCTAATCGATATGAGGGTTTTTGAGACATATGCACATTCAATAAAATAAAAGTAATATGATGTACATGCCAGTTTGCTACAGCAGGAAAAGAATCATGCAGCAACAGGAAATGTGAATTATTATGTGTATTAAAATACATTAACTTTTTTGGAGGGGTTGCTACATTTTTCGTTAGGGCAAATCAAGTTTGAAATTTCAAAGTTGAAATTACAAACTTTAGAAGCCTTCTTCAAATTCAAATACACGACAAGTTTGCATTTCCTTCTTTGCTTGAAAATAATTATCAGCGCCAAAAGAGTGATCATATTAAGATCCTACATATGTATGTGTAGGTAGTACATTTTATGTTTAAGTTTTCAATGTATCACAAACTATTTCTGCATATTGACTATTGATTTGGACACTTCAAAACTCTGTTTTGACATTGGGCTTTTAATCAAAAGTTATTGTCAACAGGAAGCAGCGACAGCATCATTTTCAACGTATGTTTTAGGAATATAAATGGAACTTTCAACATTAATTTCCAAGAGTATTTTTCTTAGTCAGGTCAAAACTTCTGAATGAGTCCAAAAACGTGCTGTGATTGATTTATTTTGATGATATACCAGAAAATATGAAAACGGGTTTGCCTTGCCTCCTGCTTGACTACTTGCACCTCTTATAGAATATTCACTCTAAAGTATGAACACTGTTGCTAAAATGAAAATGAGTAACACCACCTTTTTCATTCCACTTCAAGCATGGACTCTTACCCTACCTTACCCATGTGTTCGTTCAGATGCTCTGTGGGTTCTGGATGTATCCAGGTAGTTTTTTAGGGTTTGACACAGGGGTCTTTGTTTTACAGGGCTTCCAAGGCATTAGCGGCCCTAGGGGACCTACTGGACCAGTTGGTTTGGATGGATCAGATGTGAGTATAAAGCATCTATCATAGTCCAAAATGTGTACACGTACACACAGCAGTGTTCTAGAATATTGGACCGTTGGCTTTCATACATTTCTAATTCTCAGCGCAGCTCAAGCTATTTTTCCAACTGTCAACACATTCAAATGAATAGAGGACGCGTACTGGATCCGCTTTGGTTGGGAATTCAGGCTGTGCATCCCCCGGGATGGTGGTCTCAGCTATTTCACAATGGGACACCGGACTATCGCGTCTCAGCATCTGTGGACTATTTCTATTTGTATTTATTAAGGATCTGCCTTGGAAGCAGCTACTCTTCCTGGGGTCCAGCAACATTAAGGCAATTATGTACAATGTAAAATATTTCATGACATTAGATTTCATAACACTTTTCACAACACATTAAGTGTGTTCCCTCAGGACACTACTCTACTGTCACATATCTACAATACAACATCCATGTGTGCATGTGTGTAGAGTGCATGTCTTATCATGTGTATGTGTGTCTGTGCCTGTGTGTGTGTGTCTCTTCACAGTCCCCGCTGTTCGATAAGGTGTATTTCTATCTTTTTTAAATCTGATTCTACTGCTTGCATGACTGTGGAATAGACATCAATGTAGCCATGGCTCTATGTAGTACTGTGCGCCTCCCATAGTCTGTTCTTGACTTGGGGATTGTGAAAAGACCTTTGGTGGCATGTCTTGTGGGGTATGCATGGGTGTCCGAGCTGTGTGCTAGTAGTTTAAACAGATACCTCGGTGCATTCAGGATGTCAACACTTCTTACAGTTGAGGTTTAGGGTTTAGTGAATGATTTGTCCCAAATACAATGCTTTTAGTTTTTTGAAATATTTAGGACTAACTTGTTTCTTGCCACCCATTCTGAAACTGACTGCAGCTCTTTGTTAAGTGTTGCAGTGATTTCACTCGCTGTAGTAGCTGACGTGTATAGTGTTGAGTCATCCGCATACATAGACACAATAGCTTTACTCAAAGCCAGTGGCAGGTCGTTAGTAAAGATAGAAAAAAGTAAGGGGCCTAGACAGCTGCCCTGGGGAATGTCCGATTCCACCTGGATTATGTTGGAGAGGCTTCCATGGAGTGGCCCTGTAAACACTGTCTATGTAGTGCACTATATAGGGAATAAGGTGCCGTTTTGGGACTCACTATTGTGTTTTCTCACTTGAATGTGTGTGCTCAATGTTTATGTGTGGTACATACTGTAGCTTGCTGTTTTTTTCTTTGTGTATTGTGTGTTCTAGTGTCATCCAAACAGTCAACTTGAATATGTTTAAAACCACGTGTATTCATAAGAATGTATGTGTGTTTTTCTGCAGGGTTTAACTGGTTCACCTGGCCTGAGAGGTCCGCCTGTAAGTTCCTACCTTTACCTAGCTACCTGCTCGCTTACACTTTCACACATTGTACTGTACAGACTATGAAAAGGGATTATCTAATATTATTTCATGGCACAATTGCATATTCAGTAACCTCCCCTGTGTTTATAGCATTCTAAATCATATGAAACACTAGTACACAGCCCACTCCATAGGATAGCTAGAGTTGTATTCATCACCATCTTTCTGTCACACTCTCTCTCTTTCTCTCATTAATTATCTTTCTCACTTTACCTCTCCCTCTCTCCCTGTCATTTTACCAGGGAGAGAAAGGAAGATCGTTGCCAGGACAGAAAGGAGATGAAGTGAGTAACCCACAAGTGTGTCCATGACACCCCTGCTGGTCAAGTATGGAAATCAGCTCTTGTGCTGCCAATCCATAAGGGCGAGGATAGTAGTGATCTTAATAATTATCGCCCCATTTCTAGGCTTCCTTGTCTAGCTAAGATTCTTGAATCCTTAGAAAATGTACAACTTTTATCTTTTTTATCTGAGAAATGTATTTTGAATGTAAACCAATCAGGGTTTAGGCCTGGGCATAGCACTATTACAGCAACCACTTTAGTTGTTTTGTCAATGCTTTAGACATTAAAATTAAATGTGCTGCTTTGTTTGTGGACCTGTCAAAAGCTTTTGATACCGTTGCTCGTGCTATTTTATTGAATAAGTTGTCCTCAATAGGCCTGAGCTCTGACGCCTGTTCATGGTTGAATGATTATCTTAGTGACAGAACTTAATCTATATGCGGATGATACTGTTATGTATGCTATTGGCCCGACTGTTGATCTGGCTGTGTCAGAATTACAGTCAGATGTTATAGCTATGCAGGAATCCCTTGCGGATTTAAAATGTGTGTTAATACGGGCAAAACATTATACATGTTGTTTTTAAACTCTCATAAGAATGTTTCAGATGAACTACATGTTCACTCATTAGATGGTTCTTCAAATCGAACATGTTCCTGCATATAAATACTTAGATTGATATGGATTTGACGTTTAAAAAACATATAGATGTGTGATGGGTGAGTTGAAGGAGTCAGGCGCAGGAGGGTAAATCACAGAATAACAGGATTTATTCCGGAAAACAGAGTTACGCAGTAATGCGTCAAAACAGTCCAGTGCGCAAAACAGGCGCACTGGAACCAACAAGGCACACGGGAAAAATAACCCAGCGATACAAAATACAAGGAGCTCCACCGAGCTTCACTATCCTCACAATTAATATTCACACACAAAGGCAAGGGGGCAGAGGGAACAGTTATACAAGCACTGATGAGGGGATAGGAACCAGGAGTGTGTAATGAACAAGACAAAACCAATGGAATTATGAAATGAGGAGCGGAAGTGGCTAGAAGGCCGGTAACGACGAACGCTGAAGCCTGCCCGAACAAGGAGAGGTGGCAGCTTCGGAGGGATTTGTGACAAGATGATCTGGTTAAGAAGTTAAGATTTAAAGTTGGCTTTTTCTACAGAAACAGATTGTGGCTCTCTCTAAGCAGTTGGAAGCAGATTATTCAGTCAACCTTTTTATCTGTTCTTGATTATGGCGGCAAAAAATTCAGAACTAAGAACAGATATAGCAACTGGTTCTCCTCAAACTTGACTGCCCTTGACCAGCACAAAATCATACTGTGGCATACTGCATTAGCATCGCATAGCCCCTGCGATATGCAACTTTTCAGGGAAGTTAGGAACCAATATACACAAGCTGTTAGGAAAGCAAAGGCTAGCTTTTTCAAACAGAAATTTGCATCCTGTAGCACTAACTCCAAAAAGTTTTGGGACACTGTAAAGTCCATGGAGAATAAGAGCACCTCCACCCAGCTGCCCACTGCACTGAGGCTAGGAAACACTATCACCACCGATAAATCTACAATAATCGAGAATTTCAACAAGCATTTTGCTATGGCTGGCCATGCTTTCCACCTGGCTACCACTACCCCGGTCACCAACTCTGCACCCTCCACTGCAACTTGCCCATGCCCCCCACCGCTTCTCCTTCACACCAATTCAGACAGCTGATGTTCTGAAAGAGCTGCAAAATCTGGACCCTACAAATCATCTAGGCTAGACAATCTGGACCCTTTCTTTCTAAAATTAGCCCCCGAAATTGTCGCAACCCCTATTACTAGCCTGTTCAACCTCTCTTCCGTAACGTCTGAGATCCCCAGAGATTGGAAAGCTGCCGCGGTCATCCCCCTCTTCAAAGGGGGTGACACTCTAGATCCAAACTGTTACAGACCTATATCCATCCTGCCCTGTCTTTCTAATGTTTTTGAAGGCCAAGTTAACAAACAGATCACCGACCATTTCGAATCACACCGTACCTTCTCCGCTATGCAATCCGGTTTCCGAGCTGGTCATGGGTGCACCTCAGCCACGCTCAAGGTCCTAAACGATATTATAACCGCGATCGATAATAGACAGTACTGCGCAGCCGTCTTTATCGACCTGGCCAAGGCTTTCGACTCTGTCAACCACCGCATTCTTATTGGCAGACTAAATAGCCTTGGTTTCTCAAATGACTGCCTCGCCTGGTTCACCAACTACTTCTCAGATAGAGTTCAATGTGTCAAATCGGAGGGCCTGTTGTCTGGACCTATGGCAGTCTCTATGGGGGTGCCACAGGGTTCAATCTTGGGCCGACTCTTTTCTCTGTGTATATCAATGATGTCGCTCTTGCTGCTGGTGATTCTCAGATCCACCTCTACGCAGACGACACCATTTTGTATACATCTGGCCCTTCATTGGACACTGTGTTAACAAACCTCCAAACGAGCTTCAATGCCATATAACACTCCTTCCGTAGCCTCCAACTGCTCTTAAACACAAGTAAAACTAAATGCATGCTCTTCAACCGAACGCTGCTTGCACCCGCCCACCCGACTAGAATCACTACTCTCGACGGGTCTGACCTAGAGTATGTGGACAACTACAAATACCTAGGTGTCTGGTTAGACTGTAAACTCTCCTTCCAGACTCACATTAAGCATATCCAATCCAAAGTTAAATCCAGAATTGGCCTCCTATTTTGCAACAAAGCCTCCTTCACTCATGCTGCCAAACATGCCCTCGTAAAACTGACTATCCTACCGATCCTTGACCTCGGCGATGTCATTTACAAAATAGCCTCCAACACTCTACTCAGCAAATTGGATGTAGTCTATCACAGTGCCATCCGTTTTGTCACCAAAGCTCCATATACTACTCACCATTGTGACCTGTACGCTCTTGTTGGCTGGTCCTCACTACATATTCGTCGCCAAACCCACTGGCTCCAGGCCATCTATAAATCACTGCTAGGCAAATCCCTGCCTTATCTTAGCTCATTGGTCACCATAGCAACACCCACCCGTAGTATGCGCTCCAGCAGGTATATCTCACTGGTCATCCCCAAAGCCAACACCTCCTTTGGCCGCCATTCCTTCCAGTTCTCTGCTGCCAATGACTGGAACGAACTGCAAAAATGTCTGAAGCTAGAGACTCTTATCTCCCTCACTAACTTTAAGCATCAGTTGTCAGAGCACCTTACCGATCACTGCACCTGTACACAGCCCATCTGAAATTAGCCCACCCAGCTACCTCATCCCCATAGCATTATTAATTTTGCTAATTTGCACCCCAGTATCTCTATTTGCACATCATCTCTTGCACATCTATCATTCCAGTGTTAGTACTATTTGAGATTCTTCAAATAGCCACCCTTTGCCTTGATGACAGCTTTGCACACTCTTGGCATTCTCTCAACCAGCTTCATGAGGTAGACACCTGGAATGCATTTCAATTAGCAGGTGTGCCTTCTTAAAAGTTAATTTGTGTTAATTTTCATTCCTTCTTAATGCGTTTGAGCCAATTAGTTGTGTTGTGACAAGGTGTGTGGGGGGGGTTATTCAGAGGATAGCCCTATTTGGTAAAAGACCAAGTCCATATTATGGCAAGAACAGCTCAAATAAACAAAGAGAAAAGACAGTCCGTCATTACTTTAAGACATGAAGGTCAGTCAATACGGAACATTTCAAGAAGTGCTGTCGCAAAAACCATCAAGCGCTATGATGAAACTGGCTCTCTTGAGGACCACCACAGGAATGGAAGACCCAGAATTACCTCTGCTGCAGAGGATAAGTTAATTAGAGTTACCAGCCTCAGAAATTGCAGCCCAAATAAATGCTTAAAAGAGTTCAAGTCACAGACACATCTCAACATCAACTGTTCAGAGCGGACTGTGTGAATCAGGCCTTCATGGTCGAATTGCTGCAAAGAAACCACTACTAAAGGACACCAATAAGAAGAAGAGACCTGCTTGGGCCAAGAAACATGAGCAATGGACATTAGACCGGTGGAAATGTGTCCTTTGGGCTGGAGTCCAAATTGGAGATTTTTGGATCCAACCGCTGTGTCTTTGTGTGTTGGTGAAAGGATGATCTCCGCATGTGTAGTTCCCACCGTAAAGCATGGAGGAAGAGGTGTTATGGTGTGGGGGTGCTTTGCAGGTGACACTGTCTGTGATTTAACCAGCATGTCTACCACATCATTCTGCAGCGATACGCCATCCCATCTGGTTTGGGCTTAGTGGGACTATGATTTCTTTTTCAACAGGACAATGCTCCAGGCTGTGTAAGGGCTATTTTACCAAGAAGGAGCGTGATGGAGTGCTGCATCAGATGACCTGGCCTCCACAATCCCCCGACCTCAACCCAATTGAGATGGTTTGGGATGAGTCGGACAGCAGAGTGAAGGAAAAGCAGCCAACAAGTGCTCAGCATATGTGGGAACTCCTTCAAGACTGTTGGAAAAGCATTCCAGGTGAAGCTGGTTGAGAGAATTCCAAGAGTGTGCAAAGCTGTCATCAAGGCAAATAATATATGTTGATTTGTTTAAGACTTTTTTGGTTACTACATGATTCCATATGTGTTATTTCATAGTTTTGATTTCTTCACTATTATTCTACAATGTAGAAAATAGTAAAAAGAAAAGAAAAACCCTTGAATGAGTAGGTGTGTCTCAACTTTTTATATAAAGTAAAGTATACTGGTAGTATATATATATATATATATATATATATATATATATATATATATATTGTGTATAATGTGTAAATATATATGTTGTGTTTAATGTGTATATTTATGTTGTATCACACAGGGCACATTTGAAAAAGAGACCTAGGTCTCAATATGTCTTCCCTGTTAAAATAAAGGTTCAAAAATTAATAAAAAAGGTTGTTGCTCTAATGAGAATATATTGTCTGTAAAAAATAAAATACATATATACAATTTGTCTGTAATGAATGTGCTGACAACCTCACCTGTGTATGTGTCATAGGGAGACCAGGGTACCCAAGGACCCCCAGGACCCTTTGAGTTTGTCGACCCCCCAGAAGACTACTACATCAAAGGAAGCAAGGTGAACAGGATGTCTGCTATAGCATGATTCACATTGGTTGTCTGTGGGGTGGCAGGTACTCTAGAGGTTAGTGTCAGTGTTGCTGTAGGTGGGTGTGGTGGTGGAATCAGGCGCAGGACGCAGAAAATACGTCCAAAAGACTTTAGTGAATGCACAAAATCAAACACGATGAAATGCCCTGAGGCGAGAACTCCGCACGCAGGCCAAAACAAACGGGCGCACTAAACATGTGCGACAAAACACTCCTATACATAGGAGAACAGCTCAACCGAGCAAACAGTATACGAAATAGCACAACGCACGACAGTGAAAACAATCACAAACAACACCTGACAAACACAACGAGAACTTATAGGACACTAATGACACTAAACGACAACAGGTGTACAATACCAGACCAGACCAAACGAACATAGAAACATACAACGGTGGCAGCTAGTATTCCGGAGACGACGAACGCCGAAGCCTGCCCGAGCAAGGAAGAGAGGCAGCCTCGGCCGAAACCGTGACAGTACCCCCCCCTTGACGCGCGGCTCCAGACGTGCGCCAACTCCGGCCTCGGGGACGACCAGGAGGACGCGGAGCAGGGTGCGTCGGGTGACTACGATGGAATTCCGACAGGAGAGACGGGTCCAAAATGTCTCTCCTCGGCACCCAGCACCGTTCCTCCGGGCCGTACCCCTCCCACTCCACTAGATATTGGAGACCCCCCATCCGACGTCTCGAATCCAAGATGGACCGCACGGAGTACGCCGGTGCCCCCTCGATGTCCAATGGGGGCGGAGGAGTCTCCCTGATCTCATTTTCTTGGAGTGGGCCAGCTACCACCGGCCTGAGAAGAGACACATGGAACGAGGGGTTAATACCTTTATACTCAACAGGTAGTTGTAATCTGTAACACACCTCGTTCAATCTTCTCAGGACTTTAAATGGCCCTACAAACCGCCGACCCAGTTTCCGACAGGGCAGGCGGAGGGGCAGGTTTCTGGTAGAGAGCCAGACTCGATCACCAGGTGCGTACACCGGTCCCTCACTGCGGTGGAGATCGGCGCTCGCCTTTTGACGACGGAGGGCCCGCTGCAGGTGGACGTGTGCAGCGTTCCATGTCTCCTCCGAGCGCTGCACCCACTCATCCACCGCAGGAGCCTCGATCTGGCTCTGCTGCCAAGGTGCCAGAACCGGCTGGTAACCTAACACACATTGGAAAGGGGTTAGGTTAGTGCAGGAATGGCGTAGGGAATTCTTGGCCATTTCGGCCCAGGGAACGTACCTTGCCCACTCCTCCAGCCGGTCCTGGCAGTATGTTCTAAGAAACCTACCCACATCCTGGTTCACACGTTCCACCTGCCCATTACTCTCCGGATGGTAACCCAAGGTGAGGCTCACCGAGACCCCCAACCGCTCCATAAAAGCTCTCCAGACTCTGGAGGTAAATTGGGGACCTCGATCAGACACAATATCCTCGGGTACCCCGTAGTGCCGGAACACATGGGTGAATAGGGCAGTAGGAAGGCCCGGCATAGGGAGCAAACGACAGGCCTTAGAGAACCGGTCCACAACGACCAGTATAGTGGTATTCCCCTGTGAAGGAGGAAGGTCAGTGATGAAATTCACCGAGAGGTGAGACCATGGTCGTTGTGGAACGGGCAGGGGTAGTAACTTACCCCTAGGCAGATGTCTAGGCGCCTTACACTGGGCGCACACCGAGCAGGAGGAAACATAAACCCTCACATCCCTCGCCAACGTGGGCCACCAGTACTTAGCACTAAGGCAGTGCACTGTCCGGCCGATACCAGGGTGTCCAGAGGAGGGTGACGTGTGAGCCCAATAGATCAATCGATCCCGAACCTCGAGCGGAACGTACTTCCGACCCTCCGGGCATTGAGGTGGACTAGGGTCGGTGTGCAACGCCCGCTCGAGTTCAGCATCGACCTCCCACACTACCGGTTCCACCAGACAAGACTCCGGCAGTATGGGAGTGGGCTCCACGGACCTCTCCTCCGTGTCATACCGCCGAGACAGTGCGTCTGCCTTACCGTTCTGTGACCCAGGGATGTACGTGATCTTAAATACGAACCGGGTCAAAAACATATTCCACTGCGCCTGGCGAGGGTTCAGTCTCCTCGCTGCCCGGATGTACTCCAGGTTACGGTGGTCCGTCAAAATGAGGAAAGGGTGTTGAGCCCCCTCAAGCCAGTGCCTCCACACCTTTAGGGCCTGTACCACGGCTAACAGCTCCCTGTCCCCTACGTCATAATTTCGCTCCGCCGGACTGAGCTTCTTGGAATAAAAAGCACAGGGGCGGAGTTTAGGTGGCGTGCCGGACCGTTGCGAAAGCACGGCTCCTATACCGGCCTCTGACGCGTCCACCTCTACCTGAAATGGTAAAGAGGGATCCGGATGCGCCAGCACCGGAGCCGAGGTAAACAGGTCCTTCAGCCTCCCAAACGCCCTGTCCGCCTCGGCTGACCACTGCAGACGCACCGGACCCCCTTCAAAAGAGACGTTATGGGAGCTGCCACCTGTCCAAAACCCCGGATAAACCTCCGGTAGTAATTCGCAAACCCCAAAAACTGCTGCACCTCCTTCACAGTGGTTGGCGTTTGCCAATTACGCACGGCCGACACCCGGTCTACCTCCATCCTCACCCCTGACGCAGACAACTGATAACCCAAAAAGGAGACCGACTCCTGGAAAAACAGACACTTCTCTGCCTTGACATACAGGTCGTGCTCCAACAGCCTCCGCAACACTCGGCGCACCAGAGCCACATGCTCGACTCGGGTAGACGAGTACACGAGAATGTCATCTATGTACACGACCACCCCCTGCCCCTGCATGTCCCTGAATATCTCATCCACGAATGATTGGAAAACTGAAGGAGCGTTCATCAACCCGTATGGCATGACTAGATACTCGTAATGGCCCGAGGTGGTACTAAAGGCTGTCTTCCATTCATCGCCCTCCCTAATGCGCACCAAGTTGTATGCGCTCCTGAGATCTAATTTAGTGAAGAACCTCGCCCCGTGCAATGACTCCGTCATGGTCGCAATCAGCGGGAGTGGATAACTGTACTTCACCGTGATCTGATTGAGACTACGGTAATCAATGCACGGGCGTAACCCACCATCCTTTTTCTTCACAAAAAAGAAACTCGAGGACGCGGGGGAAGTGGAGGGCCGTATGTATCCTTGTCTCAGAGATTCGTCTATGTAAGTCTCCATAGCTCTCTTCTCCTCCTGAGACAGAGGATACACATGGCTCCGTGGGAGCGCAGCTCCTGCCTGGAGTTCTATCGCACAATCTCCCTGCCTATGGGGAGGCAACTGCGTCGCCCTTGACTTACTGAACACAATAGCCAAATCCCCATACTCAGGGGGAACGTGCAATGCGGGCACCTGGTTTGGACTCTCCACCGAGGTAGCCCCTACGGAAACGCCTAAACATCGACCCACACACTGGTCAGACCACTCCATCAGAGCCCTCTCCTGCCACGAAATCGACGGGTTATGGGTACTCAACCAGGGCATGCCCAGCACCACCGGATACGCAGGCGAGTCGATCAGAAATAGCTGGATCATCTCCTGATGACCCCCCTGCGCACACATCCTAAGTGGCGCCGTGACCTCCCTGATCAAGCCCGATCCCAACGGACGGCTATCTAGGGCATGAACGGGGAAGGGGACGTCAACAGGACGAAGGGGAATCCCTAAATCTAAACAAAATTTCCTATCAACAAAATTCCCAGCCGCGCCTGAATCTACCAGCGCCTTATGCTGGGAATGAGGTGCTACCTGTGGAAAACGTACAGGTATACATAAGTGCGCAACAGAGAGCTCCGGGTGAGTGGGGCGCCTACTCACCTGGAAGGACTCCCCAGTGCGGGGCCTGTCGTCTTCTCCCCTAGGAGGCCATCCCCAGCACCTAGCCGCGGTGTGTCCTCCCCGACCACAGTTAGTGCAGGAGATGGACCCCCTCGTACTCCGACCCCTCCTCTCTCTAGCGCCAGCGCCCCCGAGCTCCATGGGGCACGGCTCGGAGGCGCTGGAGGGTGAAATGGACGGACCCCCCTCGGGACGTCCGCGGGTAGCTAGCAGGGTATCCAGCCTGATGGACATGTCGACTAACTGGTCGAACGAAAGGCTGGTGTCCCGACAGGCCAGCTCCCTACGGACGTCCTCACGTAGACTACAGCGGTAGTGATCGATGAGGGCCCGCTCATTCCACCCTGCATCCGCCGCTAGAGTACGGAATTCCAACGCGAACTCCTGGGCACTCCTCTTCCCCTGCCGGAGGCAGAACAGACGCTCCCCCGCCGCTTTCCCCTCCGGGGGATGGTCAAACACCGCCCTGAAGCGGCGGGAGAACTCAGCGTACGTGATTGTGGTAGCGTCTATTCTCCTCCACTCGGCGTTGGCCCATTATAACGCCTTGCCGGAAAGGCAGGAGATCAGGGCGGACACGCTCTCGTGTCCCGAGGGCGCCGGGTGCACGGTGGCCAGGTAAAGCTCCACCTGGAGAAGGAAGCCCTGACACCCGGCAGCGGTCCCATCGTAGGCCCTCGGGAGCGAGAGTCGAACTCCTCTGGGTTCCGGAGCGGGAATGGGCTGACTTGCCGATGGTGAGGGCAGGGAAGATGGCGTTGGGGGTGTCCCTCGGGTCTCCCAGCGTTGGAGGGTGGTGATCACATCCTGCAGGGCGGTCCCGATCCCGGACCCTGTCCTCCAACGTCTCCTGTGCTGCTGCGGCTCCTGCTGATTCCATTCGAATGGTGTGTGATTCTGTCAGTGTTGCTGTAGGTGGGTGTGGTGGTGGAATCAGGCGCAGGACGCAGAAAATAAGTCCAAAAGACTTTAGTGAATGCACAAAATCAAACACGATGAAATGCCCTGAGGTGAGAACTCCGCACGCAGGCGAAAACAAACGGGCGCACTAAACATGTGCGACAAAACACTCCTATACATAGGAGAACAGCTCAACCGAGCAAACAGTATACGAAATAGCACAACGCACGACAGTGAAAACAATCACACACAACACCTGACAAACACAACGAGAACGTATAGGACACTAATGACACTAAACGACAACAGGTGTATAATACCAGACCAGACCAAACGAACATAGAAACATACAACGGTGGCAGCTAGTATTCCGGAGACGACGAACGCCGAAGCCTGCCCGAGCAAGGAAGAGAGGCAGCCTCGGCCGAAACCGTGACAGTTAGAGAGGTGGACTAGCAGCTCAAATGTTGCTGGTTCAATCCCTGGGGCGTGCGCCACAAAACTGGTAATGAAACTCAAATGGCAGCTGGAAGGCTGTTGGTCTCTGATCCCAGGTACCATCTCCTGCCTTTGTGCCCTTGACAAAGGCACCTAACCCCTCAAAAATAGCTCCATCCAGGGGGGCTGCACCGCGGCTGACGCAGTGCCTCTTAACGTGTGTACGGGGTTGTTCGGAAAGGCAGAATACGAATTTCTGTTCTAACAATATACATCAAAGTAGAGATTATTTCATGATTCTTATTGATCGCCTGTGTTTTATTGCAGGGGAGGAGAGGTGTGAAGGGAGTGTGTGGACCCAGGGGAAGTGATGTGAGTACTCAGAGCCAGCTGAATGTTATTAATCATCATTACTCAGTGCATGCGTACATACGTGCTTGTGAGTGTGGGTGCGTGTGTGGATTCACTGGGGCTGCTCTTCTTTCCACTAAAGTCTTAATAGTCTACACTCTTAGAAAAAAGGATTCCAAAAGCGTTCTTTGCAGAGGGATAACATTTGATCAAGAACCATTTTCATCTGAATAACTATTTTTGGAAGACACGGGTTCTTTGTAAGACAAAGGGTTCTACCTATAACCTTTTTCATCCTAAGAACCATTTTTGGAAGAAAGAGTTCTTTGATGATTCTTTGGAAGGCGAGAATGATTTTTGGAAAGCTTTTTTATTGTATTTGTTTCTTTCTTTTAAAAAGTGCCTTGAGCATTAGTGTTTACCTCAGTGTTTAAACGTTAAGCCTCTAGAGCAGTGTTACCCAAACTGATGATGCACTACCCAATTTTGAAATTGCACCTTGTGCATTTGTACTATTACAGCTTTCAAGAGTAAGTTTAAAGAAAGAAAGTTGTAATAGTAGAATGCACAAGGTGCAATTTCAAAACTGGGTAGTGCATCATCAGTTTTTCTCTTGTCATGTCAGTCATTACATACCTTAGAGAGCTATTTATAACTTGTCAGAAATGTCCAGATCAACTAAATCATGTCAGCTAACGTTTTTTAGCTATGTTTTTTAGCCCATAGATTTTGTTGTAATGTTTGAGTCACTCAAATATCACATGAATACACATTAGACATGGCAAAATGTATAGAATTGCAAGACAATAAGCTTTAAACCTGCAACATTTTATCTCCACCAACAAGAGGGGTGTGAACAGTTTGCGTCATGAACAGTGCTTGTGCCTATAGAAATAGACGTGGCTCGCGCGCACAGGGGAGGCGTGGGATGTTACCCAATGCTGGAAGGGGGGCCTGAGTGAAAGTTTTGGAACCCCTGCTCAAGAGTTTAAAAAGATAGATGTGAGAATGTTTAAACTGTACCTACAGTATATGAGAATATTTGTACCCAGCAAACTGTCCAGTGTTACCAGTGTAGATTTTTCAGTGTAACATTTCAGTGTAACAAAAAGTTAAATTAGCAGTCAGTGGTGTAAAATAACCCCAGTGTTAGTGAACCAGAGGTGAGTGTGATTGTGTCATTTTTACTCTGTGTAGAGTAAATCACTCAAAACCATGCCCATCATTATCATATTTTTTTCATTGTTTGTTTCAATATCTGTGTTTTTAGCATACGCATTGACTGATTGATCTGATGCTACTGCATCTCAGTGCTAGAGGCGTCACTACAGACCCTGGTTTGATTCCAGGCTGTATCACAATCCTGCTGTGATTGGGAGTCCCATAGGGTGGCGCACAATTGGCCCAGCGTCATCCGGGTTTGGCCGGAGTAGGCCGTCATTGTAAATAAGAATTTGTGCTTAACTGACGTGCCTAGTTAAATTAAGGTTAAATAAATAAACAAATAACATATTTTTCTAGTTGTTAGAGAATCTGTACGTAGCTACTGAGATAGTTGTTCCAGTTGTTGGATATCCTTCCTCTGGCTGGATTCCAATAGGTATTACACATCACTTTGCGTGCCAGCATAATCTGATTTGAAGGCCTGATGTGGCCTGTAAACCAGGTGTTTCTTAAAACCACTGTGTTATGATATAACTAGGCCGTCAAAGAAAGGCCTTATGATATACGTAATGTATTGTCATAAAGAGTTTAATTTTAACATTTACATTTTACATTTTAGTCATTTAGCAGACGCTCTTATCCAGAGCGACTTACATGAGCAATTAGGGTTAAGTGCCTTGCTCAAGGGCACATCGACAGATTTTTCACCTAGTCGGCTTGGGGATTAGAACCAGCAACCTTTCGGTTACTGGCACAACGCTCTTAACCACTAAGCTACCTGCCGCCCGTTTGATGGCTTTAAAGAGTTTAATTTTAGAGGGTTCTAGGAAGAACCCTTCAAAGATAAAAGGGTTACTGATAGAACTGTTCATAGAGGGTTCTAGGAAGAACCATTCGATGATAAAAGGGTTATCGGTAGAACCCTTCATAGAGGGTTCTGGGTAGAACCATTTACAGGTGGTTCTATGAATAACCCTAAAGTACATAGAGGGTTCTGCAAAGGATTCTACCTAGCACCAAAAAAGGTTCGGACAAACCGAAGAACCCTATATGGCAGAGCCGGCGGAAAACGTATGGCGAGACAATATTTGCCCCAGTACTTTGCAATCTGGTTTGGCGCCGTCACACCTCTATCAAAGCAGCAGCACCGATCGAGACCAGCCCATTTTCATTCCAGTTCAACATTTACCTGCTCTGTCACAGTCTACCACTGAAAACCATTGAAGACTACACGCAGAAAAGATGTGCTCTTTGTATTTTAGCAATATGATTGGCCGTTCATTCATACTGTGCTCCCACGAGTCACAACTTCTCGATAACTCGAGCAGTACAGAAGTTGATAGCTACTTTCACACAACACACGCGAGCTGTCCTGAGCAAAAATAAGTGCCTATCAATCCCCACTGGGCACACACTGGTTGAATCAACGTTGTTTCCACGTCATTGCAATGAAATTACATTGAACCAACGTGGAATTGATGTTGAATTGACGTCTGTGCCCAGTGAGTCTACTCGCTGAGCTTATTTATTTTAGGGAAAGTGATTTATGAAAGTAAAGCTTTAGGGAAAGTGATTTACAAAAGTAAACCTTCAATAGTAAATAAATATATATATATATATACAGCTCTGGAAAAATTTAAGAGACCACTGCAAAAATATAAGTTTCTCTGGTTTTACTATTTATTGGTATGTGTTTGGGTGAAATTAGCATTTTTGTTTTATTCTATAAACTACTGACAACATTTCTCCCAAATTCCAAATAAAAATATTGTCATTTAGAGCATTTATTTGCAGAAAATGACAACTGGTCAAAATAACAAAAAATATGCAGTGGTGTCAGACCTCGAATAATGCAAAGAAAATAAGTTCATGTTAATTTTTAAACAACACAATACTAATGTTTTAACTAAGGAAGAGATTTTCAATCACAGCTTTCATGCGTCTTGGCATGCTCTCCACCAGTCCACATTAAAGTTGGGTGAATTTATGCCACTCCTGGCGCAAAAATTCAAGCTGCTCGGCTTTGTTTGATGGCTTGTGACCATCCATCTTCCTCTTGATCACATTCCAGAAGTTTTCAATGGGGTTCAGGTCTGGAGATTGGGCTGGCCATGACAAGGTCTTGATCTGGTGGTCCTCCATCCACACCATGATTGACCTGGTTGTGTGGCATGGCGCATTGTCCTGCTGGAAAAACCAATCCTCAGAGTTGGGGAACAATGTCAGAGCAAAGGGAAGCACGTTTTCTTCCAGGACAACCTTGTACGTGGCTTGATTCATGTGTCCTTCACAAAGACAAATCTGCCCGATTCCAGCCTTGCTGAAGCATCCCCAGATCATCACCGATCCTCCACCATATGTCACAGTGGGTGCGAGACACTGTGGCTTGTAGGCCTTTCCAGGTCTCCGTCTAACCATTAGACGACCAGGTGTTGGGCAAAGCTAAAAATTGGACTCATCAGAGAAGATGACCTTACTCCAGTCCTCTACGGTCCAATCCTAATGGTCTTTTGCAAACCTCAGCCTGGCTCTTCTTTGCTTCTCATTGATGAAGGGCTTTTTTCTAGCTTTGCACGACTTCAGCCCTGCCCCTAGGAGCCTGTTTCAAACCGTCCTCGCCGTGCACTTCACCCCAGCTGCCGTATGCCATTATTTTTGTAGGTCACTTGATGTCATCCTACGGTTGTTGAGTGACATTTGAATGAGTTGGCGGTCATCCCGGTCAGTAGAGAGTCGTTTTCGCCCTCTGCCGGTCTGTAGCTTTGTTGTCCCCAATGTCTGCTGCTTGACCTTGTTCTTATGAACCGCCGTCTTTGAAATGTTAAGGATGGAAGCAACCTGATGCTCACTGTATCCCTCTGCCAGTAAAGCCAGAATTGAACCCTTCTTTTCCTCACTCAAAACATTCCTTTTCAACTCTTTTGGCATGGTCAATTGTTATTTTTTGATTAATATTACTTTTGAGGTACTATTAGCACTGCTTTTGCCATCCAGCTGGTCCTATTGCAAGAGGATAGTGATGACCACAGCAGTGGTTTTTATACTTTTCCTCGTTAAATAAGATTTGGTTCGTGTGATCACCTAATCAGTACCTAATTCAGTAGAATGAGTTGTGCCTGTGTTGGAATTCAACAGACACTGGAATGGAATGGCTGTCATACATGTAGAGATGCTGATTTAAGAAAAATGTGCAGTAGTCTCTTTATTTTTTCCAGAGCTTTATATACAGGACCAGTCAAAAGTTTGGACACACCTACTCATTCAAGGGTTTTTCTTTATTTTTACTATTTCTACATTGTAAAATAATAGTGAACACATCAAAACTATGAAATAACACATGGAATTATGTAGTAACCAAAGAAGTGTTAAACAAATACATTTTAGATTCTTCAAAGTAGCCACCCTTTGCCTTGATGACTGCTTTGCACACTCTTGGCATTCTCTCAACCAGCTTCATGAGGAATGCTTTTCCAACAGTCTTGAAGGAGTTCCCACATATGCTGAGCACTTGTTGGCTGCTTTTCCTTCACTATGCGGTCCAACTCATCCCAAACCATCTCAATTGGGTTGAGGTCGGGTGATTGTGGAGGCCAGGTCATCTGATACAGCATTCCATCACTCACCTTCTTGATCAAATAGCCCTTACACAGCCTGGAGATGTGTTTTGGGTCAGTGTCCTGTTGAAAAACAAATGATAGTGCCACTAAGCGCAAACCAGATGGGATGGCGTATCGCTGCAGAATGCTGTGGTAGCCATGCTGGTTAAGTGTGCCTTGAATTCTAAATAAATCACAGACAGTGTCACCAGCAAAGCACCCCCACACCATCACACCTCCTCCTCCATGCTTCACGGTGGGTTCACAAATGCGGAGATCATCCATTCACCTACTTTCATTCACTATCCTCTGAATATCCCCCCCCCCCCACACACCTAATTCCACAAATTAACTTTTAACAAGGCACACCTGTTAATTGAAATGCATTCCAGGTGACTTCCTCGTGAAGCTGGTTGAGAGAATGCCATGAGTGTGCAAAGCAGTCATCAAGGCAAAGGGTGGCTACGTTGAAGAATCTCAAATATAAAATATATTTTGATTTGTTTAACACGTTTATGGTTACTACATGATTCCATATGTGTTATTTCATAGTTCTGATGTCTTCACTATTATTCTACATTGTAAAAAATTGTAAAAAAATAAAGAAAAACGCTTGAATGAGTAGGTGTGTCCAAACTTTTGACAGGTAGTGTAAATATCACATTTACATAAGTATTCAGACCCTTTACTCAGTACTTTGTTGAGGCACCTTTGGCAGCGATTACAGCCTTGCGTCTTCTTGGGTATGACGCTACAATCTTGGCACACCTGTATTTGGGGAGTTTCTCCCATTCTTCTCTGCAGATCCTCTCAAGCTCTGTACGGTTGGATAGGGAGCGTCGCTGCACAGCTATTTTCAGGTCTCTCCAGAGATGTTCGATCGGGTTCAAGTCCGGGCTCTGGCTGGGCCACTCAAGGACATTCAGAGACTTGTCCCAAAGCCACTCCTGTGTTGTCTTGGCTGTGTGCTTGGAGTTGTTGTCCTGTTGGAAGTTGAACCCCCAGTCTGTGGTCCTGAGTGCTCTGTTGCCGGTTTTCATCAAGGATCTCTCTGTACTTTGCTCCGTTCATCTTTCCCTCGATCCTGACTAGTCTCCCCCACAGCATGATACTGCAATCACCATGCATCACCGTAGGGATGGTGCCAGGTTTCCACCAGACGTGACGCTTGGCATTCAGGCCAGAGAGTCCAATCTTGCTTTCATCAGACCAGAGAATCTTGTTTCTCATGGTCTGAGAGTCCTTTAGGTGCCTTTTGGCAAACTCCAAGCGGGCTGTCATGTGCCTTTTACTGAGGATTGGCTTCCATCTGGCCACTCTACCATAAAGGCCTGATTGGTGGAGTGCTGCAGAGATGGTTGTCCTTCTAGAAGTTTCTCCCATCTCCACAGAGGAACTCTGTAGCTCTGTCAGAGTGACCATCGGGTTCTTGTTCACCTCCCTCACCAAGGCCCTTCTCCCCCGATTGCTCAGTTTGGCCAGGCGACAAGCTCTAGGAAGATTATTGGTGGTTCCAAACTTCTTCCATTTAAGAATGATGGAGGCCACTGTGTTCTTGGGAACCTTCAATGCTGCCGAAACGTTTTGGTACACTTCCCCAGATCTGTGCCTCAACACAATCCTGTCTCGGAGCTCTACGGATAATTCCTTCGACCTCGTGGCTTGGCTTTTGCTCTGACATACACTGTCAACTGTGGGACCTCATATAGACAGGTGTGTGCCTTTCCATATCATGTCCAATCAATTGAATTTTCCACAGCTGGTCTCCAATCAAGGATGATCAATGGAAACAATTTCGAGTCTCATAGCAAAGGGTCTGAATACTTATGTAAATAAGGTATTTTTTAAATATTTTTTTATACATTTGCAAACACTCCTAAAAGCCAGTTTTTCCTTTGTCATTATGGGGTATTGTGTGTATATTGATGAGGGAAAATGTTTTATTTAATCCATTTTAGAATAAGGCTGTAACGTAACAAAATGTGGAAAAAGGGAAGGGGTCTAAATACTTTCAGAATGCACTGTATATATATATATATATATATATATATATATATATATATATATATATATATATATATTATAGCCTGTTAATAGCTGCATATAGAGGGAAAGCCTGCCAACCTATAGGCCAGGGTTTATTAAGTACTATGTGAGAACGTCTGGTCACACACATTTTCTAGGTGGTAAAAGTCCGGATGGATAATGTAATTTTTCGGCATTGTATCAAACCCCCACCTCGCAACCCATGCGACCACAAACTGTTCACTCCCCTCTTGTTGGCGGAGAGAACAGTTTGCAATTTTAAAGCACATTTCCCACAATTCTACACATTTTGCATGGGGCAGAGATTTTCTTTGCTGTTTTTAAATCTCATTTCCTGCAATTCTACGCATTCTTCCATGTCGTATGTGTGATACCAGGGTCGAAGCATGGCCGAGTAAAAAAAAATAATAATAATTTTTGTGGTGCCACCTCTGCTATGTGGTTCTAAGTAGCACCTTTTTTTCTAAGAGTGTAGCCATACCCTCATACACACAGCTTTCACGTGCAACTGAAGAACCGCCCCAAGACTCATATGCTTTTCTTCATTCATTTCTTCATTCAATACAAATTATGTTAGTTATAGATTGTGATCAATTGAGTAGTATATGATGTGTGTTGATCACACCATAGGACCAGGTGAATCTCATGTAGTGTTAAACACAAATAGGTTGCCTTACCCTCTGTACCATAATGTCTAATTGTGTGTTAGTAATCTGTGAGTTTGATTTCTCAGGGATTCGACTCAATCCCAGGAATAAAAGGAGAAAAGGGAATCATCGGATTTCCTGGAGTCAGGGTAGGAGATGTTACAAATGACTTGATTCTCCTCTTTGAGTATGTTCCTGTGGGATGTTATGGTTAGGTATAGGAGTTTTCCCTGATCTTGTGACCAGACCTGGAAAAGCTCTTGGGCCTAGACAACTTTTACCCAAGGCCTGGAGTTTTTCCTAATCAGGTTACATTTTAGTCATTTAGAAGTTGCTCTTATCCAAAGCGACTTATAGTAGTGAGTGCATACATTTTCGTACTGGCCCCCCATGGGTATTGAACCCACAACCCTGGTGTTGCAAGTGCCATGCTCTACCGACTGAGCTACACGGGACATGGTCAAGAAAAAACCCAAGCCATAGTCATTATGGTATTGCAGT
Organism: Coregonus lavaretus; assembly: GCF_964263955.1. Lineage (NCBI taxonomy): Eukaryota > Metazoa > Chordata > Actinopteri > Salmoniformes > Salmonidae > Coregonus > Coregonus lavaretus. The sequence goes on along the minus strand of NC_140013.1, from coordinate 900,198 downwards.
GTAATAGGGGAGAGTGGGGTAAGTTGAGCCAATTTTTACATTCATCATCACTCCGTCAAGGGAAATACGCTGAGTATACCAAACATTAGGAACACCTTGCTAATATTGAGTTGAACCCCCCTTTAGCCCTCAGAACAACCTCAATGTGTCAGGGTATGGACTCTACAAGGTGTCAAAAGCATTCCACAGGGATGATGGCCCATGTTGACTCCAGTGCTTCCCAAAGTCGTGTCAAGTTGGCTGGATGTCCTTTAGGGTGTGGACCATTCTTGATACACACAGGAAACTGTTGAGTGTGAAAAACCCAGCAGCGTTGCAGTTCTTGACACAAACCGGTGCGCCTGGCACATACTACCATACCCCGTTCAAAGGCACTTAAATATTTTGTCTTGTCCATTCACCCTCTGAATGGCACACATACACAATCCATGTCTCAATTGTATCAAGGCTTAAACATCCTTCTTTAACCTGTCTCCTCCCCTTCATCTACACTGATTGAAGTGGATTTAACAAGTTACATCAATAAGGGATCATAGCTTTCACCTGGATTCACCTGGTCAGTCTATGTTGTGGAAAGAGCAGGTGTTTTTAATGTTTTGTGTTCTCAGTGTATAGTGTTATTTCTAACAAAGATTTCTACATATATTTCAGGATGTTGTTTAACCCTGGAAATAATCAAAATTCATGTAAACATTACAGTTTTGAAAACATAGCTTATCCAAAAAAAGTGGTCTCTTGGCACAACTTACCCCGGGTATGGGATAAATTGAGCCACGGGACAGAGTAAGTGAAGCCGCCTACACATTTCTGTACTGAATGAAATATTGCCACTACCTTTTTAAAATCACGTCTATCTATATTTCCCAAACACAATTCAACACAATCACAATCACTTGTTTGTATTTTAATAATGTTAAGCCTCTTTTAACACAGGCTTAACACCTAACAAACACTTAGTACTTGTTAAAAACACTTTTAACATAGGCCAGGCCCTGTTGTTACCTCATATCCCAGTGATAATGCCTTGCATTCCGCCTGGGAAGAAAACACTTACATTTGCTAAATTTGCCATTGGCTCAACTATTGGCTCAACTGGACTGTATTAACCACAGCCACAAGGAAGCACTTTCATGCCAGGTTTAGGACCTCATATTTAAGCTTATAGAGACCCTCAACTGATGTATAGAACAATCTTACAATTATCTACTTGGTTTAGATACAAGCATCATGAAATCTCTAACACTATACATTGATTTGGCTTAGTGAAAATCAATTTTTTGGACCTAACTTGCTTACCACTTTTTCCATGTGATTTCTTCCTTCACGGAGTCCATGAAATGATGACATCTTCCTAAATATATGGTCAAATAAAACAAATAAAAAAATGTTTTGTTTGTTTCCTAGAAACAATGGTGACTCAATTGACCCCTTTGGCTCAACTTACCCCACTCTCCCCTACATAGATTATTAATTAGTTTTATATTACATTAGATTTGGAATATACAGTTGAAGTCGGAAGATTACATACACTTAGGTTGGAGTCATTAAAACTTGTTTTTCAACCACTCCACAAATTTCTTGTTAACAAACGATAGTTTTGGCAAGTCGGTTAGGACATCTACTTTGTGCATGACACAAGTAATTTTTCCAACAATTGTTTACAGACAGGTTATTTCACTTATAATTAATTGTATCACAATTCCAGTAGGTCAGAAGTTTACATACAGCTTGGAAAATTCCAGAAAATGATGTCATGGCTTTAGAAGCTTCTGATAGGCTAATGGACATCATTTGAGTCAATTGGAGGTGTACCTATGGATGTATTTCAAGGCCTACCTTCAAACTCAGTGTCTCTTTGCTTGACATCATGGGAAAATCAAAAGAAATCAGCCAAGACCTCAGAAAAAAATGTAGACCTCCACAAGTCTGGTTCATCCTTGGGAGCAATTTACAAATGCCTGAAGGTACCACGTTCATCTGTGCAAACAATAGTACGTAAGTATAAACACCATGGGACCACGCAGCTGTCATACCGCTCAGGAAGGAGACGCGTTCTGTCTCCTAGAGATGAACGTATTTTGGTGTGAAAAGTGCAAATCAATCCCAGAACAACAGCAAAGGACCTTTTGAAGATGCTGGAGGAAACATGTACAAAAGTGTCTATATTCACAGTAAAACAAGTCCTATATCGACATAACCTGAAAGTTCGCTCAGCAAGGAAGAAGCTACTGCTCCAAAACCGCCATAAAAAAGCCAGACTACGGTTTGCAACTGCACATGGGGACAAATATTGTACTTTTTTGAGAAATGTCCTCTGGTCTGATGAAACTAAAATAGAAATGTTTGGCCATAATGACCATCGTTATGTTTGGAGGAAAAAGGAGTGGCTTGCAAGCCAAAGAACACCATCCCAACCGTGAAGCACGGGGGTGGCAGCATCATGTTGTGGGGGTGCTTTGCTGCAGGAGGGACTGGTGCACTTCACAAAATAGATGGCATCATGAGGAAGGAAAAATATGTGGATATATTGAAGCAACATCTCAAGACATCAGTCAGGAAGTTAAAGCTTGGTCGCAAATGGGTCTTCCAAATGGACAATGACCCCAAGCATACTTCCAAACTTGTAGCAAAATGGCTTAAGGACAACAAAGTCAAGGTATTGGAGTGGCAATCACAAGACCTCAATCCTATAGACAATTTGTGGGCAGAACTGAAAAAGTGTGTGCAAGCAAGGAGGCCTACAAACCTGACTCAGTTACACCAGCTCTGTCAGGAGGAATGGGCCAAAATTCACCCAACTTATTGTGGGAAGCTTGTGGAAGGCTACCCGAAACGTTTGACCCAAGTTAAACAATTTAAAAGCAATGCTACCAAATACTAATTGAGTGTATGTAAACTTCTGACCCACTGGGAATGTGATTAAAGAAATAAAAGCTGAAATAAATCATTCTCTCTACTATTATTCTGACATTTCACATTCTTAAAATAAAGTGGTGATCCTAACTGACCTAAGGCATTTTTTTTACTTTAATTTTTACTAGGATTAAATGTCAGGAATTGTGAAAAACTGAGTTTAAATGTATTTGGCTAAGGTGTATGTAAACTTCCAACTTCAACTGTATATTTCACCCAAGGAATATTTAGTTTTCAATTTGAACTACTGCATGGTGATGTTTTAAGCTGAGAGTGTATTGGAAAAGGACCCTAATGCCTAACTTGTACTTTCCTTATCGGACTTGGTCAGTGTTATGGGTTTCCTCTCACTTCTAAGAAGCTTTTACTTTGTGCAGAACTTTTCTGCCATGCTCCTACCTCTTTGCATTTCAGGGCCACATGTTTTGAAACAAAATGCCTGCAGGGGATCGCCATCTTGTGGTGCATACACAACATCACAGGCCTACACTCACAGAGACACCGCCTTACTCAAGCTACTCATCTCTTTACTGTAACAAATATGCATTGGTGAAAAAAGTATCCAATTGTCATACTTGAGTAAAAGTAAAGACATGTTAATAGAAAGTGAAAGTCACCCAGTAAAGTACTACTTGAGTAAAAGTCTGGTTTTAAATTTACTTAAGTATCAAAAGTAATATTACATGCTAAAATATACTTAAGTATCAAAAGTAAAAGTAAATGCCATAAAGCATTTCAAATTCCTCATATTAAGCAAACCAATTGGCACAATTTTTTATTTATTTACACTTTAACACTTAGACATCATTTACAAATGAAGCATTTGTGTTTAGTGAGTCTGCCAGATCAGAGGCAGTAGGGATGACCACCTGTTCTCTTGAAAAGTGTGCAAATTGGGCCATTTACCTGTCCTGCTAACCATTCACAATGTAGTACTTTTGGGTGTCAGGGAAAATGTATAGGAGTAAAAAATATATATTTTCAGTTGTCAAAAATATAAATAGTAAAGTAAAGTTACTTTACACCACTGCACGTATAGTGGATAAAAATAGTATGTTCTCGTGTTATTAGGGTCTTCCTGGATATCCTGGCTTGCCTGGGCCACCTGGAGTAAAGGTATGCAGCAGTTTCATCACCGTATTCAATACAACTGTGTGTGTGTGTGTTGATTGGGCTCTAATTACCATGTTATCTCATATGTTTAGGGGATTCTCGGGAGCCCTGGCCTACCTGGTCTGATAGGAACGGAGGGACCCAAGGTTAGCCAGCCTCACTGTAGAAAGCAGCGCTCTGTGTACGGTGTCGGCATAGGTTTGAATCTGACCTACTGCCCTTTGACACAACCTCTCTCTACCTTTCCCCACTGTCATTCTTTCTCTTTGTCTGTTCAAGAAAGTCAGAAAATACCTTAAAATATATTTCAGAAAGCAACGCTTAACTCTTAACTATTCACCATCCAATCTCACTGAGATCACCCATTTTATTTTATTTAATGTGGTGTTACTTAGTATCTTATGTGACATGACGTTAATGTGATATCTTTATAAATGTCTCCAAGGGGTTCCAAGGAGATCTAGGTCCCAAAGGACTGACAGAGTTCAGGCAGGTTAATTATACAGGTAAGAGCTTTGAATTCAACATATACAGTCCTCTGGACATCATGGACCCTTTATTGACATCGTAGTAGATTAATACTCTCACTGACCCATGGATGTTACTGTGTCTTTGCTTTACATTAGACTCCTAGAATGGGTTTTCTCAAGCACGGGACCTGAAAAACATGATCAGTTGATTTGATATCTTAGATAGTGTGAATGAGTGATTGAAGAACAAATATTCTCACAAAACTGAATTTTCCAGCGCAAAAAAAAAAGTAAACACTAAGCAGACTGAACTCCATGGGCCTCTAAGAACCTACGTTGTGTAAAACAAACACTGCATGCTGGCATGGTCAATAGCCCGTTTACCATTCTCCTCTTTCATTTAGTTGCTCCCTCTCTCCATCGGTTCAGTTCCACTCCAAGAATGGTGGCAAACATGAAAATGGCATTTTATTTAGCTCGACGACTACATTTGAAATAAGTGTTGTATAATGCTTCATGTGTTTATCCTCGGGGCTTTGTACTGTTTAAATGTACAATGTTTTAACCCCCCCAAAATAAATAGACAATCTAATCAAATTACATTTGAGTGAACAAAGTAGAGGGCAGATTGCGGGTGGAAGCGGGTGGACACATGATTTCTGGAACACCACAATGACTCATCTGGATCTCAACTGAGACTCACCCGTAAGGAAACTGACAGGATAGACTGATTGACTAAATGATAAAGGAGAATGGGACTTTGTGGGCATATTGTGTGTGTGTGTCCTGGCATGATGTCATCATTTTTTGTCCCGCTGGCATGACATCATCATCGTGTGTCCAGATATCAAATCAAGTGATCATGTTTTTTTCATACACTCTTAGAAAAAAGGTTCTAGTTAGTACCAAAAATGGGGTTTTCATTTCATTTTCATTGTTCCTGTAGGATAACTATTTTTGAGGCCTTGGAGAACCTGTTTATAATGGTTCTATGTATAACCATCATGAGAGGGGTCTAAGTAGCACCAGTGTTCTAAGTAGGAACCTTTTTGGTGCTACTTAGAACCCATACATAAAAAAAGGGGGTTATTTGATTTGTCCCTGTAGGGGAACCATGTCTGGTGCTTTGCAGAACCCTCTCATTAAAAACTTTCTACACTGGGTTCCAGGTAGAACCAATAGCAGGTTATATCTAGAACTATTTACATTCAGTAGAATAGCTCATCCATAATTAAACTTGAGGAAAACATTTGAGAAAAGGTTTCTAGACATTTCTCCCACTGGTTGTATCAAGGTGAGATATGCCACCAAGACGTGATTCAGCATTAGAATCTTTAAATAATGGACTATGGAGGTCTGGTGTCTAGTGTCATTATGTACATGCTGACACTCCTCACTTAAGGTTCCAGAACAACCACCCCAAAATAACCATGCACATAAACACAGAGGAAATACAGTTACCTGCACAGTATCTGTGAGCTATTGGCTAGAGGGCATGTGCTAAGACCAGAGTAGGCACATTTACTATTTAACGCAACAGTTTTTGTGACAAAACTATCGGTAGAGTTGAAAGTGCGATGGAAACACATTGAACTTTAGATTTATATTCGCTACATGAAAATGTAAGGGAAAAGAGTACATTTTGTGTGCACTACGTCATCACACACTGATTTTATCTGCAACAAGTCAGTTTGGTGGAAACACACCACTGATTGGAAAATGGGCATATGCTTTATGCAGATTTTAGAATATTCACATGAAAATATGTCGCCAATTGGATGGAAACCTATATAGCTAGTGAAGAGTTACAACTACTATTCCATTTAATTCAGTAATTGTGACTCCCATGTAACCTGTTGTTTCAGGGATGCGGGGGGAGTCGGGGCTGCCTGGAAGACCAGGACCCCCTGGAGATGTTGGGGAGATGGGGATGCACGGCCCCCCAGGACTGCCTGGGGTATCAATACCAGGTCAGTGACCCAAAAGTCCCCTGGCCAGTACTGATACCCCTTATCTCAAAATACAGTTCAGCCCCAGTGTGAGCGTGCTTGTTTATGTCTAAGAAGGTCTTTGTACTGTAACTCTACCTTACCATGCCATGCCATGCTGCATCTCCTCAGGTCCCAATGGTGAGCTTGGCCCAGTAGGGATCACTGGCACCAAGGGGTTTAAAGGAGAGCCAGGGAGGTACTACCAGAACGGGCCTACACCCGGAGAGCCTGGTAAACAGGGTGCAGCAGGCCTCAATGGTCTGAAAGGAGAGCGCGGCCCCCCAGGTCTGTCACCTCAAGTGCATTTTGTCCCCATCTCCTGCACTTCTCTCATAGAACATGGCCTGTCTTCTACTAATCTCTTGATGTTTGAAGCATTCATTGTCATAGCATCTGAATATGGATTTAAACCCTCAACACTTAGACTCTCAATTATGGCTTGTACATGCAGAAATTGTGTTGGTGCTGTAGATAATGTTATTAAGTTCTGTATAGCTTGTATTGCAATGTTGTTGTGTGTACACTCTTAGAATTAAAGGACCCTGTGGGGGGGAAAGGGTCTTAGAGGAACCCCTGTGTAATGGTTGAAACCGGAACCTTTTTGTGATGGGAGGGGTTCAATTTTGAACCTTTTTAATAATATATTGTAGACGTGGCAGCCTATCAGAAGATTGGAGGCATTGCTAATTGTAGGTGTGGCTTTCAGGTAGTTATTTTTGGCCACCCATTAGAGTAAATGCCATAGAGTACACAGTATGAGTCATAATACCCATAAAACCTAGCAGTCAAACAGGGAAATGGTTCCAATCGTTTTTCCACCATTCGTTTTTCCCATAGGGGATTTTAGAAACACTTAAAATAAGGTCTGTGTTTTGTGTTGGCTTAGCCTGGCGTGACATTCTGATAAACTGAAATCCTTCTCAGACAAGGTGACTTTTGTCAATATATTCGCCTGTGTTTAACCCCAACAAATGAAATGCTAATTACCTGCTAATGTGGCTATCATAAAGAACTACAAATGCCATGATGATCTAGACGAGACTGCCGAATCGAGGCAAAGGTAAGAATCTCTGGATTAACTATCTAATGTTAGCTAAATGTAGTAATGCATAAATTGGCTACATTTCTTTCAATGTACCTGTTAGCAAAGGTGCCAGCTAGAGATGACGTGCAGGAGCTTGCAGGGATTTGTAGTTTTGCATGATATCTACTTTGATGCTAATTAGCATTTTTGAATGTGAGAGTAAATAAAGCTGAATATATTGATAAAAGTCACCTTGTCCGGGAGAGATTTACATAGTTATCAAAACGTCACGCCAGGGTAAGCCTAAACAAAACACAGCCCTTATTTTACATTTTTCTAAAATCCCCTATAGAAAAAATGCATGTTGGAAAACGATTGAAACCATGCCCCTATTTGACCGCTAGGTTTTATGGTATTATGACACCTCCACTGTGGGTCTCTATTCCTGTTCATCATGTTAAGTTTGTACACTGCAAATGTATATTTTCCTTGAATATTTAGGCATATTCTAATATAATATTCATAATACTAACATTACTGATTATATATAGTAATACAGTAGTAACTATTACATCTATAGGATTTGCGTAGGCTCTTGAGGAACTCATACACCTCAGTAAGCCTCATTGAAGCTACAAAACTGTCAGTGTTCAACATTTATATGTGAAGACAATACAAAAGAACAGATGAACAGGAATGACATTTATGCCCACGGGTGGCATTAAAATAGCTATCTGAAAGCCACGCCCCTATTAAGCCATGTCTCCAGTCCAGGGTTCTTCCAGGAACCCTTTGCTACATTGAATCGTTATAGGTTCCTCCAAGAACCCCTCAACTAACCAAAGGTGCAAATATAGCAATGGTTGCTTGAGGAACTCCAGGGGTTCCTTGAGGATCTCCAGGATTCCTCGAGTCACCACTGATTCTGTGAATGTAGTTTGCTTCCATTTTTCCTCATCTTGTCAGCTAATATTTCACTTGTGTTTGTCTTGCTAAACATGTTCCCTGTCTGATCTGCATGCCTTTGTGTCTCCTGCAATGATGTCATCATTGTGTGTGTCCCGGGATGATGTCATCATTCTGTGTGTGCCCCTCGTATGACATCATCGTGTGTCTTGTGATGTGTGTTGGGTGGGCCATAGGTTGTGGAGGTAAGCACTCCTGTTTCACTGGTTTGAATTAATAGTAAAAACACCATAATTTAGACATGCACTTTATTCGATCCTGGAATTCCTGTGAGGGGATTCTGCATTGTAGTAGCAGTCATTTTTACAGTAACAAAACCATTACCATTAATTACCAAAACCATTAATTGATTTCATTCGACCATGGGATAAAAATATACTGTATGAATAGTGCACTGTGGATTTGATTGAATTGATCTCTCAATGTATTCTGTATATTTGTGGACCCCTTCACTCAGCCATTGGGATATTGGGTTAAGGTGTGTGATCGTGGTTGTGCTGCAGGTACGTACTGCATCCCAGGTGCACCAGGAGAGCCTGGAGCGGATGGAGATCAAGGTCCTCCTGGATCTGCAGGGTTCCCAGGTAGCAAAGGTGAGTCATTATGTTACATGGATTTATTTATGTGGAATTATTAGTACATGTGTCTAGAGCTGTTGCGGTGACCATATTACCACCACACCGGCAGTCATGAGTCATGACCGCGGTAAAATTCCACATGACCGTTGAGTCATGGTAATCTCCTTTTATGCACTCTGGACATGCTTTGGTAGTACCCAACTTGCTAACTACCATCAGGTTCTAATGGCCTGGTACTCAGGGCTGTATTGTTCCTCTAACCACTCTGACATCAATGCAAATGCGATCAAAAATGACATCAAACACATATCATCAAAACAGTATCGTTCTTTTAAAACTCACTGTGATAATCAATTTGAAGAAAGAAGTTCAAGAGCAGGTTGAAACTGAATGTAAAACACGGTCGATGTGAATGTTGTTTCAAAGCCTAACACAATGAAATGGACAGCGCTTTCTAAGGTGATGATTCATTCAAAACACCCATAAACAGATTAGAGCTTATGCATGTGCATAGGCCTATGAGCCCAAGCCTCCCCAAAAAACGAAATAAAAATGATGATTGTGCCGTTATACAATACATAGCCTACCGCATATTGCTCATGGCAGAATAACAAAACTGATTCATAATTGGTCTAGACTATAATCCAAAATTAAATACATTTGAGTAATCGCCTTCGAGTGTGGACTGTATTATTATGCATACTGGATGGACTGGTTACCTTATGCTATGTTCCAATAGCCCTAGGCCAGGGTTTCCCAAACTCGGTCCTCGGGACCCCAAGCTGTCATGGGCCTCTCACTCCACCGGGTTACCACCTTAATTTTCTTCCACTCTGCTCACCACTCTCTCTACTCAGCCTAACTAGCTCCACCTGTCCCTGCTCTGCTCTGCTCTAATTACTCTGCCAGCTGCGCTGCATTACCCACTACCTCTCCCAGTATTTAAGGCCCTGTCTTTCAGCTCTCCGGTGTCAGATCGTCTGCAAAGCTCACACCCGGAACCTGTTTGCTCGCGCTTCTGGCTCACCCTGGTTTTGTGACCCCGGACCTGCCTGTTTTTTGGATACTCTTCTGCCTCAGGAGATCCAGACCTGCTTCTGCCATTACGACTCCTGACTACTCTTCAATCCCGGTAACTCTGACCAGCCTTCTGCCTTGCTACTACGTATTTTGGATTTCCCTTGAACTGTACTGCTGCCTTGTTTCATTCCGCCCTGTTGTGTCTGTGTCTCCCCCCCCCAGGACTTCTGGACCACCCACCACCGGCTTCATAGGACGCATCGCTGCCACTGGGGGGGGCACAGACCCAGCACATTGGACGGGATCCCTGTTACCCCTGGAGCCTTCATTCACTCCCTACTTCCCTTTTCCCTTAAGTTTAATAAACTTTCTGGTGTGACGCAATTGTGGTCCTCTGGTCGTCTGTCTGAACCGTGACAGTACGATCTGACCATTATGGACTCAGCGCACACTTTCCCCGACATGGAAACCGATGAGCATGAGCAGCAGTTCCAGCAGCAGCAACAACAACTCGCCATGATCATTCAACTCCTCACCAACCTTACCCCAGCCAGTCTGCCCACCAGCCCTGCCTCCGAGTTACCTGCCCCGGTCATTGCAGCCGCTGCTCCGGAACCCAAGATTGGAAACCCCGAGCGGTTCAACGGCGATTCAACCCAGGTCCGGCCATTCCTGACTAGCTGCCGACTTCAGTTCTCCTTGCAGCCAAGGACCTTCGCCACAGAGGGGGCTAAAGTTGGGTATGCCATCACTCACCTGACGGGCCGAGCTCGACTCTGGGGAACAGCAGAGTTCGAACGTCAAACCCCCGCATGTGCAACCTTCGACCTGTTTGCTGAGGAGATGCTGAAGGTGTTTGACCTGGATTCACCCACCGCAGAGGCGTCTCGTGAACTGTTCAGTATTCGACAAGGCAGACGTACAGTCGCAGACCATTCCATCGACTTCCGAACCCTGGCTAGACGAAGTTCTTGGAACACACCATCGTTGGTGGACGCGTTCTTCCATAGTTTGGCTGACTATATCAAGGACGAGTTGGTCTCCCATGAACTGCCTTCCACTCTTGATGAAGCCATCGCACTGACTGTCAGGATCGACAGAAGGATACAGACCCGTCGTCGTGAGAGGGGGCGCCAAGGTCCACCTACTACCGGCATTCGGAGAGATCCGACTGGGCTCCTGTCATCTACTGCCACTCACCCAGGTCAGCTTGATCAGTCTGAGCCTATGGAGATTGGGCGAGCCTCCCTCACTCCTGCAGAGCGCCAGCGCCGCTTCACCTCAAACCTCTGCCTCTATTGTGGAGGTGATGGACATCGTGTGGTAACCTGCCCTTTAAAGGGCCGAAGCTCACCGGGCATAGGGGGAGTCCGGTTGAGTTCAATGACCATCCAGTCCTCCGACCGCAAACCCCTGCTGCAAGTTCACCTCCGCCTCTCTGACTCAACTCACACCCTGGCTGCTCTGGTGGATTCTGGCGCCGAAGCCAACATAATGGACATCAAGCTGGCACGCCAACTGGGACTGGAGAACCTCCGTTTGACACCTCCTATTCCTGCCCGGGCACTGGACGGACACTTACTCGGATCGGTCACTCATGTCACGGCCCCGGTCTCGATGGGTCTGTCCGGAAACCATCAAGAAACTATCCAGTTTCACCTGCTCCCCTCTCCAGGCCAACCCCTCATCCTGGGTTACCCATGGCTCCGCCGGCACAACCCTCAGCTCGACTGGGTGACCGGGGTGATCAGGGAGTGGGGAGAGGACTGCCACCGAACCTGCCTGCTTGCTGCCGCACTACCCCCTCGGCCAGTACCTACTAACTCCGCTCCTGACCTCTCCAATGTCCCAGAATGCTACCATGGTCTCAGAGAGGTGTTTAACAAAGCAAGAGCCACATCTCTGCCCCCTCACCGACCGTACGACTGTGCCATCGACCTCCTCCCTGGAACAGCTCCTCCAAAGGGTCGTCTTTATTCGTTGTCTGCTCCTGAAAGAAAGTCCATGGAGGACTACATCAATGGCTCTCTGTCCGCAGGATTAATCCGTTCATCTTCATCTCCTGCTGGTGCTGGCTTCTTCTTTGTGGGGAAGAAGGACGGATCTCTTCGCCCCTGCATCGACTACAGGGGACTCAACGACATCACAGTGAAAAACCGTTACCCTCTGCCTCTGCTCACCTCTGCTTTTGAGTTGCTCCAGGGAGCCACTGTTTTTACCAAGTTGGATCTCAGAAACGCTTACCACCTAGTGCGGATCCGGGAGGGAGATGAATGGAAAACCGCATTCAATACACCAACAGGCCACTACGAGTATCTGGTTATGCCTTTTGGCCTCACCAATGCTCCTGCTGTGTTCCAGGCTCTAGTGAATGATGTACTGCGGGACATGTTAAACAAGTTTGTCTTCGTTTACCTGGATGACATCTTAATCTACTCCAGAAACCTGTCTGAACACACCCGCCATGTCCAGCAAGTCCTTCATCGTCTTCTGGAGAATTCCCTCTACGCCAAGGCAGAGAAATGTGAGTTTCACGTCAAGACAGTGGCCTTCCTGGGGTACATAGTGGCAGAGGGAAGTATCCAAATGGATCCTGCCAAAGTATCAGCAGTCACTTCATGGCCGGTTCCGGAGAACAGAAAGAAGCTGCAACAGTTTCTGGGGTTTGCTAACTTCTATAGGAAGTTTATCCGGAACTACAGTACCGTTGCTGCCCCTCTCACTGCTCTAACCAGCACCAAGCAACCCTTCACCTGGACCCCAGCAGCCGACAAAGCCTTCAGTACCCTCAAGGTGAGGTTCACCTCCGCTCCCATCCTCCAGATGCCTGATGTGGACCGGCAATTCATTGTGGAGGTGGACGCCTCGGATGTGGGAGTTGGTGCTGTGATTTCTCAGTGGGCTGCGGAGGATAGGAAGCTCCATCCCTGTGCCTTTTTCTCACGTCGGTTGTCCCCCTCTGAGTGCAATTACGACATAGGGAACCGTGAGCTGCTGGCTGTGAAGCTTGCCTTGGAGGAGTGGCGTCACTGGCTGGAGGGGTCCACCATTCCATTTCTCGTTTGGACCGATCATAAGAACTTGGAGTACATCCGCACGGCCAAACGGTTGAACTCCAGGCAGTCCCGCTGGGCCCTGTTCTTCACCAGGTTTAATTTCACTCTGTCATACCGGCCTGGATCACGCAACACCAAGCCAGACGCCCTCTCCCGTCAATTCCAGAAGGATGACACCCCCTCCAAGGACCCTGTGTCGATTCTGCCAAGTCCCTGCATCGTTGCAGCTCTGACCTGGGCTGTTGAGGAACAGGTGCTGGAGGCTCTCCGTAACCAGCCAGGTCCCAGCACTTGCCCAGCTGACCGCCTTTTTGTCCCCGAAGACCTGAGGTCCCAGGTCGTTCAGTGGGGACATGACTCCCGCCTAGCTTGTCACCCTGGCTCCACCCGCACTTACAACCTGCTCGCCCAGAGGTTCTGGTGGCCCTCTCTGAGGAAGGATGTACGGGAATTCGTCCAAGCCTGCCCCATCTGCAACCAACACAAGTCGTCCTGCCAGCCCCCAGCCGGATTGCTGCAGCCCCTGCCTGTGCCCAGACGTCCCTGGTCTCACATCGCCCTTGACTTTGTCACGGGGCTGCCCCCTTCAAGTGGCATGACCGTCATTCTCACCATCGTTGACCGTTTCAGCAAGATGGCACACTTCATTCCCCTCCCCAAGCTCCCAACCGCCAAGGAGACCGCCCAGGTGGTCCTGGAACACGTCTTCCGGATCCACGGACTGCCAAAGGATGTAGTTTCTGACCGTGGTCCACAATTCTCCTCCGCTTTTTGGAAGGAGTTCTGTCACCTGCTGGGAGCCACAGTCAGTCTGACTTCCGGATTCCATCCCCAATCCAATGGGCAGTCAGAGCGGGCTAATCAGGAGCTCGAGAAGGCACTGCGATGCATGACTTCACGCAACCCCCACTCCTGGTCGCAGCAATTGACATGGGTGGAGTACGCACACAATTCTCTGACCTGCTCTGCCATCGGTATGTCCCCTTTCCAATGTGTTTATGGATACCAGCCTCCTCTATTTGCCAGCCAGGAAGAGGAGGTTACTTGCCCATCTGCACTTGCTTTTGCCCGTCGATGTCGCCGCACCTGGTCACAAGCCCGAGCCACACTCCTCAGATCCGTTGCCAGCTACACTACCGGGGCCAACCGTCGGAGAATTCCTGCTCCCACCTACCATGTTGGTCAAAGGGTGTGGTTGTCATCGAAGAACCTGCCACTCAGGGTGGAGTCGCAGAAGCTGGCACCTCGGTTCATTGGCCCATTCCCTATCATAAGAGTGATTAGCCCAACTGCTGTCCGGCTCCAACTGCCTAATTCCCTGAGGGTGCACCCCACTTTCCATGTGTCTAAGATTAAGCCCATCCATGAGAGTCCGCTGGTCCCTGCTGCGCCTGGTCCTCCTCCTCCACGGCTCGTCGATGGTGGTCTGGTTTACACCGTCCGCCGCCTGCTTCGGTCCAGACGGAGGGGTAGGGGTCTCCAGTACCTCATTGACTGGGAGGGCTATGGACCTGAGGAAAGGACCTGGGTGCCAGCTAGTCGGATTGTGGATAGGACTCTCATCACCGCTTTCCACCAACGGCATCCTGATCAACCTGCAATCCGTAGGGGCCGCCCCAGAGGGGTCCCTAACCGTCCTGCCCGCTCGGCTTCCTGTCCTGTGCCTGATCCTGTCTCGGGACCTGTCCCATCTCCCGACCACGGCCCTCCGGCTTCCTCCGAGGATGAGGACGTTCACTCGGACCGTTCGGAGGAGTTCTAGCCCTCCTCCGGCTCCCCTCCTCCCGCCCGGCGTGGTGTTGCTCTTGGGACTTCTGGGGCCGTCCCTTGGGGGGGGGGTTCTGTCATGGGCCTCTCACTCCACCGGGTTACCACCTTAATTTTCTTCCACTCTGCTCACCACTCTCTCTACTCAGCCTAACTAGCTCCACCTGTCCCTGCTCTGCTCTGCTCTAATTACTCTGCCAGCTGCGCTGCATTACCCACTACCTCTCCCAGTATTTAAGGCCCTGTCTTTCAGCTCTCCGGTGTCAGATCGTCTGCAAAGCTCACACCCGGAACCTGTTTGCTCGCGCTTCTGGCTCACCCTGGTTTTGTGACCCCGGACCTGCCTGTTTTTTGGATACTCTTCTGCCTCAGGAGATCCAGACCTGCTTCTGCCATTACGACTCCTGACTACTCTTCAATCCCGGTAACTCTGACCAGCCTTCTGCCTTGCTACTACGTATTTTGGATTTCCCTTGAACTGTACTGCTGCCTTGTTTCATTCCGCCCTGTTGTGTCTGTGTCTCCCCCCCCCAGGACTTCTGGACCACCCACCACCGGCTTCATAGGACGCATCGCTGCCACTGGGGGGGGCACAGACCCAGCACATTGGACGGGATCCCTGTTACCCCTGGAGCCTTCATTCACTCCCTACTTCCCTTTTCCCTTAAGTTTAATAAACTTTCTGGTGTGACGCAATTGTGGTCCTCTGGTCGTCTGTCTGAACCGTGACACCAAGCGTTATGTTACTATCGATGTTCCCGAACAGATTTCACTTGGTTTCCCAAATGAGGCACTGGGTAGCTGCAACAGAGTTGAAGAGCCCATGGCATAGAGAGTTTGGGCAGAATGTCACCTGTTGCGCAGCAAGAGCATGCATCTCAAACAGTGGTTGATGCGTGGAGTGAAATATGTGTTCTTATATTTATTTCTCAGCTGCTCATATTAAGCACATGCTCCACTATAAAATCGAAGTAGCTTACCTGGCATCATTGACAAACGGACCGGCGGGAAAGCGCGCGCTCATTCGCTATTCGAGTGCGTACAGATAACGTGTGTTTTCCCCTGCCTCTGTTTCTGCCCATTTGATAATGGGCCATTATAAATCAAAAGTAATTTTACTTTAATATGTAAAGACAGTATTACATTGAGAATAGTCTGATGGGTGAAAATATGATCACTTGATGAGAGAACTAGCCTGAGGGAAGGAACAGAGCGCAATTTATTTTTTATTTTTTTACTTTCTCAAATCATCAATAACCTATAGTCACATCATGCAGCCCATAAATGTTTTGATTTCTAAGACATTCTAAGATTTGTATCATTCACAACTAAAGTTGCCAAATAACTTTAAATCTAGCGTATAGGACCAAATGTTTCAAATTATCACTTTTGGCTCAACATAGCCACTTCATATGCGCACTTGCTCTGGAACGGTAAAAATATCCTTTCTATTTTATTCAGCTAAGTTCAAAAATATAAACGCAACATGTAAAGTGTTGGTCCCATGTTTCAAGAACTGAAATTAAAGATCCTAGAAATGTTCTATACACACAAAAAGCTTATTTCTCTAAAAATGTGCACAAATTTGTTTACATCCCTGTTGGTGAGAATGTACAGTGGCTTGCGAAACTATTCACCCCCCTTGGCATTTTTCCTATTTTGTTGCCTTACAACCTGGAATTAAAATAGATTTTGGGGGGGTTTGTATCATTTGATTTACACAACATGCCTACCACTCTGAAGATGGGGTGAAACAAACAAGAAATAAGACAAAAAAAACAGAAAACTTGAGCGTGCATAACCCCCCAAAGTCAATACTACGATGGTGTTCTCGGGGTGATGAGAGGTGTTGGGTTTGCGCCAGACATAGCGTTTTCCTTGATGGCCAAAAAGCTCAATTTTAGTCTCATCTGACCAGAGTACCTTCTTCCATGTGTTGGGGGAGTCTCCCACATGGCTTTTGGCAAACACCAAACGTGTTTGCTTATTTTTTTCTTTAAGCAATGGCTTTTTTCTGGCCGCTCTTCCATAAAGCCAAGCTCTGTGGAGTGTACGGCTTAAATTGGTCCTATGGACAGATACTCCAATCTTCGCTGTGGAGATTTGCAGCTCCTTCAGGGTTATCTTTGGTCTCTTTGTTGCCTCTCTGATTACTCTGATTAATGCCCTCCTTGCATGGTCCGTGAGTTTTGGTGGGCAGCCCTCTCTTGGCAGGTTTGTTGTGGTGCCATATTCTTTCCATTTTTTTATAATGGATTTAATGGTGCTCCATGGGATGTTCAAAGTTTCTGATATTTTTTTATAAACCATCCCTGATCTGTACTTCTCCACAACTTTGTCCCTGACCTGTTTGGAGAGCTCCTTGGTCTTCATGGTTCCGCTTGCTTGGTGGTGCCCCTTGCTTAGTGGTGTTGTAGACTCTGGGGCCTTTCAGAACAGGTGTACTGTATATATACTGAGATCATGTGACAGATCATGTGACACTTAGATTGCACACAGGTGGACTTTATTTAACTAATTATGTGACTTCTGAAGGTAATTGGTTGCACCAGATGTTATTTAGGGGCTTCATAGCAAAGGGGTGAATACATATGCATGCATCACTTTTCCGTTATTTATTGTGTAGAATCTTTTGAAACAAGTTCTTTTTTTCATTTCACTTTACCAATTTTGACTATTTTGTGTATGTCCATTGCATGAAATCCAAATAAAAATCTATTTAAATTGCAGGTTGTAATGCAACAAAATAAGAAAAACGCCAAGGGAGATGAATACTTTTGCAAGGCGCTGTATACTTTGCCAAGATTATCCATCCACCTGACAGGTGTGGTATGTCAAGAAGCTGATTAAACAGCATGATAATTACACAGGATTACCTTGTGCTGGGGACAATAAAAGGCCACTCTAAAATGTGCAGTTTTGTCACACAACACAATGTGACAGATGTCTCAAGTTTTGAGGGAGTGTGCAATTGGCATGCTGACTGCAGGAATGTCCACCAAACCTTTTCCCAGAGAATTGAATGTTAATTTCAACATTGTTTTAGAGAATTTGGCAGTACGTCCAACCGGCCTCACAACCGACAACCACATGTAACCATTCCAGCCCAAGACCTCCGCATCTGGCTTCTTCACCTGCGGGATCATCTGAGACCAGCCACCCAGACAGCTGATGAAACTGTGGGATTGCACAACCGAAGAATTTCTGCACAAACTGTCAGCAACTGTCTCAGGAAAGCTCATCTGCGTGCTCGTCGTCCTCACCAGGGTCTTGACCTGACTACAGTCATCGTAACCAACTTCAGTGGGCAAATGCTCACATTCGATGGCCACTTGCACGCTGGAGAAGTGTGCTCTTCACGGAATAATCCTGGTTGTAAATGTACCGAGCATGTATGGTGTCGTGTGGGCTAGCATTTTGCTGATGTCAACATTGTCAACAGAGTGCCCCATGGTGGAGGTGGGGTTATGGTATGCGCAGGCAGGCACAAGCTACGGACAACGAACACAATTGCATTTTATCGATGTCAATTTCAATGCACAGAGATACTGTGACGAGATCCTGAGGCCCATTGTCGTGCCTTTCATCCGCCGCCTTCACCTCATGTTTCAGCATGATAATGCACGGCCCCATGTCGCAAGGATCTGTACACAATTCCTGGAAGCTGAAAATGTTCCTGTTCTTCCATGGCCTGCATACTCACCAGACATGTCACCCATGAGCATGTTTGTGATGCTCTGGATCAACGTGTACGACAGTGTGTTCCAGTTCCCGCCAATATCCAGCAACTTCGCACAGCAATCGAAGAGAGTGGGACACATTCCCAGGCCACAATCAACAGCTTGATCAACTCTATGCGAAGGAGATGTGTCTTGCTGCATGAGGTAAATGGTGGTCACACCAGATACTGACTGGTTTTCTGATCCACGCATCTAGTAAAAAAAAAAAAAAAGTATCTGTGCCCAACAGATGCATATCTATATTCCCAGTCATGTGAAATCCATAGATTAGGCCCTTAAATAATGTATTTCAATTGACTGATTTCCGTATATGAACTGTAATCTTTGAAATTGTTGAATGTTGCATTTATATTTTTGTTCAGTGTATATTCTTCTTACTATAAAATCATATAAATAATGGCGCCGGAGAAGATGGCTGCCATTTTACAGCCCTCTAACCAATTCTACTATTATGTGTGTTTTTTGGCGTTATTTGTAATTTATTCTGTACATAATGTTTATGCCACCATCTGTTATGACCAAAAAGAGCTTCTGGATATCAGGACAGTGATTACTCACCTCGTATTGGACGAAGATTCTTTATTCAACGCGTCAGACACGAAGGATATCCTACAGACACCCGACAAGGCCCAAATCCCTGTCATTCGCATGAGAAAGAGACAGAGATATTGTGGACGTAGGTCGGGGTGCCTTGTAAGGATCCGACTGCGAGCGAGTAAACTGCCTCTTCCATCAATCCTATTAGCCAATGTTCAATCATTTGAAAACAAATTGGACGACCTAAGATTACGGTTATCCTACAAATGGGACATTAAAAACTGTAATATCTTATGTTTCACAGAGTCATGGCTGAACGACGTCATTGATAACATACAGCTGGCGGGATATACGCTATATCGTCAGGATAGAATGGCTGACTCCAGTAAGACAAGGGGTGGCGGTCTGTGTATATTTGTAAACAACAGCTGGTGCAAAAAATCTAATACTAAGGTAGTCTCAAGGTTTTGCTCGCCTGAGATAGAGTATCTCATGTTAAGCTGTAGACCACACTATTTACCAAGAGAGTTTTCTTCTATATTTTTCGTAGCTGTCTATATACCACCACAAACCAATGCTGGCACTAAGACTGCACTCAATGAGCTGTATAAGACCATAAGTGCAACCAGAGGAAAAAAAAAACTATAGACCGCCTTTACTCCACACACAGAGACGCATACAAAGCTCTCCCTCACCCTCTATTTGGCAAATCTGACCATAACTCTATCCTCCTGATTCCTGCTTATAAGCAAAAACTAAAGCAGGAAGCACCAGTGACTCGGTTAATAAAAAAGTGGTCTGATGACGCAGATGCTAAGCTACAGGACTGTTTTGCTAGCACAGACTGGAATATGTTCCGGGATTCTTCAGATGGCATTGAGGAGTACGCCACATCAGTCACTGGCTTCATCAATAAGTGCATCGATAACGTCGTCCCCACAGTGACCGTACGTACATACCCCAACCAGAAGCCATGGATTACAGGCAACATCCGTACTGAGCTAAAGGCTAGAGCTGCCGCTTTCAAGGAGCGGGACTCTAACCCGGACGCTTTTAAGAAATCCCGCTATGCCCTCTGACGAACCATCAAACAGGCAAAGAGTCAATACAGGACTAAGATTGAATCGTACTTCACCGGCTCTGACGCTCGTCGGATGTGGCAGGGCTTGAAAACCATTACAGACTACAAAGGGAAGCACAGCTGCGAGCCGCCTAGTGACACAAGCCTACCAGACGAGCTAAATCACTTCTATGCTCGCTTTGAGGCAAGCAACACTGAAGCATGCATGAGAGCACCAGCTGTTCCGGATGACTATGTGATCACGCTCTCCGTAGCCGATGTGAGTAAGACTTTTAAGCAGGTCAGCATTCACAAGGCCGTAGGGCCAGACGGATTACCAGGACATGTACTCCGAGCATGTGCTGACCAACTGGCAAGTGTCTTCACTGACATTTTCAACATGTCCCTGACTGAGTCTGTAATACCAACATGTTTCAAGCAGACCACCATAGTCCCTGTGCCCAAGGACACTGAGATAACCTGCCTAAATGACTACCGACCCGTAGCACTCACGTCTGTAGCCATGAAGTGCTTTGAAAGGCTGGTCATGGCTCACATCAACACCATTATCCCAGAAACCCTAGACCCACCCCAACAGATCTACAGATGATGCAATCTCTATTGCACTCCACACTGCCCTTTCCCACCTGAACAACAGGAACACCTACGTGAGAATGCTATTCATTGACTACAGCTCAGCGTTCAACACCATAGTGCCCTCAAAGCTCATCACTAAGCTAAGGATCCTAGGACTAAACACCTCCCTCTGCAACTGGATCCTGGACTTCCTGACGGGCCACCCCCAGGTGGTAAGGGTAGGTAACAACACATCTGCCACGCTGATCCTCAACACGGGGGCCCCTCAGGGGTGCGTGCTCAGTCCCCTCCTGTACTCCCTGTTCACCCATGACTGCATGGCCAGGCACGACTCCTACACCATCATTAAGTTTGCCGACGACACAACAGTGGTACGCCTGATCACTGACAACAATGAGACAGCCTATAGGGAGGAGGTCAGAGACCTGGTCGTGTGGTGCCAGGAGAACAACCTCTCCCTCAACGTGATCAAGACAAAGGAGATGATTGTGGACTACAGGGGGGAAAAAAGAGGACTGAGCATGCCCCCATTCTAATCGACGGGGCTGTAGTGGAACAGGTTGAGAGCTTGGTGTCCACATCACCAACAAACTGTCATGGTCCAAACACACCAAGACAGTCGTGAAGAGGGCACGACAAAGCCTATTCCCCATCAGGAGACTGAAAACATTTGGCATGGGTCCTCAGATCTTCAAAAAGTTATACAGCTGCACCATCGAGAGCATCCTAACTGGTTGCATCACCGCCTGGAATTGCAACTGCTCGGCCTCCGACCGCAAGGCACTACAGAGGGTAGTGCGTACGGCCCAGTACATCACTGGGGCCAAGCTTCCTGCCATCCAGGACCTCTATACCAGGCGGTGTCAGAGGAAGGCCCTCAAAATTGTCAAAGACTCCTGCCACCCTAGTCATAGACTGTTCTCTCTGCTACCGAACGGCAAGTGGTACCGGAGCGCCAAGTCTAGGTCCAAAAGGCTTCTCAACAGCTTCTACCCCCAACCCATAAGACTCCTGAACAGCTAATCATGGCAACCCGGACAATTTGCACTGCCCCCCCACCCCCACCCCGTCCACCTTTTTTACTCTGCTGCTACTCTGTTGATTATTTATGCAGGTCACTTTAACTCTACCCACATGTACATATTACCTCAATTACCTCAACTAGCCGGTGCCCCCGCACATTGACTCTGCACAGGTACCCCCCTGTATATAGCCTCCCTACTGTTATTTTATTTTACTGCTGCTCTTTAGTTATTTGTTTTACTTTGCATTGTTGGTTAAGGGCTTGTAAGTAAGCATTTCACTATCATATCTACACCTGTTTTATTCGGCGCATGTGGCAAATAAAATTTGATTTGATATAATATAAAAATAATGGCACAGGATTTATAAGCATATCTTGTCAGATAAATAAACAAGCCTACAGCCTATGGCATGGAGCATAGCCAGATAACATACAGTAGGCCAACTCCTATTCTGTTCTTCTGAAATAGATTTTCTTCACATCATAATGTTCCTTTAGACCTGACTAAAATAAATAATGGATTTATTATGATGGTGTATATTCAATTGATTTATTCAACTTTTTTTTTTATGTAGATGTTCCAAAGGCGCACATCAGCGGCTTGTATGCAGCTTGTATGCATGGAGGCCTGAAGATGCTAAACATGTTTATGTTAATTAACGGTCTTGTATATTAGAGGGTTGGTCTTCTGTGACCAATGGCACCTTATTATTCCCACCATAGTGCACTTTTGTGGCTTTGAAATTAAGTTAATGCCCTATACACTGAGTGTACAACACATTAGGAACACCTTCCTAATATTCAGTTGCACCCTTTTGCCCTCAGAACAAACTCATTTCATCGGGACATGTACTACAAGGTGTTGAAAGCGTTCCACAGGGATGCTGGCCCATGTTGATTCCAATGCTTCCCACAGTTGTGTCAAGTTGGCTGGATGTCCTTTGGGTAGTGGACCATTCTTGATACACACGGGAAACTGTTGAGCGTGAAAACCCAGCAGCATTGCAATTCTTGACACACTCAAACTGGTGCGATTGGCACCTACTACCATACCCCGTTCAAAGGCACTTAAATTGTTTGTCTTTACCATTCACCCTCTGAATGTCACACATACAGTACACAATCCATGTCTCAATTGTCTCAAGTCATGTCTCCTCCCCTTCATCTACACTGATTGAAGTGGATTTAACAGGTGACATCAATAAGGGATCATAGTTTTCACCTGGATTCACCTAGTCAGTCTATGGCATGGAAAGAGCAGGCGTTCCTAATGTTTTGTACAATCAGTAAATAGGCTGCCATTGTACACAGCTATTCTGTACCTTTCTCATACAGATGTAGGATCTTAATTCGAGCCAGTTTGCTACAGCAGGAAAACAATCCTGCAGCAACAGAAAATGTGAATTATTATGTGGATTATATAATGAATATACCTTTTTGTAGGGGTTGATACATTTTTTGTTAGGGAAAACCCAAATCAAGTCTGAAATTTCAAAGTGGAAATTACTTTAGAAGACTCAAATGCACTACACATTTGCATGTCCTGCTGTGCAGGAATATTCTCAGCCACAAAAAAAAAAGGTGATCAAATTAAGATCCTACATCTGTACACTATGCCTTTTTGTATTCCATGGGGTGCACAACAGAACATATGTCCCACCGGCCAAATGTGGCCTGCGAGCCGATTTAATGTGGCCCACCAAGGCTGTCTTAGTATACATTAAATAATTAACAATGGTGCACCATTTTCTGGCCCCTTGAATCATGTCAATATCTGAAATTGGCCCCTTTGACAAATCAGTGAAACTCTGTTTAATCCTTCTCATTCACGTTGTCTCATTGTTTTTAGGACGTGATGGTGATTGTGATTGTGAGCTCCCCCCGCCTTCAAAGGGAGACCCTGGCCCCATGGGGGTTCCGGGATTGGCAGGTTTACCAGGACTTTCTGGGGCACCAGGCCTTAGGGGCAACATTGGTTTTCCCGGAGACATGGGAAGAAGTGGGGCAGACGTGAGTATCATTGTCAGGAGCTTTTCCTGACCCTGTGAGCTGATCAGAAAAAGCTATATTTTTACATAACCTTTATTTTGACAGGGTCATGCTGAGACCAAGATCTCTTTTACAGATGAGCCCTGTATACACATCAATTCACATCAATATACACTATACACATCGATATACAGTGCAATTCGGAAAGTATTCAGACCCCTTGACTTTTTCCACATTTTGTTACATTACAGCCTTATTCTAAGATGTATTGAATAGTTTTTTTTTTCCCTCATCAATCTTTTATTTTTATTAATTTTTATTGAACCTTTATTTAACTAGGCAAGTCAGTTAAGAACAAATTCTTATTTACAATGACGGCCAACACAATCTACACAAAATACCCCATAATGACAAAGCAAAAACAGGTTTTCAGAAATGTTTGCAAATGTATATAATAAAAATAAAAAATAAACGGAAATATGACATTTACATAAGTATTCAGACCCTTTACTTTGTTGAAGCACCTTTGGCAGCGATTACAGCTTAGAGTCTTCTTGGGTATGACGCTACAAGCTTGGCACACCTGTATTTGGGGAGCTTCTCCCATTCTTCTCTGCAGATCCTCTCAAGCTCTTGTCAGGTTGGATGGGGAGCGCTGCTGCACAGCTATTTTCAGGTCTCTCCAGAGATGTTTGATCAGGTTCAAGTCCGGGCTCTGGCTGGGCCACTCAAGGACATTCAGAGACTTGTACCGAAGCCACTCCTGCGTTGTTTTGACTCTGTGCTGTTGGAAGGTGACCCGTTGCCCCAGTCTGAGGTCCTGAGCACTCTGGAGCAGGTTTTCATCAAGGATCTCTCTGTACTTTGCTCCGTTCATCTTTCCCTCGATCCTGACTAGTCTCCCAGTCCCTGCCGCTGAACAATATCTCCACAGCATGATGCTGCCACCACCATAGGGAGGGTGCCAGGTTTCCTCCAGACGTGACGGTTGGCATTCAGGCCAAAGAGTTCAATCTTTGTTTCATCAGACCAGAGAATCTTGTTTCTTATGGTCTGAGAGTCCTTTAGCTGCAATTTGGCAAAAAACTCCAAGTGGGCTGTCATGTGCCTTTTACTGAGGAGTTGCCTCTGTCTGGCCACTCTACCATAAAGGCGTGATTGGTGGAGTGCTGCAGAGATGGCTGTCCTTCTGGTAGGTTCTCCCATCTCCACAGAGGAACTCTGGATCTCTGCCAAAGTGACCATTGGGTTCTTGGTCACATCCCTGATCAAGGCCCTTCTGACCCGATTCCTCAGTTTGGCCGCGCGGCCAGCTCTAGGAAGAGTCTTGGTGGTTCCAAAGTTCTTCCATTTAAGAATGATGGAGGCCGCTGTGTTCTTGGGGAATTTCAATGCTGCAGACATTTTTTGGTACCCTTTCGCAGATCTGTGCCTCGACACAATCCTGTCTCGGAGCGCTACGGACAATTAATTCGACCTCATGGCATGGTTTTTGCTCTGACATGCACTGTCAACTGTGGGACCTTTTATAGACAGGTGTGTGCCATTCCAAATCATGTCCAATCAATTGAATTTACCACAAATGGACTCCAATCAAGTTGTAGGAACATCAAGGATGATCAATAGAAACAGGATGCACCTGAGCTGAATTTCTAGTCTCATAGCAAAGGGTCTGAATACGTATGTAAATAAGGTATTTCTGTTTTTTATTTTTAATACATTTGCATGAATATCAAAAAACCTGTTTTTGCTTTGTCTTTATGTGGTATTGTGTGTAGATTGTTGAGGACATTTTTTCATTTAATCCATTTTCGAATAAGGCTGTAACATAACAAAATGTGGAAAAAAGTCAAGGGGTTTGAATACTTTCCGAATGCACATCAATATTCACATCAATACACAAAAAGCTAAACACAATCATAGAAAACAAACACACTCTTCAGTAAAAAGGTCCTCAATCAGCCTTTTGAATTGTCCTAGAGGCACCAATTCATCCCATTTTTTAGAGCCTTGGATATTATTCCACAAGTAAAGTGCAGAAATACTAAAAGCAGATTTACCTAACTCAATGGAGATCGAAGGGATCTCCAGTGTTAGCCATCCCTGAGACTGGGTCTGCTATCTCGTACGTCTGTAAGTTAACACTGAAGAAAGGTACGGCAGAACTTTATAAACTAAAAGAGTGCAATGCATCGATCTACAAGACTTCAAAGAAGGCCAGCCTACTGATACAGAATGCAGTGATGTGTACTGAACCTATCGGCCTTAGTAAAGCTGCTTCCAATGGCTTCAATACAGTGGCAGCTGCATTCATATAGAGAATATCGCCATATTCTATTACCAGTATGAATGTTGACTGAATTATTTGTTTTCTGCTATTAAATGACTGGCATGACCTATTCCTATAAAGGAAGCCCATTTTAATTCTTAATTTCTTAACTAACTCATCAACATGCTTTTTGAAAGATATATTTTCATCAATCCAGATACCCAGATATTTATAAGTGGGGACACGATCAATGAGGGCACCATCCAATGTAAATATGCATAAATCATCAGATACATTTTTACGTGATTTGGAGAATAACATATACTTGGTTTTACCTGCATTAAATACCAATTTCATTTCAACAAAGGCTTTCCGCAAAGCAATAAAAACAGATTGAAGCTCCGAAAGAGTGAGGTCAACCGTGGGGGCAATAGCATACACAACAGTGTCATCTGGATACAGGTGTATGTTAATTTTTTTTTGCAGATAGACCAACATTGTTCATATAGACAGTAAAAAGTACAGGACCTAAAATGGATCCCCGTGGGACACCTTTCTTAATTTCAAGGAAACCTAACTTAACACCATCAGAAAAAACACATTGTGTCCTATCTGTCAAGTAATTTTCTAACGAATTAAATGACGCCTGATCTATACCGATTGCAGACAATATTTTAATCAATAAAGAGGGGTCAACTCTTCAATAAGTCAATAAAGAGGGCAGCACAGTGCCGAGTCAGCTTTTTTAGCCTTGGCCCTGATTTCTTAATCAGGTCTGAAAATTGTATGGAGAACCAAGGATTTGTTCTATTTTTAACTGTAAGGCATTTAAAGCAGGCATGTTTGTCTGCCAGAGATATAACAATAGATGAGAAAAGTTCAAGAGCCAATTCAGGCTCAGCCATGCAACTGATAGAGAAGTAAAATATTGTTTTTATCTATCTTCATAATTATATGAGGATCAATGTTTTGATGTTTGGTGTCTCTAATACATACAATAGGAAAGTGATCACTGATGTCATTAGCAAAGACACCACTCAATAAGTACTTGTGGGGGCTATTTGTCAAAATTAGGTCAATCAGATTAGTTGAGTCAGGTTAAAGTCAGAACAAATATTTTTCAAATGATCAGAGGCCAGGGTAAGCCAATTAAAGTCAAAACCTCATAAAATAACTAATTCAAATGACAGAAAAGGTTTACAATATTCAGAAATAGTATCAACAGCATCCGTCAGTGCAGCAAGGGGGCAATAAATCCCTACTATAACCCAAACACTCAAACTTTTGGGGGATAGTGACACTTAGAGAACATGATGCCAGGAGTCGATTTCACATATGTGGCCACCCCTCCCCCCTTTTCAGTCTATCACACCTGAAGATATTGTAATCATTTCATTGTCCTTATCCATGATTGAACCCTTGAGCCAGGTCTCCGTGAGAACCAGAATATCAGGGCTCATATCATGCACCCTAGGCCCTAGGTGCAGTACAGTAAGCAAGATTTGGTTGCATTTTAGTGGGCTCCCTCTTGACGGTGGAGAGAAAAATTGTGCAGCTTTAAAGTGAACGTCCTGCAATTCGCAGGGCCCTATAGGCAGAGGCACCTCTGGGACAACTTCTGCCCAACCATAAATGATCGTATAGTTGCAATGCTTAGCCAAGGCTATACACAACAAACAGAACCAGGCTAATGTTGAGTTGATTCAAATTATTTTTTCAATTTTATAGGGCTTCCCAGGATTTGCAGGTGTCCGGGGTCCAAAAGGTCAGAAAGGTGACTTCTATCTATGTATTAAAGGTAAGGGTGACTTTTCGTTTGTCGATGTGAACATTCTATCTTGCCATTGGATGTATTTATACTGAACCAAAATATAAACGCAACATGTAAAGTGTTGGTCCCATGTTTCATGAGCTGAAATAAAAGATCCCTGAAATTTTCCATACGCACAACAAGCTTATTTCTCTAACATTTTGTGCAGGAATTTGTTTACATCTCTGTTAGTGAGAATTTCTGTCTGTAATGAAGCCCTTTTATGGGGAAAAAATCATTCTGATTGGCTGGGCCTGGCTGCCAAGCGGGTGGGCCTATGCCCTCTCAAGCCCACCCATGGCTGCACCCCTGGCCAATAGT
The DNA here is from genome assembly GCF_964263955.1 of Coregonus lavaretus. NCBI lineage: Eukaryota > Metazoa > Chordata > Actinopteri > Salmoniformes > Salmonidae > Coregonus > Coregonus lavaretus. The sequence continues at coordinate 871,953 of NC_140013.1, read as the reverse complement.
GAAATCCATATATTAGGGCCTAATGAATTTATTTAAATTGACTGATTTCCTTATATGAACTGTAACACAAAAATAAAAAACATAAATACCTTATTTACATAAGTATTCAGACCCTTTGTATGAGACTCGAAATTGAGCTCAGATGCTTCCTGTTTCCATTGATCATCATTCAGATGTTTCTACAACTTGATTGGAGTCCAACTGTGGTCAATTCAATTGATTGGACATGATTTGTAAAGGCACAAACCTGTCTATATAAGGTCCCACGGTTGACAGTGCATGTCAGAGCAAAAACCAAGCCAGAAGGAATTGTCCGTAGAGCTCCGAGATAGGATTGTGTCCAGGCACAGATCTGGGGAAGGTACAAAAAAAATGTCTGCAGCATTGAAGTTCCCCAAGAACACAGTGGCCTCCATTTTTCTTAAATAGAAGAACTTTGGAACCACCAAGACTCTTCCTAGAGCTGGCTGCCCAGCCAAACTGAGCAATCGGGGGAGAAGGGCCTTTATCAGGGAGGTGACCAAGAACCCAATGGTCACTCTGACAGAGCTCTAGAGTTCCTCTGTGGAGATGGGAGAAACTTCCAGAAGGACAAGCATCTCTGCAGCAATCCACCAATCACGCCTTTATGGTAGACGGAAGCCACTCCTCAGTAAAAGGCACATGACAGCCCACTTGGATATTGCCAAAAGGCAACTAAAGACTCTCAGACCATGAGAACAAGATTATCTCGTCTGATGAAACAAAGATTGAACTCTTTGGCCTGAATGCCAAGCGTCACGTCTGGAGGAAACCTGGCACCATCCTTACGGTGAACCATGGTGGTGGCAGCATCATGCTGTGGGGATGTTTTTCAGCGGCAGCGACTGTGAGACTAGTCAGGATCGAGGGAAAGATGAATGGAATGAAGTACAGAGAGCTCCTTGATGAAAACCTGCTCCAGAGCACTCAGGACCTCACACTGGGGTGAAGGTTCACCTTCCAACAGGACAACGACCCTCAGCACACAGCCAAGACAACGCAGAGGTGGCTTCGGGACAAGTCTCTGAATGTCCTTGAGTGGCCCAGTCAGAGCCCGGACTTGAACCCGATCGAACATCTCTGGAGAGACCTGAAAATAGCTGTGCAGCGACGCTCCCCATCCAACCTGAGAGAGATTGAGAGGATCTGCAGAGAGGAATGGGAGAAACCCTCCAAATACAGGTGTGCCAAGCTTGTAGCATCATACCCAAGAAGACGCGATGCTGTAATCTTTGCCAAAGGTGCTTCAACAAAGTACTCAGTAAAGGTTCTGAATACTTATGTAAATGTATTATTATTATATTTTTTTTTTTTGGGGTGGGGGTTGTATATAAATTAGCAAAAATGTCATTATGGGGTATTTTGTGTAGATTGATAAGGGAAAAAAACGATTTAATCAATTTTAGAATAAGGCTGTAACGTAACAAAATGTGGAAAAAGTCAAGGGGTCTGAATACTTCCCGAAGGCACTGTATAATGAAATGAGGTGGATATAAATAGTTTCGGGGGGAGAATATTATTTTGGGACCATCAGGTGACTTCCTGATGACTGATACACTGAATGTCCTGAGAACGCCGTAAAAACATCCTGGCCTGGTCCTCAATGACAGAGGGAACTCTAGGCAAAAGACTCCTAGATCTAGAGAACGGCACGCTGGGATAATGTCTTGTCAAAACCCTAAAAGGGACCTAATGGGAAGGTCACCAAATGTCCTTAGGATGTCCCCTGTCTGCTGGGAAGGCTTGTAATACTCACTATTTTATTCTATCTCTGTTGAGGTATGAATCTTTTTGTGCGCTGTTATGCAGTACAGTGCAGCGTTTTCCCGGATTTATTTTGACCACTGGATGTGAGTTACAATGTAAGCGTGTAAAGCCTGGTTGGTTTCTAGGTGTGAAGGGATACATCGGCCCCCTGGGGCCGGCTGGTCGTCCAGGCTTCACTGGGAGGAGGGGAGACGAAGGGAAGCCGGGTCCACCTGGTGACACCGGCCCAGAGGTGAGTCTACCAAGGTCATTAAGGTCACCAAAAGCCATATTCAAACTGTTACTGATTTAGTTACATACAGAAGGAACTGGAACTAGGAGTCGGGCCTTAAGCATGGATCTAATGTTTCTTTAAGATGCCTAAATCCTCATCATAATGATAGTAACCTCAACATGTCGGGGCCATACTTAGTTAAACTGGTAAACTTGGCCACCAGAGGGAGATTCTAAAACCTCCAACTTCAAGGTTTACTTTGTTACTCTTGGTCTGCAACAAGAAGTGAAGTGTGCCAATATTTATTGCCTGATGCATCCTTGACTAGGCTAGCCAACTAACATTAAACAAAATTCAAAAGAGACGTTTTCGCATACACATGTATGACCAGATTCCACGTTTTTGCCTGTTCGTTTCACAAACATCCATGTAATTTCACAGGAATAAAGATGTAGGAGAATTATACAACATGTAAGTTTGTATTCATACATCGTAAAAAAAAAAGTGGCAGATGCTCGTGGTCTTGTCAAATAGCTGTAATTTACCCCTTACTGCTATAACTAACTGGCGGCGGTAAGCCCAGAGATGGCAAGATACGATGACTGTGAGTTTGAAATCCACTCGGGCAAGGTTTTTCTTTGAGGAAAAAACACTCCACTGCTGGTCCTCGAGTCAAATAATGCATATGTGACAAAGTAGATGATTGTTAAAATACATATAAAATGTTGTACGCCTACATTTAGGTGTACATGTCCATGTAATATAGCCTATGCTAAATGATTATTAGGCCCTAGCAGTCTACAAGGCTGAAGGAAGACGTGGCTCCTTATTAAATTCATTTTTTGTTAACAGACACAATCATTCTGACCAGCTGGTCGTACTTAGCATAGTGGCTAATTGTGCCAGGTTTGCCTATGAGAAAATCTAGCAGCTAGCCAATTTAGACCAAAGGTCTAAACCTCCCGCCTAAGCAAAAGTTTGCGAGTATGGACTTGTCTAGTCTAAGGCTGCGTTTCAAACACATAAAAGACACACCCTCCTCCACTTACCCTCGCCTAATGCCCTTGGGGGAATACCCACGGCCATCTTTGCCGTCGGTCCAAACAATTACCCAAGCAAGGAAAGTTGGCAACGTAAGCCCCTCAGCCCTCGTTTTTGATCGAGTGTGCGAGTGTACAATTTTGTTCACTCCAGGGCCTGAAACGCCCCATAATTCAATTTGCGATGATTGTACATCCACTAAGAAAAGTCAGCCAAAACTTAAAACCAACATCAATATGGAGAAGTCAACATACAAGTGTAAGTAAAAATGAATGTAAATAAGTTAGAAATTGTGCTACTAATGCACATGACGCCACAAACACGTATCGTAAAAGTAATGATTGTTTGGTTAGCTTTTGGAAATGTTAGCTAGCGCATACAATCACACTTATACGTTGTAATTTTCGATTGACCTGATATCGTCGGATGGCTACTATTCAATGATGCGGATGTGTTGTCTTCTAGCCAGGATATGAAATATAATCATAATTGACTGTAGCGTATATAACGCACACACAACAGCTGGTTCCATGATGACTGAAAACATAACCGTGGGACGAATGAGTGACGAATATCCGGGCAAGAGCGGTCCATTTAAAATTAATTAATTCTTCCCTCGCCCCTTGCCCTGCAAGAGTCAACTCATCATACGTCATGATACGTCATCAGAAGTGTCCACTTAATTTGAGGACTGAGGGGAGAGCGTGTGTCTTTACGTGTTTGGAATGCAGCCTAAGTTTGATTGGTTCCACTCAGGGTGACAGTTACTCAGGATTCCCCGGTGAGAGAGGGTATCCAGGTTATGACGGACCAAAGGGGCTTGCTGGACCCGTCGGCCCCCCAGGACCTGATGTGATTGGGGCAGTGGGGGAACGGGGACTCCCAGGCGACCAGGGACCTCCAGGATTCAGGGGACCTCTTGGGCTCAAAGGAGTAAGGGGTAAGGAGCTTGTCAGTGTGTGTGAAACACGAAGACATTATTTGGTTTCTGACTTTTGTATTGACAGGTCAGGGTTGGAAATCAGCATTTATTACTGTTAGTTATTAATTACCTATTTATTAGTTATTTGTGTGTATGTATTACTGGATGAAGAGTGGTAGATGAACAAAAGAGATGCATGCACACTCAATTACAACCTTGGAGTAAACTCAAACAACCCTTCATGACAAAAGATAACATTATTTAAGAAGCGCTTTTAAAACATAAGCCATCCTGTTTGTCCTCCTCACCCCATCCCATGCCGCCGCTCTCTTGTTCAGGTGACACCCTACCCTGCATACCCAGTAACCCTGGTGCCCCAGGACAGAAAGGCGATGCCGGAAGCCCAGGTAAAAAACATACAGAAACTCCAGCACACTGTGAAAAGTATCACTTTCTTATTGTGCTAATGTTTCAGCATTTCGGCATGCCTACAAGCCTACTCTGTCTTTGAATAAATTAATGAATTGTATTTGACAATTTAAAAATACACAGTTGTCTCAGCCATGTGAACATAACAATACAGACATAAAAAAATTATCACGGGTAAACACACAACTTTTATTTAACCTTTATTTAAGCAGGGATTCATGATGAGACCACAGTGTCTTTCGCAGATGAGCCCAGCATGAACACATTAATAAACAACAATTACTCTATACATATCTACAGTGTATATACACATCAGTTACACAATACATGAAAGCAAACACAAAACACGAAAAGAAAAATTGCCCTAGAGGCACCAACTCTACCAACTTTAAGGACTTTTGGAGATCATTCCACGAGGCGCAAAAAAAACTAAAAGCAGATTTACGTAACTAGGTGGACATTGAAGGAATCTCCAGGGCTAACCATCCCTGAGTCCGAATCTGGTAACGTATACATCTGAAGGTCAACAATGAAGTAAGGTATGGCAGAAGTTTATGCAAAATGACTTTATAGATAAAAAGAGTGCAATGCATCGATCCACAAGACTTACAATCTATGAGACTTTCTGATGGTGTCAAGTTACCTCGATATTACTAAAGGTGTCCCCCTGGGGTCTATTTTGGGACCTGTCCTCTTTACTATTTATATTAATTATGCAGATGACACTGTTATGTACCCTATTGCCCCTACTGCTGACTAGGCTATGTTAGAGATGCAATCTGATTTTGTTGCCTTGGAGAAAGCCCTTGTTGATTATGTTGTGGAAAATAATCACTATACTTTATTAAAAATCAAAGTTCTTCCAGAGTTTTTGTAGAATCAAGATTTGACTTTATTTACAATTCAAACAAAGCCGTGCTGATATGCAGAGTAGCCCATTTTCTCTCTCTCTCCTCCCCCTCTATATAGTCTCATTCACACACATCCTAGCTTAAAATCCCTCCCTCTTCAGTTTCCCGCTCTCTATCGCTCCACCCACTTCCTTTGTCTATGATGGCGGCTAAATTCAACTTTTATTCAGTTCAGAATCAATAGTAATACAATCAATCAATCCCTTATCTTGCAAAAACACTCATGTTTAGTTTAAACTCTGTTCAACCCGAGCTCTCCTGAGCTTAACATGAAGATTGATTGTTGGACATGGCAGGTTCACACTTAATCTTTCACACCCAAACCTACTCCTCTTCCCCTCCCACCATGCTGTAATTACTCATGACTAGTCTAAACTCTGTTCAACTTTGGCTCCGCTCTCAGAACCTTTGTTTGAGGAGAGATACATTAGGCCACAGTCTGGTTTCAGTCTCTGATAAGGTAGGACAGCCATGGATTTAAGTAAGAGCGAGCAATTCGACCCTAGGTCAGATTCCCACTTCACCCCCCCACACACACAGTGAAACGACCCAATTAAGTTCTTGCCTAGCAACAGAGAATTCTAACTATATATTCGTGATTAACTCAGTTTTATCTCATAGTCCACTAAAAAATCTCCCTCAATTTAAAATTGGTACTAAATGTGGGATAAACAAAATGTATGTTGTTTTCTCATTCTCATATAAATATTTCAGATGGTTTACACATTTATGCATTGGATGTTACACTCATCAAGCAGGTCCCCGCCTATAAATATCTGGCCTTTTGGATTGACTAAAAAACATACGGATGAGCTAGTTAAGAAGCTGAGATTTAAAGTAGGCTTCTTCTGCCTAAACAGCAGGAAGCAGGTTATACAGCAACCTTCTTGCCAGCTCTTGATTATGGTGACACCATTTATCAGAATGCAGCAGCCACTACTACTCTAAAACCCTTGGATGCAGTGTACCATAGCGTGCTTCACAGGTGACATGTTTAATACTCATCACAGCATCCTTTATCAGAATGTCGGCTGGATCTCTCTAAATTCCCGTAGATCACTTAATTTCTCCCTTTCTGTTTACAAAGCTATGCTGCACAAGCTTCCAACATATCTCACTTCTCTGTTAACGTATAAAAATATGAGGCACCAAACCCGCTCACAGGGTTGGCTAACTCTTGAGGTCCCTCGTGTCTCTACCAAACTAGGTAAATCAGCCTTTAGTTTTGGAATATTTTACAATCATCATTACATCTTGAATCCCTGGTGCCAATAGGGCAGTTTAGAACGCTGATGAGGAATTCATTCACTGAGGTTTGTGAGTGTTTTGGTTGATTGAAATAATGTATTTATGTTGTTGAAATGTATTGTATATGTAATTGCTGCATCTTGTAGGTAATTTTTTGCTGTTTTATTGAATTATCATGTTGATTTGTGAATGGTTTGTTCTCAGGGTACCATTGAGAATGAGACCATGGTCTCAACTGGGTTCCCCTGAATAAATGAAAGTTAAATAAATTGTAAAAACGCAAGGAGGGCCAGCCTACATTCTGATACAATATACAATTATGTGTACTTAACCTATCGCCTGTAATAAAATACAATGCGTTATGATGAACTGCCTCCAATGGCTTCAATACAGTGGCAGATGCATTCATAAAGACAGTATCGCCGTAGTCAATAACTAGAATACTTGTTGACTGAATTATTAGTTTTCTGCTATTTAACAAAAGACAAGACCTGTTCCTATAGAAGAAAAGCTTTTTCCAAAGTATGTATGCATAAATAATCAGATACATTTTTTCAAGGATTTGTTCAATTTTTTTTTATCTAAGGCGTTTAAAGGGAGCGTGTTTGTCTGCCAGAGAGAGAAAAATAGATGAGAACATTCTAGAGCTAATTCAGAGTCAGGCATGCAGCTGATAGAGGACAATTCAGAGTAATCATGAAGAAAAGCTTGTAATAAATCCCTGCAACAGATAAATGTGTATTTTGGCTTATGGCCACATCTTTAACTAAAAGCTAAAACAAATGTAGGATAGTGATATTTAGAGCCACCCCTCCCTCTTTATATCAGTCTGTCACACCTGAAGATGTTGTAATCAGCAATGCCAATGTACTTATCCGGGATCTCTGTGTGAACAAAAGTATCCGGGCTCGTGTCATGCACCCAGATATCAAGAAGGTCCATCTTTGACATCAAACTTTGTATGTTTCTATGTAACAGCCCAAGCCCTCTACGTGATTTGAAAACAGCAGGGGTATCCATATTTGTGGTATTTGAAATAATAGCACTGGTTGAGCTTACCAACGTGGGCTTCCCAATTAGCCTTAACAGTAACAGAGCTAACAGTGGAATTCCAACTTTATGGTCACAAAATAGGTTGGCACTGAACATGGTGTGACATATTTCTCTTTTTTTGTCTAGGGCTGAACGGAGAGTCAGGACCCCCAGGGTATCTTGGAGCTTTGGGCCCAGACGGGATGAAGGGAGAGAAAGGAGACTTTGGGCTGTCTGGACCACCTGGACCCATAGGTAGAAATATAATCTCTTTGTTTACCATTAGAGAATATTACTGCCTGATTAAGTGCCTTCTCTCCATTATGCTTTACTCACTAGAGATTGTCCCCATTCTAAAGACTCAAACATATCACAATTAGGTGATACTTATATTTTTCCTCTTTCACTGCATGTACAAGTGTTTTTTTGCATATCCCTGAGACACCCTTGGAGGGTGGGGTCCCAGCCATTATTGACAGCGACCCTGGAGCAATTAGGGTTACGTTCCTTGCTCAAGGGCACAGCAGCAGATTCTTCACATAGTCGACTCAGGGATTCGAACTAGCGACCTTTTCGGTTACTGGCCCAACCGCTAGGTTACCCGCCGTCCTTAGACAGTGTTTTTTTATTTATATATTTTATTTTATAGGGGGTACGTCAGCTTTAAAATTCAGATAAATTGTGGCTTCCATCAATGTAATGGTCTGCATCATTTTCAATCCCCCATATACAGTGCATTCGGAAAGTATCTAGACCACTTCCCTTTTCCCACTTTTTGTTACGTTACAGCCTTATTCTAAAATGGATTAAATTAAACATTTTCCTCATCAATCTACACACAATACCCCATAATGACAAAGCTAAAACAAGTTTTTTGAAATGTTTGTACATTTCTTAATAAATAAAAAACAGAAATACCTTATTTACATAAGTATTCAGACCCTTTTCTATGAGACTTGAAATTGAGCACAGTTGCATCCTGTTTCCATTGATCATCCTTGATGTTTCTACAACTTGATTGGAGTCCACTTGTGGTAAATTCAATTGATTGGACATGAATTGGAAAGGCACACACCTGTCTATATAAGGTCCCACAGTTGACAGTGCATGTCAGAGCAAAAACCAAGCCATGAGGTCGAAGGAATTATCCGTAGAGCTCCGAGACAGGATTGTGTCGAGGCACAGATCTGGGTAAGGATACCAAAAAATGTCTGCAGCATTGAAGGTCCCCAAGAACACAGTGGCCTCCATCATTATTAAATTGAAGAAGTTTGGAACCATCAAGACTCTTCCTAGAGCTGGCCGCCCGGCCAAACGGAGCAATCGGGGGAGAAGGACCTTGGTCAGGGAGGTGACCAAGAACCCGATAGAGCTCTAGAGTTCCTCTGTGGAGATGGGAGAACCTTCCAGAAGGACAACCATCTCTGCAGCACTCCACAGATCAGGCCTTTATGGTAGAGTGGCCAGATGGAAGCCACTCCTCAGTAAAAGGCACATGACAGCCCGCTTGGTGTTTGCGAAAAGGCACCTAAAGGTCTCTCAGACCTTGAAAAACAAGATAATCTGGTCTGATGAAAACCAAGATTAAACTCTTTGGCATGAATGCCAAGCGTCACGTCTGGAGGCAACCTGGCACCATCCCTACGGTGAAGCATGATGGTGGCAGCATCATACTGTGGGGATGTTTTTCAGCAGCAGGGACTGGGAGACTAGTCAGGATCAAGGGAAAGATGAACGGAGCAAAGTACAGAGAGATCCTTGATGAAAAGCTGCTCCAGAGCACTCAGGACCTCAGACAGGCGAAGGTTCACCTTCCAACAGGACAATGACCCTAAGCACACAGCAAAGACAATGCAGGAGAGTCTCTGAATGTCCTTGCTTGGCCCAGCCAGAGCCTGGACATGAACCCGATCGAACATCTCTGTAGAGACCTGAAAATATCTGTGCAGCAACCTGACAGAGCTTGAGAGAATCTGCAGAGAAGAATGGGAAAAACTCCCCAAATACAGGTGTGCCTAACTTGTAGCGTCATACCCAAGAAGACTTGAGGTTGTAATCGCTGCTAAAGGTGCTTCAACAAAGTACTGAGTAAAGGTTCTGAATACTTATGTAAATGTAATATTACAGTGTTTTATTTTTAAAAAATTGCTCTGTCATTATGGGGTATTGTGTGTAGATTGATGAGGGGCAAAAACAATTTAATCTATTTTAGAATAAGGCTGTAAAGACGAGGGGTCTGAATACTTTCAGAATGCACTGTAAGTAGGCCCCTTTAATTCTGTCTGGCTAGAATTAATTGTTTTGCTAATATAATTTTAAAAACAAGTTGCTAGGTGTAGGCAAGGCCATAAGCAAATAGGTAAACTGGGATATGACTAAAGTGTTAATCAGGTTGATTTTTTCCTTTTCATGGTAGCAAGATCTTATCTACAGTGGGGGAAAAAAGTATTTAGTCAGCCACCAATTGTGCAAGTTCTCCCACTTAAAAAGATGAGAGAGGCCTGTAATTTTCATCATAGGTACACGTCAACTATGACAGACAAAATGAGGAAAAGAAATCCAGAAAATCACATTGTAGGATTTTTTATGAATTTATTTGCAAATTATGGTGGAAAATAAGTATTTGGTCAATAACAAAAGTTTCTCAATACTTTGTTATATACCCTTTGTTGGCAATGACACAGGTCAAAAGTTTTCTGTTTCGGTTTTCACACACTGTTGCTGGTATTTTGGCCCATTCCTCCATGCAGATCTCCTCTAGATCAGTGATGTTTTGGGGCTGTCGCTGGGCAACACGGACTTTCAGCTCCCTCCAAAGATTTTCTATGGGGTTGAGATCTGGAGACTGGCTAGGCCACTCCAGGACCTTGAAATGCTTCTTACGAAGCCACTCCTTCGTTGCCCGGGCGGTGTGTTTGGGATCATTGTCATGCTGAAAGACCCAGCCACGTTTCATCTTCAATGCCCTTGCTGATGGAAGGAGGTTTTCACTCAAAATCTCACGATACATGGCCCCATTCATTCTTTCCTTTACACGGATCAGTCGTCCTGGTCCCTTTGCAGAAAAACAGCCCCAAAGCATGATGTTTCCACCCCCATGCTTCACAGTAGGTATGGTGTTCTTTGGATGCAACTCAGCATTCTTTGTCCTCCAAACACGACGAGTTGAGTTTTTACCAAAAAGTTCTATTTTGGTTTCATCTGACCATATGACATTCTCCCAATCCTCTTCTGGATCATCCAAATGCACTCTCGCAAACTTCAGATGGGCCTGGACATGTACTGGCTTAAGCAGGGGGACACGTCTTGCACTGCAGGATTTGAGTCCCTGGCGGCGTAGTGTGTTACTGATGGTAGGCTTTGTTACTTTGGTCCCAGCTCTCTGCAGGTCATTCACTAGGTCCCCCCGTGTGGTTCTGGGATTTTTGCTCACCGTTCTTGTGATCATTTTGACCCCACGGGGTGAGATCTTGCGTGGAGCCCCAGATCGAGGGAGATTATCAGTGGTCTTGTATGTCTTCCATTTCCTAATAATTGCTCCCACAGTTGATTTCTTCAAACCAAGCTGCTTACCTATTGCAGATTCAGTCTTCCCAGCCTGGTGCAGGTCTACAATTTTGTTTCTGGTGTCCTTTGACAGCTCTTTGGTCTTGGCCATAGTGGAGTTTGGAGTGTGACTGTTTGAGGTTGTGGACAGGTGTCTTTTATACTGATAACAAGTTCAAACAGGTGCCATTAATACAGGTAACGAGTGGAGGACAGAGGAGCCTCTTAAAGAAGAAGTTACAGGTCTGTGAGAGCCAGAAATCTTGCTTGTTTGTAGGTGACCAAATACTTATTTTCCACTATAATTTGCAAATAAATTCATTAAAAATCCTACAATGTGATTTTCTGGAAATGTTTTTCTCATTTTGTCTGTCATAGTTGACGTGTACCTATGATGAAAATTACAGGCCTCTCTCATCTTTTTAGCAAAGCTTCTCAGCTTCTTAGCAAAGAGCAATTTCTCAAGAATTTTGCTAGGACAGGTCTGAGAGTGGTCTGAGTGGAGAAAACTGAAAATTAGCTGTTATTGGCAGAGAGGTTTGGAACTATCTTTCTTATTGGTCTATTACCTAATTTACCGCCTGTTGAAGTCACCAGGCACACCAAAACTCCATCCCACCAAAACAGGCTGAAATTTCAGGCGGTCTTTTCAAACGTACACTAAAAGGGAATTGTCATAATTTTCACAACTGCACAATGTTATTCCAACCTCATGGTGTAGAAATATATATTTAAAACACAGGAAAACCAAGGTACAGCTAATGTGGAATATTGCAGTTTGAAGGAAGTTGAAGGTAGTTTTGCGAGCCATTGCTGCTGTATGTGTAGACTTCCAGTCATTGTGCTAATGCTAGTTAGCAACTTCTTTCAAACTGCATGCAGAGACTTAACATTTTTATCCACGACTTCATCTGGCTGTGGGTAAATAGAAAAAGGGCTCAATTGACAATATCTCGCACTATCCCTTTAAGCTTTTTTTGGCATGTCCATGTTACTAGATAGCAAATGTTACCTAATCAGCTGTGCTAATAATCTGTAGAAAGCCCTTGATGATACTAGCTAGATGGCCACAACTAGATAACTATCAAGATGATTAAGTCACTCTCAGTTGTCCCATGCTGCCAGTGTCAGCTAGCCAAATGTCTAGCTTGCTAGCTAATGTGAGCTAAACGATTAAACCTGTTAATTACTGAGCTTTTAACACAATGCTTATTAGCTACACCTGCTGGTACGTTCTACACAGTAGCTATTAATGTTGATATACCAGGTTTTTCACAGTACCTCAGTGGCACAGTGGTTAGTCATGGGCTTGGTCAAGCTAAACTCAGATCGAAAACCAGGTTCGCATTTCATGCTTCCTAATTTTTTACCTCTAAGTTGACTCTTTAAAAAAAAAATGTGGCTCTATGGCATTATTTAGACAAATCTTGTCACTAAATAAAACAAATTATTTGAACACCAATGTGCAGCTACTAGTGTTGGTTTCAAAGAAAACAATTTTCAAAACAGTACCTAGGCAGGATTCGGCCATATGTCTTATGGCGAACTCGGCTCCATGCTCACCGTCCCTACCTGTTCAAGTGCTACCATTCAAGTGCTTTGATGAGGAAAAAAAGCCTAAGTTAATTTGTTTGTAATTTGTCCAGCCGAGGTCGGTGTTTTGAAAGCAACTTGGCATTGGTGAAAGCACCGAGACAATGGCGGAATCAGTAGGATACCGCATATGAAACGCATGATTTTATGAAACACGTTTAGAAAAATCACATGATCAAACAAAGTAATTGATCACATGGCAATTTTAATGTTTTAAGGTCTTTGTTTGGATCAGACTGCTCTGAAATTTTTACACAAGCCTTGATGTGTCGATGTCTTGCATAACATTACTAGTTAGCATCGTAATTTGCTAGCTAGCACAACATATATAGCTAGCTAGCTAGTTAGCTAAATATACTGGTTTAATATTAATGTTACAGTGGCTACAGTGGCTAGATAGCTAGCTTATGGAGGAAAAATGTAGTGTTCAGCATTGTGTGCACTTGCTGCACTTAGCATCCCATTCGTTTCATATGAAGTGTGGCTGGAGATTTGTGTGCACGTATCAAACTTCCAATATAATGCTCCTTCAAGCACAAAACTCCTTAGCTAGATGTAAAAGATGCAACTAAGAAGTAATTAAGACTTTTATTTAGCAGATGTTAATGCAGATTTATTGTTTTACTTAAGATACATTCTGGCTGTTTTGCAGATGAAAGGGGGTGGATATCACTGGGAAAAGTACCCTATCTTCTTCTTCTCGTTGTTGCTCCTTTCATGCTTTCTGATTAGCTCAAAGTCAAGTTGACAGCCAGGCTGATAATACATTGAAACGGTGAGAGAAGCCGCAGTTTGTACCTGTTGTTCTAGCAAGCGAAGGAAAGGCCCTCTACTGTGCAGGCCAACAATCTTAGTGGTGTGTTTGTGCCTTAAGACACTGTGCTTTGTTTTATATACCATTCCACACAATAATTTAATTAAAGCTTACACTAGATAATGTTCTATCTTTCCCTACCCCAGGCTCGGTGGGGTGTGTTGGAGACTCTGGAGAGGATGGTGCTGAGGGTCTGAGCTACGACGGAGCTGCCGGCTCTCCTGGCTTCCGAGGGTGTCCAGGACTGAAGGGCCCATTTGGGGACTCAGTCCCCGGCGCTCCAGGACCTATGGGCCTCAAGGGGGTAGTGGGGCTGTCGGGGCCCAAAGGAGTGCCAGGTCCACCCGGTCCAATCGGATTAACAGGTACCACCAATAAGCGACATTGAAATTGATTAAAGATTTTGAAACGTCTGCTTTAGGTATGAGGTAGTGTGTACCATATTACAGCTGACAGTCTTATAATGTGTACAGTCATATGCCTCTCAACTGGTCAGAGAAACCAGAAACTACCAGAAACACCAGAAACTATCTAGAAACTACCAGAAACATTAGAAACTATCCACAAAAATGTAATAGTTTGTGTTTTTATGTGTGATCTTAGAGAGGGTTGACTTGTCTTCTCTAGGTGCTGCGGGGCTTCCTGGTACACTGGGAAGGAAGGGGGGGCAGGGAGAGAGTGGTGCCACGGGCAGATATGGGGCCCCGGGGCCCTCCCCTGTACAGTGTGAAGAGGGGGCCTCAGGCCTTCGAGGACCCATGGGGCTAATAGGGGACATAGGCCCTCCAGGTAGGTCCTACTGACAATAGCAGCTTTGAATCAGAAAGAAAATAAAAACGTGTGTGCGTAGTAGGGCATTTCTGTATAGGTCTGCCTCATTGGGTAATATAATTCTTCTGTGTGCTTTTGTCAGGTTGCGCAGGCGAGAAAGGTGATAACGGAGAGGAGGGTCTGTCCGGCACGGGTCCTAAAGGAGCTGCAGGGAAACCGGGCCCTCCAGGGTTTCCTGGGTACTGTGGAGCCCAGGGCCCCATGGGGCCATTAGGGGACCCTGGCATACCCGGGGCCCAAGGGCAGAAAGGTGAGAGAGGCACTTCCGCTGCAGCACGTCACCCTACAGAGTCTGTGATAAGTAGAATGAATGAACATGAGCATGCATTCTAAGTGGTTTGCAAGTATGGACATTGGAACGTAGTCCATGGGGACATCTGGGGTCCCAGCCAATGCAACAAACATTAGCATTAGCATCCATAATGTCCTATTTGCAGCCTTTACAAGGCCAGAGCTGTACTGATATCCAATATGGCATCCTGTGTTCAGGTCTAATAGGGGTACCTGGTAGGGATGGGTCAGTGGGTGGTCCAGGGAGTAGTGGAACACTAGGACCCCCGGGAAGGAAAGGAGAGAGGGGTTTTGACGGTCAACGAGGCTTACCAGGAGATGAGGGCCTGAAAGGAGAAAAGGGTATGTGAATAAATTCAACATGGAAATCACACTCATAACATTATTCAATGCAGTGCTCATTAAAACAATAGTTTGTAGACGCACCATTTTAGCATAATATTGGAGTGCAGTTGAGAATCTTCAATATCCCCCTAGTTGCCTTGCAGCAAGTTGTCAAAATACATTCAAACAGCATACATTTAACATTCTACTGTACACTATTTGTAGTGATGGGATTGTAAGAGAGATGGTCTAACTTTTCCATCTGTTCCAGGTAGAAAAGGTTCCCCCGGAGCCCCAGGAGTCACCAACTTCATTTCTATCAAAGGACGAACAGGAGCTCCTGGAGCCCCAGGTCCTGATGGCTTCACTGGTCCAAGAGGTGAGAGATAGGCTACAATCAACATGTAATCCCACTAGTCTTAATATACAGTTCCTTCAGAAAGTATTCATGCCCCTTTACTTATTCCACATTTCGTTGTTACAGCCTGAATTCAAAATGGATTAAATGTATTTTTTTCTCTCACCCATCTACTACACACAATACTCCATAATAACAGTGAAAACATGTTTTTAGAAATTGTGTCACATTTATTGAAAATGAAATACAGAAATTTCTAATTTACATAAATAGTCACACCCCTGAGTCAATACTTTGTAGAAGCACCTTTGGTGGCAATGAAATCTTTAAATCGTATTGGGTATGTCTGTATCAGCTTTGCACATCTGGATTTGGGAATTTTTTCCCATTCTTCCTTGCAGATTTTCTCAAGTTCTTTTAAGTTATATGGAGAGCGGTGGTGAACAGTTAGCTTCAATTTGATTCAAGTCTGGGCTTTGGCTGGGCAACTCAAGGACTTCCACATTCTTGTTCTGAAGCCATTCCAGCGTTGCTTTGGCTCTATGCTTGGCATCGTTGTCTTGTTGGAACGTAAATCTTCGCCCCCAGTCTAAGGTCGTTTGCACTCTGAAGCAGGTTATCATCAACGATTTGCCTGTATTTGGCTCCGTTCATTGTTCCCTCTATCCTTGCCAGTCACCCAGTCCCTGCCGTTGAAAAACATCCCCATAACATGATGCTGCCACCACCATGCTTCACGGTAGGGATGGTGTTAGACAGGTGATGAGCAATGCAATTTTTTCTCCAGACATAGCGCTTTGCATTCAGGCCAAAGAGTTCAATTTTTTTTCATCAGACCACAGAATATTTTGCGTTAGATTGATGGGGAAAAAAAGTAATTTAATTTTTACATTTACATTTACGTCATTTAGCAGACGCTCTTATCCAGAGCGATTTACAAATTGGTGCATTCAACTTATGATAGCCAGTGGGACAACCACTTTTTTTAAAAATGTTATGGGGGGTGGGGGAAGAAGGATTACTTTTATACTATAACAGGTATTCCTTAAAGAAGTAGGGTTTTAAGTGTCTCCGGAAGGTGGTCAGTGACTTCGCTGTCCTGGCGTCGTGGGGGAGCTTGTTCCACCATTGGGGTGCCAGAGCAGCGAATAGCTTTGACTGGGCTGTGCGGGAACTGTGCTTCCGTAGAGGTAGGGGAGCTAGCAGGCCAGAGGTGGATGAACGTAGTGCCCTCGTTTGGGTGTAGGGTCTGATCAGAGCCTGAAGGTAAGGAGGTGCCGTTCCCCTCACAGCTCCGTAGGCAAGCACCATGGTCTTGTAGTAGATGCGAGTAGATGCGAGCCTCAACTGGAAGCCGGTGGAGTGTGCGGAGGAGCGGGGTGACATGAGAGAACATGGGAAGGTTGAACACCAGACGGGCTGCAGCGTTCTGGATAAGTTGTAGGGGTTTAATGGCACAGGAAGGGAGCCCAGCCAACAGCGAGTTGCAGTAATCCAGACGGGAGATTACAAGTGCCTGGATTAGGACCTGTGCCGCTTTCTGTGTAAGGTAGGGTTGTACTCTGCGAATGTTGTAGAGCATGAACCTGCAGGATCGGGTCACCGCTTTGATGTTAGCGGAGAACGACAGGGTTTTGTCCAGGGTCACGCCAAGGTTCTTTGCACTCTGGGAGGAGGACACAATGGAGTTGTCAACTGTGATGGCGAGATCATGGAGCAGGCAGTCCTTCCCCGGGAGGAAGAGCAGCTCCGTCTTGCCGAGGTTCAGCTTGAGGTGGTGATCCGACATCCACACTGATATGTCTGCCAGACATGCAGAGATGTGATTCACCACCTGGTTATCAGAAGGGGGAAAGGAGAAAATTAATTGTGTGTCGTCTGCGTAGTAATGATAGGAAAGACCATGTGAGGATATGACAGAGCCAAGTGACTTGGTGTATAGAGAGAATAGGAGAGGGCCTAGAACTGAGCCCTGGGGGACACCAGTGGTGAGAGCACGTGGTGCCGAGACAGATTCTCGCCACGCCACCTGGTAGGAGTGACCTGTCAGGTAGGACGCAATCCAAGAGTGAGCAGCGCCGGAGATGCCCAACTCGGAGAGGGTGGAGAGGAGGATCTGATGGTTCACAGTATCAAAGGCAGCGGATAGGTCTAGAAGGATAAGAGCAGAGGAGAGAGAGTTAGCTTTAGCAGTGCGGAGAGCCTCCGTGACACAGAGAAGAGTAGTCTCAGTTGAATGACCAGTCTTGAAACCTGACTGGTTTGGATCAAGAAGGTCATTCTGAGAGAGATAGCAGGAGAGTTGGCTAGAGACTGCACGCTCAAGACTTTTGGAGAGAAAAGAAAGAAGGGATACTGGTCTGTAGTTGTTGACATCGGAGGGATCGAGTGTAGGTTTTTTGAGGAGGGGTTCAACTCTCACTCTCTTGAAGACAGAAGGAACATGGCCAGCGGTCAAGGATGAGTTGATGAGCGAGGTGAGGTAAGGGAGAAGGTCTCCGGAAATGGTCTGGAGAAGAGAGGAGGGGATAGGGTCAAGCGGGCAGGTTGTTGGGCGGCCGGCCGTCACAAGTCGCAAGATTTCATCTGGAGATAGAGGGGAGAAAGAAGTCAAAGCGTAGGGTAGGGCAGTGTGAGCAGGACCAGCGGTGTCATTTGACTTAATAAATGAGGATCGGATGTCGTCAACCTTCTTTTCGAAATGGTTGACGAAGTCATCCACAGAGAGGGAGGAGGGAGGGGGAGGAGGAGGAGGATTCAGCAGGGAGGAGAAGGTGGCAAAGAGCTTCCTAGGGTTAGAGGCAGAGGCTTGAAATTTTGAGTGGTAGAAAGTGGCTTTAGCAGCGGAAACAGGAAGAGAATGTAGATAGGAGGGAGTGAAAAGATGACAGGTCCGCATGGAGTCTAGTTTTCCTCCATTTCCGCTCGGCTGCCCGGAGCCCTGTTCTGTGAGCTCGCAATGAGTCGTAAAGCCACGGAGCAGGAGGGGAGGACCGAGCCGGCCGGGAGGATAGGGGACAGAGAGAGTCAAAAGATGCAGAAAGGGAGGAGAGGAGGGTTGAGGAGGCAGAATCAGGAGATCGGAGGGAGAAGGATTTAGCAGAGGGAAAAGTGATAGGATGGAAGAGGAGAGAGTACATTTACATTTTACATTTAAGTCATTTAGCAGACGCTCTTATCCAGAGCGACTTAGAAATTGGTGCATTCACCTTATAGCCAGTGGGATAACCACTTTACAATATGTTTTATTTAATTTTTTTGGGTGGGGTAAGGGGGGGGTAGAAGGATTACTTTATCCTATCCCAGGTATTCCTTAAAGAGGTGGGGTTTCAAGTGTCTCCGGAAGGTGGTGAGTGACTCCGCTGTCCTGGCGTCGTGAGGGAGCTTGTTCCACCATTGGGGTGCCAGAGCAGTGAACAGTTTTGACTGGGCTGAGCGGGAACTGTGCTTCCGCAGAGGTAGGGGGGCCAGCAGGCCAGAGGTGGATGAACGCAATGCCCTCGTTTTGGTGTAGGGACTGATCAGAGCCTGAAGGTACGCAGGTGCCGTTCCCCTCACAGCTCTGTAGGCAAGCACCATGGTCTTGTAGCAGATGTGAGCTTCAACTGGAAGCTAGTGGAGTGTGCGGAGGAGCGGGGTGACGTGAGAGAACTTGGGAAGGTTGAACACCAGATGGGCTGCCGCATTCTGGATGAGTTGTAGGGGTTTAATGGCACAGGCAGGGAGTAGCGGGTGAGAGAGAGCGAAGGTTGTGACGGCACATTACCATCTGAGTAGGGGCAGAGTGAGAAGTGTTGGAGGAGAGTGAGAGAGAAAAGGATACAAAGTTGTGGTCGGAGATTTGGAGGGGTGTTGCAGTGAGATTAGTAGAAGAACAGCATCTAGTAAAGATGACGTCAAGCGTATTGCCTGCCTTGTGAGTAGGGGGGGACGGTGAGAGGGTGAGGTCAAAAGAGGATAGGAGTGGAAAGAAGGAGGCAGAGAGAAATGAGTTAAAGGCAGACGTAGGGAGGTTAAAGTCTTTGAAGGATCTTTAGGGTTTGGCCATGTAGGCTTGGTCACCAGCACGGTTAGGTTTAGATCATTACACGTCTTCGAGATTGCCTGAAGGCTGCATTTCCCAATCATAATTCAGGTCACCCAAGATAATAACTTCTGATTTTAAGTAAAAGAAGACAACAAACTAGTTAACTCCTCAAGTGCACAAAGGTTAGCAGAGGGAGGCCCCTATAACAGTTGTGGATAAATATTGCCCCAGACAAAGGTTTAAAAATAGTAGGGGAAATAAATTGGCAAGGGAAATAGATATCAGTAAAGAGACAGAGAAATTATTTGGCCATTCCACCACCTCTACCCTGTCTGTCAGCTCTGAACACATTATAACCCTCAATATTAATGTCAGAGGCCAGCATGTCCCCAGAGATCCAGGTTTCAGTCAATACCAGAATGTCCGGATTCGTCTGCATAGCCCAGATCTTGATGTAATCCAGTTTAGGAAGTAAGCTCCTAATGATCAGATGCATCAACCCAAGTCCTTTACGATTTTTTAAGTCACATGGCGTCTCCAACTCAAAAAATTATGTTCAATAGGCAGTTGCAGGCCCTGTCTGATGGTTGATATTGATATAGTTGGTATGGCTATAAGATTGCATAAAACTGCACCATTTGGTCTATTCCTATTAGTAATAGAGGAAGGAGTAAAAACTGGAATTTCTTTTCCGACGTTAGCGCCATAGGGCCATAGCCAATGTCAATATGCGGAACTCACAGAGTAACCAATTATGGAATGTTATAAACTGACTTACATTGGCTTTGGTTGCTATCGTGCAACAGTTCAAGCCCTCTATGTGAATTGAAAAATTCACATTTTAACTAAAAGCGCTGGCTTATCTTTTGAGCTAACAAAAGCAGATCTAAGAGTGGACTTCAAATGAATGGGTACAAGATTACAACTGACAACAACCCTGGCAGTATAGACAAAAGTACGATGATAACCCTTAGAAAGGATGGGAAACACTTTTCACAACACATTAATTGTGTTCCCTCAGGCCACTACTATACTATCACATATCTACAATACAAAGTCCAAGTGGACGTGTGTAGACTGCGTGTCTTATCATGTGTATGTGACACGTCGTCAGAGTGCGCAGCTGAAAATTGTATGCTGGAAAACACTTGGTTTGTTATTTTTGATTAAAACAAAACCGCTATTCATTAATTACGAATACAGAACTTGTTTTTGCGTGGATTCCACGACGCAGCTAGCTTTTAACAGCTAGGACCGCTATTTCTTGTCCCGGAATCCCGCTTAACAGAAAGGTTGAAGCCTGCTTGACAGAGACGCTAAGCTGCTAGCCATCAAGCTAATGAAGTTGGAACCAGATTAGTTTTGCAATGGAGCCCTCTTTGTCTGGAGAACTAAATGAACGGTTCCAGCGCTGTAGGAGCTGTATCTATTACGCTTTGTTTCGGGACAAACCAGATCACTCGGAGTCGCAATGCGACAATTGTTTACTTGCCGAGGATTATAGGCTTGAGGTGGCTTCCTTGATCAAGCAGGTCGCCAGCCTATGTAAGAAACTGGGGAAAACGCAGAATGGAATGTTTCCATTTTCTACGCCGGTGGCTGGACGGCGTTCGCGCTTATTGGATGCATCTCCGCCTTGTCGTTTGTTGTTATCCGACTGACCGGTGTTGCCCGGAGCTCCACCATCTGATCGCGGATTCGAAGGAGCACAGCATGAGGAGAAAGGCAATCAACAATGGTCGCATGTCACGAGCCTTGGAAGCCAAAGACAGCGACCTCCCGCAAAGCAGTCTACATCCCAACGTGAGGCCCGGAGCGGATACAAACAACGAATAGTTTCACCATCCTGTAGCCTGATCTTCCTGCTCCTTCGTCGCTGGGAGTGCCTGTGTCTGCAGCCTACTACTACGATTTCAAAGTCGATGACGGTAACCTTCTGTCCCTGCTCTGGATCGAGCAGGGCTTCTCCATCTGTCGGAGGCCTGCACAAGGTGCCGGGAGCAACGTGCTCAAGTTATCCTGCCTCTCACCCATCCATAAAGGGTTCTCCGAATGTTGTGAAGCGTGGGAGTGGGCGGATTTCCTCGTCCTTCTCGCCAGCCATGATTTTGGGCAGCTCCATGGTAAGAAATGTGACTGTTCCTGGTACAAAAACAATGTCCTATCCCAGAGCTCTAGTAAATGACATTACTAAGCTGCTCCCAAATGTACTACGTCAGGACATGGAAATCGATTCTGTTGTAGTCCATGTGGGTTTTAATGACATTATGAAGGGCAGCTCTGAACAGTTGAAACTGGATTTTAAAGAGCTGATTCACTCTCTGCTAGACACTAACAAAAAACCCATCATATCTGGCCCTGTGCCCTCTCTGAATCGTGGCATTGAACGCTTTAGCAGGATTCTTGGTCTTCACAACTGGCTACGTGATTATTGCAGCTCAATGGGTGTAACTTTTGTTGAGAATTTCGATACCTTTTGGAAACAAAAAATGTTTTATAAAGAGGATGGGATTTTTTTATTTCAACTTTATTTAACCAGGTAAGCCAGTTGAGAACAAGTTCTCATTTACAACTGCGGCCTGGCCAAGATATAGCAAAGCAGTGCGATAAAAACAACAACATAGAGTTACATATGGGGTAAAACAAAACATAAAGTCAAAAATACAACAGAAAATATATATATACAGTGTGTGCAAATGTAGCAAGTTATGGAGGTAAGGCAATAAATAGGCCATAGTGCAAAATAATACAATTAGTATTAACACTGGAATGATAGATGTGCAAGAGATGATGTGCAAATAGAGATACTGGGTTGCAAATGAGCAAAATAAATAACAATATGGGGATGAGGTAGTTGAGTGGGCTAATTTCAGAAGGGCTGTGTACAGGTGCAGTGATCGGTAAGGTGCTCTGACAACTGATGCTTAAAGTTAGTGAGGGAGATAAGAGTCTCCAGCTTCAAAGATTTTTGCAGTTCGTTCCAGTCATTGGCAGCAGAGAACTGGAAGGAATGGCGGCCAAAGGAGGTGTTGGCTTTGGGGATGACCATTGAGATATACCTGCTGGAGCGCATACTACGGGTGGGTGTTGCTATGGTGACCAATGAGCTAATATAAGGCGGAGATTTGCCTAGCAGTGATTTATAGATGGCCTGGAGCCAGTGGTTTTGGCGACGAATATGTAGTGAGGACCAGCCAACAAGAGCGTACAGGTCACAGTGGTGGGTAGTATATGGGGCTTTGGTGACAAAACGGATGGCACTGTGATAGACTACATCCCATTTGCTGAGTAGAGTGTTGGAGGCTATTTTGTAAATGACATCGCCGAATTCAAGGATCAGTAGGATAGTCAGTTTTACGAGGGCATGTTTGGCAGCATGAGTGAAGGAGGCTTTGTTGCGAAATAGGAAGCCGATTCTAGATATTTTTTTGGGGAGATGCTTAATATGAGTCTGGAAGGAGAATTTACAGTCTAACCAGTCACCTAGGTATTTGTAGTTGTCCACATACTCTACGTCAGACCCGTCGAGAGTAGTGATTCTAGTCGGGTGGGCGGGTGCCAGCAGCGTTCGATTGAAGAGCATGCATTTCGTTTTACTAGTGTTTAAGAGCAGTTGGAGGTGTGAGTGTTGTATGGCATTGAAGCTTGTTTGGAGGTTTGTTAACACAGTGTCTAATGAAGGGGCAGATGTACAGTGGGGAAAAAAAGTATTTAGTCAGCCACCAATTGTGCAAGTTCTCCCACTTAAAAAGATGAGAGAGGCCTGTAATTTTCATCATAGGTACACGTCAACTATGACAGACAAAATTAGAAAATAAAATCCAGAAAATCATATTGTAGGATTTTTAATGAATTTATTTGCAAATTATGGTGGAAAATAAGTATTTGGTCAATAACAAAAGTTTCTCAATACTTTGTTATATACCCTTTGTTGGCAATGACACAGGTCAAACGTTTTCTGTAAGTCTTCACAAGGTTTTCACACACTGCTGCTGGTATTTTGGCCCATTCCTCCATGCAGATCTCCTCTAGAGCAGTGATGTTTTGGGGCTGTCGCTGGGCAACACGGACTTTCAACTCCCTCCAAAGATTTTCTATGGGGTTGAGATCTGGAGACTGGCTAGGCCACTCCAGGACCTTGAAATGCTTCTTACGAAGCCACTCCTTCGTTGCCCGGGCGGTGTGTTTGGGATCATTGTCATGCTGAAAGACCCAGCCACGTTTCATCTTCAATGCCCTTGCTGATGGAAGGAGGTTTTCACTCAAAATCTCACTATACATGGCCCCATTCATTCTTTCCTTTACACGGATCATTCGTCCTGGTCCCTTTGCAGAAAAACAGCCCCAAAGCATGATGTTTCCACCCACATGCTTCACAGTAGGTATGGTGTTCTATGGATGCAACTCAGCATTCTTTGTCCTCCAAACACGACGAGTTTAGTTTTTACCAAAAAGTTCTATTTTGGTTTCATCTGACCATATGACATTCTCCCAATCCTCTTCTGGATCATCCAAATGCACTCTAGCAAACTTCGACGGGCCTGGACATGTACTGGCTTAAGCAGGGGGACACATCTGGCACTGCAGGATTTGAGTCCCTGGCGGCGTAGTGTGTTACTGATTGTAGGCTTTGTTACTTTGGTCCCAGCTCTCTGCAGGTCATTCACTAGGTCCCCCCGTGTGGTTCTGGGATTTTTGCTCACCGTTCTTGTGATCATTTTGACCCCACGGGGTGAGATCTTGCGTGGAGCCCCAGATCGAGGGAGATTATCAGTGGTCTTGTATGTCTTCCATTTCCTAATAATTCCTCCCACAGTTGATTTCTTCAAACCAAGCTGCTTACCTATTGCAGATTCAGTCTTCCCAGCCTGGTGCAGGTCTACAATTTTGTTTCTGGTGTCCTTTGACAGCTCTTTGGTCTTGGCCATAGTGGAGTTTGGAGTGTGACTGTTTGAGGTTGTGGACAGGTGTCTTTTATACTGATAACAAGTTCAAACAGGTGCCATTAATACAGGTAATGAGTGGAGGACAGAGGAGCCTCTTAAAGAAGAAGTTACAGGTCTATGAGAGCCAGAAATCTTGCTTGTTTGTAGGTGACCAAATACTTATTTTCCACCATAATTTGCAAATAAATTCATTAAAAATCCTACAATGTGATTTTCTGGATTTTTTTCCCTCAATTTGTCTGTCATAGTTGACGTGTACCTATGATGAAAATTACAGGCCTCTGTCATCTTTTTAAGTGGGAGAACTTGCACAATTGGTGGCTGACCAAATACTTTTTTCCCCCACTGTATACAAAATGGTGTCGTCTGCGTAGAGGTGGATCTGAGAGTCACCAGCATTAAGAGCGACATCATTGATATGCACAGAGAAAAGAGTCGGCCCAAGAATTAAACCCTGTGGCACCCCCATAGAGACTGCAATAGGTCCAGACAACAGGCCCTCCGATTTGACACATTGAACTCTATCTGAGAAGTAGTTGGTGAACCAGGCGAGGCAGTAATTTGAGAAACCAAGGCTATTTAGCGTGGCTGAGGTGCACCCATGACCAGCTCGGAAACCGGATTGCATAGCAGAGAAGGTACGGTGGAATTCGAAATGGTCGGTGATCTGTTTGTTAACTTGACTTTCAAAAATTATCGAAAGGCAGGGCATGATGGATATAGGTCTGTAACAGTTTGGATCTAGAGTGTCACCCCCTTTGAAGAGGGGGATGACCGCGACAGCTTTCCAATCTCTGGGGATCTCAGACGTTACGAAAGAGAGGTTGAACAGGCTAATAATAGGGGTTGCGACAATTTCGGCGGCTATTTTTAGAAAGAAAGGGTCCAGATTGTCTAGCCCAGATGATTTGTAGGGGTCCAGATTTTGCAGCTCTTTCAGAACATCAGCTGTCTGAATTTGTGTGAAGGAGAAGCGGTGGGGGGCATGGGCAAGTTGCAGTGGAGGGTGCAGAGCTGGTGGCCGGGGTAGTGGTAGCCAGGTGGAAAGCATGACCAGCCGTAGCAAAATGCTTGTTGAAATTCTTGATTATTGTAGATTTATCGGTGGTGATAGTGTTTCCTAGCCTCAGGAGGTGCTCTTATTCTCCATAGACTTTACAGTGTCCCAAAACTTTTGGGGTTAGTGCTAAAGGATGCAAATTTCTGTTTGAAAAAGCTAGCCTTTGCTTTCCTAACTGCTTGTGTATATTGGTTCCTAACTTCCCTGAAAAGTTGCATATCGTGGGGGCTATTCGATGCTAATGCAGTACGCCACAGGATGTTTTTGTGCTGGTCAAGGGCAGTCAAGTCTGAGGAGAACCAGGGGCTATATCTGTTCTTAGTTCTGAATTTTTTGAATGGAGCATGCTTATTTAAGATTGAGAGGAAAGCACTTTTAAAGAACAACCAGGCATCCTCTACTGACGGAATGAGATCGATATCCATCCAGGATACCTGGGCCAGGTCAATTAGGAAGGCCTGCTCGCTAAAGTGTTTTAGGGAGCGTTTGACAGTGATGAGGGGTGGTTGTTTGTCCGCGGACCTGTTACGGACGCAGGCAATAAGGCAGTGATCACTGAGATCCTGGTTGAAGACAGCGGAGGTGTATTTAGAGGGTAAGTTAGTCAGGATGATATCTATGAGGGTGCCCATGTTTACGGATTTAGGGTTGTACCTGGTAGGTTCGTTGATAATTTGTGTGAGATTGAGGGAATCTAGTTTGGATTGTAGGATGGCTGGGGTGTTAAGCATATCCCAGTTTTGGTGTAATGATGGCATGTCATAGTATTGTGAGGACAGAGGTAGAGTTACTGGATAAGTGATTTGGTTCCACTGTGTCTACATTCCTTGTGTCAAAGTAGATTACTGATGTTTAGGGTAGTGTGATTGATGGACAGGATGTAGTGATCACGACGCCAGGACAGCGGAGTCACTCACCACCTTCCGGAGACATTTGAAACCCCACCTCTTTAAGGAATACCTGGGATAGGATAAAGTAATCCTTCTACCAGCTCTACAGTAGATTGCAACTCCACCCCCTTTGCCAGTTCTATCTAGACGGAAAATGTTGTAGTTGGGGATGGAAATATCTGAATTTTTGGTGGCCTTCCTAAGCCAGGATTCAGACACTGCTAGAACATCAGGGTTGGTGGAGTGTGCTAACGCAGTGAATAACTCAAACTTAGGAAGGAGGCTTCTGATGTTCACGTGCAGAAAACCAAGGCTTTTACGGTTACAGAAGTCAACAAATGATAGCTCCTGGGGAGTAGGAGTGATACTGGGGGCTGCAGGGCCTGGGGTTAGCCTCTACATCACCAGAGGAACAGAGGAGGACTAGAATAAGGATACGGCTAAAGGCTTTAAGAACTGGTCTTCTAGTGCGTTGGGTACAGAGAATAAAGGGGGGCAGATTTCCGGGCGTTGTAGAATAGATTCAGGGCATTATGTACAGACAAGGATATGGAAGGATATACAGTGGAGGTAAACCTAAGCGTTGCGTAACAATGAAAGAGATAGCATCACTGGAGGCACCGATTGAGCCGGTCTCGGCGTGTATGGGGGGTGGAACAAAGGAGCTATTTGAGGCATGACTTGGGGTTCTATATTGAAATTGTATAATAAGAACTAACTGGAACAGCAATAGGCAAGGCATATTGACATGGGAGAGAGGCTTAAAGCAATCACAGGTGTTATTAGAGAGAGGTAAGACAACTGGTAATGGCGATGAAAGTTTGGGCTGAGACTAAACAGATAAACAGGACAGGGTACCGTGTAAAGGAACAGTCCAGCAGGCATCAGCTGTGCAGCTGAGTGATCATAAGGTCCAGTGAACAGCAATATGTGATTCCGAGAGCAAATCATTTGGGTTCCCGGATCCTTTCACAGCATTATAAGGCTGTGTTGAGACAATGACTTATCAATGACCCAAGCCCAGCTCAGCTAATCCCTACCATTGTGTACGCAGAGTTGTCATAATGCTTCAGCAAATGTACATTACACCAGTGGTGTCGGTAGACACAATATAAGTAACCTAATTGATGTCCCTCTAACTGCCCTGAATGTCTCTGCTGATCCTACAGCTATTGTATGCAGTAATCATGTGCCTAAGAACCAGATGTATACTGTTAGCACTGAGCTGGTGTGCCCTAGGAGGAAGTCCACTGTGTGCAGCTCACCCTGCACTAACATAAAGAACATGAGCACATCTACTGCTGCTAAGCTTCCCAGTAAAGCAATAAAAACAAGTAAGCATCCCAGGAGAAAAGTGTTTAAAATAGCCTACATTAACATATGTAGCTTAAGAAACAAGGTTCATGAAATCAGTAATTTGCTAGTAACAGATGACATTCTCTGAACTCACTTAGATAATACAGTCAGTATCTGAATAATGTGTGAAATGCTTGATAATGTATGTGATATCAATAGAGAGTTATACTTTCTGGGTGATTTAAATATTGACTGGCTTTCATCAGGCTGCCCACTCAAGAGAAAGCTTCAAACTGTTACCAGTGCCTGCAACCTGGTTCAGGTTATCAGTCAACCTACCAGGGTAGTTACAAACAGTACAGGAATGAAATCATCAACATGTATTGATAATATCTTTACTAATGCTGCACAGATTTGTTAGAAAGCAGTATCCAAATCCATTGGATGTATTGATCACAATATAGTAGCCATATCTAGGAGAACCAAAGTTCCAAAGGTTGGGCCTAATATTGTGTATAAGAGGTCATACAATACGTTTTGTAGTGATTCCTTTATTGTTGGTGTAAAGAATATATGTTGGTCCGTGGTGTGTAATGAGGAGGAAACAGACACTTGACACATTTATGAAATTGCTTATTCCAGTTACTAATAAGCACGCAACCATTAAAAAGTGTTAAATCCCCGTGGTTTCATGAGGCAAATGGTATGGCAAATAAGTCTTGCTGCACAATCGATTGGCAAATGTATTGCAAATTGAGAAATCATGTGACTAAACTGAATAAAAGAAGAAGAAACTACACTATGAAACAAAGATAAATGACAAAGAATGATAGCAAGAAGCTTTGGAGCACCTTAAATGAAATGTTGGGAAAAAAGGCAAACTCAGCTCCATCATTCATTGAATCAGATGGCTCATTCATCACAAAACCCACTGATATTGCCAACTACTTTAATGATTTTTTTCATTGGCAAGATTAGCAAACTTAGGTATGCCATGCCAGCAACAATTGCTGACACTACACATCCAAGTATATCTGACCAAATTATGAAAGACAAACATTGTAATTTTGAATTCCGTAAAGTGAGTGTGGAAGAGGTGAAAAAATTACTGTTGTCTATCAACAATGACAAGCCACCGTGGTCTGACAACTTGGATGGAAAATTACTGAGAATAATAGTGGACGATATTACCACTCCTATTTGCCATATTTTCAATTTAAGCCTACTAGAATGTGTGTGCCCCCAGGCTTGGAAGGAAGCAAAAGTCAGTCCACTACCTAAGAATAGTAAAGCCCCCTTTACTGGCATCAAATAGCCAACCAATCAGCCTGTTACCAACCCTTGGTAAACTATTGGAAAAAATTGTGTTTGACCAGATACAATGCTATTTTACAGTAAACAAATTGACAACAAACTTTCAGCATGCTTATAGAGAAGGACATTCAAAAAACACAGCACTTACACAAATGGCTGATGATTGGCTGAGAGAAATTGATGATAA
This sequence comes from Coregonus lavaretus, assembly GCF_964263955.1. Classification (NCBI taxonomy): domain Eukaryota; kingdom Metazoa; phylum Chordata; class Actinopteri; order Salmoniformes; family Salmonidae; genus Coregonus; species Coregonus lavaretus. The sequence goes on along the minus strand of NC_140013.1, from coordinate 842,891 downwards.
AAAGATTGTGGGGGATGTTTTGTTAGACTTCAGTGCGGCTTTTGACATTATCGATCATAGTCTGCTGCTGGAAAAACTGATGTGTTATGGCTTTACTCCCCCTGCTATATTGTGGATAGAGAGTTACTTGTCTAACAGAATGCAGAGGGTATTCTTTAACGGAAGCCTCTCCAACATAATCCAGGTAGAATCAGGCATTCCCCAGGGCAGCAGTCTAGGCCTATTACTTTTTTAAATCTTTACTAATGACATTCCACTGGCTTTGAGTAAAGCCAGAGTGTCTATGTATGCGAATGACTCAACAATATACAGTGGGGAGAACAAGTATTTGATACACTGCCGATTTTGCAGGTTTTCCTACTTACAAAGCATGTAGAGGTCTGTCATTTTTATTATAGAAAATCACATTGTAAGATTTTTAAGTAATTCATTTGCATTTTATTGCATGACATAAGTATTTGATCACCTACCAACCAGTAAGAATTCCGGATCTCACAGACCTGTTAGTTTTTCTTTAAGAAGCCCTCTTGTTCTCCACTCATTACCTGTATTAACTGCACCTGTTTGAACTCGTTACCTGTATAAACGACACCTGTCCACACACTCAATCAAACAGACTCCAACCTCTCCACAATGGCCAAGACCAGAGAGCTGTGTAAGGACATCAGGGATACAATTGTAGACCTGCACAAGGCTGGGATGGGCTACAGGACAATAGGCAAGCAGCTTGGTGAGAAGGCAACAAATGTTGGCGCAACTATTAGAAAATGGAAGAAGTTCAAGATGACGGTCAATCACCCTCGGTCTGGGGCTCAATGCAAGATCTCACCTCGTGGGGCATCAATGATCATGAGGAAGGTGAGGAATCAGCCCAGAACTACACGGCAGGACCTGGTCAATGACCTGAAGAGAGCTGGGACCACAGTCTCAAAGAAAACCATTAGTAACACACTACACCGTCATGGATTAAAATCCTGCAGCGCACGCAAGTTCCCCCTGCTCAAGCCAGCACATGTCCAGGCCCATCTGAAGTTTGCCAATGACCATCTGGATGATCCAGAGGAGGAATGGGAGAAGGTCATGTGGTTTGATGAGACAAAAATTTAGCTTTTTGGTCTAAACTCCACTCGCCGTGTTTGGAGGAAGAAGAAGGATGAGTACAACCCCAAGAACACCATCACAACCATGAAGCATGGAGGTGGAAACATCATTCTTTGGGGATGCTTTTCTGCAAAGGGGACAGGACGACTGCACCGCATTGAGGGGAGGATGGATGGGGCCATGTATCGCGAGATCTTGGCCAACAACCTCCTTCCCTCAGTAAGAGCATTGAAGATGGGTCGTGGCTGGGTCTTCCAACATGACAATGACCCGAAACACAGCCAGGGCAACTAAGGAGTGGCTCCGTAAGAAGCATCTCAAGGTCCTGGAGTGGCCTAGCCAGTCTCCAGACCTGAACCCAATAGAAAATCTTTGGAGGGAGCTGAAAGTCCGTATTGCCCAGCGACAGCCCCGAAACCTGAAGGATCTTAGTCATTGTAACCTTTCAATTAAAAAAGAGTACAGAGCCTAAACAACCAAAAATGTGTCACTGTCCCAATTCTATCTCAGGCATCTACAGACAGATCCTTGGAATTCATGGTATAGTTTCAGTAGACAGGTGTGTTTCTTTCTAAATCATGTCCAAACAATTGAATTGGCCACAGGTGGACTCCAATCAAGTTTTACTTACTAACATCTCAAGGGTGATCAAAGTAAACTGGATGCACCTGAGCTCAGTTTGGAGTCTCATAGCAAAGGGGTGTGAATACTTATATAAATTAGATATTTCTGTATTTCGTTTTCACTACATTTGCATACATTTCTAAAAACATGTTTTCACTTTGTCATTATGGGGTATTGTGTGTAGATGGGTGAGATTATTATTTTATTTTTTTATATATTTTGAATTCAGCCTGGAACACAACAAAATGTAGAATAAGTCAAGGGATATGGATACTTTCTGAAGGCACTGTCGTTATGCTTTCTGAATTTACATTTAACTGAGGGTCAAGAGCAGCAGATGTAGTATCCAGAGCAAGCATCGAGTGGTGACGTCACCCTGCCTGAGACTTGAAGTAGCGTCGCCCCTTGTTCAATCAAGACCATGGTTTTGGTAGAGCGATTGGTTACACTGCTTTGTGAATGTTGTAAAGAAGGTCCGGGGTTCACGCCCAGGCAGGACAGAGAAGGACCTACTCTGTTACACAAGCCATATAGGTCGAAACAGGTCTTTGTGTTGGCTAATGTTTGGAATATAATAAGCGTATTACATACAGATCTGCTGGTTGAAAAATAGCTTCTTTTTTTTGTTGTCGCTTTCCATGGAGAGCACTGTCTGGCAGCAAGCACAATTGCAAGTTTGACTGCAGTCTTATTTATTGTAATCTCCATCTCAGGTGACAAGGGTCCTGTGGGAGACAGTGGTCTACCAGGGTACCCGGGGCTTGTGGGGGCGGCTGGCATAGAGGCTGGGCCTCGAGGACCACCTGGTACCTGTGGACACTCAGGTGAACCTGGACTACCTGGCCTGCCTGGCCAGAGGGGTATCATTGGTTTCCCTGGAGAGATTGGTGATCAGGTATGGATGTTAAGAGTACCTAATGTACATGGTCTGATTATAGACATGGGTCAAGCACGTCAAATACTAAACATTGTTTTTGTTGGTTTCTCTTTAGGGTGAATCTGGGTGTACTGGATCTCCTGGCACACCTGGCATCCCAGGGTACAGTGGTCTTAAAGGTACGGCCAATAGACACAACTTATACTCTATTTTCTCTTCTCATTGTGATGTTGTGCATATCACTAGGGAAAAGCTGCAGGGACTATGACTGATCTGTTAGGCAGAGGTCATTATTGTTGTGTGTAATTTATGCTTCGCGCTGATGAGATCTGAGTGTTGATTGGTTTACAGGTGAACGGGGCGACTCCATTGGCATCCCTGGACCGGCTGGTGATAGAGGAGCTACAGGAGATACTGGCGCATTTGGTAAGAGGATAGGAGATGTTACAGCACATATTTAAAAGGGAAGTTCAGGATTTTACAACTTGATGTTAGATTGTTCTTCAACCTGAAAGTAGTCTATAGGCCTGGAGAAACTTTAAACCATGGTTCAGTTTTCTCTTAACAGTCACCACAAACTTCTGCTAACTTTAGCCAACACTAGCTAAGAATCTATGGGTGTGATAGGGGCATGCAGACAAAAAGAGCAAGGGGCATGCCTTGAAGAAGCTATTAAGGGGTTTGCCACAATAGATCAGATCTCCTGGCAGCTGATAACTCCAACACTGGCTCTTCACCAATGATGAAACTTGAAGGTAATTGACCACGTCCCTCATCCAAGTGCCATTATCAATATAGCTACCTCACGGAAGATGTGTAAAGAACTTAGTTAAAATAGTATCTTTCAAATACTTGGCTGTGCTTGATTTAACTTATTTGGCACTATGGAACTAATGGAATAGTCCCAAAAGTGCTAACCCGCCGATCTGCTAAATTCAACCTGCCAGTCTGGTAAATTCAGGCTAACTCAATCAAATGCTCGAAGTATTTGAAAGAAAATACTATTTGAGCGCAGGCCTGTTATCAACTTACCACACAGATGGTAGCAGATGTGTGCCCTGAACAAGCTAGGGGAAAAGAGGGAAGCTGTAGGTGCACTACTAACGGTGTATGATGTCTGTGAACAACCTGTATAGTAAAAACTTGCCCCCCTCCCTCAGCCCCACCGGGTGACCAAGGTGATGTAGGTGAACCAGGATTTTCAGGAGCTCCAGGACCTAAAGGGTTGACTGGTCCGCAAGGATCCATCGGACCTCCAGGGCCTGCAGGTGAGGACTTTAACCTTCAAGACGCTTAATTGCACGCTACCCAAAACAATGCCTAATTAACGCCAACAAACTCTAACACCCAACATTGTAGGGTTGGTGGGCTTTGCTCATCTTTGTTTGTTAGTGTTGTTGATGATCTCACCAGTGTGCCTTGATTGGTTTGAGCTCATACACTGCTCTCCTCCTTACTCCTCTCTCTGCTGGGAAGGTGTGATCGGACCCACAGGCCCGAGTGGTAAACCTGGGGCTGATGGTCTCCCAGGGACCCCTGGACAGACTGGGCCCAAGGGAGACCAAGGACCCCTTGGACTCAAAGGTGGGGACGTGCTCAAGACTACACTGGAAACCAAGGACATTATTTTACATAAAATGTTTCTATCAATATGAAATTCTGGCATTGACGTATTTTCATTTCCTTATTTCGCCTCCCAGGTCCACCTGGACCACTGGGTTTGCATGGACTGGACGGACTGAAGGGTGTGAAGGGCGAGGTTGGGGCCAGAGGTTAGTAAAATGCACAATGCAGCAATATCAAGATAATCTCTCTGAAATTCTGGAAAATGTACAGTTCTCAATTTAACATGTGTGTGCATTGGGGAGGGGAGATCATGGAGAGGCAAAGACATTTTGTTTGTGTGAATGTGTTTCCCAGGCCCAGGTGTGCCCGGTCCCCCCGGTGCTCCAGGCTATTCAGGAGAGAAGGGTTCCAGAGGTGGTCAAGGGGCTCAGGGGCCCTCCCAGCCAGGACCTCTGGGCCCCAAGGGCCAGTCTGGACTAACAGGTACTGTATAACCTCAGCGATACCAACCCCAGAGATATGGACACTGTATTAAACCGCGGGCCACATTTTAAATGTTTTTTCTTACGCGCAACTTTGCTCGTAAATTGTACCACAGTAATGTTGTGATTTAGGACTTGACATTAATTTATTTAGATTTTGCATGAAAATGCATGATTTATAAATGAAACATGCTCATGTGATATTTACTTAACTATAATGTGTATAGACATTTGACAAATGGAACTGGTGGCTTGTATTAGACATTTGGTCTAAAACAAGGCAAATTTTACGAATGAGGCCCATGAACTTTTAACGCAAAAACAGTGTCTCGGAAAACTTGAATAAAAGCCTCCCAGTCGACATACAAGCGGTGCATAATGACAGGTCGTGCTGTTACATTACACATGATGTTAGTGTACTGTACTCGTTATATACTGTAAGTTGTGTTTTTCAAAGAGGAGTAGGATTCAGTAAAATGCTGTGACCAGGAATGACCTCTCTTTATAGGAAGCCCAGGAGCCACAGGTGCCTCCGGTCTACCAGGCATGGACTGTAAGGAGCCCATGCCCGGCCACTGTGGGGAGACAGGCTTCCCTGGACGCGACGGACCACCAGGTCAGAATCACAGTTGTTGACACCTTTAATGACCGGTCTGTATGGGAGTAGGGTGAAGTTTAATCTGGCTAACACCTAACTCGAACTCCTCCTGACTTCAGAGTCTGGAAAGGCTCTTTTGATGTTGTCGGCACGATGCGTCGATAATGAAGAGGGCTGTGCTTTTTTACTGATTGGTTCTCCTCTGTGTATTTCTCACTCAAACACCCACATGGACAACCACACACAGCCCCCGAGTGCAGCCCACTTCCAATACAACTGTTGGATTTTCAAATCCAAACAATGTGAGGTCTCAACCTCCCAGGATAGAAACACTTTTGAGAGAACCCATTTCTGCGCAAATACTGCATTTACAATGGACTCCTGTCCAGACCAGTGTGTCACAGCTCTCCCTCGGCTGTGTACCACGTGATTCGCATCAGCCAGGCCAGGTGAAGTTGCCCCTAGAAGCTGATCTTCGGTCAGTTTTGCATTTTCCCCACTAATGGTTAAGGTTAAGATTGGGGTGGGGAAGCTGATCCTAGATCTGTACCTAGGGGAAACTTCTTTCTGGTGCCTCTGTGTGCCCATTAGGAATAAGGCCCGAATGGGTGTGGTGTATGGCCAATATACCACAGCTAAGTGCTGTTCTTAGGGGCTGAGGAGTATTTCTGTCTGTAATAAAGCCCTTTTGTGGTGAAAAACTCATTCTGATTGGCTGGGCCTTGCTCCTCAGTGGGTGGGCCTAGCTCCCAAGTGGGCTGCGCCCATTGCCCAGTCATGTGAAATCCATAAATTAGGGCCTAATTTATTTATTTCAATTGACTGATTTTCTTCTATGAACTGAACTCACTAAAATCATTTAAATTGTTGCATGATGCGTTTATATTTTGGTTCAGTATAATAATAAAAATAACTATCTTGTCCTTTGCTGTGGTATATCAAGACCTGCGTAGTGATACTTCAGAACAGTAAACAAGTATTTCTGCGTCACACCTGTGGTATATCGTCTCATATACACAGGTCTGGAATGCTGTTTTAGCCAATCAGCATTCAGGAGTCAAACTACCCAGTTTATAATACTTTTTATAAAGCGGGTAATTTGGATTCTGTATGCTGATTGGTTGAAACAGCATTCCAGCCGTGTGGATATCATACCACGGGTATGACTGTTCTTTTTGAAGTATCACTAAGCTGTTCTTGATATACCACGGGAAATGACAAAAGAAAAGCAATAAGGCATTTATATACACATTATTTTTCCTTGCTTCAAGCCTAAAGCCGAAATCACACAGACGTCCATCAAACGGCGTAGAATTTGCATACGAGAGTTGCGAGCGTTAATTCACAGATTGCCTAGCGTATGCCAGCGTAATTGTGATGAAAAGCAATAATAAACAGTTGTATTATCTCTCAAGCTTTCCAGCTGTAGCCTTCAGAAAGTATTCATACCTCTTGAGTACAAAATGTTGTTGTTACAGCCTGATACCACATACACGCAATACCACTTAATGACAAAGTGAACATTGTTTTTAGATTTTTGCAAATTTATTGAAAATGAAATACAGAAATCTCATTTATATGTATTCACACCACTGAGTCAATACTTTGTAGAAGCACTTTACAGCTTTGAGTCATCTTGGAAAGGAAAGGGGATACCTAGTCAGTTGCACAACTGAATGCATTCAACCAAAATGTGTCTTCCACATTTAACCCAACCCCTCTGAATCAGAGAGGTGCGGGGGGCAGCCTTAATCGACGTATGTCTGTATCAGCTTTGCACATCTGGATTTGGGAATTTTCTCCCATTCTTCCTTGCAGATTTTCTCCATCTCTGTTAAGTTAGATGGGGCGTGGCGGTGAACAGCAATCTTCAAGTCTTTCCACAGATTTTCAATGGGATTCAAGTCTGGGCTTTGGCTGGGCCACTCAAGGACTTTCACATTCTTGTTCTGAAACCATTCCAGCGTTGCTTTGGTTGTATGCTTGGATCATTGTCCTGTTGGAAAGTAAATATTCGCCCCCCCAGTCTGTCATTTGCACTCTGAAGCAGGTTCTCACCAAGTGTTTGCCTTTATTTGGCTCCATTCATTGTCCCATCTATCCTTACCAGTCTCCCAGTCCCTGCCGCTGAAAAGCATCCCCATAGCATGATGCTGCCACCACCATGCTTCATCGTAGGGATGGTGTTAAACGGGTGATGAAAATTGTAACATTCTTGTCTCATCAGACTACAGAATCTTTTGCCTTAGGATCTGTCTTTCACGTGCCTTTTTGCAAACTCCAGGCGTGATGTCATGTGCCTTTTTCTCAGGAATGGCTTCCGTCTGGCCACTCGAGTGGCTTCCGGCAGGCCACTCTCCCATAAAGGCCAGATTGGTGAAGTGCTGTAGAGACTGTTGTCCTTCTGGCAGGTTCTCCCATCTCAGCCAATGAACTCTGTAGTTCTGTCAGAGTGGTCATTGGGTTCTTGTTCACCTCCCTGACCAAGGTCCTTCTCGCCCGGTTGCTCAGTTTGGTCGGACAGCCAGCTCTAGGCAGAGTCTGGGTAGTTCCATAGTTTTTCCATTTCCCAATGATGGAGACCACTGTGATCTTGGAAACTTTCAACATTCTAGAAATACCCGTCCACAGATTTATGCCTTATCACAATTCTATCTCTGAGATCTATGGACAGTTCCTTGGACTTCATGGTATAGCTTCTGCTCTGACATGCACTGTCAACTGTGGGACCTTATATAGACAGGTGTGTTTCTTTCTAAATCATGTCCTAACAATTGAATTGACCACAGGTAGACTCCAATCAACTTGAAGTGACATCTCAAGGATGATCAAATGAAATTGGATGCACCTGACCTCAATTTGGAGTGTCATAGCAAAGGGTTGTGAATACTTATGTAAATTGTATATGCATGTTTTTAATTTTCAAGAAGTTTGCCAAAACCAATTAAAAAAACGATTGAATATATTTTGAATTCAGGCTGTAACACAACAAAATGTGGAATAAGTCAAGGGGTATGAATAGTTTCTGAAGGCACTGTATATGCTTATGATCGAAATCAACACAGGGAGGCTATTGTTTTCAAATACGTAGCCTATTTGTCAGATTAACCCTAGCCTACAGCGCAATACATTTGTTAACTACAACTTTAGCCTACTTATAAAGTAGGGAAGATCATACACATTTTCTAATTTCTTTCTTACAAATGACCCACTCAATCTCTAGACCAGATTTTATTAATTTTAACCAGCATTGACTAACCATGCACAATGTGTTGATCCCGTTGATGAATGTATAGAATGTTGTTGGATTCATGCATTGCTACACTGCATTCTATTTCCTGGGTGAGCATGCTAGTTAATGTGCAAAAAAAAACATTCCCTGTGTGATTTGGGCTTAATATTTGGTTTACAACAGTGGGTGTTCATATGAACCTTGCTGTCTGCCACTGCGACCTCGGCAACAATGTTGCAATTTTAGAAATGTTATCTCCCCTGTACCATAGAGATTGAACAGTGTCCTGACCAGACAGCAACTTTTCTGAGCCAGGCGAAATCATGCATCAGCATCATAATTATCGATATATCCAAATGTAAATAGAAAACAGTTAAAACAGACAAATGCAGTAAGTTTGCTGTCAGTCCAGCTGCAGAGTGTGACGTACTGGTATTGTATAGCTGTGTAGTTGGCTAGCTAGCAAGGGAGAATAACTTTTGCCAGCCTGCATAGCAACCAATCGTTGTTTGCATGGCAACGATGGAAATAGAATTAGCAACCAGATTTATGTCCAGACTATAGCCTCTGGTGGATAAATGAAATAGTGTGATCCCTTGCTGATTTTAAAACTTGTGCTTAATACGGGCAAAACAAAATACATGTTTTTAAACTCTCGGAAAAATGATTCAGATGAACTACATGTTCACTCATTAGATGGTTCTCCAATCGAACATGTTTCCACATATAAATACTTAGGCATTAGGATTGATATGGATTTGACGTTTAAAAAACATATAGATGAGCTGGTTAAGAATATAAGATTTAAAGTGGCCTTTTTCTACAGAAACAGATTGTGCTTTTCTCTAAGCAGTAGGAAGCAGATTATACAGTCAACCTTTTTATCTGTTCTTGATTATGGTGATATTATTTATCAAAGTGCTGCTGCTACTACTCTTAAACCTTTGGATGCCATCTACCATAGTGCCCTTCGTTTTGTTACAGGTGAAAGTTTTGATACTCATCACTGCATCCTGTATCAAAAGGTTTCTGGACTACGCTACAGACCCGTAGATCTCTACATTACTGCCTTTCTGTTTACAAGGCTCTACTTTATAAACTTCCGTCTTATCTAACTTTGCTGTTGTAGTATAGACACCGAGCTAGGTGGATACATTTCATCTTGATGTTCTTGATGATCTGGTCATTCCACCTTGATGTTCTTGATGATCTGGTGCCGTTCGGGCAATTTAAAGTATTGATTGGGGACTTATTTGTGGAGGAATGTAACTTTTTCTGGGGATTTGTGATGTTTTTTCTGTGTTTCCCATGACTGTGTTTTTGTATTTTTATGTGTATATTTACGTTGCAGTATAAAAAGAGCCCTAGGTCTCAATATGTCTTCCCTGTTAAAATAAATTAAAACAATTTTGATTAAAATATGTAAATCAAATATTTTTATATGTTGGTAACCGGTTTATAAAAGCAATAAGGCACTTCAGGAGTTTGTGGCTTCGCTTAGTGCCTAAGAACAGCCATTTTAATGGACCATATATGACACCCCCTTGCGCCTTATTGCTTAAATATAGCAGACTATTTAGAAAGCATTGCTTCATACTAGCTAAGTAGTATGCATGTTTGGATGTTGGGACATAGAGGGCAACCTTTCCTTTTGCAATGACATGCAATGTGAGAAAATTAACTGTAACATTTCACAAAGATGGGAAGAGTAAAATTATAGGATACAGGGCAATTGCAAGGTTCAGTATTTGAAGCTCCTGTCTATTTAAACGTAATAGTTAGATTGCTCACAAGTGTCATTGTGAGAAGAAAAAGTTGCCACAGGTCTTTTTTTATTCGTATTTTATTATGTTGCTGCAACATTTAAAAAAAATACTAATAATCTATTCCAAAACACAGTCACTCAAAATTAAACACTTTAGTTGTGTGTGTGATGTTGTTTCAGGACCACGAGGTGAAATTGGGTACTCAGGCCCTGCCCTGCCCATGATCGGTGAAGAGGGGGACAACGGTGTGCCCGGCTTACCAGGGCTCAAAGGGGACAAGGGGTCTTCAGGCCCCTCCGGGCTGCCTGGCATCGCAGGGTTACCTGGGCCTAAAGGTAACAGGACAGACCTGGGTTGTGTGTTCATAACGCGCTAAACGGAGGACAGCGGATTGAAACTGGGAGGGACTAGCTGGATGCTCATTTTGTATTTCTGTTGCAAAAACTTTTCTAAATGTTTTTGTTGTGTGCTCTATTAAACACGACCTGCACTGTATAGTAAAGGCCTCATCATACAGCCAGATGCTACCCTTGGTAGCATAGCAAAGTAACGTAGGGTCCGCCCTCTCAAATGCTCCAATGCCTTCATTGTTTGACAACGCATTGATCTAAGTGGAAGATCCACTTAACATTTTCACGTGTACCAACAACCGGGTGTGATCATTCTACAGTGGTCCCTGCAGCGTACGCTCAAACCGGTATGATTAGAATGCTTATTTAGAACGTCCAGTTTCGATTGACGCAACAGTCAGCATTTGAGCTAGCCACACTGGTTTTTGACAGAAACATTTTGCACAAACACAGTCCTTACAAAGTTATGTCCTGAATGTGACCAGTTTATTTTTGGATGCCATGTTCAGACATTAACAGAAGTAGCGACAGCATACACAATCATCCAAACCATAAAATGTAGGCTACATTAGTCCTAGCGCTAACTGAGGAAAGATTGACGTAACACAAGCAGTCATATTTAGAGACCTCCCGGCTGACAGAAACCACAATATGAATTAGCTAATAGCAATTACTATTTATAATTATCCCATCACGGGTGAGCTCAACATTGATCGAAATGATTGAGTAAAACACTTTCTAGAAATTGAAAGTCATCCGACGATGGTTAGTTTGTGCGTACCGCCATGTTTGTTTTTTCACGTCAACCAAAGATAATAAGAGACAAGATGAGTTTGATATGTTTGCAGTATGCATGTTGAAGGGGGTGTGTCGTCTACGATCATTCACTTCCCTTCATTCACTTCCGGAAGTTTATTTGAAAGATGAGTGAACCATTCCTTCACTTCATTATAATATAATATGCCATTTAGCAGACGCTTTTTATCCAAAGCGACTTACAGTCATGTGTGCATACATTTTTACGTATGGGTGGTCCCGGGGATCGAACCCACTACCCTGGCGTTACAAGTGCCATGCTCTACCAATTGAGCTACAGATCTTTGGTCTGACAGATGTTTACGTGACGCCCAGAATGCATTGTAGAATGTCAACAAAAAAGGTGCCACACATAGCTGGCAAATAGCTTAGCATTAGCTCATTTTGGTTGAGGTCGGGGGATTGTGGAGGCCAGGTCATCTGATGCAGCACTCCATCACTCTCCTTCTTGGTCAAATAGCCCTTAGACAGCCTGGAGGTGTGTTGGGTCATTGTCCTGTGGAAAAACAAATGATAGTCCCGCTAAGCCCAAACCAGATGGGATGGCGTATCGCTACAGAATGCTGTGGTAGCCATGCTGGTAAAGTGTGCCTTGAATTCTAACTAAATCACAGACAGTGTCACCAGCAAATCCAATTTGGACTCCAGACCAAAGGACACATTTCCACCAGTCTAATGTCCATTGCTCATGTTTCTTCTTGTTATTGGTGTCCTTTAGTAGTGGTTTCTTTGCAGCAATTCGACCATGAAGGCCTGATTCACACAGTCTCCTCTGAACAGTTGATGTTGAGATGTGTCTTACTTGAACTCAGTGAAGTGTTTATTTGGGCTGCAATCTCTGGGGCTGGTAACTCTAATGAACTTATCCTCTGCAGCAGAGGTAACTCTGGGTCTTCCAATTCCTTTTGTTGTCCTCATGAGAGCCAGTTTCATCATAGCACTTCATGGTTTTTGCGACTGCACTTGAAGAAACTTTCAAAGTTCTTGACATTTTCCGTATTGACTGACCTTCATGTCTTAAAGTAATGACGGACTGTCGTTTCTCTTTGCTTATTTGAGCTGTTCTTGCCATATGCCAATATGGACTTGGTATTTTACCAAATAGGGCTACCTTTTGTATACCCCCCCCCCCCCCCCCCCCAAAGCTGTCATCAAGGCAAAGGGTGGCTATTTGAAGAATCTCAAAAATAACATAACTACATGATTCCATATGTGTTATTTCATAGTTTTGATGTCTTCACTATTATTCTACAATGTAGAAAATAGTAAAAATAAAGAAAAACCCTTGAATGAGTAGGTGTGTCCAAACCTTTAACTGGTACTGTACATACTGTATGCTACAGTAGAAACGACAACACGATATACAGAAAATAAGGCACTTACTTTGATAGGAACGCACACATCCAAAGTTATTATTTGTAAGGAAAACAACAATGCAACAATGTGAGTGCCAGCCAGAAAATGTGCCAGTTCGTGCAAGACTGCGTAAATGTCTGCGTACTTGATGTGCTGAAAAAATGGGGAAGGGCTCTCCTCGAAGAGGGGAGTTTGTCCGTCTAAGTAAAGCCTCAAATATAAATTGTCCGCAACACTGAAATGGGCTACTTCTATGTGAATTAATGAGGAGGCGGAAAACACACCAAGTCAAACTGTTGTTAGAAAATACAACTTGTTAGAAATTAATTTGACAAGTTGAAACATAGTCTATAGATAATTAGCAGGCAGCGCGTGTTAACTGTCCTGTTGCGTAAAAATCACATTTTGGAACAGTGAGTGCGTTCTTACATCACGTGCATAAAACAACTCACGCTGGGGTGACCGTTTTCAAGAGTGAAAAGGTTAAGCATGTACAAGTGCCAACCAGGTACATGTTTGGGGTGGAGATCACAGAAATGTACAATAGGTGTGGCAGAGGTGTGTCTATAGATATGCGTATGTGGACACCTGCTTGTCAAACATCTAATTCCAAAATCATGAGGATTAATATGGAGTTGGTCCCCCCTTTGCTGCTATAACAACCTCCACGCTTCTGGTAAGGCTTTCCACAAGATGTTGTAACATTTTTGCGGGGACTTGCATCCATTCAGCCACGAGGTTGGGCACAGATATTGGGCGACTAGGCCTGCTCACAGTAGGCATTCCAATTCATCCCAAAGGTGTTCGGTGGGGTTGATGTCAGGGCTCTGTGCAGGCCAGTCAAGTTCTTCCACACCGATCTTGAGAAACCAGGTAGCGTTTTCCTGGAAACCCAGATTAGTCCGTCGAACTGCCAGATGGTGAAGCGTGATTCATCATTCCAGAGAACGTGTTTCCACTGCTCCAGAGTCCAGAGTCCAATGGCGGTAAGCTTTACACCACTCCAGCCGATGCTTGGCATTGTGCATGGTGATTTTAGGCCATGGAAACCCATTTCATGTAGCTCCCGACGAACAGTTCTTGTGCTGACTTTGCTTCCAGAGGCAGTTTGGAACTCCGTAGAGAGTGTTGCAACGGAGGACAGACGATTTTCATGTTCTATGCGCTTCAGCACTCGGCGGTCCCGTTCTGTGAGCTTGTGTGGCCTACCACTTCGCAGCTGAGCCGTTGTTGCTCCTAGACGTTTCCACTTCACAATAACAGCACTTACAGTTGAAGAACTGACTTGTTGGAAAGGTGGAATCCTATGACGGTGCCACGTTGAAAGTAACCGAGCTCTTCAGTAAGGCCATTCTACTGCTAATGTTTGTCTATGGAGATTGCATGGCTGTGTGCTTGATTTTATACACCTGCTAGCAACGGGTGTGGCTGAAATAGCCGAATGCACTAATTTGAAGGGGTATCCACACACTTTTGTGTGTGTATATATAGTGTAACTAGGTGAGACAACAACACATCACAATCGTATCAGGTAAATATTCCCTCAACAAAGTATTTCTCAGTCAGTGCTAGTGGGAAAAAATGTTTTTTGGGGGTGGCATTGGAGGCGCTGTGATAGTTATTTAAGATACTCTTCAAAGCGGTAGGGTTTCAGACTTGTTTGAAAGATGGGCAGGGACTTTAGGGGGAAGCTTGTTCCACTATTGGGGTGCCAGGACAGAGAAGAGCTTTGACTGGGCTGAGCGGGAGCTGAGACGAGGCCAAGAGACGAGAGGTGGAGGAACGGAGTGCTCGGGTAGGGATGTGGGGTTTGAGCATAGCCTGAAGGTAAAGAGGTGCAGTTCCCCTTGCTGCTCTGTCGACAAGCACCAGGGTCTTGAAGATGATGCGAGCTTTGACTGGAAGCCAGTGGAGTGTGCGGAATAGCGGGGTGAAATGGGAGAACTTAAGAATGTTGAACACCAGGCGGACTGCAGCATTCTGGATAAATCGCAGGGGTTTGATGGCACAAGCAGGGAGCCCAGCCAACAGAGAGTTGCAGTAGTCTAGGTGGGAAATGACAAGTGCCTGGATTAGGACCTGTACTGCTTCCTGTTTGAGGAAAGGTCGTACTCAATGGATGTTGTAGAGCATGAACCTGCAGCAGCGAGTCACTGCTTTGATGTTTGCAGAGAACGACAGGGTCACGCCAATGTTCTTTGCACTCTGGGAGGGGGACACCGTAGAGTTGTCAACCGTGATGGAGAGGTTTTGAAGCAGGCAGGCCTTTCCCAAGAGGAAGAGCAGCTCTGTTTTGTTGAGGTTGAGCTTGAGGTGGTGGGCCGACATCCAATCTGAGATGTCTACCAGGCCACCTAATTTATACATTGATTAGAGCTATTATAGGTAAATGAGTAGGCTTAATATGTTTGGAGAAGGGGATGATAAATACAAATATCAAGAAAGCATAGCGATTGCTTTGGATTCTTTATCCTTATGATCCCTGGAGACTAATGTGAAATCAGTCATATGGCAGCGAACTGAAAATCCAATCAACATGACAGGTATTTCAGACCCTTTTCCACAGTGAAGTAGCCTAGGCTATAAATAGCTGTTCCATTATTCAGATAATACAGTTAATTGTATGGCCTCATAACTATGTGATCACGCTCTCCGTAGTGATGTGATTAAGACTTTTAAGCAGGTCAACATTCACAAGGCCACACGGATTACCAGGACAGGTACTCCGAGCATGCGCTGACTAACTGGCAAGTGTCTTCACTGACATTTTCAACATGTCCCTGACTGAGTCTGTAATACCAACATGTTTCAAGCAGACCACCATAGTCCCTGTGCCCAAGGACACTAAGATAACCTGCCTAAATGACTACCAACCCGCAGCACTCACGTCTGTAGCCATGAAGTGCTTTGAAAGGCTGGTCATGGCTCACATCAACACCATTATCCCAGAAACCCTAGACCCACTCCAATTTGCATACCACCCCAACAGATCCACAGATGATGCAATTTCTAATGCACTCCACACTGCCCTTTCCCACCTGGATGAGAGGAACACCTACGTGAGAATGCTATTCATTGACTACAGCTCAGCGTTCAACACCATAGTGCCCTCAAAGCTCATCACTAAGCTAAGGACCCTGGGACTAAATCCCTCTGCAACTGGATCCTGGACTTCCTGACGGGCCACCCCCAGGTGGTAAGGGTAGGTAACAACACATCTGCCACGCTGATCCTCAACACGGGGGCACCTCAGGGGTGCGTGCTCAGTCCCCTCATGTACTCCCTGTTCACCCATGACTGCATGGCCAGGCACGACTCCAACATCATTATTACGCTTGCCAACGACACAATAGTAGTTGGCCTGATTACCGACAACGATGAGACAGCCTATAGAGAGGTCAGAGACCTGGCGGTGTGGTGCCAGGATAACAACCTCTCCCTCAACGTGATCAAGACAAAGGAGATGATTGTGGACTACAGGAAAAAAAAAAAGAGGACTGAGCACGCCCCCATTCTCATTGACGGGCAGTAGTGGAACAGGTTGAGAGCTTCAAGTTCCTTGGTGTCCACATCATCAACAAACAATCATGGTCCAAACACACCAAGACAGTTGTGAAGAAGGCTCGACAAAGCCTATTCCCCCTCAGGAGACTGAAAAGATTTGGCATGGGTCCTCAGATCCTCAAAAAGTTCTACAGCTGCACCATCGAGAGCATCCTGACTGGTTGCATCACCGCCTGGTATGGCAACTGCTCGGCCTCCGACCGCAAGGCACTACAGAGGGTAGTGCGTAAGGCCCAGTACATCACTGGGGCCAAGCTTCCTGCCATACAGGACCTCTGTACCAGGCGGTGTCAGAGGAAGGCCCTAAAAATTGTCAAAGACTCCAGCCACCCTAGTCATAGACTGTTCTCTCTGCTACCGCACAGCAAGCGGTACCGGAGTGCCAAGTCTACGTCCAAAAGTCTTCTTAACAGCTTCTACCCCCAAGCCATAAGACTCCTGAACAGCTAATCATGGCTACCCGGACTATTTGCATTGCCCCCCCCCCCCCCCCCTCTCTTACGCTGCTGCTACTCTGTTTATTATCAATGCGTAGTCACTTTAACTCTACCCACATGTACATATTACCTCAATTACCTCGACTAACCGGTGCCCCCGCACATTGACTCTGTACCGGTACCCCCTTTATATAGCCTCCCTACTGTTATTTTATTTGACTGCTGCTCTTTAATTATTTTTTATTTAAAAAATTTTACTTATCCATTTTTTATTTAACACTTTTTTACTTAAAACTGCATTGTTGGTTAAGGGCTTGTAAGTAAGCATTTTACTGTAAGGTCTACACTGGTTGTATTCGGCGCATGTGGCAAATAAAATTTGATTTGATTTAGTACTATAAAAAATAAATAAAAAAGTCAAGTAGAACAAAAACATACAAGAAAGAAATAAGAGAACACGAGAAAGTAAGTTTTATATATAGGTCAGTGCCAATACCATATTTACAATGTGCAAGGATACTGGAGTGGTAAGGTTAGATATGTATAGGGGTAACGTGACTAGGCATCAGGATATATGATAAACTGAATAGCAGCAGCGTACAGTGAGGGGAATAAAGTATTTGATCCCCTGCTGATTTTGTATGTTTGCTCACTGACAAAGAAATTATCAGTCTATAATTTTAATGGTAGGTTTATTTGAACAGTGAAAGACATAATAACAACAAAAAAATCCAGAAAAACGCATGTCAAAAATGTTATACATTTATTTGCATTTTAATGAGGGAAATAAGTATTTGACCCCTCTGCAAAAAATAAATTAGTACTTGGTGGCAAAACCCTTGTTGGCAATCACAGAGGTCAGACGTTTCTTGTAGTTGGCCACCAGGTTTGCACACATCTCAGGAGGGATTTTGTCCCACTTCTCTTTGCAGATATTCTCCAAGTCATTAAGGTTTCGAGGCTGACGTTTGGCAACTTGAACCTTCAGCTCCCTCCACAGATTTTCTATGGGATTAAGGTCTGGAGACTGGCTAGGCCACTCCAGGACCTTAATGTGCTTCTTCTTGAGCCAATCCTTTGTTGCCTTGGCCGTGTGTTTTGGGTCATTGTCATGCTGGAATACCCATCCACAACCCATTTCCAATGCCCAGGCTGAGGGAAGGAGGTTCTCACCCAAGATTTGACGGTACATGGCCCCGTCCATCGTCCCTTTGATGCGGTGAAGTTGTCCTGTCCCCTTAGCTATGTGATCACGCTCTCCGTAGCCGATGTGAGTAAGACTTTTAAGCAGGTCAACATTCACAAGGCCGCAGGGCCAGACGGATTACCAGGACGTGTACTCCGAGCATGTGCTGACCAACTGGCAAGTGTCTTCACTGACATTTTCAACATGTCCCTGACTGAGTCTGTAATACCAACATGTTTCAAGCAGACCACCATAGTCCCCGTGCCCAAGAACTCTAAGATAACCTGCCTAAATGACTACCGACCCGTGGCACTGACGTCTGTAGCCATGAAGTGCTTTGAAAGACTGGTCATGGCTCACATCAACAGCATAATCCCAGAAACCCTAGACCCACTCCAATTTGCATACCGCCCCAACAGATCCACAGATGATGCAATCTCTATCGCACTCCACACTGCCCTTTCCCACCTGGACAAGAGGAACACCTACGTGAGAATGCTATTCATTGACTACAGCTCAGCATTCAACACCATAGTGCCCTCAAAGCTCATCACTAAGCTAAGGATCCTGGGACTAAACACCTCCCTCTGCAACTGGATCCTGGACTTCCTGACGGGCCGCCCCCAGGTGGTAAGGGTAGGTAACAACACATCTGCCACACTGATCCTCAACACGGGGGCCCCTCAG
Organism: Coregonus lavaretus; assembly: GCF_964263955.1. Classification (NCBI taxonomy): domain Eukaryota; kingdom Metazoa; phylum Chordata; class Actinopteri; order Salmoniformes; family Salmonidae; genus Coregonus; species Coregonus lavaretus. Next base: position 824,249 of record NC_140013.1, on the reverse strand, counting down.
GGGTGCGTGCTCAGTCCCCTCCTGTACTCTCTGTTCACCCATGACTGCATGGCCAGGCACGACTCCAACACCATCATTAAGTTTGCCGACGACACAACAGTGGTAGGCCTGATCACCGACAACGATGAGACAGCCTATAGGGAGGAGGTCAGAGATCTGGCCGTGTGGTGCCAGGACAACAACCTCTCCCTCAACGTGACCAAGACAAAGGAGATGATTGTGGACTACAGGAAAAAAAAGAGGACTGAGCACGCCCCCATTCTCATCGACGGGGCTGTAGTGGAACAGGTTGAGAGCTTCAAGTTCCTTGGTGTCCACATCACCAACAAACTATCATGGTCCAAACACACCAAGACAGTCGTGAAGAGGGCACGACAAAGCCTATTCCCCCTCAGGAGACTAAAAAGATTTGGCATGGGTCCTCAGATCCTCAAAAAATTCTACAGCTGCACCATCGAGAGCATCCTGACTGGTTGCATCACCGCCTGGTATGGCAACTGCTTGGCCTCTGACCGCAAGGCACTACAGAGGGTAGTGCGTACGGCCCAGTACATCACTGGGGCAAAGCTCCCTGCCATCCAGGACCTCTATACCAGGCGGTGTCAGAGGAAGGCCCTCAAAATTGTCAAAGACTCCAGTCACCCTAGTCATAGACTGTTCTCTCTGCTACCGCACGGCAAGCGGTACCGGAGTGCCAAGTCTAGGTCCAAAAGACTTCTCAACAGCTTCTACCCCCAAGCCATAAGACTCCTGAACAGCTAATCATGGCTACCCGGACTATTTGCACTGCCCCCCCACCCCATCCTTTTTACGCTGCTGCTACTCTGTTAAGTATTTATGCATAGTCACTTTAACTCTACCCACATGTACATATTACCTCAACTAGCCGGTGCCCCCGCACATTGACTATGCAACGGTACCCCCCTGTATATATAGCCTCCCTACTGTCACTTTATTCTATTGTATATATAGCCTCCCTACTGTCACTTTATTTTTTACTTCTGCTCTTTTTTTCTCAACACTTTTTTGTTGTTGTTTTATTCTTACTTTTTTGTTTAAAATAAATGCACTGTTGGTTAAGGGCTGTAAGTAAGCATTTCACTGTAATGTCTGCACCTGTTGTATTCGGCGCATGTGACCAATAAAATTTGATTTGATTTAGCAGAACAACACCCTCAAAGCATAATGTTTCCACCTCCATGTTTGACGGTGGGGATGGTGTTCTTGGGGTCATAGGCAGCATTCCTCCTCCTCCAAACACGGCGAGTTGAGTTGATGCCAAAGAGCTCCATTTTGGTCTCATCTGACCACAACACTTTCAACCAGTTCTCCTCTGAATCATTCAGATGTTCATTGGCAAACTTCAGACGGGCATGTATATATGCTTTCTTGAGCAGGGGGACCTTGCGGGCGCTGCAGGATTTCAGTCCTTCACAGCGTAGTGTGTTACCAATTGTTTTCTTGGTGACTATGGACCCAGCTGCCTTGAGATCATTGACAAGATCCTTCCGTGTAGTTCTGGGCTGATTCCTCACCGTTCTCATGATCATTGCAACTCCACGAGGTGAGATCTTGCATGGAGCCCCAGGCCAAGGGAGATTGACAGTTATTTTGTGTTTCTTCCATTTGCGAATAATCACACCAACAGTTGTCACCTTCTCACCAAGCTGCTTGGCTATGGTCTTGTAGCCCATTCCAGCCTTGTGTAGGTCTACAATCTTGTCCCTGGCATCCTTGGAGAGCTCTTTGGTCTTGGCCATGGTGGAGAGTTTGGAATCTGATTGATTGATTAGTTCTGTGGATAGGTGTCTTTTATACAGGTAACAAGCTGAGATTAGGAGCACTCCCTTTAAGAGTGTGCTCCTAATCTCAGCTCGTTACCTGTATAAAAGACACCTGGGAGCCAGAAATCTTTCTGATTGAGAGGGGGTCAAATACTTATTTCCCTCATTAAAATTCAAATCAATTTATAACATTTTTGACATGCGTTTTTCTTGATTTTTTGTTGTTGTTATTCTGTCTCTCACTGTTCAAATACACCTACCATTAAAATTATAGACTGATCATTTCTTTGTCAGTGGGCAAATGTACAAAATCAGCAGGGGATCAAATACTTTTTTCCTTCACTGTATATGATGATTGTATATGAGTGCGTGTTATGTGTGTGGGTGAGCAAATGTTGTGAGTGTTTGTTGGCGTGTGAGTGTGTAGAGTTTGTGGTCTTAGCTAACAGTGCAAAAATCAAAAACCTAATAGAAGGGTCAATGCAGATAGCCATTTTGTTAGCTATTTATTAGTCTTATGGCTTGGGGATAGAAGCTGTTTAGAGGAGACTGTTGGTGTCAGACTTGTTGCTCAGGTACCGCTTGCCATGCAGAAGCAGAGAGAAGAGTCTATAGCTTGGGTGGCTGGAGTCTTTAACAATTTTCCGGGCCTTCCTTTTACACCGCCTGATATAAAGGTCCTGGATGGCAGGGAGCTTGGCCCCGGTGTCCGCATCACCCTCTGTAGCGCCAATGCGAGCGAGGGCTGTGCAGTTGCCATACCGAGCAGTGATGCAGCCAGTCAAGGTGCTCTCAATGGTGCAGCTGTACAACTTTTTGAGGATTTGAGGGCCCATGCCAAATCTTTTCAACCTCCTGAGGGGGAAGAGGCACTGTCGCGCCTTCTTCACAACGGTTTGCATGTGTGTGAAACATTTTAAGTCCTTAGTGATTTGGACACTGAGGAACTTGAAGCTCTCGACCCGCTCCACTGCAGCCTCGTCGATGTGGATGGGGGTGTGCTCTTGAGGGAGAGGTTGTTGTCCTGGCACCACACCACCTTTGGAGCCTTTCATGGACACGCAGTCGTTGGTCGAACAGGGAGTACAGGAGGGGATTAAGCACACACCCCTGTAGGGCCTCTGTGTTGAGGGTCAGCGTGGCATCGGTGATGTTGCCTACCCTCACCACCAGGAGTCGGCCCGTCAGGAAGTCCAGGATCCAGTTGCAGAGGGAGGTGTTCGGTCCCAGGGTCCCAAGCTTGGTGACGAGCTTGGAGGGGACTATGGTGATGAACGCTGAGCTGTAATCAATGAAAAGCATTTTTACTAGAGGAGGCTGGTGGGAGGAGCTATAGGAGGATGGGCTCATTGTAATGGCTGGAATGGAATTAATGGAACAGTATCAAACACATCAAACATATGGAAACCATGTTTGACTCCGTTCCATTAATTCCATTCCAGCCATTATAATGAGCCCGTCCTCCTATAGCTCCTCCCACCAGCCTCCTCTGATTTTCACATAGGTATTCCTCTTATCTAGGTGGGTGAGGGCAGTATGGAGTGCAATTGAGATTGCATTGTCTATAGATCTGTTGGGGAGGTATGCAAATTGGAGTGGGTATAGAGCAGTGGTCACCAGACGGTCGATCGCGATCGACTGGTCGATCTTCAAGGCATTCCTAGTCGATCACCAAACATTTCTGTAGAAAAGCCAATAATAAAGGCTTGCACTCCTTTTTTTTGTGTGTGCACTTGATTCTGAAGCCCTGCGCAACGGGTAATCAAAGTGTTCCCATTTTGAACCATTTCATTTGTCTGAAAAGACAATCCCCAGGTGGTGACGGGAGATCATTGGCTAACGCGATGAACTCACTACTGTGCTCACTACTGTACTGTGCTGGCCAATCGGATAGCTCACATCACCACGCCTACAGAGCTTCGATGACCCCGGCCACAGCGAAGTTTGATACTAGCCTACGTAAGATTTTATAGCTTTTAAAACCATGAGCACAGAGAGACTGTCAATTAATGTTTGTTTTTATTCAACACTATTACAAAACATAAAACGCGCTTCTCCCTACTTCCACTCGCGCTGCAGCTGCAATTAATGAGTAGCCAAGTGTTTCGATAGCTCTGCGTTTTTATTATTATTAGCAGCTCGTCGTGTCTGTTTTAATATCGAGGAATATTTCACTTTCTCAGGTCATAGGAACAACATGAATTTGTGCATGAGGCAGATGTGGTGCAACGCGAGTTTCACCATCAGGTGGAAGACTGTCCCCTCTCTCTGAAAGGAAGGAGAGATTTGACCTTGTTTTTTTACGAGTTCCCAGTTGTCTTGAAAGCACCATGACCATCAGATGCATGTACCATCAGTCCAGTAAAATATAAAAAGCTAATTATTTCCATTTATGTTCAGCTGAGCCTCGCAAGTGCTACACCAGGGGTAGGCAACCCTGGTCCTGGAGTGCTGTAGGCACTTCATGTTTTTCATTTCACCGACCTGGAAGATTAGGTGTGTTGAATTTAGGCGATCACTGAACTGATCAATTACCTCCGTTGGTATTGTGTAGTTCCTAGTTGGAACAAAATCCTGCAGTACCTGTGGCACTCCAGGAACAGGGTTGCCTACCCCAGTGCTACACCATATGATCTATTTTGTAATCAAAGCTCGAGTTTTGAAATATAATATGGTCTGAGAAGAACAATATTGGCAGGCTAGGCATATAGCCTAGCTTTTTCCACATTTTTTTACGTTACAGCCTTATTCTAAAATTGATTAAATGGTTTTTTTCTCATTCATCTACACACAATACCCCATAATGACAAAGCCAAAAAAAGTTTATTTGAGATTTTTGTACATATATAAAAAATAAATAAAATAAAAAATCACATTTACATAAGTATTCAGACCCTTTACTCAGTACATTGTTGAAGCAGCGATTACAGCCTTGAGTCTTCTTGGGTATGACGCTACAAGCTTGGCACACCTGTATTTGGAGAGTTTCTCCCATTCTTCTCTGCAGATCCTCTCAAGCTCTGTCATGTTGGATGGGGAGCGTTGGATTGGGTTCACTCAAGGACATTCAGAGACTTGTCCCGAAGCCACTCTGGAGCAGGTTTTCTAAAAGGATCTCTCTGTACTTTGCTCCGTTCATCTTTCCCACAATCCTGACTAGTCTCCCAGTCCCTGCCGCTGAAAAACATCCCCACAGCATGATGCTGCCACCACGCTTCACCGTAGGGATGGTGCCAGGTTTCTTCCAGAAATGACGCTTGGCATTCAGGCCAAAGAGTTCAATCTCGGTTTCATCAGACCAGAGAATCTTGTTTGCCTTTTAGCAAACTCCAAGCGGGCTGTCATGTGCCTTTTACTCAGGAGTGGCTTCCGTCTGGCCACTCTACCATAAAGGTCTGATTGGTGGAATGCTGCAGAGATGACTGTCCTTCTGGAAGGTTCTTCCATCTCCACAGAGGAACTTAGGAGCTCTGTCAGATTGACCATTGGGTTATTGGTCACCTCTCTGACCAAGGCCCTTCTCCCCCGATTGCTCAGTTTGGCCGGGCGGCCAGCTCTAGGAAGAGTCTTGGTGGTTCCAAACTTTTTCCATTTAAGAATAATGGAGGCCATTGTGTTCTTGGGGACCTTCAATGCTGCAGCATTTTTTGGTATCCTTCCCCAGATCTGTGCCTCGACACAATCCTGTCTCGGAGCTCTGCAGTCAATTCCTTCGACCTCATGGCTTGGTTTTTGCTCTGATATGCACTGTCAACTGTGGGACCTTGTATAGACAGGTGGGAGCCTTTCCAAATCATGTCCAATCAATTGAAGTTACCACAGGTGGACTCCAATCAAGTTGTAGAAACCTCTCAAGGATGATCAATGGAAATAGGATGCACCTGAGCTCAATCGTGGTCCTCTGTAGCTCAGCTGGTAGAGCACGGCGCTTGTAACGCCAAGGTAGTGGGTTCGATCCCCGGGACCACCCATACACAAAAATGTATGCACGCATGACTGTAAGTCGCTTTGGATAAAAGCGTCTGCTAAATGGCATATTATTATTATTATTTAATTTCGAGTCTCATAGTAAAGGGTTTGAATACCTTAGTAAATAAGGTATTTCTGTTCAAATTTTGTATGAATTTGTTAAAATTTCTAAATTTGTTTTCGCTTTGTCATTATGGGGTATTGTGTGTAGATTGATGAGGATTCTTTTTTTAATGTAATTTTAGAATAAGGCTGTAACGTAAAAAAAGGTGGAAAAAATACTTTCTGAATGCATTGTATATTAGGCCTACAGCACAAACCTCATTATTACAGAACTGTTTTTATTAGGTTAACGCTACGGTAGATCTCGGCTTGCTTTTTGACTACGAAAGTGACTCAGAAAAGGTTGGTGACCACTGGTATATGGAGTCTGGGATGATGGAGTTGATGTTTGATAAACACAGCCTTTCAAAGCACTTCATGATTACAGATGTGAGCGCTACAGTGTGGCAGGTAGCCTTAGAGTTCTTGGGAACAGGAATGATGGTGGTCAGCTTGAGACGTGGGGATTGAAGATTGAGACAAGGAGAGGTTGAAAATGACCGTGAATATGCCTGCCAGCTGTTCTGCACATGCTCTGAGAATGCACCCTGGAATACCGTCCGGCCCCGCAGTCTTATGAGTGTTGAACTAATTAAGAGATAACCCAGTCAGTGGCAGTGATATTGAATTGTTTGCGTTCAGTGTTACTTTTTTAATAAAGTAAATAGCCTAAAGTTAAGGCTATCTTACAAACTAATGTAACATACAACCTTTTTAAAATTAGTAACACATCCATGGCCACATTTTGTGGTTACTGTAACTTTACATTTCTTCCTATGTATTCATATAAAGTGTGCATGTTCAAGATAGCATGCATAGGTCTTTGCAGGTCTGTGGAGATCTTCACAATTGCTATAATAATCTGTGCACAATCTCAAACGGCATTGATCACTTACACCATGTACTTTTAATGTAATCTCAACTGCAATCCAGGTCATTTGGTTCTGCTATTAGATGAAGCACAGTGATAACATGAATCTGTTGTATAAATAGCTAAACAAAATATCTGACATTGTCTTCCCATTTGAACTTTGCTATGCTTTTAAAATGGTTGAAAGCGCAGTGATGGACATTTGGGTGACAACTAAACCAGTAATCAAGATTGGAATTTTGTTGTGCTTTTCAATGGTTGAAAGCATAGTGATAACACATTGGAAATTCAACTAACTATTGGCTGTCTTTTTGAGTGGGAGAATATAGATTGTAATCTCATTGATTGTCTCAACCAAATATTACCCAATTACCCACGTTGAAATGACGTGGTGTGCCCAGTGGGAAATTATTCACAAAATATGTTGTGCGTAAAGGCTCTCCAAACCTGTTTTTGATGAAGTAGGTAATCTACCAATTGGTGCTGAAATGGAGACGAATATGCATATACAGTATGCAAATATTTGTATGGCTTTCTGTCATTGATCCCTAATATTCTGAACCCGTTCTCTCAATATATTATAATAAGTCTGTGGAGAAAAATCTAATTCAAGGTATACTGTATTTAAAGGGATGGCTTTACATACTGTAAATGTACTGAAAACCTTATTGAGAATCTGTTGGGAGGGTTTCCAAAGGTTGAATTACATTTTATTCAGTGCGTACAAGGAAGCTACACCTGCCTAAGGTATGTCTGTATACCAACTACTGGGAAGTGCTTCAATCAAAACACATAGGAAAGGCATACATTTCCTAAATCTGAATGGGGCCCGAAGTTATTTGAATAAAACCAAAGAATTATGAATAAACATTTGAAGTGAATAGTTTCTCCTTTTCGGTTTATTGAGAAGGCACTGAAAATAAGTTATATTTGTTATTTATTGAATTGGAATTTCACTTTACTTACTGAATTGACTGACTTCAATTCAAATTGACCCCAAAACTGGTGTTGTCGCCCAGGTGAGAGAGGAGCTTCGGGGATGATGGGGGTCCCAGGACACCCCGGTTCCACAGGAACATGTGGCCCCCCAGGACCCAAAGGAACCAAGGGACCGCAAGGAGATGCAGGTCAGTTCCTCGTGAATGTGACCATCACCAGCATAATTAACATTAATCATGAGTGATACAGATTGAAAATAATTATAAAGCAGTAGATCCAGCTTCAGTAGGGACGATGTCACTGAAACAGCCATATAAATAGAATTACTAGTATGGACATTCCTATTGCCTTGATCTGAGAGGCTTTCTCCCTTCTAGTAATTTTATTTCTATTGACACAGCAGCTTAACCCACATCCCCTTCTCTCTCTGGACCTTTGTTCTTTCCTCCACAGGTCCGAAAGGAGAAAAAGGGTATGTGATCAATCCATTGATAATCCCACCTCCTCCCGGACCCGTAGGCGGACCCGGTCAACCAGGCCTTCCTGGCTTCACTGGTGGCTCGGGACCCAATGGTTTTGAGGGACAGAAAGGTAGGGCCTGATATGGGTCAACGAAAGCCCCTGAAATATCTTGATATCTTCCTGGGTAGAGTGCTCCATGTCCTCTTACAATAAGAAGATTCGTTATTCTGTTTTCTCCCAAATTGCATTTATAAATACATGAAAACTATCATTCAGAATTGGTGGTTGTAGTTTCTCAGAAAGACCTTGAGGTCTTTGTGATAGTAGAAATTTAAATAAGAGGATTAGTTATTTGTTGAATATTATAAACTGGGTGGTTCGAACCCTGAATGCTGATTGGCTGACAGCCATGGTATATCAGACCGTATACCACGGGTATGACAAAACATGTATTTTTACTGCTCTAATTACGTTGGTAACCAGTTTATAATAGCAATAAGGCACCTCGGGGGTTTGTGGTATATGGCCACTCTGCGTTGCGCCTAAGAACAGCCCTTAGCCGTGGTATATTGGCCATGTACCACACCCCCTCGTGCCTTATTGCTTAAATATAGCATTCATACAGTAAATGCAACTTAAAGATAAGATACGATTTGATACTGTATGTGTCTGCTGTTGCAGGGAGAAGTGGCCAGATGGGGTCACCAGGATTCCCGGGGCCCGATGGCCTCCCAGGAGCAGACGGGGACCCAGGGGACAGCGGGGTACAGGGGGAGAGGGGGGCATTGGGACCACAGGGTGAGTCAAATGAACTAGGGCGTGTGGATGGACACTTCACACACCCCCACTACTCATGAACCTGTGTCCAACTAAACATCTAGCCTGCCCCTGTCCTAAATGACATCCTCTTCATGTCATTTTAGACACAGCCCATTTTGACCATAAAAGGGCAATCTGCAATTGTTACATCCATTTTTGGACTTACATATTTTTTACTGATTTATGCTAGGGCTCTCCAACCCTGTTCCTGGAGAGCTACCGTCCTGTAGGTTTTCACTCCAACCACAATTGTAACTAACCTGATTCAGCTTATCAACCAGCTAATTATTAGAATCAGGTGCACTAGATGAGGGTTGGAGTGAAAACCTACAGAATGGTAGCTCTCCAGGAACAGGGTTGGAGAGCCCTGATATATACCCAAATATAACATATAAATGCCTCATGAGCTTAGTTCAACTGTCGTACCCCATCAGAACCCAAAATATAAGGCCAGGATTCAATCAGATCTGCGGTAACCCGCGTTAGCCGACATAGCTTTTCATTTATTTTGTTTAGGCGGTGTCGGAGGTGTAATTCTGTTTAGAGCTGTCAAATCGGTGAGCGGCTGCGCTTGTGTTCATTGTCACGAAACCACACCTGTGCTTATGTTCCACCCGTGTTAGAAGATCAGAACGAGAAAGTGTAGACCATATAGAAATAATAAAATCATTAAACAGAATAATAGGTGTAGATTGCATGGGATTTCTACTAATGCGACTCTGTGGATACAATGGCAATATCCGTGATTTGACAGCAGTTACACCTCCGACACCGCCTAAACAAAAGCAATGAAAAGCTATGCGGATTTTTCAGCTAACGTGGGTTGCCACTGATCTGATTGAATGCCGGTCTAAGGACTCAACTGTCAAATCCATAAGCGGCTCCCGGCATTATACCTATCGTGGACATTGCTATTGGATGCACCAAGTCGCAATAGTAGAAATCCCATCCAGTTGTGTTACAAGTTCGAACACTGGAATGTGTGATGTAATCTACAGAAGAAAAGTGGTCAGAATAGCCCAGGTTAACATATGTAGCTTAATAAAAAAGGTTAATGAAATCAATAATTTGCTAGTAACAGATAACATTCATATTCTGACTATCTCTGAAACTCACTTAGATAATATATTTGATGATACAGTGGTAGCAATACAAGGTTATAACACCTTACCAATGGTGGAGGTGTTGCTGTTTATATTCAGAACCACATTCCTGTGAAGATTAGAGAGGATCTCATGGTAAATATTGTTGAAGTAATATGGCTACAGGTTCATCTGCCTCCCCTAAAGCCCATTCTGGTGGCAAGCTACTATAGGCCACCAAGGGCTAACAGTCAGTATTTAGATAACATGTGGGAAATGCTTGATAATGTATGTGATATCAATATAGAGGTATACTTTCTGGGTGATTTAAATATTGACTGGCTTTCATCAGGCTGCCCACTCAAGAGAAAGCTTCAAACTGTAACCAGTGCCTGCAACCTGGTTCAGGTTAACAGTCAACCTACCAGGTTGTTACAAACACTACGGAATGAAATCATCAACATGTATTGATCATATCTTTACTAATGCTGCAGAGATTTGTTTGAAAGCAGTGTCCAAATCCGTTGGATGTAGTGATCACAATATAGTAGCCATATCTAGGAAAACCAAAGTTCCAAAGGCTGGGCCTAATATTGTGTATAAGAGGTTATACAATACGTTTTGTAGTGATTCCTATGTTGTTGATGTAAAGAATATACAGTTGAAGTCGGAAGTTTACATACACCTTAGCCAAATACATTTAAACTCAGTTTTTCACAATTCCTGACATTTAATCAAATTAAATATTCCCTGTCTTGGGTCAGTTAGGATCACAACATTATTTTAAGAATGTGAAATGTCAGAATAATAGTATAGAGAATGATTTATTTCAGCTTTTATTTATTTCATCACATTCCCAGTGGGTCAGAAGTTTACATACACTCAATTAGTATTTTGTAGCATTGCCTTTAAATTGTTTAACTTGGGTCAAAGTTTTCGGGTAGCCTTCCACAAGCTTCCCACAATAAGTTGGGTGAATTTTGACCCATTCCTCCCGACAGAGCTGGTGTAACTGAGTCAGGTTTGTAGGCCTCCTTGCTCGCACACGCTTTTTCAGTTCTGCCCGCACATTTTCTATAGGATTGAGGTCAGGACTTTGTGATGGCCACTCCAATACCTTGACTTCGTTGTCCTTAAGCCATTTTGCCACAATTCCTTCCTCATGATGCCATCTATTTTGTGAAGTGCACCAGTCCCTCCTGCAGCAAAGCACCCCCACAGCATGATGCTGCCACCCCTGTGCTTCACGGTTAGGATGGTGTACTTCAGCTTTCAAGCATCCCCCTTTTTCCTCCAAACATAATGATGGTCATTATGGCCAAACAGTTCTATTTTTGTTTCATCAGACCAGAGGACATCTCTCCAAAAGTACGATCTTTGTCCCCATGTGCAGTTGCAAACCGTAGTCTGGCTTTTTTAAATGGTGGTTTTGGAGCAGTGGCTTCTTCCTTGCTGAGCGGCCTTTCAGGTTATGTCAATATAGGACTTGTTTTACTGTGGATATAGATACTTTTGTACCTGTTTCCTCCAGCATCTTCACAAGGTCCTTTGCAGATGAACGCGGTACCTTCAGGCGTTTGGAAATTGCTCCCAATGATGAACCAGACTTGTGGAGGTCTACACATTTATTTCTGAGGTCTTGGCTGATTTATTTTGATTTTCCCATGATGTCGAGTTTGAAGGTAGGCCTTGAAATACATCCACAGTTACACCTCCAATTGACTCAAATTATGTCAATTAGCCTATCAGAAGCTTCTTAAGCCATGATATAATTCTCTGGAATTTTCTAAGCTGTTTAAAGGCACAGTCAACTAAGTGTATGTAAACTGCTGACCCACTGGAATTGTGATACAGTGAATTATAAGTGAAATAATCTGTCTGTAAACAATTGTTGGAAAAATTACTTGTGTCATGCACAAAGTACATGTCCTAACTGACTTGCCAAAACTATAGTTTGTTAACAAGACATTTGTGGAGTGGTTGAAAAACGAGTTTTAATGACTCCAACCTAAGTGTATGTAAACTTCCGACTTCAACTGTATTGTCACGCCCTGACTCATGGGACTCTTGTATATTGAGTCAGGGTGTGGATATGCTATGTTGTATTTTCTATGTTGGCATTCTATGTTGTGTGTTTCTATGTTTGGCCGGGTGTGATTCCCAATCAGAGGCAGCTGTCGCTCGTTGTCTCTGATTGGGGATCATACTTAGGCAGCCTATTGGCAATCCTAGTTGTGGGATCTTGTTCCGTGTGGAGGCTTGTTTTGTGTTTAGCCTTAGGACTTCACGTTTTGTTGGTTTGTTGTTTTGTTAGTGTGTTTATCGTTGTAATAAACATGTACGCATTTCACGCTGCGCCTTGGTCTGACCCGTCCTTCAACGACCGGGACAGAAGATCCCACCAAACACGGACCAAGCAGCGTGCCCAGGAGCAGACAGCCTGGACATGGGAGGAGATCCTGGACAGAAAGGGATCCTGGACATGGGAGGAGATTCAGGCTGGGATGGTCGCCGTCCTTGGGAGGAGACAGTGGAGGCCCGGTTTAGAGAGGAGCAAAGGCAACGCAGAAGGCACCGGCCAAGGAAGAAGCCCGAGAGACAGCCCCAAAAAAGGTTAAAAGGTTGGTCGGGGATCGGGGGCTCAGGGAGGAGTCCTCATGGGAGGAGGACTAGGCGCGGAGAGTGAAAGACTGGTACAGTCGGAGATCTCTAACGTCAGTTCCCAGTCCGGTACACCTCGTGCCTGCGTCTCGCACCAAGCCAGTGGTGCGTGTCCCCAGTCCGGTACGGCCCGTGTCTGCTCCCTGCAGCAAGCCAGTGGTGCGTGTCGCCAGTCCGGCCCGGCCCGTTCCTGTTCCTTGCACCAAGCCAGTGGTGCATGTCGCCAGTCCGGCCCGGCCCGTGCCTGCTCCTCGCACCAGACCAGTGGTGCGTGTGTCCAGTCCGGCACGGCCCGTGCCCGTTTCACCGGTGCCTGGTCCGGCACCGGTCAGCTGCTCCACTCCGGAGCCAGAGCAGTCCGCTCCACCGGGCTCCAGTCCAGCTCCGGTCAGCGGCTCCACTCCCGAGCCAGAGCAGTCCGCTCCACCGATGCCCAGTCCAGCTCCGATCAGCGGCTCCAGTCCGGAGCCGGAGCAGTCCGCTCCACCGGTGCCCAGTCCAGCTCCGGTCAGCGGCTCCAGTCCAGACCCAGACGTCAGCCCCTCTCCAGGTTCGGGGTCTCCCACACCAGGGTCCAGACAGGGCTTGGTACTTCGTGGGAGGAAGGAGAGGGGAAGCAGCGTGCCGAGGTCCAGTCCAGACCAGGGGCGCAACAGGGAGGATGAGAGAATGTGATCGTCACGCCCAGAGCCGAATCCGCCTCCAAGGCAGAATGCCCACCCGGACCCTTCCCTGTCATGTCAGGTTGGTGCGGTCGTAGTCCGCACCTTTGGGGGGGGGGGGGTACTGTCACGCCCTGACTCATGGGACTCTTGTATGTTGAGTCAGGGTGTGGATATTCTATGTTGAATTTTCGATGTTGGCATTCTATGTTGTGTGTTTCTATGTTTGGCCGGGTGTGATTCCCAATCAGAGGCAGCTGTCGCTCGTTGTCTCTGATTGGGGATCATACTTAGGCAGCCCATTGGCAATCGCTAGTTGTGGGATCTTGTTCCGTGTGGAGGCTTGTTTTGTGTTTACCCTTAGGACTTCACGTTTCGTTGGTTTGTTGTTTTGTTAGTGTGTTTATCGTTGTAATAAACATGTACGCATTTCACGCTGCGCCTTGGTCTGACCCGTCCTTAAACGAACATGACATGTATGTTGGTCCTTGGTGTGTAATGAGAAGCAAACAGAAACTGCACTTGACACATTTATGAAATTGCTTATTCCAGTTACTAATAAGCATGCACCCATTAAGAAAATGACTGTAAAAACGGTTAAATCCCCGTGGATTGATGAGGAATTGAAAAATTGGTTGTATGGTTGAAAGGGATGAGGCAAAAGGAATGGCAAATAAGTCTGGCAAACGCACTGCAAATTGAGAAATCATGTGACTAACCTGAATAAAAAGAAGAAGAAACTACACTATGAAACAAAGATAAATGACAAAGAATGATAGCAAGAAGCTTTGGAGCACCTTAAATGAAATGTTGGGAAAAAAGGCATACTCAGCTCCATCATTCATTGAATCAGATGGCTCATTTATCACAAAATCAACTAATGTTGCCAACTACTTTAATGATTTTTTTCATTGGAAAGATTAGCAAACTTAGGCTTGACATGCCAGCAACAATTTCTGACACTACACATCCAAGTATATCTGACCAAATAATGAAAGACAAGCGTTGAATTCCGTAAAGTGAGTGTGGAAAAGGTGAAAAAAGTATTGTCTATCAACAATGAAAAGCCACCGGGGTCTGACAACTTGGATAGAAAATTACTTAGGATAATAGTGGACGATATTGCCACTCCTTTATTTGCCATATTTTCAATTTAAGCCTGCTAGAATGTGTGTGTGCCCCTAGGCTTGGAGGGAAGAAAAAGTCATTCCGCTACCTAAGAATAGTAAAGTTCCCTTTACTGGCTCAAATAGCTGACCAATTAGCCTGTTACCAACCCTTAGTAAATTATTGGAAAAAATTGTGTTTGACCAGATACAATGTTATTTTACAGTAAACAAAATGACAACAAACTTTCAGCATGCTTATAGAGAAGGACATTCAACAAGCAAAGCACTTACACAAATGACTGATGATTGGCTGAGAGAAATTTATGTTTTTTTAGACTTCAGTGCGACTTTTGACATTATCGATCATAGTCTGCTGCTGGAAAAACGTACACTACCGTTCAAAAGTTTGGGGTCACTTAGAAATGTCCTTGTTTTCGAAAGAAACACATTTTTTTTGTCTATTAAAATAACATCAAATTGATCAGAACTACAGTGTAGACATTGTTAATGTTGTAAATGGCTAATGTAGTTGGAAATGGCTGATTTTAAATGGAATATCTACATAGGCGTACAGAGGCCCATTATCAGCAACCATCAGTCCTGTGTTCCAATGGCACGTTGTGTTTGCTAATCCAAGTTTATCATTTTAAAAGGCTAATTGATCATTAGAAAACACTTTTGCAATAATGTTAGCACAGCTGAAAACTGTTGTGCTGATTTAAATAATTAATACAACTGGCCTTCTTGAGACTAGTTGAGTATCTGGAGCATCAGCAATTGTGGGTTCGATTACAGGCTCAAAATGGCCAGAAACAAATAACTTTCTTCTGAAACTCGTCAGTCTATTCTTGTTCTGAGAAATTAAGGCTATTCCATGCGAGAAATAGCCAAAAAACTGAAGATCTCGTACAACAATGTGTACTAGCCATATGTCAGACTGCCCATCTTAATCTTTTCTTTTTATTGCCCAGTCTGAGATATGGCTTACGCTGATTTTAAATCCTTATTATTTAGTTATATTTTCAATTTGAGTGTAATCATTTTTATATAGCTTACTATTTCTGAATTTCGTGACAATGACCACATGAGCAGCTCTGCTCACCGATTTGACAGCAGTTACACCTCCGATACCACCTAAACAAAAGCAATGATAAACTATGCGCTTGTCGGTTAACGTGGGTTACGGCTGTTTTACTTCATTGTTTGTAAATTCATTTAATTGATAGTTTTAATCACATTCTTCTAAAAAAGCACAAAACATATTCACTATTATGCTCACTTCAAGAATAGCTACAGTGGGGAGAACAAGTATTTGATACACTGACGATTTTGCAGGTTTTCCTACTTACAAAGCATGTAGAGGTCTGTAATTTGTATCATAGGTACAATTCAACTGTGAGAGACGGAATCTAAAACAAAAATCCAGAAAATCACATTGTATGATTTTCAAGTAATTAATTTGCATTTTATTGCATGACATAAGTATTTGATCACCTACCAACCAGTAAGAATTCCGGCTCTCACAGACCTGTTCGTTTTTCTTTAAGAAGCCCTCCTGTTCTCCACTCATTACCTGTATTAACTGCACCTGTTTGAACTCATTACCTGTATAAAAGACACCTGTCCACACACTCAATCAAACAGACTCCAACCTCTCCACAATGGCCAAGATCAGAGAGCTGTGTAAGGACATCAGGGATAAAATTGTAGACCTGCACAAGGCTGGGATGGGCTACAGGACAATAGGCAAGCAGCTTGGTGTGAAGGCAACAACTGTTGGCGCAATTATAAGGAAATGGAAGAAGTTCAAGATGACGGTCAATCACCCTCGGTCTGGGGCTCCATGCAAGATCTCACCTCGTGGGGCATCAACGATCATGAGGAAGGTGAGGGATCAGCCCAGAACTACACGGCAGGACCTGGTCAATGACCTGAAGAGAGCTGGGACCACAGTCTCAAAGAAAACCATTAGTAACACACTACGCCGTCATGGATTCAATTCCTGCAGCGCACGCAAGGTCCCCCTGCTCAAGCCAGCGCATGTCCAGGCCCGTCTGAAGTTTGCCAATGACCATCTGGATGATCCAGAGGAGGAATGGGAGAAGGTCATGTGGTCTGATGAGACAAAAATAGAGCTTTTTGGTCTAAACTCCACTCGCCGTGTTTGGAGGAAGAAGAAGGATGAGAACAACCCCAAGAACACCATCCCAACCGTGAAGCATGGAGGTGGAAACATCATTCTTTGGGGATGCTTTTCTGCCAAGGGGACAGGACTACTGCACCGTATTGAGGGGAGGATGGATGGGGCCATGTATCGTGAGATCTTGGCCAAAAACCTCCTTCCCTCATTAAGAGCATTGAAGATGGGTCGTGGCTGGGTCTTCCAGCATGACAACGACCCGAAACACACAGCCAGGGCAACTAAGGAGTGGCGCCGTAAGAAGCATCTCAAGGTCCTGGAGTGGCCTAGCCAGTCTCCAGACCTGAACCCAATAGAAAATCTTTGGAGGGAGCTGAAAGTCCGTATTGCCCAGCGACAGCCCCGAAACCTGAAGGATCTGGAGAAGGTCTGTATGGAGGAGTGGGCCAAAGTCCCTGCTGCAGTGTGTGCAAACCTGGTCAAGACCTACAGGGAACGTCTGATCTCTGTAATTGCAAACAAAGGTTTCTGTACCAAATATTAACTTCTGCTTTTCTGATGTATCAAATACTTATGTCATGCAATAAAATGCAAATTAATTACTTAAAAATCATACAATGTGATTTTCTGGATTTTTGTTTTAGATTCGGTCTCTCACAGTTGAAGTGTACCTATGATAAAAATTACAGACCTCTACATGCTTTGTAAGTAGGAAAACCTGCAAAATCGGCAGTGTATCAAATACTTGTTCTCCCCACTGTAAATATATTTGTATCTTTGTCTCTGACTGTCTGTCATCGTAGGCGTCCCAGGCCCTTCGGGAGATGCCGGCAGCCCAGGCCCCACCACCACCTTTAACTCTGGCTTCCTGTTGGTGATGCACAGCCAATCAGACACGCTCCCTTCCTGTCCAGCAGACATGACACAACTGTGGACTGGTTATAGTCTGCTTTACCTGGAGGGCCAAGAGAAAGCCCACACACAGGACCTCGGTACGTTGGTCTACAATACTGTTTGTGTGTGTGCTCATCTGTACACCTGTGTGTATGTGTGTGTGTGTGTTTGAATGATTGTAACCGGTAACCTAGCATGTCTTTTTCTCCTACTAGGTCAGGCCGGGTCATGTATGCGTCTCTTCAGCACCATGCCTTTCTCCTACTGTAACATGGGCACGTGTGACTACGCCAGCCGCAATGACAAGTCCTACTGGCTGTCCACCACAGCGGCAGTGCCCATGATGCCCGTGGCGGGCCAGGACATCCAACAGCACATCAGCCGCTGCGTGGTGTGTGAGGCCCCCTCCCCTGCTGTGGCAGTTCACAGCCAGGACAACAGCAACCCCTTCTGTCCCCCCAATTGGAGGAGTCTGTGGGTGGGATACTCCTTCCTCATGGTGAGTTTGTGTGTGTGTGTGTGTGTTTGCTTGTCTGTGTTTGCCTGCATGTTTGTGTCTGTGTGTGAGTGTTTTGTTATAACAGTTGTAACACACGTGTGTGTATTGTAGCACACAGGGGCCGGTGATGAGGGTGGTGGCCAGTCTCTGACATCATCAGGAAGCTGCCTGAGGGACTTCCGTGCCCAGCCGTTCGTGGAATGCCAGGGCCCGCGGGGAACGTGCCACTATTTCGCCAACATCTACAGCTTCTGGTTGACCCGGGTGGACGCCGATGGACCGCTTAGCCCCTCAACTTCACAGGGCACGCTCAAAGAGGAGTGGCAACAGCGCCTCAACGTAGGCCGGTGCAACGTGTGTATGAAGGAGTGAGGCCACCCTTCTTCTGGGCCCGGCCACAAGCACCGGCGCCAAAATCTCCGACCCACCGCATCCCACGAGTGTATTGAAAATGCACACTCATTGGTTACCTGAGAGGCAGTAATGACACTCCCCATTAGTCACCAGAGAGGCTGTGACTACACTGGTTGTTTACCTGAAAGTCTGTGAATAATATTTACATTGACACGCGCTCTCTCTTAACTTGTTTTATGCAAGTTCATACCAATGAACATACAGTACTTGATCAACTATCCTTTGGATTTTTTTCAGCTGAATTATTTTCAGTTCTAGCTTTTTAGATTAGTAACTTTTTTCTCCTGAAATCTGTAACTTGGCTCAAAGCTCTTAATTTGTGTATTATGTTTCCAGGTTTGAGTACCTAATATCACGGGGCAGATTATCTTTCGCTCCAGACTCCCAAGTCAACAACAGAGTGGCTTCAAGCATCAGTATGGCTCATCAGACACTCAGCTTCAGAAAACTAATGTCCTCAATTAGGCAATTAATTGTTACTCTGTTTTTACGTACAACAGTGGTCCTCACACTCTTGGAAGCTGGGACCCTCCCAAAGCCTATGACATTTTCTTGTCATCCACCAAAGCCACAGTTGTGTTTATTAGGGCTTGCAACAGAAAACATTTTAAAGTAGAACGTTCCGTTTTCTTCTCTTTGGTGCCTAATGAACACGACTCAGTTAGGCCTTGATTCAATCAGATCAAGCGCTAACCCGCATTGGTAGACATCCCCATAGCGGATGTTTTGCCGGTGTAACTGCAGTATGAGCTGACAAGTCTTGTGTGTCACAACCCAATTCCTTCCTTATTATCCCTGCCGCATTAGAAGTTCAAACTGGCTAAAGTTCATTTGGATGGGGGTATTTAACCTCTCAATCTAATTGAGGTGTAGACCATAGTACGTCACGCATTCAAGTATTTGAACTAACACGGCTGCATGAATTTCTAACGCAACTGCATGGGATTTGTCGGATTATAAATTTGGGTGGTTTCATTGCATCAAATGGCACTGTCTGCGATAAGCTAATGCAAGAAGCCGCTTGTGGATTTGACAGCTTTAACTCAGTTCAGTCACAGCCAAAACAATCGCTATGCCGGTGTCCGCTGGCGCGGAGGGATCTAACAACCAAAATGAGTTATACTGACAACCTGTTAAACTGCTTTTTTAACAGACCCTATCAAAATAATGTATCCAAGCCAAAAAGGTCTGTGCACTGTTCACCAAAGCGTAATGTGTAAACATTGTTACAACCCCATTTTTTTATCCACTTGAAGGAGAAATGAGGGGGAACACTTGAAGAATCCCATACAGATATACTGTTTGACACAGATCTGACGCTGGTGCTTTTGTTTGTTACTTACAGTAGGCTATGTGACTATCTGTAATTTTGTTATTTTGACAGTGTTGAAAGATGGTTGTATGTCTTGTTATATAGATTCTTAAGCAGACATTAAGATACAATTCGATTTTAATTATAAATGTAGAAGATAAAATATACACCATCTTAATGTCCTTCTATTTTGATATTTTATAGTACCTTGGTATCATGTCCACATCATCTGAAACACTAGCACAATACCACCTTCTTTGTAGGCAATGGACTGCAACATGTCACAGTTATCTCCCCCTCTCCTTCCCTTTGGTAGACAGCACACACTTCTATGGGTCCAGCAAGACTGTCCATTACCACTGAACCTTATTATTGTCCATCTTTATTATAAGTGCCTGTCACTCACCTGTCTGTACCACCCCCTACCGCAGTTTGTTGATAGATGGTTTATTGCTGTCTGTAGTTCACCTACTGTGTTCACCTCAAGCATGCAATTCACTCACTTAGCCATTCTCTTATACCTGAATACGCATTAATACCTTATCCAATGAATTGTTTTATTTAATTTTCTGTTGTTTAGAACTGTATAGTGCTAAAAGCAGTATAGTATCTACTTCATTATCTGTATAACTTGTTGAACCATGCTTTAGTTTAGATGGTACACGTTTATAGAAACAAGGGGTCTGTTCCTTCAGTTCAGTTCAGTCCTCTCATTATTGGGCCTCCTCGTCATTTAATTGGGCTTCCTATAACTTGGTCTTTATAAAGAACTCTGTAAAATAACTTAAGACCCAAA
Source organism: Coregonus lavaretus (assembly GCF_964263955.1). Taxonomy (NCBI): domain Eukaryota; kingdom Metazoa; phylum Chordata; class Actinopteri; order Salmoniformes; family Salmonidae; genus Coregonus; species Coregonus lavaretus. The sequence continues at coordinate 803,734 of NC_140013.1, read as the reverse complement.
CATTGGTTGTCGAGGTAACGGCACCAGTCGTTAAAATGACTTCACCATTTTTAAAAGCACTGGTCTTTTCTTGCACACTGCAGGATTCCTTACACCGATCTACTACGTCATGTCTGAACATTCAGCCTCTTGAGTCTTGACTTCAACACACTACCCAAACTAACACAAGTAATTAAGCCTTGCTAACACACACACAGACAAACACACTCAGTATTCAGTACACTTCATATTAATGTGTATAACAGTGTGTAAGGCTGGAATTTGCAACAGTCTTTAAATGTTTCCCTGTACGTCTTGGCATTATTTTCTGTTGTATGTAAATATGTTTGCACTGTCGAAAGAACAGGTTTGCTTTATATTTTTACTGTAAATGTCAAGAGTATTTATTTAGGTAGGAATCATTGTGGTGCTATTTTTGAAAAAATGGTGAATGCATGGTATTTCTCCAAAAAATAAGAATATTATGTTGTCAAATGTTATGACTCAGGCCACAATGTCAGGAAGTACAGTTGAAGTCAGAAGTTTACATACACTTAGGTTGGAGTCATTAAAACTCGTTTTTCAACCACTCCACAAATTCCTTGTTAACAAACTATAGTTTTGGCAAGTCGGTTAGGACATCTACTTTGTGCATGACACAAGTAATTTTTCAAACAATTGTTTACAGACTGATTATTTCACATCATTCACTATCACAATTCCAGTGGGTCAGAAGTTTACATACACTAAGTTATTGAAGCAACATATCAAGACATCAGTCAGGAAGTTAAAGCTTGGTCGCAAATGGGTCTTCCAAATGGACAATGACCCCAAGCAAACTTCCAAAGTTGTGGCAAAATGGCTTAAGGACAACAAAGTCAAGGTATTGGAGTGGCCATCACAAAGCCCTGACCTCAATCCTATAGAAAATGTGTGGGCAGAACTGAAAAAGTGTGTGCGAGCAAAGAGGCCTACAAACCTGACTCAATTACACCAGCTCTGTCAGGAGGAATGGGCCAAAATTCACCCAACTTATTGTGGGAAGCTTGTGGAAGGCTACCCGAAACGTTTGACCCAAGTTAAACAATTTAAAGGCAATGCTACCAAATACTAATTGAGTGTATGTAAACTTCTGACCCACTGGGAATGTGATGAAAGAAATAAAAGCTGAAATAAATCATTCTCTCTACTATTATTATGACATTTCACATTCTTAAATTAAAATGGTGATCCTAACTGACCTAAAGCAGTGAATTTTTACTAGGATTAAATGTCAGGAATTGTGAAAAACTGAGTTTAAATGTATTTGGCTGAGGTGTACGTAAACTTCCGACTTCAACTGTATTTGTAGGCTGTGGATGAGAGAAAAACATTTGGAAAACCAAGAAGCATAGGGTCACATAACTGTGTTAAGGAGCGCTCGCAGGTATCATCGTTTCACAGATTGACAATCTTACCCTGCGAGGCCCGGTGTGGGGATTTCTGTTCCAGTCAAGCAGTAACACACCTGATTCAAGTAATCATATCAAGACTTCAATCAAGACTTTGACAAGTTGAATCAGGAGTGTTGCTGCTGGGGTGGAACAAAAACCTGTACCCCCCCCCCCCGACTCTCGCAGTGTGAGATTGCCCACCCCTGGTTTAGATCAACTCTGTTTTATCTCACGATCGTTATGGTGATGAGAAAGGGTAACATGCCTTGGGATAGTTTTTTCTTCTACCATACATCTCAACATTCTCAATTTCTCGGTGCAAACATACCCTTGCTGTCTGGTTAAATTTGGACTCGAAGGTAATTTTTAGGTCAATGAGAAGATTGTGGTCACCCGAGTGTCTCTTTTTTAACTGTAATGTTTCCAAAGATAACCAATGTCAGAGGGCAACAGAACATAACTATTGTTAAAGGCCCCATATAAACAGGACTAGAGAGCTTTGCAGTGGAAGCCACACTCAGGAGGATGTAACGTCACAGAAAAGTGATTGTCTGCCAGATTGAATAGGGAGTCGTTTCAAATCCATTCATTCTATTTCTATCTGCAACATTCGAAATGTTTCACATCACGCTTCCCCTGAGTCATTCCATGTGATTAACATAATGAGGCCCTCCTCTGTCCCAATAGGAGCGTTGTGGGTGTAAATGTGTAGATGAGAAAACACTGACAGTATATGACCAGTCTGTCAGAAGTGGCTCTGAGTTGTTAACTGATTGACTGACTGACTTTGGTTCTGGAAAGGGAGGGAGCGTTCTTCTCCAAACCCCTCCCCTCTCTCAATGTGTGGTTACTCCTGTAACGTTAGAGGCATGTCAGAGGTTAAACATGGTAACTCTTCAACATTACTGACACACACACACACACAGAGGCTGAGCCACCCCCAAGACAATCCTCTTCTTAAAACATTTGGTATGATTTCTGTCAGCACACTTAATCCTTATAGGATAACCGTTTCACTAACACACATATTCCTATAAGCAACCAGTAGTCTTAAAAGCATTATATGTGGACTGTTTAAAGGTAAAATAAATGCATCTAATGTCCAAGTGTCATGTCTGTGTGATTGTCTGGCCTGATGCCAGTGTTTAGGTCATTGTAAATGGTTATTGGAGTATTATAAGCTTCATACTAGCTCAAATGTAGTCTTTAATGTACTGAACTAAGGGGGAAAATGCAATGTTTATAACACAATGTATATATTTAATATAAACGTTCCAAAAAATATATCGTATAACAAACAAGATTATTTTAAGAAATACATCACATTAGAAGTTAATTCTCAGATTCCCTCTAGAGCAAAATGTAACAAAATGTAAGACTTAGTTCCCAGATCTCTAAAATTATAAAATTGCTGTTTCATATTTGCCAAGAGACAGAGTATATTTGGTAATCCTATTATTACATTCAAATACTACAGGGCTTAAAATCTTCATTGATAGTTGAAAATAATGAAATAGTATCCCAATACATACGGTAAGAGATCAATGGCACGTTAACCGTGGGGGATAGACAGCACAAGGATGCAGTCACTGGCACCCATTCAATAAAGCTGATACTACAAAGTGAATGTCAAATCCGTCATCATTTATGTGTTCTACCAGGCTGACAGTGTGGTTACTAAAATGCGATTTGGATATATTTGGCTGTTTCCGCTGCATAATATTTATACTTTTTCAAATATTCATATTTAATATTTTTATTTATAAAATGACAAATGAAAATACACTCCCCAACAACTAATAGCATTGGAGCGCGAGGCTAAACTTCTCTGCTCTTTTGGTCCCGTGGCTCCCACATTGTAAGAGTGTTAAGCGAACCTGTGCACATGCGCAGATACTGTGTGTGACTGCGTGAAAGCGAAGTCTTGCATCTTGCTCATCGCAATATCTGCGGTACTGCTCGTGCAACGTCATTTCACTGATTCTACTTTTAACAGTGGACTGATGGACAAAATACTAGACTTTTTCAGTGTAGTATTCCTTGAGGAAAGTGATATTTTATTCTCCAATGAACCAATAGTCCAGCTTGGTCAGTCAGTGGTCAGTCTAAGTGGTCAATCCTCTGGAGCCGCCGCCTCCTGATCTCCTCTGCTGTCAGTTCTCCTGGGATGTTGAAACCATACGAGGTTGGTCTTCTCTGAGTGGAGCCCCCTAAGGGACATAAGAAGAAATATTTATTTTCTGAATTATAATGATTGACACATGTAGGTGTTGTGACTGAGGCTGTAGGCTTGGATCGGGATGCGGGCACTCATATAGATTAGTTATTTGACCCAACATTTAGATTAAATGGAGGACTTCAAAAATCTTCAATCAAATCAAAACAGATTCAAGCACTTCCAATTAACTCTATTTACCAGCACAATTAACTCTGTTGTACCAAGGCTTCCCACATCAAAACAAGCTGAAATTAACTACTTACTTTCATCCGCTTGCTCTGCCCTCATATTTAGCCTCACATTGAAGTGTATAAAAAAAAATATTCAGGACAACCAGGGCTACAAGTACAACACAAACCCATTTGACAAAAAAATGCATTCATGAATTTTATTGACAAATGTCAAATCCTAAAATAAATTCTGCCAAGCAAAAACCTGATAAAAAAAGTATTTATAAGAATGCTGTAAGTACAGAAATGGTTTGCTTAGTGGGAAATTAATATCCAACTAGTCAGTGATAACTGTGTGGAGTTTGGAGTTTTTGACAGCAACTCTGTGAGCTTATTATAGTATTATAAATGTGTGTTTCTTATTTGACAAGTCCAGGTAGTCCCCGTCTTCTTCCGTTTGTTGCCTACTGCTTAATGAACACAACCCAGGCCTGTGTTGTCTCACCTCTGCCATTGAGACTGGCTCTGATGGCTGCCTCGTACTGCTCCTCCTCTGATAGACCTCCAGTGTAAGGGTGACCATTCTGGGGGTGCGTATGAGGTCCTCCACTACTGCCACTGTATCCTACAGAATCCCCACCCACCCACACACAAACGCGCACACACACACACACACTACGATTACCAAATATATCAGGCTCTTGGTAAGTATGAGACCATTTTTATTTTAGAGAGCTTGGAACTATACTGAACAAAAATATAAACGCAACATGCAACAATTTCAGAGATTTTACAGAGTTGAAGTTCATATGAGGAAATCAGTCAATTGAAATAAATTAATTAGGCCCTAATCTATGGATTTCACATGACTGGGAATACAGATATGCATCTGTTTGGCACAGATAGCGTAAAGAAAAATGGGCCTCAGGATCTCGTCACTGTATGTTTGTGCATTCAAATTGCCATCGATAAAATGCTATTGTGTTTGTTGTCCATAGCTTATTCCAGCCCATACCATCACCCCACCTCCACCATGGGGCACTCTGTTCACAACGTTGACATCAGCTAACTGCTCGCCCACACGATGGCATACATGTGATCTGCGGTTGTGAGGCCAGTTGGACGTACTGCCAAATTCTCTAAAACGACGTTGGAGGTGGCTTATGTTAAAGAAATGAACATTCACTTCTCTAGCAACAGCTCTGGTGGACATTCCTGCAGTCAGCATGCCAATTGCACGCATCTCAAAACTTGAGACATCTGTGGCAAGATGGCGCTGACAGACATGGCAGCAACTTTGCTGTATATATTTTTTTGTGTGTGTTATACATTTTTACAAGCATTTCGCTACACCCACAATAACATCTGCTAAAAATGTTTATGTGATCAATAAAAATGTGATTTGATTTGTGTGACAAAACTGCAAGTTTTAGAGTGGCCTTTTATTGTCCCCCAACACAAGGTGCACCAGTGTAATGATCACGCTGTTTGATATACCACACCTGTCAGGTGGATGGATTATCTTGGTAAAGGTGAAATTTTCACTAACAGGGATGTAAACAAATTTGTGCACATAATTTGAGAGAAATAAGCTTTTTGTGCGTATGAAAAATGTCTGGTATCTTTTATTTCAGCTCATGAAACACGGGACCAACACTTTACATGTTGCGTTTATATTTTTGTTCAGAGTATATTGCACACACAAACAAAATAATCCATAGACTCTTTGCCCGTTGTGGAAGCGAGACATCAATAAATCAAGGTGCAAAATGAGTACTCATCCACGTAGCTACATACCTGAAGAGTTATAATATGGATTTTGTCTGGCATGGTATCCATTTGTCACAAATCCTGTTGGGAGAGGAGACACCTGATCATTTAATTTGTCTAATCATGATTGTAATGTTATACTGTGGTTGAACACATAACATGATGCATTTAACCTGACATTTCTATGAAAAACTCTGCAGCTTGGAACCAACACCACATGCACGTCTTGTTTAAAGAAGGACAAAAACCACTGTGGTTTGGACAGGCAAGAAAAATCAAAAGAGAAACACATACACGCACACACAGACACAGACTAAGGGCAACTTTTCAACGATGCTGTTGTAGCCTATGTGAAATGGCTAGCTAGTTAGCATTGACGTCACCCTGCTCTGAAACATCTGAACCTTGCTTCGCAAGGGCCGCAGCTTTTGTGAAGGGACGGGTAACAATGCTTTGTGGATGACAGTTGTCGATGTTCAGAGGGTCCCTGGTTCGAGCTCAGGATGGGGCAAGGAGAGGCATAGAAGCAACACTGTTACAATGCTTAAGAGAGTATCCTAAGATATGGCATCATAGTCTGATTTGGAAATGTATCTCAAATTGCCCGCTTGACACAAACTGCCATGAAGGTCATGGGTGTGAGGCAGCATTTGTCCCTGCAGACCATTTTTGAACAAGCCATTATCAGGCAAGCCCAGAATTTTTTTTCAGACCACTCCCATGTACTCCACTCTGAGTATCAGCTCCTCCCCTAAGGCAGATGCTATAGGGTTCCCCTACGTGTAAACTGAACAGGAATAAGCACACCTTCATTTCCATGTCTATCAAATACCTAAACAGCTATAAGTACTGGGTAACTCTTCGTTAGTAAATGGGTGGAATTTTGAAAAAATAATCTCAATGGAATAATGTAGGTCTGGAAATTACTTTAAATGTGTTAATGGTGAATAAACCTGTTTATTTCAAACTGATGTTCAAATTCAAGTTTATTGACATTCATATTTATTCTTACTTTGCGAGAGCTAAAAAGACAAGAATACATTACAACATATAGACTATTTTAGGTAAATATAAAAGTTGGTATATAAGCAACAACAACACCCTCATTCATAGGCAGATTATATTATGGATTGTCACTGATAATTGTGACTTGTTTCAGGAAACTAGGCATATGTCACTACTTAGGCATATGTCACTACTTCACAGGATTGTATTTATATTTTTTGGGAGAAATGCCTTCTGGAACATGTGAAATTTCATGTGCCTTAATAACAAACGTGTATGCCATATGTAAATATGAATAAAAACGTTAAATTACGAGCCTAGTTGGTTTAGCCACGGAAAAAGACAGGAACCTTCCTGCTAGCCATGATTGGCTGAGATAATGGATGGGCTGGACATCCCGAGAGCTGAGTTTGGATTGGTCGATTGTAGCGCGCTTCTGTCTATAATGAGCTGCTCACTATGTGTAGGTTATCCTTTCTAACGCAGATTTTTGATTGCAGAGCATGATTGCAAATGCGGAGGGAGTCGAAAAGAGAACACTGTTGTATAAAACACGTCTCCAGATTACATCTTCAAACTAAGGGCAACCATGGTATCTGTGACAGAGAGGGAGAAGCGTTCATCCATGTATACAGGTAAGAGAGTCTAGCTAGCTACATTTTCAGATATTATACGTTTAAAATTGTCCGAAATTGTCATTTTAATGGCAAATTAAAGCGTACCGTTAGCTAGCTAGCTAACGTTAGCTGGCTGGCTCGCTAGCTAACGTTACGTGTATGATCTGTGTAGTAATATTACTTGTATCTCAGAGCCATTTGCATTGCTAGTTATAGCAATCTCAGAGCCCTTTGCATTGCTAGTTATAGCCTAATGTTAGCTAGCTAGCTAACATTTAACCTAGCTAGTTGGTTAGCATTTAGCTACCTGTAGATTCATGCAGGGTAGTAACGTTATGAGTTGGGACTATGGTTAATCGTTTAGCTAGCTTGCTAAGATGTAAATAATGATCTTGTTGTGAGTTTATTTTCCTGTAATAATGAATGACAACCTTATACAGACATGTCGATAGATGTAGTATAAACCAGCCTTTAGTCTTTAGCACATGGCCTCACATGTGAATCCTTAAAGAGATGGGTGGGGCTTAAGAGGGATTGAACGATGCTGAATGGGTGTAGACAAAGAAGAGCTCTCCAGAACGTGTACCAAAACATTCAAGGGTCATTTTCTCAAAAGTGGGGTTACAAGTTTATCAACCTTCAAAGCAGAATGACTTTCTCACTGTTCCTCAACTGTAGTGTATGACATACAATTTTATAGCTCTACTTTTATCCATTGTAAAAAAACAATATTTAAAATTTTGCTACATAAGACCGAATCGAGCTGGTCGGTCACAATTGTCCCCATTTTAATCTAGTCTCTTAGCTGCTTGATAAAGTCATTCAAAGTAATATATACACTTTATGTGGAAATGCTCATATGCATACTCTCCTCCACACCTCTCCTTGACACTCCCATTTTATGCTCCACCTACACAGGTCCAAAGTTTTACAGGATCCGTGCAGACACAAATGCAGGTGAGACAAAAAGACAGAACTCGTCATTGCACAGGTTTTTTAACTCGTTGCGCATGTTTTAGCGAGAGGAAAATGTTGCCCACAGACATTTTACATTTTAGTCATTTAGCAGACGCTCTTATCCAGAGCGACTTACATGAGCAATTAGGGTTAAGTGCCTTGCTCAAGGGCACGTCGACAGATTTTTCACCTAGTCGGCTCGGGGATTAGAACCAGCGACCTTTCGGTTCCTGGCACAACGCTCTTAACCACTAAGCTACAAACCTGCAATTGAGCTCATGATGATCTTCAGAGGACCAGCGGTGTAGAGAAGCCCCACCAGGATGCCTGCCAGGTGTCCCACAAAGGAGGTCCTGCACAGAGGAACGTGTTATGAGTTACATGACACACACGACTCCGTAATTAAACATATGCACAGCACACTACTTTAGGGAAACAAGATCTGTTCTGTCAAGACGAGCGCTGTTATTACACCACCATACGCACACTTCTCACATCACGGACACTGTATAAACACACACTTATCAGGCATTACAGACCCGCTAGTGAGGTTGTGAACTCTCAACAATCCTAGGGGACAGTGGGTTAAATTGGCAATTTTTTTACATTCAGAATCACTCTGCCAAGGGAAATATAGTATTCTTTCTAACAAAGATATCTACATACAGAGCGTTTTCGGAAAGTATTCAGACCCATTGACTTTGTTCACATTTTTTACATTACAGCCTTATTCTAAAACGGATTTTAAAAAACATTTCCTCATCAATCTACACACAATACCCCATAATGACAAAGTGAAAACAGGTTTTTAGAAATGTTAAGAAATGTTTAGAAATAAACATAAATATCATATTTACATAAGTATTCAGACCCTTTTCTATGAGACTCGAAATTGAGCTCCTGTTTTCATTGATCATCCTTGAGACGTTTCAACAACTTGATTGGAGTCTACCTGTGGTAAATTCAATTGATTGGACATGAGTTGGAAAGGCACATACCTGTCTATATAAGGTCCCACAGTTGACAGTGCATGTCAGAGCAAAAACCAAGCCATGGGTCGAAGGAGTTGTCCTTGGGGCTCAGAGACAGGATTGCGTCTGGGGAAGGGTACCAAAAAATGTCTGCAGCATTGAAGATCCCCAAGAACACAGTGGCCTCCATCATTCTTAAATGGAAGAAGTTTGGAACCAACAAGACTCTTCCTAGAGCTGGCCGCCCGGCCAAACAGAGCAATCGAGGGACAAAGGCCTTGGTCAGGGAGGAGACCAAGAACCCGATGGTCCCTCTGACAGAGCTCCAGAGTTCCTCTGTGGAGATGGAGAACCTTCCAGAAGGACAGCCCTCTCTACAGCACTCTACTAATCAGGCCTTTATGGTAGAGTGGCCAGGCAGAAGTAAAAAGGCACATGACAGCACGCTTGGAGTTTGCCAAAAGGCACCTAAAGACTCTCAGACCATGAGAAACAAGATTATTTGGTCAAATGAAACCAAGATTTAACTCTTTGGCCTGAATGCCAAGCGTGACGTCTGGAGGAAACCTGGCACCATCCCTACGATGAAGCATGGTGGTGGCAGCATCATGCTGTGGGGATGTTTTTCAGCGGAAGGGATTGGGAGACTAGTCAGGATCGAGGGAAAGATGAACGGAGCAAAGTACAGAGAGATCCTTGACGAAAACCTGCTCCAGAGCGCTCAGGACCTCAGACTGGGGCGAAGGTTCACCTTCCAACAGGACAACGACCCTGAGCACACAGCCAAGACAACGCAGGAGTGGCTCAGCCAGAGCCCGGACTTGAACCCTATAGAACATCTCTGGAGAGACCGGAAATAGCTGTGCAGCGACACTCCCCATCCAACCTGACAGAGCTTGAGAGGATCTGCAGAGAAGAATGGGAGAAACTCCCCAAATACAGGGGTGCCAAGCTTGTAGCGTTATACACAAGAAGACACAAGGCTGTAATCGCTGCCAAAGGTGCTTCAAGAAAGTACTGAGTAAAGGGTCTGAATACTTGTTATACTGTACTTCAAGATGTTATGGATTCCCTATAAATAAAATCGGAATTAACGCAAATATTACATACAGTGCCTTGCAAAAGTATTCATCCCCCTTGGCGTTTTCCTATTTTGTTGCATTACAACCTGTAATTTAAATTGATTTTTACATACACAAAATAGTCCAAATTGGTGAAGTGAAATGAAAAAAATAACTTGTTTCAAAAAATTAAACGGAAAAGTGGTGCGTGCATATGTATTCACCCCCCTTGCTATAAAGCCCCTAAATAAGATCTGGTGCAACCAATTATCTTCAGAAGTCACATAATTAGTTGAATAAAGTCCACCTGTGTGCAATCTAAGTTTAACATGATCAGTCACGTGATCTCAGTATATATACACCTTTTTTGAAAGGCCCCAGAATCTGCAACACCACTAAGCAAGGGGCACCACCAAGCAAGCAGCACCATGAAGACCAATGAGCTCTCCAAAAAGGTCAGGGACAAAGTTGTGGAGAAGTACAGATCAGGGTTGGGTTATAAAAAAATATCTGAAACTTTGAACATCCCACAGAGCACCATTAAATCCATTATTAAAAAATTGAAAGAAAAAAATGGCACCACAACAAACCTGCCAAGAGAGGGCCGCCCTCCAAAACTCACGGACCAGGCAAGGAGGGCAATAATCAGAGAGGCAACAAAGAGACCAAAGATAACCCTGAAGGAGCTGCAAAGCTCCACAGTGGAGATTGGAGTATATGTCCATAGGACCACTTTAAGCCATACACTCCACAGAGCTGGGATTTACGGAAGAGTGGCCAGAAAAAAGCCATTGCTTAAAGAAAAAAATAAGAAAAAACGTTTGGTGTTCGCCAAAAGGCATGTGGGAGACTCCCCAAACACATGGAAGAAGGTACTCTGGTCAGATTTTTTGGCCATCAAGGAAAACGCTATGTCTAGCGCAAACCCAACACCTCTCACCACAGTGAAGCATGGTGGTGGCAGCATCATGCTGTGGGGATGTTTTTCATTGGCAGGGAATGGGAAACTGGTCAGAATTGAAGGAATGATGGATGGCGCTAAATACAGGGAAATTCTTGAGGGAAACCTGTTTCAGTCTTCCAGAGATTTGAGACTGGGATGGAGGTTCACCTTCCAGCAGGACAATGACCCTAAACATACTGCTAAAGCAACACTTGAGTAGTTTAAGGGGAAATATTTAAATGTCTTGGAATGGCCTAGTCAAAGCCCAGACCTCAATCCAATTGAGAATCTGTGGTATGACTTAAAGATTGCTGTACACCAGCGGAACCCATCCAACTTGAAGGAGCTGGAGTAGTTTTGCCTTGAAGAATGGGCAAACATCCCAGTGGCTAGATGTGCCAAGCTTATAGAGACATACCCCAAGAGACTTGCAACTGTAATTGCTGCAAAAGGTGGCTCCACAAATTATTGACTTTGGGGGGGGGGTGAATAGTTATCCACGCTCAAGTTACGTTTATTTGTCTTATTTCTTGTTTGTTTCACAATAAAAAATATTTTGCATCTTCAAAGTGGTAGGCAAGATGTGTAAATCAAATGATACAAACCCCCAAAAAATTAATTTTAATTCCAGGTTGTAAGGCAACAAAATAGGAAAAATGCCTAAAGCACTTATATTACATATAAAACAAAAGATAAAACAGTACATCATATAACATTATTACACCACTACATATCTACAATACAAAATGTTTAATACCACCATACAACAATATCACAATGTGTGCATATGCATGTCTCTGTACATTTGTGTGCGTCTCTTCACAGTCCCCGTTGTTCCATTAGGTGTATTTTTACCAGTTTTTTTTTATTTTTAATCTGATTCTTGCATCAGTTACCTGATGTGGAATAGAGTTCCATGTAGTACTGTGCGCCTCCCAAAGTTTGTTCTGGACTTGGGGACTGTGAAGAGACCTTTGGTGGCATGTCTTGTGGGGTATGCATGGGTGTCCGAGCTGTGTGCTAGTAGTTTAAACAGACAGCTCGGTACATTCAGCTTGTCAACACTTCTTACAAAAACAAGTAGTGATGAAGTCAATCTATCTTCCACTTTGAGCCATGAGAGATTGACATGCATGTCATTAATGTTAGCTTTCTGTGTACTTTTAAGGGCTAGCCGTGCTGCCCTGTTCTGAGCCAACTGTAATTTTCCCAAGTCCCTCTTTGTGGCACCTGACCACTTGACTGAACAGTAGTCTAGGTGCGACATAACTAGGGCCTGTAGGACCTGCCTTGTTGATAGTGTTGTTAAGAAGACAGAGCAGCGCTTTATTATGGACAAACTTCTCCCCATCTTAGCTAATGTTGTATCAATATGTTTTGACCATGACAGTTTACAATCCAGGGTTACTCCACCTCACCTCAACTTGCTCAATTTACACATTATTCCTTACGAGATGTAGTTGAGGTTTAGCGTTTAGTTAATTATTTATCCCAAATACAATGCTTTTAGTTTTAGTTATGTCTGTAAGCTTTCATTTAGAACTATTTGACACAGCCCTCTATTTGGATGATAAGAGACTGTCTAGTGAACTTACGATGAACCCTGGGTCATGTTAATTAGGGCACACAATGGTAAAAAAAAAAAAATAGTTTTTGCATTTCTTATTGGAAACTTGTGAGAGCTGGGCTGGGGGAAAAGTCTGTAGACATAGACCATGTGTTTACTGTGCAACTGACTACTCCTGCGACAAAGAACAACTCACCCCGGGGACATTACATGAATCAGCACCAGCTCGACCCAGCTGGCGTAGCGATTGGCCACTGGGACGCCCATCACATAGGAGACACCTCCCGGGTGGTAGTGGTTACTCAGCACTTTCAGAGCGAAAAGCACTCCTACAACACAGGACAGACAGTTCAGTCTCACCATGCCACTCACAGCACAGCATGATTGGGGCCAATTCAGTTTTCAATTCAGGAAGCAAATTCACAGAGTTGAAACCCTTTTTACTGACCAACAGAGGCCCATTCACATTTAGGCTAGGTCTATAACTAGGACCTCGGGTTTTCCTGGTCAAAAAACTCCCGTGACCCAAACTATTGTGAGGATGGACAGAAACCTCCCTCAGCAGCATAACAACAAACACACTGACACTGTAGCTAGCTAGTACCTGAGAAGCCGACTGCACACTGTATGTTGTAAGAGGGGTCCTGGGTGATCTCCGAGAGCCCCATCTCCAGAAGCAGATAAATCACGCCCGTCAGCAGGGAGAAAACAGCCAGAAGGCAGGCGTAGAAGCTGCTGCCCAGCCGGGGCTCCAGCTTGACGCCCTTCCACAGGAAGGATGCCATGTTGTAGTACAGGTGCCACTCGTCTAGGTGGTGCAGCGGCGACAGCACGAGTCGGCGCCAGTCCCCACCCCAGTAGGCCTGCTGGACGCTGATGCAGGCCTGGAGGATGGGTAAGGTGGGCACCAGAAAGAGGTAGACGTTAAGGCACAACACAGCCAGCGTCACAGGGGGAATGTTCTCCACCCCCACCTGGAAGACCTGGGAGGCCAGGAGGATTAGGCCCAGCTGACCTCCCCCCCTCTGTCGGGAACGCATCCTCCTCACTCAACTGCGGTAGCTCAGCCTGGAGTGAAACACAAACAAATATGTACAATTAAATACAAAACCATACAACTTTCTTTGTCCATTGTGAAACAGAAATTTGTCATTTTTTGCATTCTTATGGGGATTTTTAAACAGCCCCATCTTCCACGCACAGACAATACCACAAACACCCACACCCAGAGAGCAAGACAAGGGCACCCACATGAAAAAAATACTATAGATGGGTTAGCTGACAACGTCACGGAAACTATGTGGATGCTTCAACGGGGCAAAAGTATGTGTGATTGTTGGGATTCTGGATGGCCAGACAACTAGCAACAATGACAAGAAAGCTGCCATCTGGGGATTCATAAGTGGCTCCTTTCAGATAGTTATATATTGTTCTTGATACATAATATATACAAAAGTATGTGGACACCCCTTCAAATTAGTGGATTCGGCTATTTCAGCCACACCCGTTGCTGACAGGTGTATAAAATCGAGCACACAGCCATGCAATCTTCATAGACAAACATTGGCAGTATAATGGCCTTACTGAAGAGCTCAATGACTTTCAACGTGGCACCGTCACAGGATGCCACCTTTCCAACAAGTCAGTTCGTCAAATTTCGTCTAGGAGCAACAACGGCTCAGCCGCAAAGTGGTAGGCCACACAAACTCACAGAACGGGACTGCCGAGTGCTGAAGCACGTAGCGCGTGAAAATCGTCTGTCCTCAGTTGCAACACTCACTACCGAGTTCCACACTGCCTCTGGATGCAACGTCAGCACAATTACTGTTCGTCGGGAGCTAAATGAAATGGGTTTCCATGGCCGAGCAGCCGCACACAAGCCTAAGATTACCATGCGCAATGCCAAGTGTCGGCTGGAGTGGTGTAAAGCTCGCTGCCATTGGACTCTGGAGCAGTGGAAACACGTTCTATGGAGTGATGAATCACACTTCACCATCTGGCAGTCTGACAGACGAATCTGGGTTTGGCGGATGCCAGGAGAACACTAGCTGCCTGAATGCATAATGCCAACTGTACATTTTGGTGGAGGAGGAACAATGGTCTAGGGCTTTTTTTCATGGTTCGGGCTAGGCCACTTCGTTCCAGTGAAGGGAAATCTTAACGCTACAGCATACATTGACATTCTAGACGATTCTGTGCTTCCAACTTTGTGGCAACAGTTTGTGGAAGGCCCTTTCCTGTTTCAGCATGACAATGCCCCCGTAAACAAAGCGAGGTCCGTACAAAAATGGTTTGTCGAGATCGGTGTGGAAGAACTTGACTAGCCTGTACAGAGCCCTGACCTCAACCCCATCGAACACCTTTGGGATGAATTGGAATGCCTACTGCAAGCCAGGCATAATCACCCAACATCAGTGCCCGACCTCACTAATGGTCGTGGCTGAATGGAAGCAAGTCCCCGCAGCAATGTTCCAACATCTAGTGGAAAGCCTTCCCAGAAGAGTGTAGGCTGTTATAGCAGCAAAGGGGGACCAACTCCATATTAATGCCCATGATTTTGGAATGAGATGTTCGACGACCAGATGTCCACATACTTTTGGTCATGTAGTGTACCATGTCTTGTTTTGATGGGTTTTGACTGATGTCACGTCTATACTAATAAGGCATACATTTGCTAGCTAGCTAACCAACAACTGTAACAATGTATTTGAGAGAAAACAAGTATTCATTGTGCAACTTTAATTATGTTTTCTATAAACATTGGAGATGAAATATAGTTTACATGTTGTCAACACTCTAAACCAACCCAGCCTGTTTTGCCCCATTGTTGCGCACGTGTCGGTTTTGTTGCTAAACAACCAACCTGTCTATGGTATAAATACTATATTATTCACTGTAGTTTTTTTCAGACTTAACTGTAGTATTAACAGGACAAAAGTCTGCAAAAACACTACAGTGAATACTGTAGTATTTACTGTAGAGTTGCGGACATGACCGTAGTATACAGTGGTATTTATTGTTTACTATAGTATAAATACTGTAGTAAAAAACTGGAGTATATACTATAGTAATTAATGTAGTGTTTCTGCGGTCTGTAGTATACGGTTGTATTTACTGTAGTGTTTTTGCAGACTGTTGTATTTACTGTAGTGTTTTTACAGACATTACTGTAGTATTTATGATAGTGCTTTTGTTTGATTATCTTTGACATTGCAGTGGGGGCTTTCTCCTTGAGGAAACCTACTCGACAAAATACTCAAAGAGCACATTTTCCATAACCAGTAGGTAGCTAGGACTGAGGTCTGCACAGATAGCTCAGAGGTTCTGCTTTCTGTAACCTGTAGGGAACACAATATATAGTATATACTTGGCATGTAGGCTTCTCAGTTATGGGTGGCACAAATTAGGGTATGAAGGAGTGGAATGGGCAGGTTATATGCAAACTAAATACTGTATTGTAAATACCAGTGGCGTAGGCATTGGTGAGCCAGGCCCACCCAATCTGATTGAGAAAAACAAAAAAATTATACATTATTACAAAAATACTCCTCAGCAAAAGCATCACTTTCCTCCTTAACTAACTATAACGGCAGAAAAAAACGAGGTAAATATGCATATGTTCTTTGTAAAACACAATTTTCACCATGATGCTAGAGTGGCTAATGCCTAGGAATGCTAGTTACTTTCTGATGATACACAAAATCTGATATTTTTACACCTTTTCCACTAAAGCTACAATTTGTAACTTTTTGGTTGACCTAAACGAGGTAAATATGCATATGTTCTTTGTAAAACACAATTTTCACCATGATGCTAGAGTGGCTAATGCCTAGGAATGCTAGTTACTTTCTGATGATACACAAAATCTGATATTTTTACACCTTTTCCACTAAAGCTACAATTTGTAACTTTTTGGTTGACCTGCCAAAATTCAGTTATAGATCTGTCATTCTTATTGAAACCAAGTCTAAGAAGCGAAAGATCTGTTCTATTTTACATTTACATTTGAGTCATTTAGCAGAAGCTCTTATCCAGAGCGACTTACAGTAATGAGTGCATACATTTTCATGCTACTGTATGTGCACTATTTTTATGCTTCCCGTTTATAAGTGTATTATTTGCGTCTTTTACTTTCGGTTTTGTACACCAGTTTCAAACAGCTGAAAATACAATATTTTTGGTTATGGAAAATATATTTCACAGCGGTTTACACGGTACAATGTTTCTCTACATTATATTTGCTTGTTTTGTCACATAAACTGAAATTAGGCAATTTCTGCAACATGCATCTTTAAGGAGGAAAACGATGCCTTTACATCCTGAATGGAGGATGCTTTATGTAGGAGCCGGTCCACTGGTAGACATGAGTGTATGTATTACATGGAATGCACATCGAGCTTACGACGATAGTGCAGATCTAGCGCCAATGCACTATCTGCTTCCTAGGCTAAGATTAGGCCTACATTCCTCCTTAAGACTGTCAGAAAGCAGAGCAATAAACCCAGAACACATTTCAAAATGTAAAGAATATAGCTAGTTAGCTAACTAGCTTTCACACTGGAGCGAACAAAAAACAGACCTTGACATACAATCTCAAATAACAGACACATTTGGTTATTGCTGACTGGGCTGGACGGTTGATTTTGCCCTAAAGTTGTAACTTACTTCCTGGTACCGCGCTGACAGAAGGTCTTTGATTATACCGCTGGTATTGTTGGTCTCTTCGTCTTCTGGCCGACAAAACACTTATTAAAGATCACTAAGGGATACTGGGTTTTACTTACAGTTAAGCATACACGGTAAACCTTTCATGAAATGTCATCATATCGCTGTAGTCGTCAGATTAATAGACTTGACCATGTGATCATAACAGGGTCGTATGGTGCACACCGTACAAACCGTAATAAAACTATTTGCAACGGAAAACGTTTTGCAACGAAAACAAGCATTTCTTATTGGACCAGTTCAGGTTAGTCCCTCCCCGTTTGCTTCCCTCTGATTTTTAGTGAATACACCCCCCTTATCTGTTGAAACGTTCAGGGGTATTACCATATCAAACCACAATATTGCAGTGTGATACAGCAGCGTCAAACAACTGGTTCAGACAACATTGTAATAGCACGCCACACACGCAATCACTTTTTTCCCATTATTTTCTATCTCTTTATGTGGTTCACTTTCCTGTCAAAATAAAGGTTAATTCATATTTTTTTATGTACTGAAGAAAATGTTTTTTTTTAAATTGTAAGTTGTGTATGCATTGTTTTTTGTATCATCACCTTATGTGTTCGTTCAATAAAAGTATACAAATATATATACAGTGCCTTCGGAAAGTATACAGACCACTTTACTTTTTACACATTTTGTTATGTTACAGTCTTATTCTAAAATTGATTAAATATTTTAAAAATCTCAGCAATCTACACACAATACCCCATAATGACAAAGCGAAAACAGTTTTTTTTTTTTTTTTGCACATTTATTAAAAATAAAAAACAGAAATAACATATTTACATATGTATTCAGACCCTTTGCTATGAGACTCAAAATTGAGCTCAGGTGCATCCTGTTTCCATTGATCATCCTTGAGATGTTTCTTCAACTTGACTGGAGTCCACCTGTGGTAAATTTAATTAAATGGACATGATTTGGAAAGGCACACACCTGTCTATATAACGTCCTACAGTTGACAGTGCATGTCAGAGCAAAAACCAAGCCATGGGTCGAAATAATTGTCTGTAGAGCTCCAAAACAGGATTGTGTCGAGGCACAGATCTGGGGAAGGGTACCAAAACATTTCTGCAGCACTGAAGGTCCCCAAGAACACAATGGCCTCCATTATTCTTAATTGGAAGACGTTTGGAACCACCTAGACTCTTCCTAGAGCTGGCCGCCCAGCCAAACTGAGCAATCGGGGGAGAAGGGACTTGGTCATGGAGGTGACCAAGAACCCAATGGTCACTCTGACAGAGCTCCAGAGTTCCTCTGTGGAGATGGGAGAACCTTCCAGAAGGACAACCATCTCTGCAGCACTCCACGCCTTTGTGGTAGAGTGGGCAGATGGAAGCCACTGGAGTTCGCTAAAAGGCACCTAAAGACTTTCAGACCATGAGAAACAAGATTCTGTGGTGTTATGAAACCAAGATTGAAATTTTTGGCCTGAATGCCAAGCGTCACATCTGGAGGAAACCTGGCACCATCCCTACGGTGAAGCATAGTGGTGGCAGCATCATGCTGTGGGGATGTTTTTCAGCAGCAGGGAGACTAGTCAGGGTCGAGGGAAAGATGAACAGAGCAAAGTACAGAGAGATCTTTGATGAAAACCTGCTCCAGAGCGCTCAGGACCTCAGACTGGGGCGAAGGTTCACCTTCCAACAGGACAACGACCCTAAGCACACAGCCAAGACATCGCAGGAGTGGCTTCGGGACAAGTCTCTGAATGTCCTTGAGTGGCCCAGCCAGAGCCCGGACTTGAATCCGATCTAACATCTCTGGCGAGACCTGAAAATAGCTGTGCAGCCACACTCCCCATCTAATCTGACAGAGCTTGAGAGGATCTGCAGAGAAGAATGGGAGAAACTCCCCAAATACAGGTGTGCCAAGCTTGTAGCGTCATACCCAAGACGACTTGAGGCTGTAATCGCTGCCAAAGGTGCTTTAACAGAGTACTGAGTAAAGGGTCTGAATACTTATTGTCACGCTCGTTGATGAACGGGACGGACCAAAACGCAGCATGAAATGCCTCCATGTTTATTGAACTTAATAAACATACAAAAACAACAAAACGTGATGTCGGAAGGCTATACACACAAGCCACACTAACCGAACACAAACAAAAACCCACAACACAGGCAGGAAAACTGGCTGCCTAAGTATGATCCCCAATCAGAGACAACGAGCGACAGCTGCCTCTGATTGGGAACCACACCCGGCCAAACATAGAAATACAAACATAGATATTCACACCCTGACCAAACTAGCTAGAGTTATATAGGCCAGGGCGTGACAGTACCCCCCCCCCCCCCCCCAAAGGTGCGGACTCCGGCCGCACAAACTTGACTGAATAGGGGAGGGTCCGGGTGGGCCTCCAGCCTCGGTGGCGGCTCCTGCTCCGGAGTGGAGCCGCTGACCGGTGCCGATCCAGGCACCGGTGGAATGGGCACGGGCCGTGCCGGACTGGCAACGCGCACCACTGGCTTGGTACGAGGAGCAGGAACAGGCCGGGCCGGACTGGCGACGCGCACCACTGGCTTGGTGCGAGGAGCAGGAACAGACCGGGCCGGACTGGCGACGGGCACCACTGGCTTGGTGCGGGGAGCAGGAACAGGCCGGGCCATACTGGGAACACGCACCACTGGCTTGGCGCGGGGAGCAGGAACAGGCCGGGCCAAACTAGGGACACGCACCACTGGCTTGGTGCAGAGAGCAGGTACGGGGCGTACCGGACTGGGAACCGGCGCTGGAGGTCTATGACTGTCTCCATCCTTTACACTCCGCGCCCCGTCCTCCTCCAGTGAGGACTCCTCTTTGAGCCCCCACGAGTGCAGTGGTCGGGGCTCCTCTCTGTCGCTCCCCGACCACCCTTTTAGCCCCCTTCAAAAAAAAATATTGGGGCTGTCTCTCCTTCTCCACCCTAATCCCTTTCAGGGCCTCCATCTTCCTTGCCAGATCCTCTCTCATCTCCCGCCAGGTCCATCCTCTCTGCTCCTCCTGGGCACGCTGCTTGGTCCATTGGTGGTGGGGTTTTCTGTCACGCTCGTTGATGAACGGGACGGACCAAAACGCAGCGTGAAATGCCTCCATGTTTATTGAACTTAATAAACATACAAAAACAACAAAAAGTGACGTCGGAAGGCTATACACACAAGCCACACTAACCAAACAAAAACAAAAACCCACAACACAGGCAGGAAAACTGGCTGCCTAAGTATGATCCCCAATCAGAGACAACGAGCGACAGCTGCCTCTGATTGGGAACCACACCCGGCCAAACATAGAAATACAAACATAGATATTCACACCCTGACCAAACTAGCTAGAGTTATATAGGCCAGGGCGTGACACTTATGTAAATGTTATATTTCTTTTTTATATTTTTCATAAATTTGCAAACATTTCTAATAACCTGTTTTTGCTTAGTCAATTTGGGGTGTTGTGTGTAGATTGATGAAAAAAAAAAACATTTTAATCTATTTTATTACAAGGCTGTAACATAACAAAATGTGGAAACCTCCAGGGGTATGAATACTTTCCGAATGCACTGTAGCTAGTGTGTGTAGAAACAACCTCACCATAACCCCTCCTACCTACATGTTCTTCATTGTTCTTCATTGTCAGCTTAATTGTTCTTGTTATTTTTGGTCTTCTTCTTCTACCTGACCCTAAGCTCGAACCATCTGGTTGCTCTCTGCTTTTCATCCTTCCCTTCTCTATGTCTCAGTTTGTCTTTCTCCTATTCATCTATGTATCTGACTCTCATGGTGTGTGTGTCTATGTGTGTGTGTTTGTGTGCGTATGTGTATGCCTGCATGCATTTGAAAGAGAGAGCATTAGTGTGCATGTACAAGTGAGTGCATGTGTGTGTGTCTGAGTACGGCCATTGGGCACAGCAACTAGTATGCCTCGCTCCAACAGTGTCTGTCTGTCTGTCAGTCTTGCTGTCTGTCTGACTGTTTGCACACTCTTGGCATTCTCTCAACCAGCTTCATGAGGTAGTCACCTGGAATGCATTTCAATTAACAGGTGTGTCTTGTTAAAAGTTAATTTGTGGAATTTCTTTCCTTCTTAATGTGTTTGAGCCAATCCGTTGAGCTGTGACAAGCTGGGGGGGTTACAGAAAATAGCCCTATTTGGTAAAGACCAAGTCCATATTATGGCCAGAACAGCTCAAATAAGCAAAGAGAAATGAAAGTCTTACTTTAAGACACAAAGGTCAGTCAATATGGAACATTTCAAGAACTTTGAAAGTTTCTTCAAGTGCAGTCTCAAAAACCATCAATCGCTATGATGAAACTGGCTCTCATGAGGACCGCCACAGGAATGGAAGACCCGAATTACCTCTGCTGCAGAGGATAAGTTCATTAGAGTTATCAGCCTCAGAAATTGCAGCCCAAATAAATGCTTCACAGTGTTCAAGTAACAGACCCATCTCAACATCAACTGTTCAGAGGAGACTGTGTGAATCAGGCCTTCATGGTCGAATTGCTGCAAATAAACCACTACTAAAGGACACCAATAAGAAGAAGAGAACTGCTTGGGCCAAGAAACACGAGCAATGGACATTAGACCGGTGGAAATTTGTCCTTTGGTCTGGAGTCCAAATTTGAGATTTTTGGTTCCAACCGCCGTGTCTTTGTGAGATGCGGTGTGGGTGAACGGATGATCTCCGCATGTGTAGTTCCCACTGTAAAGCATGGAGGAGGAGGTGTTCTGGTTTGGGGATGCTTTGCTGGTGACACTGTCTGTGATTTATTGAGAATTCAAGGCACACTTAACCAGCATGGCTACCACAGCATCTGGTTTGGGCTTAGTGGGACTATCATTGATTTTTCTACAGGACAATGACCCAACACACCTCCAGGCTGTGTAAGGGCTATTTTACCAAGAAGCAGAGTGATGGAGTGCTGCTTCAGATGACCTGGCCTCCACAATCCCCCGACATCAACCCAATTGAGATGGTTTGGGATGAGTCGGACGACAGAGTGAAGGAAAAGCAGCCAACAAGTGGTCAGCATGTGGGAACTTCAAAACTGTTGGAAAAGCATTGCAGGTGAAGCTGGTTGAGAGAATGACAAGAGTGTGCAAAGCTGTCATCAAGGCAAAGGGTGGCTATTTGAAGAATCTCAAATCTCAAATATATTTTGATTTGTTTAACACTTTTTTGGTTGCTACATGATTCCATATGTGTTATTTCATCATTTTGATGTGTTCATTATTATTCTACAATGTAAAAAATTGTAAAAATAAAGATAAACCGTTGAATGAGTAGATGTGGCCAATGTTTTGACTGGTACTGTGTATATATATATATATATATATATATACATATGTTGACATGATCAGTCCAATCAAAGTCACTGTAGATATAACGTGATTTGACTTCATTTTATCTTGTGCCAATGACCTTGAGCCTTCTTGGATGGGCACTTCTAATGTAACTCTATGGCAGCACACAAGGGGCTTGAATTTTCGAGCTCTCCCCGTAGATTTAGATTTAGCAGTGATATAGTGTCCCCATGAGTGAGAGAACACAGAGCCAATCACGGCGCAAGTAGAGAACATTACCAACCCCTACGCTGCGTATTTTCCGCTGGCAGCCCCACCACCACAGAAAGCACTGAGCTAGGCTGAACACATGCATTTTGGAGCTGCCTTACTCAAGAACGCAAAAAAGGGACCATGTTTGTATGGGGCTTTATTAACTCAATGTTGTTTTTTTGTTTTTTTGTGGGGGTAGATCAGCTTTAATATTGCAGATAGATTGTAACTTCCATCAATGTAATTGTCTGCATCACTTCCAATCCCGCAAATATTAATATATATATATTATTTTTTTATTATTTCACCTTTATTTAACCAGGTAAGCCAGTTGTGTCACACCCTGGCTCTGGGACTCTATTTGTTGAGCCAGGGTGTGTTTATTCTATGTGTTTATTTCTATGTTGGGGGTTCTAGTTTGTTGATTTCTATGTTTGCCTGTGTGACTCCCAATCAGAGGCAACGAGTGTCAGCTGTTGGCTGGTTGTCTCTGATTGGGAGCCATATTTAAACTGTATGTTTTTCCCTTTGGGTTTGTGGGTTTTTGTTCCATGTTCGGTCATTGATACCGTGGACGTCACGAGTCGTTTCTTGTTTTGTATTGTTTAAACTTTAACTAATTAAAGTATGTTTGTTCATCACGCTGCGCCTTGGTCTACTCCTTACCTCGATCGTGACAGAAAAACCCACCATGCAACGACCAAGCAGCGTGTCCAGGGGCAGCTCTTGGGCTGGACATGGGAGGAAGCGCCGGGAGAAGAGACGGTGGAGGCGCGCCGTAGAGAGGAGCAACGGCGTGATCAGGGTCGTCGTCGGCGGTCGAGAGGCAACCCCAGAAAATTTTTAGGGGGGGGGCACACGGCATGGACGACGGGGCTGACGGAGGCAAAAGAGGGGCGGATTCTGGAGGCCACCAGGTTACGGATACACCGCCCTGTACGTCCTGTGCGGATGCCTCACACAGAGTGTGTGAGGGGAGGCATTCAGCCAGGACGGGTTGTGGCCGCTCTTCACTCCAGGGCTCCTATCCGTCTCCACAGCCCGGTTCGGCCTGTCCCTGCTCCACGCACCAAGCCTACGGTGTGCGTCGCCAGCCCAGTCCGGCCAGTCCCTGCTCCACGCACCAAGCCTACGGTGTGCGTCGACAGCCCAGCCCGGCCTGTCCCTGCTCCACGCACCAAGCCTACGGTGTGAGTCGCCAGCCCGGTCCGGCCTGTCCCTGCTCCACGCACCAAGCCTACGGTGTGCGTCGCCAGCCCGGTCCGGCCTGTCCCTGCTCCACGCACCAAGCCTACGGTGTGCGTCGCCAGCCCGGTCCGGCCAGTCCCTGCTCCACGCACCAAGCCTACGGTGTGCGTCGCCATCCCGGTCCGGCCTGTCCCTGCTCCACGCACCAAGCCTACGGTGTGCGTCGACAGCCCAGCCCGGCCTGTCCCTGCTCCACGCACCAAGCCTACGGTGTGCGTCGCCAGCCCGGTCCGGCCTGTCCCTGCTCCACGCACCAAGCCTACGGTGTGCGTCGCCAGCCCGGTCCGGCCTGTCCCTGCCACTCGCACCAAGTCTACGGTGCACGTCGCCAGCCCGGCCCGGCCTGTTCCTGCCACTCGCACCAAGCCAGGCGTGCGAGTCGTCAGCCTGGTAAGGCCCGTCCCTCCTCCACGCACCAAGCCAGGGGTGCGAGTCGTCAGCCTGGTAAGGCCCGTCCCTCCTCCACGCACCAAGCCAGGGGTGCGCGTCGTCAGCCTGGTAAGGCCCGTTCCTCCTCCACGCACCAAGCCAGGGGTGCGCGTCGTCAGTCCAGCACAACCCGTGCCTGGGTCACCGGTGCCTGGTAAGGTACCGGTCAACTGCTCCACGATGGAGCTGAAGCTAACCGCTCCTGCTAAGTCCAGTTCGGCTCCAGCCGGCGGGGCCAGACTGGACCAGGGGCGCTATGGGGGGTGTATTGGAGGGTGGTGGTCAAGGCCGGAGCCAGAACCGCCGCCGAGGAGGTATGCCCGCCCAGCCCTCCCCTGTTTTGTTTAGTTGAGGCGCGGTCGCAGTCCGCGCCTTTAGGGGGGGTACTGTCACACCCTGGCTCTGGGACTCTATTTGTTGAGCCAGGGTGTGTTTATTCTATGTGTTTATTTCTATGTTGGGGGTTCTAGTTTGTTGATTTCTATGTTTGCCTGTGTGACTCCCAATCAGAGGCAACGAGTGTCAGCTGTTGGCTGGTTGTCTCTGATTGGGAGCCAAATTTAAACTGTATGTTTTTCCCTTTGGGTTTGTGGGTTTTTGTTCCGTGTTCGGTCATTGATACCGTGGACGTCACGAGTCGTTTCTTGTTTTGTATTGTTTAAACTTTAACTAATTAAAGTATGTTTGTTCATCACGCTGCGCCTTGGTCTACTCCTTACCTCGATCGTGACAAGTTGAGAACAAGTTCTCATTTAAAACTGCGACCTGGCCAAGATAAAGTAAAGCAGTGCGATAAAAACAACAACACAGAGTTACATATGGGTAAACAAAACATAAAGTCAAAAAATACAAACAGAACATATATATACGGTGTGTGCGAATGTAGTAAGTTATGGAGGTAAGGCAATAAATAGGCCATAGTGCAAAATAGTTACAATTTCGTATTAACACTGGAATGATAGATGTGCAAAAGATTATGTGCAAATAGAGATACTGGGGTGCAAATTAGCAAAATAAATAACAATAAGGGGATGAGTTAGATGGGTGGGCTAATTTCAGATGTGCTGTGTACAGGTGCAGTGATCGGTAAGCTGCTCTGACAACTGACGCTTAAAGTTAGTGAGGGAGATAAGTGTCTCCAGCATCAGAGATTTTTGCAGTTCGTTCCAGTCATTGGCAGCAGTTAACTGGAAGGAATGGCGGCAAAAGGAGGTGTTGGCTTTGGGGATGACCAGTGAGATACAGCGAGGGAAAAAAGTATTTGATCCCCTGCTGATTTTGTACGTTTTCACACTGACAAAGAAATTATCAGTCTATAATTTTAATGGTAGGTGTATTTGAACAGTGAGAGACAGAATAACAACAAAAAAATCCAGAAAAACACATGTCAAAAATGTTATAAATTGATTTGCATTTTAATGAGGGAAATAAGTATTTGACCCCCTCTCAATCAGAAAGATTTCTGGCTCCCAGGTGTCTTTTATACAGGTAACGAGCTGAGATTAGGAGCACACTCTTAAAGGGAGTGCTCCTAATCTCAGTTTGTTACCTGTATAAAAGACACCTGTCCACAGAAGCAATCAATCAATCAGATTCCAAAATCTCCACCATGGCCAAGCTCTCCAAGGATGTCAGGGACAAGATTGTAGACCTTCACAAGGCTGGAATGGGCTACAAGACCATCGCCAAGCAGCTTGGTGAGAAGGTGACAACAGTTGGTGCAATTATTCGCAAATGGAAGAAACACAAAAAACTGTCAATCTCCCTCAGCCTGGGGCTCCATGCAATATCTCACCTCGTGGAGTTGCAATGATCATGAGAACGGTGAGGAATCAGCCCAGAACTACACAGGAGGATCTTGTCAATGATCTTAAGGCAGCGGGGACCATAGTCACCAAGAAAACAATTGGTTACACACTACGCCGTGAAGGACTGAAATCGCGCAGCGCCCAAAAGTTCCCCCTGCTCAAGAAAGCACATATACAGGCCCGTCTGAAGTTTGCCAATGAACATCTGAATGATTCAGAGGAGAAATGGGTGAAAGTGTTGTGGTCAGATGAGACCAAAATCGAGCTCTTTGGCATCAACTCAACTCTTCGTGTTTGGAGGAGGAAGAATGCTGCCTATGACCCCAAGAACACCATCCCCACCGTCAAACATGGAGGTGGAAACATTATGCTTTGGGGTGTTTTTCTGCTAAGGGGACAGGACAACTTCACCGCATCAAAGGGACGATGGACAGGGCCATGTACCGTCAAATCTTGGGTGAGAACCTCCTTCCCACAGCCAGGGCATTGAAAATGGGTTGTGAATGGGTATTCCAGCATGACAATGACTCAAAACACACGGCCAAGGCAACAAAGGAGTGGCTCAAGAAGAGGCACATTAAGGTCCTGGAGTGGCCTAGCCAGTCTCCAGACCTTAATGCCATAGAAAATCTGTGGAGGGAGCTGAAGGTTCGAGTTGCCAAACATCAACCTCAACCTTAATGACTTGGAGAAGATCTGCAAAGAGGAGTGGAACAAAATCCTTCCTGAGATGTGTGCAAACCTGGTGGCCAACTACAAGAAACGTCTGACCTCTGATTGCCAACAAGGGTTTTGCCACCAAGTACTAAGTCATGTTTTGCAGAGGGGTCAAATACTTAAATGCAAATCAATTTATAACATTTCTGACATGCGTTTTTCTGGATTTTTTTGTTGTTATTCTGTCTCTCACTGTTCAAATAAACCTACCATTAAAATGATAGACTGATCATGTCTTTGTCAGTGGGCAAACGTACAAAATCAGCAGGGGATCAAATACTTTTTTCCCTCACTGTATACCCGCTGGAGCGCAGACTACGGGTGGGTGTTGCTATGGTGACCAGTGAGCTAAGATAAGACGGGAATTTGCCTAGCAGTAATTTATAGATGACCTGGAGCCAGTGGGTTTGGCGACGAATATGTAGTGAGGGCCAGCCAACCACAGCGTACAGGTCACAATGGTGGGTAGTATATGGGGCTTTGGTGACAAAACGGATGTCTCTGTGATAGACTACATCCAATTTGCTGAGTAGAGTGTTGGAGGCTAATTTGTAAATGACATCGCCGAAGTCAAGGATCGGTAGGATAGACAGTTTTACGAGGGCAATTTTTGGCAGCATGAGGGAAGAAGGCTTTGTTGCGAAATAGGAAGCCGATTCTAGATTTAACTTTGGATTGGAGATGCTTAATGTGAGTCTGGAAGGAGAGTTTACGGTCTAACCAGACACCTTGGTATTTGTAGTTGTCCACATACTCTAGGTCAGACCCGCCGAGAGTAGTGATTCTAGTCGGGTGGGCGGGTGCAAGCAGCGTTCGGTTGAAGAGCATGCATTTCGTTTTACTAGTGTTTAAGAGCAGTTGGAGGCTACGGAAGGAGTGTTGTATGGCGTTGAAGCTCGTTTGGAGGTTTGTTAACACAGTGTCCAATGAAGGGCCAGATGTATACAAAATGGTGTCGTCCGCATAGAGGTGGATCCGAGCGTCACCAGCAGCAAGAGCGACATCATTGATATACACAGAGAATAGAGTCGGCCCAAGAATTGAACCCTGTGGCACCCCCATAGAGATGGCCAGAGGTCCAGACAACAGGCCCTCCAATTTGACACATTGAATTCTATCTGAGAAGTAGTTGGTGAACCAGGCAAGGCAGTCATTAGAGAAATCAAGGCTATTTAGTCTGCCAATAAGAATGCGGTGGTTGACAGAGTCGAAAGCCTTGGCCAGGTCGATGAAGACGGCTGCGCAGTACTGACTTTTATCGATCGCGTTTATAATATCGTTTAGGACCTTGAGTGTGGCTGAGGTGCACCCATGACCAGCTCGGAAACCGGATTGCAAAGCGGAGAAGGTACGGTGGGATTCGAAATGATCGGTGATCTGTTTGTTAACTTGGCTTTCAAAAACTTTCGAAAGGCAGGGCAGGATAGATATAGGTCTATAACAGTTTGGATCTAGAGTGTCACCCCCTTTGAAGACCGCGGAAGCTTTCCAATCTCTGGGGATCTCAGACGTTACGAAAGAGAGGTTGAACAGGCTAGTAATAGGGGTTGCGACAAATTCGGCGGCTAATTTTAGAAAGAAAGGGTCCAGATTGTCTAGCCCAGCTGATTTGTAGGGGTCCACATTTTTCAGCTCTTTCAGAACAGTAGCTGTCTGAATTTGTGTGAAGGAGAAGCGGGGGGGGGGCATGGGCGAGTTGCAGCAGAGGGTGCCGAGCTGGTGGCCGGGGTAGTGGTAGCCAGGTGGAAAGCATGGCCAGCCGTAGCAAAATAATTGTTGAAATTCTCGATTATTGTAGATTTATCGGTGGTGACAGTGTTTCCTAGCCTCAGTGCAGTGGGCAGTTGGGAGGAGGTGCTCTTAATTTCCATGGACTTTACAGTGTCCCAAAACTTTTTGGAGTTAGTGCTACAGGTTGCAAATTTCTGTTTGAAAAAGCTAGCCTTTGCTTTCCTAACTGATTGTGTATATTGGTTCCTGACTTTCCTAAAAAATTGCATATCGCGGGGGCTGTTCGATGCTAATGCAGTACGCCACAGGATGTTTTTGTGCTGGTCAAGGGCATTCAAGTCTGAGGAGAACCAGGGGCTATATCTGTTCTTAGTTCTGAATTTTTTGAATGGGGCATGCTTATTTAAGATTGAGAGGAAAGCACTTTTAAAGAACAACCAGGCATCCTCTACTGACGGAATGAGGTCAATATCCATCCAGGATGCCCGGGCCAGGTCAATTAGAAAGGCCTGCTCGCTAAAGTGTTTTAGGGAGCGTTTGACAGTGATGAGGGGTGGTCGTTTGACCGCGGACCCATTACGGATGCAGGCAATAAGGCAGTGATTGCTGAGATCCTGGTTGAAGACAGCGGAGGTGTATTTAGAGGGTAAATTTGTCAGGATGATATCTATGAGGGTGCTTATAGATTTAGGGTTGTACCTGGTAGGTTCGTTGATAATTTGTGTGAGATTGAGGGCATCTAGTTTAGATTGTAGGTTGGCCGGGGTGTTAAGCATATCCCAGTTTAGGTCACCAAGCAGTACGAACTCTGAAGCTAGATGGGGGGCAATCAGTTCACATATGGTGTCCAGGGCACAGCTCGGGGCTGAGGGGGGTCTGTTGCAAGCGGCAACAATGACCAGACATATTTCTGGAAAGGTGGTTTTTTAGAAGTTAAAAAAAGGGGCAGGTTTCCGGGCGTTGTAGAAAAGATTCAGGGCATTATGTACAGAAAAAGGATATGGAAGGATATGAGTACAGTGGAGGTAAACCTAAGCGTTGGGTAACGATGAAAGAGATAGAATCACTGGAGGCGGTCTCCGCATGTATGGGGGGTGGGACAAAGGAGCTATCTAAGGCAGGTTTATCTGAGCTGGGGGATCTACAGTGAAATATTACAATAAGAAATAACCGAAACAGCAATAAGCAAGGCATATTGACATGGGAGAGAGGCATAAAGCAATCACAGGTGTAATTCGAGAGAGCTAAGACAACAGCTGGTAATGGCGACAAAGTTTTGGCTGAGGCTAAACATAAACAGGATAAGGTACCGTAAAAAGGAACAGTCCAGCAGGCATCAGCTGTATAGCTGAATTATCATAAGGTCCGGTGAGCATCAATAGGATAGTTCGGAGGTAGTTTGGGGGTTGCTATTGCACTAGCGAGCAAGAGGCCACGGCTAGCGTGTGCTAGCGGGCCGGGCTAGCAGATGGATCTTCGTGGTCGACGTCGTAACGGGAAGCCTGTTGTAACCACATCAGACGATTTCGTCGGCAGACCAGTCGTGTTGGATCGGCGGGGCTCCGTGTCAAGACTAGGAGGTCCCGTCCGGTTGACAGAGAGGTAGATAGCCGGGAGATGGGCCTGGCTCAAGGCTAGCTCAGGGCTGATTAGCCAACCACGACATCCGGTGTTAAAGGTCCAGTGTTTCAGTGATTCCGGCAGAAAAACCGATATGTTCTCGTCGATAATGCGCTGGGCAGACAGTGCAGACTGGCCGAATAATAGTCCAGGCTAGAGCTGGCTGGTAGGTAGTGCAGGCCACGGCCACAGACAATGGTGAAGACCACTAACGGTCTATATAAACTCAGCAAAAAAGAAACGCCCCTTTTTCAGGACCCTGTCTTTCAAAGATAATTAGTAAAAATCCAAATAACTTCACAGATCTTCATTGTTAAGGGTTTAAACACTGTTTCCCATGCTTGTTCAATGAACCATAAACAATTAATGAACATGCACCTGTGGAACGGTCGTTAAGACACTAACAGCTTACAGACGGTAGGCAATTAAGGTCACAGTTATGAAAACTTAGGACACTAAAGAGGCCTTTCTACTGACTCTGAAAAACACCAAAAGAAAGATGCCCAGGGTCCCTGCTCATCTGCGTGAACGTGCCTTAGGCATGCTGCAAGGAGGCATGAGGACTGCAGATGTGGACAGGGCAATAAATTGCAATGTCCGTACTGTGAGACGCCTAAGACAGTGGGTACAGGGAGACAGGATGGACAGCTGATCGTCCTCGCAGTGGCAGACCATGTGTAACAACACCTGCACAGGATCAGTACATCCAAACATCACACCTGCGGGAGAGGTACAGGATGGCAACAACAACTGCCCAAGTTACACCAGGAACGCACAATCCCTCCATCAGTGCTCA
This sequence comes from Coregonus lavaretus, assembly GCF_964263955.1. Taxonomy (NCBI): domain Eukaryota; kingdom Metazoa; phylum Chordata; class Actinopteri; order Salmoniformes; family Salmonidae; genus Coregonus; species Coregonus lavaretus. The sequence continues at coordinate 772,437 of NC_140013.1, read as the reverse complement.
GACTGTCCGCAATAGGCTGACAGAGGCTGGACTGAGGGCTTGTAGGCCTGTTGTAAGGCAGGTCCTCACCAGACATCACCGGCAACAACGTCGCCTATGGGCACAAACCCACCGTCGATGGACCAGACAGGCTGGCAAAAAGTGCTCTTAACTGATGAGTCGCGGTTTTGTCTCACCAGGGGTGATGGTCAGATTCGCGTTTATCGTCGAAGGAATGAGTGTTACACCGAGGCCTGTACTCTGGAGCGGGATCGATTTGGAGGTTGAGGGTCCGTCACGGTCTGGGGCAGTGTGTCACAGCATAATCGGACTGAGCTTGTTGTCATTGCAGGCAATCTCAACGCTGTGCGTTACAGGGAAGACATCCTCCTCCCTCATGTGGTAACCTTTCTGCAGGCTCATCCTGACATGACCCTGCAGCATGACAATGCCACCAGCCATACTGCTCGTTCTGTGCGTAATTTCCTGCAAGACAGGAATGTCAGTGTTCTGCCATGGCCAGCGAAGAGCCCGGATCTCAATCCCATTGACCACATCTGGGACCTGTTGGATCGGAGGGTGAGGGCTAGGGCCATTCCCCCCAGAAATGTCCGGGAACATGCAGGTGACTTGGTGGAAGACTGGGGTAACATCTCAAAGCAAGAACTGGCAAATCTTGTGCAGTCCATGAGGAGGAGATGCACTGCAGTACTTAATGCAGCTGGTGGCCACACCAGATACTGACTGTTACTTTTGATTCTGACCCCCCTTTTGTTCAGGGACACATTATTCAATTTCTGTTAGTCACATGTCTGTGGAAGTTCTTCAGTTTATGTCTCAGTTGTTGAATCTTGTTATGTTCATACAAATATGTTACGTTTGCTGAAAATAAACGCAGTTGAAAGTGAGAGGACGTTTCTTTTTTTGCTGAGTTTACATACATATACATATATATATACATACATATATATACCCTTTATTACATTCCTACCCCACCACCCCTTCCCTTATTGGAGTACACTGCTAAACAACATCGCTTAGGCCTCTGCTTCCAGCTTATACATACTATATACCTTTTATGGACACAGTCAATTTGACAATAATTCTATTTTGTTTGTTTTTACTCCTGAACTTCCTCTACCCTCAACCTCTCCAATCATTTTTATGATGTCCATCCGGTTTGCTTCTATATGCCATATCTTTCTAACTGTGCTCTTTCACAAAAGCTCTCAACCTATAACCTATATAATTATTATGGACACATATGCTTTACATTACTTATCTTGTTGTTATTAGTTGTTGTTGTTAGTTGTTTGTAATGATGTCATTTCATAGTGTTGTGTGACCAGGGGAGAGTTAGTAGATAAGTGGTTTGGTGCCACAGAGTCTGCATTCCTTATGTCAAAGGAGATTACTGATCTTAGAATAATTGATGGACAGGATATATGACTTGGGGTAAAGAGTAATAACATCAAAGAAGGTAGTGCCCCCATGAGAGTTAACAGATGTTCGTGAAGAAACGTGTAACAGAGGGTATATAAGGTTAGGGATCTCTTTGTTCAAATCAGTTCGTAATACCAAGAGGCAAAGCTCTGTCCTTTGTTGTAACGAACCTGGTACCGATCATTAAACATTTGCATAAACTTTCTACAAAGTGTCTAAGTATATCCTTGCATCCTTGATTCTTTGATACCCGAGAAACTCATCATAACAGATTATTAGTCCCAACCTTCAGCTCCATTCAACACCTCCCATCTATCTCTTAACACCATCCATATTGGATTTCTATTTGCCACATATTTCTCAACTGTACTGTGATGTTTCACAAAAGTTCTGAACCCTTCTATTCTCATTGTTTCTACATATTGTAAATTGACAAAAAAAAATTGTTGCTAAAAGTATTATTATATTATTGATCGATTGACTATGACTTTTTAGATCACCCAGTAGTGCTATCTGCAGGGTTAGCTCTAGGTAAATATTGCAATCCTTCAGCCATTCCTGGACCTGTGTCCAAAAACAAGCTACAAATGGACAGTACCAAAACAAATGATCTAATGATTCTGTCTCTTCGCAGTAAAATCTGCAGAGCTGGGAAGATTGTATCCCCCATATAAATAACATTATATTGGTAGCAAGAATTTTGTATAATAATTTAAATAGAAAAATTCTAAATTTTGAATCTGGCGTCGTTTTGCGTATCAGTTCATAAACACTATGCCATGGAATCGGTATGTCAAAAATCTCTTCCAACTATTTTGGAGTCTATATGGGATGGCTGTCAATCCTTTAGTTCTTAAATTAAACTGGTATTTTTTTTATTCATCACAATATTCTTTAACCAATGATGTTCTTTAATGCTGGGCTGACAGACAAGTTCCTTACTTTTTCCCCCTTCCACTTTCCTCTTCCATTTTTGTGGTAATGCTGCAATTATTTGGTTGTAATTTTGGGTAATAATAATAATAATAATATGCCATTTAGCAGACGAGAGCAGACATTTCCATTTGTTTTTGTTAGCTGCATGTGCGACATAACTCCACCAGTCCTACCTATGATATAATTTACAAAGATTATACCTTTTATTTTATTTTTATTATTATTCAAAATGTAATGTTTTTTAAAATCAATTAGTATATTTGAGTTTAACCACAATATTTGTTGCATTATTTGTTCTGTCGTTTCTGGAGGATTGAATCGTAATAGCAAACCAAGTGTCTATGGCTTGTTTTAGAAATAGTGATATTTGGGAGATGATTTCCTTTTCAAATAATTTAAAGTGAGAGGTTGTAATCTGAATAAAGGGAAAAAGGCCATTCTTGAACATGGGGTGAGACAATCTTACTAATTCGCTAGAGAACCAGTTTTAAGTATAACTTTTGTATGACTGAAGCTTTTACTGATACGGGCCTATTTATATAATGAATGTGAATTCGGAGGACATAAATTATTAAATATTAAAGCATTAGAGCTTTAATATTTAATAATTTCTGTCCTCCGAATTCATATTAATTATATAAATAGGCCTGTTTAATTTTGTCTGGCTTGCCGTTCCAAATAAAATATTTATATAATTTCAAAAACTGTTCGCTAGGCTTAGGCAAGACCATAAGCAAATAGGTAACCTGGGATAATACTAAAGAGTTAATCAGGGTGATTATTCCACAAATAAACAGGTATTTACCTTTCCATGGTAGCAAGATCTGATCTATTTTTGCTAACTTTCTATTAAAATGTATTGGAGTGAGATCATATAGTATATTAACTCAATGTTGTTGTTGTTGTTTTTTAATTGTCATATGTGACATGTATTAAGGCCAAAATAACATGCAAAACAGGCCCACATTCTTTGTTATTTTTATTTTTTTGCTAAACAGTTGCGGCTCAAAACAGGTGGGGCTCTGACGGTGGGACAAAGTGGCTCCACTGGGAGGTCAGGGAAGGGTTCAGTAGGCTGGCTGGCTGCTGTTGGTATTGGGCCTAGAAACGGGAGTGGAATGTTGTTCCTGGTGGGGCCAACACAGAGAGCAGGGCTTGTGGGTGATCTGCAGTGAGGAGGGGCTCAGGATGGGGGCCAGGAACCGCACATGTCTGGCGGTCGTCCTGGTAACAATGCCTACCACCCTGAACGGCCAGTTAGTCGGAGTGTGTGGCGTGAACACACACACACACACACTCAAAATCTGACTCACACTCAACCACACCAACAAGGTAAACACACGAGAACTCACTTAGTCATTGACTGATATTCACACAAACCTTTCTTGTGTAAAAATACAAGTATGAATGTTAACCGAACAGTTTATAGATTAAAAAGAGCAAACACATTGATACTCCAACAGATATCACACCCCCAAACATGGTCAAATTTAATCCATACAAAGAGCTTCAATCAAACTTTGCACAATTTCATTGCTTATAAATACATATTTTCCCCCTTGGTGTACGAGCCCTTTTTGTGTGCATTTTGTAGTAAAAATTTGGTTTTCAGTTACATTTAAATTGCATTTTGTGTGTCTTAGTACTTTGGCAAGATTTTGCTGTGCCTCTCCCTCCTTTTTTGTTTTCTAATTGATTTATTATAGACTCCTCCATGTGGATGAGAATTGCTCAGGGCCGCCACACCTGGGCCTGATTGAGTAATGAGCTACATGCACCACATAAAAAGGAGTTTCCCGCTCACTTCAGGGCCTGCAAAGCACTTTGCCTTGAACCATATGCCCAGTAGGAAAGCGATGGGGGTTGAGCTGTGGTTGAGCTGTATACCAAGAGAGAGCTGAAGGTTTTCCGTTGTGACGGGAGTAGAACAGAGTCGAGTTTGGGGGTCATTTTTCTGTGTCTGGCCACTGCTCATGCTCTCAAAATGTTGGCGCGTGGAGATTACACGTTTCCGAGGTGAGCAGGACAATTATGAGATGGAGTTACGTTGGGATGCCACCGGGCTGCAAGCGAAGTTGGGAGAAGATGAGTATTGGGACAGGGACACAGAAAGGTGAATTTCTGAGGAGGAATGAAAAAAGAGGAAGAAGAGGGGAAAAAAGAGGAAGAAGAGGTTGAAGAGAATGAGGAAAGCAGAGGCTGGATTTGAATTTGAGGAAGATGGCGATAAAAGTGGAGATGGGGTGTCGAAGAAGATTGGTGTCAAGTGCAAACAGAGTGAGCTGTGCGCCAGTCCGAGTTCAGGAGGTGAAATGGAAGTGAATGAGGGCGAGTTAAGTGAGGTGGAAGGTGTGGTGAAGACCTCAGAACCCGAGCCTAGCATCAATGGACATGATCAAGAAGAATCTGGTCCAGTAGGAGTGACATTTTTGGAGAAAGTGGATCCTTGCTTTTTAGTGGTTCCATTTGTGGTTTCAGGGTGGGTGGGAAAGGAGTTGGGTGCAGTTGAATCAGTGAAGTTAAGCTGTAGTGGACTTGTGATATTTGTTTGTGATGCCCGGCGTTCGGTGGGGAGCATGGTGTAACAAAGGAGTCACTGTCAGTCCTTTTGAGTTTTGAGTCAGAGTCTTTACCCGACAAAGTCATATTAGGATATATCAGTTATCCTGTTAGAGCTTTTGTGCCAAATCCGTTGCGCTGTTTCAGATGCAACGTTTATGGTCATGTCGCAGCAGTTTGTAGGAGTGAGATTCCAAGATGTGGGAAGTGTGTAGGAGGGCATGGGATAGAGGATTGTGTCGTTTCGGTGGATAAAGTTGTGTGTGTCAACTGTATTGGTGCCCATGTTGCTGGGGATCAGAAGTGTCCGGTGTGAGAGAGGCCGGTTGAGGTGGCTAGAGTCAGAGTAGTGCAGAATGTGTTGTATGCTGAGGCAGTGAAGAAAGTAGAGGAGGATGGGTCAACGGTGAGGGATCCTGAGAGGCCAACAAGTGATATATGCTTCATAAGGTTGGCTTCTTAGCGTTCATAGCAATAGTTATCAACTGTACTAAAAAAATGGAACGTAAATCACAGAAAATAGATGTTGTGGTGGCAGCTGCAGAGAAGCATTTGGATATACAAGATTTCACTTCAGAAGAGTTACAGGGTGTGTTGAGTGGTGGTGTCTCATCCTCCCAGGTCGTTGGCATGGTGCAGGAGCAGATAGGGTCAAAGTAGTGGAATGGGTTAATGGGTTTTTAATTATTTGGAAGGGTGTTTTTATCACAAAGTATAATGGATTTATATTATAGTCCAGTTGTGGGCGGTAATGCAACATATTGGATGCCAACCGAAGAAGAAGAACAAGAAGAAGACTTCAGGGCCTGCTGTTGGAAGAAGACCTGCACGACTACCGTACTGCTGCTGCCACTCCCATGTGCGACCACTAGTGATGGGGAAACACAGCTTCCTGAAGCATTGAGGCTCTCCAGCCAATTGTGTTGAAAATAGGTTCATTACTTGAGGCTTTGATCAGCGGTGTACGCTAGTGGCACCTGCTGGTCAAAATAATTTAGAGCAGCCAAATTATTATAGATGATGTCCCACATGCCAAAACGTGTGCGCAGTGTAGCCTTTTTGTCTTCTACCCGAAACCAATACCAAACCAATCAGGTGGTTGTTTGACGAAAACAAAGATTCGGACGTCATTGATCACGTGTTTTGGCACACTGCTTTGAAGTACACTGCTTAGCGATTTTGACGCATGCCTTGGAGTTCCGGTATCAAACCTAACATCACTAGCGACCACCATTACACCCCCACCGACTACCTGAAGCCAGAGGAGGAGCTATGTCTACAATGTTCTCTAATCCCCAGATAAGGGACAGTTGACTCCCTAGCATTGAATGAGTGTGGTTAAATCATTATTTCAGAACGCTCCCTCCTTCCCCTTGCTTTCTTCTCGCCTCTGTGTGGCCAGCGTTGGATCGGCGTGGGTGCAACCAATGAGCGACGAGAGACGATGACTGGCAACCATTGTACGATGAGCAACGAGTGACTAATGAGAGAATGACAGGTGTTGGCCATCTTGTGACGCCCTCCAGCAGGAAGGACAGTATCAGTGCGAATGGTGTAAACCCTGAGACTGATCATGCATTCTGTTGTTTGCATTTAGATTCTCCACTCAACATATTTACCTAGGTTTGATAATGTGATGAATGTTATCAATCTATACATGAGCCCCTGTCCTTGCCCTTGATGACAGTAATGGTTTAATCAACCCACACATTTGTCATTTTCACTTTTTATTCATGCACTCTATTGCACCCTGCATATTTTGGGTGAGCATCTGAGCCTCCAAATTTTCAAATGTGTGGTAATCTAACCGTTCTATAACACTGATATTTAGAAATTAAAAACCTTAAACTTTCACTTTGTCTGTGTGGTGGCCTGGGAAGTAGAAGCCTGTTTGTGACATACACACACACACACAGCACATTGTACATTCCTCATGCTCCTCCTGTTTCTTTCTCCAGAACATTGAAAACATACATTCACTGTTTCCACATCACTTCATTCCAGCAAAATGTCTCTTCCCATTCGGCCACTTTCCCCTTCTTCCTCTCCACACACGTTCTCTCTCTCTCTCTGAATTTATTTGCACAGTCCAGGACAGAGCACCCAGCCCAGCAGGCCATGTAGAAAAGAGCAGGTCAGCATGGGCCTATCAAGGATATCTCCGGATAACCCGGGTTAATATGAACCAAAAGAAACCAATATGAGCCAATACTGGGCACCAAGGTATAAACACAGAGCAACATCTGCCATCCACTGGCAAGTGGGTTAATGTTTGGCTTGGAATGTTTATTCCTTATTTTACCAGGTGAGTTGACTGAGAATACAGTGGGGAGAACAACTATTTGATACACCTCCGATTTTGCAGGTTTTCATACTTACAAAGCATGTAGAGGTCTGTAATTTTTATCATAGGTACACTTCAACTGTGAGAGACGGAATCTAAAACAAAAATCCAGAAAATCGCATTGTATGATTTTTAAGTAATTAATTTGCATTTTATTGCATGACATAAGTATTTGATACATCAGAAAAGCAGAACTTAATATTTGGTACAAAAACCTTTGTTTGCAATTACAGAGATCATACGTTTCCTGTAGGTCTTGACCAGGTTTGCACACACTGCAGCAGGGATTTTGGCCCACTCCTCCATACAGACCTTCTCCAGATCCTTCAGGTTTCGGGGGTGTCACTGGGCAATACGGACTTTCAGCTCCCTCCAAAGATTTTCTATTGGGTTCAAGTCTGGAGACTGGCTAGGCCACTCCAGGACCTTGAGATGCTTCTTACGGAGCCACTCCTTAGTTGCCATGGCTGTGTGTTTCGGGTTGTTGTCATGCTTGAAGACCCAGCCACGACCCATCTTCAATGCTCTTATTGAGGGAAGGAGGTTGTTGACCAAGATCTCGCGATACATGGCCCCATCCATCCTCCCCTCAATACGTACAGTCGTCCTGTCCCCTTTGCAGAAAAGCATCCCCAAATAATGATGTTTCCACCTCTATGCTTCACGGTTGGGATGGTGTTCTTGGGGTTGTACTCATCCTTCTTCTTCCTCCAAACATGGCGAGTGGAGTTTAGACCAAAAAGCTATATTTTTGTCTCATCAGACCACATGACTTTCTCCCATTCCTCCTCTGGATCATCCAGATGGTCATTGGCAAACTTCAGATGGGCCTGGACATGCGCTGGCTTGAGCAGGGGAACCTTGCGTGAGCTGCAGGATTTTAATCCATGATGGCGTAGTGTGTTACTAATGGTTTTCTTTGAGACTGTGGTCCCAGCTCTCTTCAGGTCATTGACCAGGTCCTGCCGTGTAGTTCTGGGCTGATCCCTCACCTTCCTCATGATCATTGATGCCCCATGAGGTGAGATCTTGCATGGAGCCCCAGACCGAGGGTGATTGACCGTCATCTTGAACTTCTTCCATTTTATAATAATTGCGCCAACAGTTGTTGCCTTCTCACCAAGCAGTGTATCAAATACTTGTTCTCCCCACTGTACATTCTCATTTACAGCAACGATCTGGGGAAAGTTACAAAACATATTAAAATACATAGTTAACATACAAAATATATAAGCAAGCAAACACAAAAAAAAGAACAAAACAACAAGATCAAGCATAGAATCATAAAAAAACGCATTCTTCATTAAAAAGGTCCTCACCAGTTCATCCAATTTCAGCAAACTCTGTAGACCATTTCACAAGCAAGGTGCAAAATTGTCACGCCCTGGCTCTGGGGACGCTGTTATGTTGAGCCAGGGTGTGTAGATCAATGTGTTTTGTGTCTATGGGTGCTATTTCTATGTTGGCCAGAGTGGCTCCCAATCAGAGGCAACGAGTGTCAGGTGTTGCTGGCTGTCTCTGATTGGGAGCCATATTTAAACAGTCTGTGTTTCATTCGTGTTTGTGGGATTTTGTTTCTAGTCTGTTTATGGTAGACCGTGAACTGTCACGTATCGTTTGTTGTTTTGATCGTGTCTCGTAATAAAGAGTATGTTTGCCTGCAACGCTGCGCCTTGGTCCTCATCTGTTCTAGACGATCCTGACAGAAAATCCCACCACAACTGGACCAAGCAGCGAGTCGAGGAGCCATCGCCAGGGAAATCCCTAGCAGATCTCCGTGGCAGCCTCGACTGGGTCAAGCCGAGTGAAGAGCAGAGAGAGTGGACTTGGGAACAATGGAGGAAGAGCTTCGACTGGGTCAAGCCAATTGAGGAGCTGAATAGCGGGAGTTGGAGGCAGAAGAGCGAGAGTTGGGCGAGAACTATAGAGGCCTGGCCCACGGGGAGGAGAGACCCCCAGAAAATGTTTAGGGGGGGGCTCACGACGTCGGGGAAGCAGGAGGCCGCCAGGTTATGGGGGCCACTGGTAGAAGAGGGGATGGAAGGTGTAGAGGCACGGCGAGAGGTACTGGGGTGTGTTACCAGTCCGGTCCAGCCCGTTCCAGATCCCGGTGTAGGGCCAGTGGTGTGTGTCCCCAGTACGGTCCGGTCTGTTCCTGCTCCCCGCACCAAGTCAGTGGTGCGCTTCGTCAGCCCGGCTCGGCCCGTTCCTGCTCCCCGCACCAAGTCAGTGGTGCGCTTCGTCAGCCCGGTTCGGCCCGTTCCTGCTCCCCGCACCAAGTCAGTGGTGCGCTTCGTCAGCCCGGCTCGGCCCGTTACTGCTCCTCGCACCAAGTCAGTGGTGCGCTTCGTCAGCCCGGCTCGGCCCGTTCCTGCTCCCCGCACCAAGTCAGTGGTGCGCTTCGTCAGCCAGGCTCGGCCCGTTCCTGCTCCCCGCACCAAGTCAGTGGTGCGCTTCGTCAGCCCGGCTCGGCCCGTTCCTGCTCCTCGCACCAAGTCAGTGGTGCGCTTCGTCAGCCCGGCTCGGCCCGTTCCTGCTCCCCGCACCAAGTCAGTGGTGCGCTTCGTCAGCCCGGCTCGGCCTGTTCCTGCTCCCCGCACCAAGTCAGTGGTGCGTTTCGTCGGCCCGGTTCGGCTCACTCCTGCTCCTCACACCAAGCCAGTGGTGTGCGTTGTCAGTCCAGCACGGCCCGTGCCTGTTCTCCACACCAAGCCAGTGGCGGGCGTCGTCAGTCCGGCACGGCCCGTGCCTGTTCCACTGGTGCCTGGTTCGGCACTGGTCAGATGTTTGACGCCGGGGCTAGAGCAATCCGCTCCATCAGTGTGCAGTCCAGCTCCGGCCAGCGGGGCCAGACCGGACCAGGGTTACTTTGGGGGGTTGGAGAGGGAGCGGGGATCAGGCCCGGAGCCGGATCCGCCGCCTAGGCGGAGTGCCCACCCGGTCCCTCCCCTGTGGTATTTGGTTGACGCGGTCGGAGTCCGCGCCTTTAGGGGGGGGTACTGTCACGCCCTGGCTCTGGGGACGCTGTTATGTTGAGCCAAGGTGTGTAGATCAATGTGTTTTGTGTCTATGGGTGCTATTTCTATGTTGGCCAGAGTGGCTCCCAATCAGAGGCAACGAGTGTCAGGTGTTGCTGGCTGTCTCTGATTGGGAGCCATATTTAAACAGTCTGTGTTTCATTCGTGTTTGTGGGATTTTGTTTCTAGTCTGTTTATGGTAGACCGTGAACTGTCACGTATCGTTTGTTGTTTTGATCGTGTCTCGTAATAAAGAGTATGTTTGCCTGCAACGCTGCGCCTTGGTCCTCATCTGTTCTAGACGATCCTGACAAAAATAGTTAGCCATCCCTGAGACCGTGTCTGATATATTGTATTTCTGTAGGATAACAGAAGTGAGTTTAAGCAAGAGGGCTTTATAAACAAAAAGCGTGCAATGCATCAATCTACAGTGCTTATCATAAGTATTCACCCCCCTTGGATTTCTTCACATTCTATTGTGTTACTGCATCTACTTTATTTTTTCCGATATAAATAACATTTTCCATGCACTATAATTTAAGAGCTATTGATAAGAGCTAGGTAAATGAGTAATCCGTTTGGAGAAGGGGATTGTAAATACACATGACAATGGTTTTAGATGATTTTTCCTCGAGAAGAGTGTAAAATCCCTCGAGAAGAGTGTAAAACCAGCCACATGGACGCAAATTGAAAATCATATCAACATGACCTGTATTGTAGCCCATTTTCCACAGTGAAGTAGGCTATAAATGCCGTTATTCAGAATTGTTATTGTTTGCCCTCATAATTTGCGTGGATGAAATTTGGAGATCCAAGCTATAGGCTTCTGTAGGGACGAACCTGCCAAGTTGATGTATGCGCTTTAGAATATTTTAATTATATGCCCGGGGTTTTTCCGTTTTATTTGACAATTTGTGTCATGTTAAATATTAGCCACTATCGGGAGCCACCGTAAGGAATACCCACATACATTTATAACTGTCACTTCAGTGTTAGTTTCCTTTAATTTGTAGCCTACATTTTGCATCATGCGATTCCATTCTGTTTATCTTTCTTTCCTCTGTCATGTCTGTGTAGTTGTTCCTGAGGGTCGCTAGCATTAGTGGATCATATTAGGCTAAGGTTGTGCAATAATTTGGGACATGTAGCCTATTTGTATCATTATGGAACTGAGACCACAAGTAGCAGTTTAAACCTGGAGCCTGGGGCGTGGTTCTCAATGAATGGACGTTGTCATACAGTTCCATGAAAAGTGAGGATTAGAGTAGATTTATAGGACTATTGTTCAATCCCTATTTTCCACCTTCTGAAATTTCATGGGTTGAACTTGAATATGGCAACTTTCAGGATGAATCAAACCACTATATGTTTTATTCATCAGGGATGTAGCTCAGTTGGTAGAGCATGGCGTTTGCAACGCCAGGGTTGTGGGTTCGATTCACATGTATGAAGAAAAAAAATAAAAAATAATAATAATATGTATGCACTAACTGTAAATCGCTCTGGATAAGAGCGTCTGCTAAATGACTAAAATGTAAATGTAATATATTTCGTGCGTAAAGGCTCACCAAACCAGTTTTGTATGATTCATACACACTTTCCTAAACCAAAAATGTGGCTAAATAAGTATTTTTCAATTTACCAGTTGGTGCTGAAACAGAGACGAATATCTCGGCGCTGAACATTTCTCTCGCCCAGGGGGGTGGAGAGTTGGGAAAAGCCGATCTGTCCCACTTCTCGGAGCAGGTGGCTTGTTCAACACTTCACCACAGAGACTGGGCCAAGGTGGTTAGGCAAAAGGGCCTGAAGGAGCTGTGACCTGGGCGGTTCTTTCCCACCTTGGAGGATCCGCTCCGCCTGGCAAATAGCATTGCACTGCTTAAAGTGGACTGTCCGCCCCCAGGAGCCCGCTCTGGTCCTGGACACCCTGACGCAAGGCAAGTGATCGCCAACATCAAACAGCAGGGGCGACAACATCAGTCCCTCAACCCATGTCCACCCGTCTGGTCCACCTTCAGCTGGCAGCCAGACCGTGCCCTCGTCACCCCCCGCAACACCCCCTTTATCCAAGGCACCCCTCCACCCCCCCTCGCTGCACCATGCACCTGGAAATCCACGGCCTCCACCTCCCAAGTTAGTCATCGTAGGGACTTCCATTGTAAGGGATTTTACACTTATCCAGAGCGATTTACAGGAGCAATTAGGGTTAAGTGCCTTGCTCAAGGGCACACCGGCAGATTTTTCATCTAGGCGGCTCAGGGATTGAATCACTCTTAACCACTAGGCTACCTGCCACCCCATGTGGTGTTTGTGGTGGTTGATGGTGCAAAGACATTCTGCTTCACTGGTGTTGCAGACTCTGGGGCCTTTCAGAACAGGTGTACAGTGTGGGAAAAAAGTATTTGATCCCCTGCTGATTTTATACGTTTTCCCACTGACAAAGAAATGATCAGTCTATAATTTGAATGGTAGGTTTATTTGAACAGTGAGAGACAGAATAACAACAAAAAAATCCAGAAAAATTGATTTGCATTTTAATGAGGGAAATACGTATTTGACCCCCTCTCAATCAGAAAGATTTCTGGCTCTCAGGTGTCTTTTATACAGGTAACGAGCTGAGATTAGGAGCACACTCTTAAAGGGAGTGCTCCTAATCTCAGTTTGTTACCTGTATAAAAGACACCTTTCCACAGAAGCAATCAATCAATCAGATTCCAAACTCTCCAGCATGGCCAAGACCAAAGAGATATCCAAGGATGTCAGGGACAAGATTGTAGACCTACACAAGGCTGGAATGGGCTACAAGACCATCGCCAAGCAGCTTGGTGAGAAGGTGACAACAGTTGGTGCGATTATTCGCAAATGGAAGAAACACAAAATAACTGTCAATCTCCCTCGGGCTGGGGCTCCATGCAAGATCTCACCTCGTGGAGTTGCAATTACATTTTACATTTTAGTCATTTAGGAGATGCTCTTATCCAGAGCGACTTACAGTTAGTTCATACATTCTTTTTTCATACCCCCTGTGGGAATCGAACCCACAACCCTGGCGTTGCAAACGCCATGCTCTATCAACTGAGCTACATCCCTGCAATGATCATGAGAACGGTGAGAAATCAGCCCAGAACTACACGGGAGGATCTTGTCAATGATCTCAAGGCAGCTGGGACCATAGTCACCAAGAAAACAATTGGTAACACACTACGCCGTGAAGGACTGAAATCCTGCAGCGCCCACAAGGTCCCCCTGCTCAAGAAGCACATATACAGGCCTGTCTGAAGTTTGCCAATGAACATCTGAATGATTCAGAGGAGAACTGGGTGAAAGTGTTGTGGTCAGATGAGACCAAAATCGAGCTCTTTGGCATCAACTCAACTCGCCGTGTTTGGAGGAGGAGGAATGCTGCCTATGACCCCAAGAACACCATCCCCACTGTCAAACATGGAGGTGGAAACATTATGCTTTAGGGGTGATTTTCTGCTAAGAATACAGGACAACTACACTGCATCAAAGGGACGATGGACGAGGCCATGTACCGTCAAATCTTGGGTGAGAACCTCCTTCCCTCAGCCAGGGCATTGAAAATGGGTCGTGGATGGGTATTCCAGCATGACAACGACCCAAAACACACGGCCAAGGCAACAAAGGAGTGGCTCAAAAAGAAGCACATTAAGGTCCTGGAGTGGCCTAGCCAGTCTCCAGACCTTAATCCCATAGAAAATATGTGGAGGGAGCTGAAGGTTCGAGTTGCCAAACGTCAGCCTCGAAACCTTAATGAGTTGGAGAAGATCTGCAAAGGGGAGTGGGACAAAATCCCTCCTGAGATGTGTGCAAACCTGGTGGCCAACTACAAGAAACTTCTGACCTCTGTGATTGCCAACAAGGGTTTTGCCACCAAGTACTAAGTCATGTTTTGCAGAGGGGTCAAATACTTATTTCCCTCATTAAAATGTAAAACAATTTATAACATTTTTGACATGCGTTTTTCTGGATTTTTTTGTTGTTATTCTGTCTCTCACTGTTCAAATAAGCCTACCATTTAAAATGATAGACTGATCATGTCTTTGTCAGTGGGCAAACGTACAAAATCAGCAGGGGATCAAATACTTTTTTCCCTCACTGTATAAACCGGATTGCCATTGTATTACATTACATTTTTGTCAAGCAATTATTATTTTATCAAACAATTATTGTGGTTCATCCTATATTCTCCCTAACATCCTTACCCCCCTTGCAACATATGTGGGATAAACACACACACACACATACTCTAACACACTCAATGTCTTTCCTCCACAATCAACCATAAAATCAGATGCTCAACGGTTGTTACATCCCAGAGCCCAACTCAAGAAAGGATCTGATTTACGAATGCATATACGAATGCATATACAGTTACAGCTGTTTGAGAAAGCATTCAAGATTGAGCAAAAATTGACAACAATTAGAGATTTGATTAATCTATTTAATCTATGTCAAGTCAAGGTGATGGAGATCAGATCCACCCTCTTCACCTGAGACACAAACACTCTGGTCACCCGTTGTAACCATTTTTCCCAAGCATCTCCGTGCAGTCAGACCTTTGATTATTTTGTGCCACCTGGGCCACAATGATAAACCCTGTCTCCCGAGTGGCGCAGTGGTCTAAGGCACTGCATCACAGTGCTAGCTGTGCCACTAGAGATCCTGGTTTGAATCCAGGCTCTGTTGTAGCCGGCCACGACTGGGAGACCCATGGGGCGGCGCACAATTGGCCCAGCATCGTCCAGGGTAGGGGAGGGAATGGCCGGCAGGGATGTAGCTCAGTTGGTAGAGCATGGTGTTTGCAACGCCAGGGTTGTGTGTTTGATTCCCAAGGGGGGCCGATATAAATAATGTATGCACTCACTAACTGTAAGTCGCTCTGGATAAGAGCGTCTGCTAAATGACGTAAATGTAAATGATTGTCCGAGTGTGACTCCCTCCCCATGGGTTACTGCAGCCAATGTTGCCAGCACTGCCACTACCTGGGTGGGGGTACCCCACCGGAATCCCCACCGGCTAGGTACAAGGTCGTCAAGGTTCTCATTAGCATCTTTGAGAATTTCCTTGTATATTATGCTCTCCCATCAGGGGGCTCTGGCTTTGTAGGACCAACCCTGCCAGGCAGGCTCAGAATCTTGAGGGGGCGGTGCTGCTCAAGTAGGTCTCTGACCGCATTTATTTTTCTGTTTTGGCTACATATAGTCAACTCACAGCAGGTCCATAAAACAGATGGGGATTCTCTTTGGTGTATGGGTCGCTCAGGTGGGTGTCTAGGATATAAGGTTGGGGATCGTTCCATCATGATGGGACAATAACATTTTTTTTATTAGATGTATACTATATTTTAAAATGTATGTCCCTCATCTGCACAAAATTGAAAGCTCTCTCTCACAACCCGTGCTCACAGACACATGTTGGTTCTGGGATATGCAACCATTTTCTTTCTCAATCACTTAAAGCCACACTTATTCAAACACAAAAACGCACACCACACCTTCCATCACAATTCATCCACACATACCCACATACTGTGCCTTCTATGTCTTCTGTTAGCTATGTTTTTATCTCCACTATGTTGATTGAGTACTTGTGTTCTAATTAGTTGTATTTGAAGATGTATTATTTTGCTTGTTGTCTTTTCTTGTAATACCGTCTTTTCCCTTTATAAAATACTATACCTACTATAAATGTGCTTTATTATTACAATCCCTACTATGGCTAGTATTGGGTGTTCCATTATTCACTCTATTAGAACTTTCAGAATAGCCATGGAGTAGTCTTTGTGTCGCGGAACATTTGGTTGTCAATATACAGTTTATTGACAACAAGAGCAACACGCTTCCCTTTTGATCTATTTTCCTTGAAGATTGGGTACAGAACTTTGCGCCGTTCTGCAATCTCCCTCGGACTGATCATTCATGCCTATTTTCGTGCCAGGAAGTCTTTTACCTAGGCTTTTAACCATTACTTTATCCTTAAAAAAAGCAAATTTGGCAACGATTGGACGCTCATATCTCTGTCCTCTTTGTCCGAAATTGTGTACACGTTCGAGTTGGATTTTGTCGACAGCCTCGAGTGGAATTTGATGCGCTGTAAAAAAGACGTCCTTCACAATTTTTCTGTAATCTCTCCCTCGTTTACCTGGATACCCGTAAGTACTAGATTTTCTCTCATCGATCTAGTTTGTATGTCTAGTAAGGCTTCTCTCAGAAAGTTGTTCTCCTCTTTAAGTTCCTTAACGTCCGTTTCCATCCTAGTGACTGTCCCTTTTAGTTTTTTTGTATCGTTCTCCATTATCGCAGCTTTTCCGTCACTCATTTCAAGACTCGCCTTCAACTCTTTTACATCATTACTGACCAACTCTAGTATGCCCAGTTTGTCATTTATCAACTTCAACAAGTCGCTTTCCAGACTTACCAGTCCCAGTGGTGAAAAGCATAAATCATCTGTATCAGTCGAGGAGTTGCGTTTTCTCTTGGAGATTGATTCTCCTCGTTTATCTTCCGTCATGTTTGTGTGTTGCGTGTTGTAATATTTGTCGATAAATGTCTCTAGCCTTATAATTTGTTATAATTTGATTTGTGTTATTTTCCAGATTGAATGTTGTTACCCTCGAATATATTAAATGTTAATATTTAGTATAACTTACTGCTATTGAATATTATTAGTCTGTCAAACGTTTTGGGTAGCCTTCCACAAGCTTCCCACAATAAATTGGGTGAATTTTGGCCCATTCCTCCTGACAGAGCTGGTGTAACTGAGTCAGGTTTGTAGGCCTCCTTGCTCGCACACACTTTTTCAGTTCTGCCCACAAATGTTATATAGGATTGAGGTCAGGGCTTTGTGATGGCCACTCCAATACCTTGACTTTGTTATCCTTAAGCCTTTTTGCCACAACTTTGGAAATGTGCTTGGGGTCATTGTCCATTTGGAAGACCCATTTGCGACCAAGCTTTAACTTCCTGACTGATGTCTTGAGATGTTGCGTCAATATATCCACATAATTTTCCTTCCTCATGATGCCATCTATTTTGTGAAGTGCACCAGTTCCTCCTGCAGCAAAGCACCCCCAGAGCATGATGCTGCCACCCCTGTACTTACAAAAAACAAATATATATTTCACCTTTATTTAACCAGGTAAGCCAGTTGAGAACAAGTTCTCTTTTACAACTGCGACCTGGCCAAGATAAAGCAAAGCAATGCGATAAAAACAACTTCCTGACTGATGTCTTGAGATGTTGCGTCAATATATCCACATAATTTTCCTTCCTCATGATGCCATCTATTTTGTGAAGTGCACCAGTCCCTCCTGCAGTAAAGCACACCCACAGCATGATGCTGCCCCCCCCGTGCTTCACGGTTGGGATGGTGTTCTTCAGCTTGCAAGTCTTCCCTTTTTTCCTCCAAACATAACGATGGTCATTATGGCCAAAGAGTTCTATTTTTGTTTAATCAGACCAGAGGACATTTCTCCAAAAAGTACCATCTTTGGCCCCATGTCCAGTTGCAAACCGTTGTCTGGCTTTTTTATGGCGGTTTTGAAGCAGTGGCCTCTTCCTTGCTGAGCGGCCTTTCAGGTTATGTCGATATAGGACTCGTTTTACTGTGGATATAGATACTTTTGTACCTGTTTCCTCCAGCATTTTCACAGGGTCCTTTGCTGTTGCTCTGGGATTGATTTGCACTTTTTGCACCAAAGTACGTTCATCTCTAGGAGACAGAACACGTTTCCTTCCTGAGCGGTATGATGACTGTGTGGTCCCATGGTGTTTATACTTGTGTACTATTGTTTGTACAGATGAACGTGGTACCTTCAGGCATTTGGAAATTGCTCCCAAGGATGAACCAGACTTGTTTAGGTCTAAAATTATTTTTCTGTGGTCTTGTCTGATTTCTTTTGATTTTACCATGATGTCAAGCAAAGAGGCACTGAGTTTGAAGGTAGGCCTTGAAATACATCCACAGGTACACCTCCAATTGACTCAAATGATGTCAATTAGCCTATCAGAATCTTCTAAAGCCATGACATCATTTTCTGGAATTTTCCAAGCTGTTTAAAGGCACAGTCAACTTAGTGTATGTAAACTTCTGACCCACTGGAATTGTGATACAGTGAATTATAATTTAAATAATCTGTCTGTAAACAATTGTTGGAAAAATGACTTGTGTCATGCACAAAGTAGATGTCCAAACCGACTTGCCAAAACTATAGTTTGTTAAAAATAAATTGTGGAGT
The DNA here is from genome assembly GCF_964263955.1 of Coregonus lavaretus. Classification (NCBI taxonomy): domain Eukaryota; kingdom Metazoa; phylum Chordata; class Actinopteri; order Salmoniformes; family Salmonidae; genus Coregonus; species Coregonus lavaretus. The sequence goes on along the minus strand of NC_140013.1, from coordinate 753,899 downwards.
GGTTTAAAAAACGAGTTTTAATGACTCCAACCTAAGTGTATGTCAACTTCCGACTTCAACTGTACATGGCAGACCAATCCGAACTCATCTCTCGCATGTCGAGCCCCTACTTTCAAATGTCTCTCCGGTGAAGTAGTGACGCGCGACATTCACCTAGTTTCCTGAAACGAGTCACATATTGTCACCCATCAGATTGTTCTTTATTTAATCTTGTCTTTACATACGGTTTACTAAATAATATATGTGTGAAATTTGTTTGGAATTAAAATGGATCATTATCATGCACCTGTCTCGAAACAGGAGCAGGGGGAAAAAATACTGACATGTTGCGCAACATGAGCTCATGGGCTCTCATTAAGTGTTTGATTAGATTTTCGAATAGCATTTACATTGTCAGAGTTATTAGCGGGACAATAGAGTGCTGAATACCAGGCAATTAGCAGGTTTGGTAGGCTACTAATGACCATCAGCAGCATCAGAGCTTGGAGAAGCCTAATTACCGTGACTAAACAGTCACGTGGAATTTGACTGCTATCATGACTCGCACCGTAACAGCCCTAAGGTCAGGTCCAATATTGGCTGGGCATCCAAGAGGGAAAGAGGATGGGCCATCCTAGAAAGGGTTTAGAGTAATATAATGTATGCCATTTATCCAAAGCGACTTACAGTCATGCGTGCATACATTTTTACGTATGGGTGGTCCCGGGAATCTAACCCACTATCCTGGTGTTGCAATGCTCTAGCAAGATGCATGACAAGGTTATAAATGCTTTGTGAAGCCTCAATTTAATATGATTTATAAAGCCTTTATTAAGCTGTGCTTACGCCACCTTTTATAAATAACAGGTTTATGTCATATTTAACATAGTGGGTTATGTCACATTTATGAACCCTTTATAGAGCATGACATAAAGTTATAGATGCTTTGTTACACATTGATGTAGCGCTTATGAAAGCATTATGAACGCTTTATGAAGCCTTTATAAGCTGAATGTCATTTAAAGGTTGATGTGGTGTTTTGTTAAACGCATGCAAGTTCTTCGGGTGTTATAGAAACGATGCATCGTTAAAACACTTGTAAACTTAAGTTCCATCGCTATCGGGAAACCGGGCCCTGGTTATTACTTCATAGGCAAGGCTATTTGCATTCATGCAAAACATATGGATTCTGCCTTTAAAGAGGAGTGGGGCGGGGGGGGGGGGGGGTGAATTTCAACAGATAAGCACATACCAGTTCCTGTAAGTGACTCTCAAAGTACTGAATAAGTTGGCTGAGGGAGAATTTGCAAAGAAATCCCTCCCAAAATCCAGGGGAGTCACCCGAGACCCCCCTTCAGTTTTTTACTTGTTTTTACTTTTGGACGTCTTTTTTTGTTCCTTTCCGGACTGGATGTCTTTTTTTGGAGCGGTCCAGACTAGCCTTGATTTCAGCGTCCACGGACAGGACTCCCTAAAAACACATCACTTCGATACAAGTTACTTTTCGTAGCAGGTTAGGAGAGCATTTTCACTAAGCCTAACCCATTTCCCAACCTTAACCTAATTCTCTTAAGCTGCTACATTAAATCTCCTAACCTTCTGCGTTAATTCTCCTAACCTGCTGGGTAAGTTCTCCTAACTGCCACGAAAAAGTAGTAGCTTTATCAAAGTGGTGTGTTTTTAGGGAATCTCGTCCACGGACATTGATTTTTGGTCTGATCCGGACCAAATCTGAACCAATCATAGACATCTATGTTTCACAAGTTTGGACAGCACAGTACAGTACAGTAGAGTAGTCGTTCTCAAACCTCTGCATTGGCACACCTAATTCAACTTGTCAACTAATCTTTAAGCTCTACAACTAAATTGTTTAACGTCCGAAATAAAAGGAGATGTTTGAGAACCACTGCAGTAGAGCACAGCAGAGTTCATTACAGTAAAGTTAAAAAAAAGTTGAGAAAGTATTTTCAACATTCATTCAGAGTAGAAAATGCACCTGATTTCAGCATCTGGAAAATCCGTTACTTGACACTGTTGATCATTCATAAAATGGCATGAGGAAAATTGCATTAACAGAGGAGGGTGTACTGAATTAATGCATCATAAGGTAAGGGCTGGATTTTGTTCTGGATGCTCGAACAGCGATGTGTCTGTCTCGTGTGTTGATCTAGCTAGTTAGCTAGCTAGCATGTGTACACTGTAATGCACAGCCGATGCGCTACTTAATAATAAATAATACAATATGCCATTTAGCAGACGCTTTTATCCAAAGCGACTTACAGTCATGCGTGCATACATTTTTGTGTATGGGTGGTCCCGAGGATCGAACCCACTACCTTGGCGTTACAAGCGCCGTGCTCTACCAGCTGAGCTACAGAGGACCCCCCCCCTTGATGTGCATTGGCCGGGTTTAGATTCAGCATAGCTCACTGTTTCTTAGCAAGACAATTCATTTTATCAGCTACAGTTTGTTGTGAGATGCTAGTCTTGGTCTAGCTAGCAGTATTTGTGCTGAAACTGACATCTGGCTGCACACTTAGCTATCTAGCCAGTTTGACTGTGTCATGCCGGAGTAGCTAGATGAGCAATGCTCATTGCATGTATTATAAATTAGCAGTGTGGCAGTTTCCTAAAGTTTGGTGTTGACTATGAACTTTACTTAGCTAGCTATGCTTTATGGAAGAATGTAGCTAGCTAGGATATATTGTTAACATTGAGTTGTAGTGCATGATCTACACAGCTATTGTAAAGTCTCATTGGCTTGTAGCTACTAGCTAGTTGGCTAGCTAACTGGCTATAATAGCAGCCAAGGACGTTCGCCAGCGTAGAAGGATAACTTTTATACTATTCCAGGTATTCCTTAAAGAGGTAGGGTTTCAAGTGTCTCCGGAAGGTGGTCAGTGACTCCTCTGTCCTGGCATCGTGGGGGAGCTTGTTCCACCATTGGGGTGCCAGAGCAGCGAATAGCTTTGACTGGGCTGAGCGGGAACTGTGCTTCCATAGAGGTAGGGGGGCTAGCAGGCCTGAGGTGGATGAACGTAGTGCCCTCATTTGGGTGTAGGGTCTGATCAGAGCCTGAAGGTAAGGAGGTGCTGTTCCCCTCACAGCTCCGTAGGCAAGCACCATTGTCACGATCGTCCAATGAGGGAGACCAAAGCGCAGCGCGTTGAGCGAACATGACTTTATTAAATTAAAGTACTCACTACAACAAAACAACAAACAACGACGAAACGTGAAGTCCTCCGTTACAATGACTGACAAGGAACAAAAACCCACAACACTAAGGTGAACACTGACAGTTTAAATATGGCTCCCAATCAGAGATAACGAGCCGACAGCTGACACTCGTTACCACTGATTGGGAGTCACACGACCAAACAATGAAACACAACCAATACAACACAACCAAATGAACACACCCTGGCTCAAAATACACAGTCCCGGAGCCAGAGCGTGACAGTACCCCCCCCTAAAGGCGCGGACTCCGACCGCGCCTACACCCCAAATAGGGAAGGGCTGGGTGGGTATTGCTCCTCGGAGGCGGCTCCGGCTCCGGGCTTGACCACCACCCTACTACACTCCCCCCGTCGTGCCCCCAGTCCGATCTGACCCAGTTAGCTGGATCAGGACTGCCGACGCGCACCCCTGGCTTGGCGCGTGAGGCAGGAATGGACCGGACCTGGCAGACGATACGCACCCTTTGCATGGTGCGTGGAGCCGGAACAGGCCTCACCAGGCTGAAGACTCGCATCCCTGGCTTGGTGCGAGTAGCAGGAATGGGCTGAATCCGGCTGACGACTCGCACCCTTGGCTTGGTGCGAGTAGCAGGAATGGGCTGAATCCGGCTGACGACTCGCACCCTTGGCTTGTTGCGAGTAGCAGGAATGGGCTGAATCCGGCTGACGACTCGCACCCTTGACTTGGTACGAGTGGCAGGAATGGGCCGGACTGGGCTGGCGACGTGCACCACAGACCTGGTGCGGAGAGCAGGAACGGGCAGAGCCGGGCTGACGAGACGCACCACAGGCTTGATGCGGAGAGCAGGCACGGGCCGTGCCGGACTGACGACGCACACCACTGGCTTGGTGCGGGAAGCTTGGATGGGCCGGACTGTACTGGGGACACACACCACTGGTCCTACACCGGGATCTGGAACGGGCCGGACCGGACTGGCAACACACGCCAGTACCTCTCGCCGTGCCTCTACTTCCTCCATCCCCTCTTCGACCAGTGGCCCCCGTAACCCGGCGGCCTTCTCCGGCAACCCACTGGGCCGCTCTATCGCGGCCTCCTGCTGGTCCGACGTCGTGAGCCTCCCCCTAAAAATTTTCGGGGCGTCTCTCCTACCCGTGGACCAGGTCTCCATGTCCCTCGCCAGCCTCTCGCCCTTCTGCCATAGTGTCAAGCCCTTCTCCTCCTCACTCGGCTTGACCCAGTCCAGGAGGCGAAGGAGATCTGTGAGGGATCTCCCTGGCGACGGCTCCTGGACACGCTGCTTGGTCCCATCTTGGTGGGTTTTTCTGTCACGATCGTCCAATGAGGGAGACCAAAGCGCAGCGCGTTGAGCGAACATGACTTTATTAAATTAAAGTACTCACTACAACAAAACAACAAACAACGACGAAACGTGAAGTCCTCCGTTACAATGACTGACAAGGAACAAAAACCCACAACACTAAGGTGAACACTGACAGTTTAAATATGGCTCCCAATCAGAGATAACGAGCCGACAGCTGACACTCGTTACCACTGATTGGGAGTCACACGACCAAACAATGAAACACAACCAATACAACACAACCAAATGAACACACCCTGGCTCAAAATACACAGTCCCGGAGCCAGAGCGTGACAACCATGGTCTTGTAGTAGATGCGAGCCTCAACTGGAAGCCAGTGGAGTGTGCGGAGGAGCGGGGTGACATGAGAGAACTTGGGAAGGTTGAACACCAGACGGGCTGCAGCATTCTGGATAAGTTGTAGGGGTTTACCAGACGGGCGGCAGGTAGCTTAGTGGTTAAGAGCGTTGTGCCAGTAACCGAAAGGTCGCTGGTTCTAATCCCCGAGCCGACTAGGTGAAAAATCTGTCGATGTGCCCTTGAGCAAGGCACTTAACCCTAATTGCTCCTGTAAGTTGCTCTGGATAAGAGCGTCTGCTAAATGACTAAAATGTTAATGGCACAGGCAGGGAGCCCAGCCATATATAGCCAGTTATATAATAAACGTCCATTATTCGACCTATCTGGGTCTTTTCCTAAGCCATGATTGTTTGAACTGACCATGATGGAACCAGCAGACTCGGACCAGCTCCACAACACCGTCTCCTCCCAAGGAGCCACCATTGGAAGGCACTAGGTGTTGCTTCGTGGTCTTACGGAAGTTTTCCAGACCTTGGCAGAACACCATGACAGTGCGTTGAATACATTGCTGGAGCAATTCTGCAGGTTGACTGTTCAGTAGCGCGTCTCTCCTGGCCACCCTGGCTTCCCGAGAACCCCACTTACCTCCCCCGGAACGCTTCGCTGGAGAGTCGGGAACCTGTTGGGCGTTTCTCTCTCAGTGCTCCCTCATCTTCGAGCTGCAACCCTCCTCCTTCACCTCGGATCGCTCGAAGATAGCGTACCTTATCACGCTGATGTCTGGGAGGACTCTGGCCTGGGCTACAGCAGTGTGGGAACAACAGTCTGCTGTGTGCTCCAGTCTGGAGGAGTTCGTGGCTGACGTGAAGAAGGTTTTCGATTCTCCGTTGTCTGGGAGAGAGGCTGCCCGGAAGTTACTCCAGCTTCGGCAAGACTCCCGCAGTGTGGCAGACTTCGCGGTGGCTTTCTGCATGTTGGCTGCAGAGAGTGCCTGGAGACCGGAATCCCTGTTTGACACGTTCCTGCGCGGATTATCTGAGAAAGTTAAGGACAAGCTTGCAGCCCGGGAACTGCCGACGGATCTCGACTCGCTCATCGCATTGACCATCCATATCGATGGGCGGCTACGGGAATATAAGAAGTAGACGAGGTCCGATTCCTGTTCCACGTGCCCACCCAAGGATTCCACCTTGCCTCCAAGGCATTCCGGAATTCCCCGATGTCCACGTCTCCGAGAGAATCCGAGGCTACCTGAGTTCCCCCGAGAGTCTCTGAAGTCTGCCGATTCGCCTCTTCCCGAGCCGATGCAACTAGGCAGATCTAGGTTGTCTCCTGCCGAAAGTTTACGCAGGCTTAACACGAAGAGTTGTCTATATTGCGGGACTACTGGTCATTTCGTGTCTACCTGTCCACTAAAAGACCAGGCTCACCGGTAGGGGCGAGTACTCTGGTGGGCCATATGGAGAACTTTCCTTCTTCCTTTACTCGCACCCTCTCCATGACATCCTGCTGTGGGGGAACCAGTCGAAATCTCTCCGGATACTCATCGACACAACCCTGGCGTCAGAGCTGGGCCCCTCTCCATTCCCATGGATGTTAGAGCGCTGGACGGGCGCTCTATAGGAAGGGTCACCCACAAAACCACTCCCATCAACCTGCAAGTGTCAGGGAACCACAGCGAGCCTATCCAGTTCATGCTTATTAAGTCTCCTCAGGTTCCCGTGGTATTGGGATTCTCTTGGCTCCAGCGACTGGACTGCTGGTGCCATCATGGACTGGAGTCCGTTTTGCCACGCCCATTGCCGGCGCAGCCTGTGCCGGGACGTCTTCCTGTGGGCTCGGAAATAGCCTCGGACCTCTCTGCCATTCCCGCGGAGTACCAGGACCTCCGGGAGGTTTTTAGTAAGTCCCGGGCCACTTCGCTTCCTCTGCATCAAGCATATGACTGCGGGATCGACCTTCTCCTGTGCACCACACCAACCCGGAGATTACTTTATTCTCTGAGCACAGGACGGGAGTGATTTTTATCATGAAGGGACAGGAAAGTTCCAGGGTTATAGAACTGTTGCGGATCAGGACAGTACAGGAAAATAATTGACAGGACAAGACAGAACAGGAATGGATTTTCACTCCTGAGTGTACAAAACATTAAGAACAACTTACTAATATTGACTTGCACATGGTGGACCATTCTTGATATTTACGGGAAACTGTTGAGCATGAAAAACCCAGCAGCATTGCAGTTCCTGACAGAAACAGGTGCACCTGGCACCTACTACCGTACCCCGTTCAAGGGCACTTAAATATTTTGTCTTGCCCATTCACAGTCTAAATGGTGCACATACACAATTCATGACACAATTGTCTCATGGGCTTCAGAATCCTTATTTAAACTGTCTCCTCCCCTTCATCTACACTGATTAAACAAGTGACATCAATAAGGGATCATGGCTTTCACCTCGATTCACCTGGTCAGACTATGTCATGGAAAGAGCAGGTGTTCTTAATGTTTTTTACACGCAATGTACATCTAGCTGTTTTTTCTATGCATCGGCAGGACAGAACGGCAGCTTTGGGTAAGCTCAAGGGGGGACTCCATGCCCCGACAAATTGAGGCTGTTCTGAGGGCATAAGGATGTGGGGGGGTGCAACTCAATATTAGGAAGGTGTTCCTAATGTTTGGTATACTCAGTGCATATCAGTTGCTGTTGAGTAGATCCTTGTGAGCCTGATCTAATTTCATTGAATTTAAACTAAGTGGGTGAGTGTCCCGTGTAGCTCAATTGGTAGAGCATGGCGTTTGCAACGCCAGGGTTGTGGGTTCGTTTCCCACGGGGGACCAGTATGAAAAAAGATATATGCACTCACTGACTGTAAGTTGCTCTGGATAAGAGCGTAAGCTAAATGACTAAAATGTAGAAGACTAACTTTGTCTTGGGTGGCAGGTAGCTTAGTGGTTAAGAGCATTGTGCCAGTAACCGAAAGGTCGCTGGTTCTAATCCCCGAGCCGACTAGGTGTAAAAATCTGTCACTTAACCCTAATTGCTCCTGTAAGTCGCTCTGGATAAGAGCGTCTGCTAAATGAATAAAATTTAAATGTCTTGGCGAAACAACCACTCCACACAGTGAAATGCAAATACATATTTATTTATCTCACACTCCATAAAATGTTTTAAGAAAAACAGTGTTACAATAAGCATACTCTTTTTTTGTCCTCGGACATAGTCATAAAAAGAAACACTCAAACACTCCCTGTGCAAGAAAGACAAACTGTGACGTTACTGTGCTTCTGTATTAGCCCCACAGCGCAAACGTATACACAAAATAGGAATATACAGTGGGGAGAACAAGTATTTGATACTTACAAAGCATGTAGAGGTCTGTCATTTTTATCATAGGTACACTTCAACCGTGAGAGACGGTACACTTCAACTGTGAGAGACGGAATCTAAAACAAAAATCCAGAAAATCACATTGTATGATTTTTAAGTAATTAATTTGCATTTTATTGCATGACATAAGTATTTGATCACCTACCAACCAGTAAGAATTCCGTCTCTCACAGACCTGTTAGTTTTTCTTTAAGAAGCCCTCCTGTTCTCCACTCATTCAAACAGACTCCAACCGCTCCACAATGGCCAAGACCAGAGAGCTGTGTAAGGACATCAGGGATAAAATTGTAGACCTGCACAAGGCTGGGATGGGTACAGGACAATAGGCAAGCAGCTTGGTGAGAAGGCAACAACTGTTGGCGCAATTATAAGAAAATTGAAGAAGTTCAAGATGACGGTCAATCACCCTCGGTCTGGGGCTCCATGCAAGATCTCGTGGGACATCAATGATCGTGGGGCATCAATGATCATGAGGAAGGTGAGGGATCAGCCCAGAACTACACGGCAGGACCTGGTCAATGACCTGAAGAGAGCTGGGACCACAGTCTCAAAGAAAACCATTAGTAACACACTACGCCATCATGGATTAAAATCCTGCAGCGCACGCAAGGTCCCCCTGCTCAAGCCAGCGCATGTCCAGGCCCGTCTGAAGTTTGCCAATGACCATCTGGATGATCCATAGGAGGAATGGGAGAAGGTCATGTGGTCTGATGAGACAAAAATATAGCTTTTTGGTAGGAAGAAGAAGGATGAGTACAACCCCAAGAACTCCATACCAACCGTGAAGCATGGAGGTGGAAATATCATTATTTGGGGATGCTTTTCTGCAAAGGGGACAGGACGACTGCACCGTATTGAGGGGAGGATGGATGGGGCCATGTATCGCGAGATCTTGGCCAACAACCTCCTTCCCTCAGTAAGAGCATTGAAGATGAGTCATGGCTGGGTCTTCCAGCATGACAACGACCCGAAACACACAGCCAGGGCAACTAAGGAGTGGCTCCGTAAGAAGCATCTCAAGGTCCTGGAGTGGCCTAGCCAGTCTCCAGACCTGAACCCAATAGAAAATCTTTGGAGGGAGCTGAAAGTCTGTATTGCCCAGCAACAGCCATGAAACCTGAAGGATCTGTAGAAGGTCTGTATGGCCAAAATCCCTGCTACAGTGTGTGCAAACCTGGTCAAGACCTACAGGAAACATATGATCTCTGTAATTGCAAACAAAGGTTTCTGTACCAAATATTAAGTTCTGCTTTCCTGATGTATCAAAAACTTATGTCATGCAATAAAATGCAAATTCATTACTTAAAAATCATACAATGTGATTTTCTGGATTTTTGTTTTAGATTCCGTCTCTCACAGTTGAAGTGTACCTATGATAAAAAATTACAGACCTCTACATGCTTTTTAAGTAGGAAAACCTGCAAAATCGGCAGTGTATCAAATACTTGTTCTCCCCACTGTATATACAGTACCAGTTAAATATTTGGACACACCTACTCATTCAAGGATTTTTCTTTTCTTTTTACTATTTTCTACATTGTAGAATAATAGTTAAGACATCAACACTATGAAATAACACATATGGAATCATGTAGTAACCAAAAAATATATTTGATATTCTTCAAAGTAGCCACCCTTTGCCTTGATGACAGCTTGGCACACTCTTGGCATTCTCTCAACCAGCTTCATGAGGTAGTCACCTGGAATGCGTTTCAATTAACAGGTGTGCCTTGTTAAAAGTTAATTTGTGGAATTTCTTTCCTTCTTAATGCGTTTGAGCCAATCAGTTGTGTTGTGACAAGGTAGGGGTGGTATACTGAAGATAGTCCTATTTGATAAAAGACCAAGTCCATATTATGGCAAGAACAGCTCAAATAAACAAAGAGAAACGACAGTCCATCATTACTTTAAGACATGAAGGGTAGTCAATAAGGAAAATGTCAAGAACTTTGAAAGTTCAGTAGCAAAAACCATCAAGCTCTATGATGAAACTGGCTCTCATGAGGTCACCCACAGGAAAGGAAGACCCAGAGTTACCTCTGCTGCAGAGAAGACGTTCATTATAGTTAACTGCACCTCAGATTGCAGCCCAAATATATGCTTCACAGAGTTCAAGTAACAGACACATCTCAACATCAACTGTTCAGAGGAGACTGCGTTAATCAGGCCTTCATGGTCAAATTGCTGCAAAGAAACCACTACTAAAGGACACCAATAAGAAGAAGAGACTTGCTTGGGCCAAGAAACATGAGCAATGGACATTAGACCGGTGGAAATCTGTCCTTTGGGCTGATGAGTCCAATTTTTTTATTTTTTATTTCAACCGCAATGTCTTTGTGAGACACAGAGTAGGTGAACGGATGATCTCCACATGTGTGGTTCCCACCATGAAGCATGGAGGAGGAGGTGTGATGGTGTGGGGGTGTATTCAATAATTCAAGGCACACTTAACCAGCATGGCTACCACAGCATTCTACAGCGATACGCCAACCCATCTGGTTTGGGCTTAGTGGGACTATCATTTGTTTTTCACAGGACAATGACCCAACACACCTCCAGGCTGTGTAAGGGCTATTTGACCAAGAAGGAGAGTGATGGAGTGCTGCATCAGATGACCTGGCATCCACAATCACCCGACCTCAACCCAATTGAGATGGTTTGGGATGAGTTGGACCGCAGAGTGAAGGAAAAGCAGCCAACAAGTGCTCAGCATACGTGGGAACTCATTCAAGACTGTTTTAAAAGCATTCCAGGTGAAGCTGGTTGAGAGAATACCAAGATTGTGCAAAGCTTTCATCAAGGCAAAGGGTGGCTATTTGAAGAATCTCAAATATAAAATATATTTTGATTTGTTGAACACTTTTTTGGTTACTACATGATTCCATATGTGTTATTTCATAGTTGTGATGTCTTCACTGTTATTCTACAATGTAGAAAATAGTAAAAAGAAAGAAAAACCCTTGAATTAGTAGGTGTTCTAAAACCTTTGACCAGTACTGTATGTATCCTTAGATTCAAGATCTCCCCACAGGACAGATAGGTGGAAGCTAGACAATCAAAGCAGAACTGTTCTGTATACATAAGACCTGGTACACATATAGAGATTGATTAAATAGAATGGACATCCCTGCTTATGTACTCAGCGATTGAACATCAAATGGTTAATGCACTGTGATGAGGTGGTGTTGAAGGAGTCAGGCGCAGGAGGGTAAATCACAGAATAACAGGCTTTAATCCGCAAAATACAGGTTTACGCAGAATTGCGTCAAACACACTCCAGGGCACAAAACAGACACACTGGAAAATACAAGGCACACAGGAAAATACTCCCGTCGATACAAAATACACGAGCTTCACTAACCTCCACAATTAAAAATCACCCACACAGACAAGGAAGCAGAGGGAACACTTATACAATGACTAATGAGGGAATAAGGACCAAGTGTGTGTGATTGAAGACAAGACAAATGGAGTAATGATAAATGGGATCGGCAGTAGCTAGTAAGCCGGTGACACCGAACGCCGAAATCTGCCCGAACAAGGAGGGGAGGCAGCCTCGGCGGAAGTCGTGACATGCACTCAATGCTCCTGACACCATCTACCATGAACGGGTGCGTGTGAAATAAGGCTGTGTACTTTCTATCCATACTATTTCTATGCAAACAAGCAGATTCACTGCTTGAAAAGTTTTTTTTTTCTGCACGCAGCTTAGTGCGAGCACCTTGTGGCAGCGGTAAGTTTGCAAACATTGCAACAGAGTTGAGTAAGTTTTAGGGCAACATTTTCTTCTCGCTAAAACACATGCAACAAGCCAAAAGAAACATAGCAATGATGAATTTGGTCTACACAGATCCTGTAACACTTTGCACCTACTGTAAATAGGTGGAGCAGAAAATGAGTGTCACAGGAAGTTGTGTAGTAGTATGCTCATTACCCTTTCCACATCATGTTCATGAATTTAGGAAGACAATAAAATAGGACAACAATGGTTGGTGAAAACGTATTCATAATATCGTATGCTTTAAACTAGGCTGTTGATGTTGTTGCTACTCTTTATATTTGCCTTTAATATTCTGTGTTTTTAGGCCTATCTGTGTCTCGTTTAAAGGGGCAATCTGTGATTGCTACGTCAATCTTTTGACTTTGAAACCAATGATATATACCCATTGATTCTTTAAAAATATAACTTATAAATGCCTCATTCAACATTCAATAGGCTCCTTCTATAGGAACAGGTCCTGTCTTTCCGCGCTCTAACAAAAACTGTATCAACCCCTACAAAAAATGTCCATTCATTATAATCAATTTACATTTCCTGCTGTAGCAAACTGGCTCAAATTAAGATCCTACATCTGTATATGAATGCAGCTGCCACTGTATTGAAGCCATTAGACGCAGTTTATCATAGCAGTTTATGATAATTGTGTATCAGAATGTGAGCTGGCCCTCTTGAAGTCTCGTAGATCGATGCATTGAGCTCTTTTTGTCTATAAAACTCTCTTGCATAAACTTCTGGGACCTGTACACTGAAGAATGTGTCTGTTTTTCATGATTGTGTTTTTTGCTTTTCGTGTATTAATAGCGTGTATTTTGATGTTGAATGTGTTTATTTTATTTTGATGTGTATTGTGCTATACAGGGCTCATCTGGAAAATAGAACTTGGTCTCAGCATTGACTCCCTGTCAAAATAAAGGTTAAATAAAAAGAAAGACCCCATCAGAACCCAAAATATTCAGTTTTACACCATCGTTTGCATACAATGTGATTGCAAGCAAACACTGTATAGCCTCAAAACATGGTTTAAACTATAATTTGAATATCATGGATGGTCAGTCCTTGCATCCATAGCTCTGTCTATGAATTTGAGAGCTGATACATTTTTCCAGCCCCATCCCTCAGCTTTTTACCAGAACAGTGGTGGGGTGACCTTTTGTTATAGTTTGAAATGCAGACTGCCCCATCAATGTGGCTACGTTTTGAGCTATCGTATGACAGAATTCTGAAGCAGTGCAATCCCGATTCGCCAGCCCAATTAGCAAACGCTTTCCTTCATAACATTATTCCATTGAGATTACTTATTCAGGGACACTGTGAAGTCGAAATTCAGTTTTCCTGTGTTTGGTATTATATTATCAGACTGGACTCACTGGACGACAATAACGGGATTGTTATTTAAGACAGAAACTAAAGTAGGGAGGTTGGAAGAGGATGAAGGGGTGGCTGTATACTGCGACGTTTAGCAATTCAAAGGTTGCGTGTTCGAGTCGCATCAGGTACAACTGTAACATTTTAGCAAAACCTTCCCCTAACCCTTATTCTAACCTTAGCCCAATTCACCTAAACTTTGTTGTTAGTTCTTAAATGCGGAAGACACATTTCAGTTGAATGCATTCAGTTGTACAACTGACTAGGTATCACCGTTTCCCTTTCCTTTCCTAACCTTTTACGTAAATTCTCCTAACCTTTGACGTTAGTTCTCCTAACCAGCAACGTAAATTCTCCTGGTAATTCTCCTTTGTTGTTACGGCGTAACAAGCAGTTTGGTCTCAAAGAAAGACATATAATACTATACATCAAATCAAATTGTATTTGTCACATGCGCCGAATACAACAGTGAAACGCTTACTTACAAGCCCTTAACCAACAATGCAGTTTTAAGAAAGTATACCAAAACGCAAAAAAAATACAATTAAAAATAATATGAAATAAAAGTAACAAATAATTCAAGAGCAGCAGTAAAAATAACAATAGCGAGGCTATATAGTGGGTACCGGTACCGAGTCAATGTGCGGGGGCACCGGTTAGTCGAGGTAATATGTACATGTAGGTAGAGTTATTAAAGTGACAATGCATAGATAATAAACAGAGAGTAGCAGTACCCTCTGTAGTGCCTTGCGGTCGGAGGCAGAGCAGTTGCCATACCAGGCAGTGATGCAACCAGTCAGGATTCTCGATGGTGCAGCTGTAGAAACTTTTGAGGATCTGAGGACCAATGCCAAATCTTTTCAGTCTCCTTAGGGGGAATAGGTTTTGTCGTGCCCTCTTCACGACTGTCTTGGTGTGCTTGGACCATGTTAGTTTGTTGGTGATGTGGACACCAAGAAACTTGAAGCTCTCAACCTGCTCCACTACAGCCCTGTCGATGAGAATGGGGGCTTGCTCAGTCCTCTTCTTTTTCCTGTAGTCCAAAATCATGTCCTTTGTCTTGATCACGTTGAGGGAGAGGTTGTTGTCCTGGCACCACACGACCAGGTCTCTGACCTCCTCTCTATAGGCTGTCTCGTCGTTGTCGGTGATCAGGCCTGTTACGAACCCCATAGCTTTAAAAGTCTACGGTGGATGGAAAAGAGACCCGTAACATAACTCATGCTAATTAGAATGTTGCCAACGAACAGTGAGAACAAAAATATGCTGACAAGCACAAAGCTACCGTCAAACATTTTTTAAAATATTATAAACATTTGGTAAAGGTTTGAGGAAAAGGGGCTGAGCAGGACCCAAGGATTTCAACAATAATGTCAAAAACTCCTAAACTGATCTTGCCTGCCTCAAGAACCGCTAAGCTTACTACTACTACACGAAAATACAGTGGGTGGTCCACTCAGGTCTAACTAGTGTTTTTAGACAAGGTTTTCCTACGGGTAGTGTATGCCCAAGGGCGACTTGCTAAAACTCCCCTTTTCCCAGGAACAAACAAACAACATAGTTACCATATGGAGTAAACAGCAAATGAGTGAGTACACAAAAAACAAGACACCACAGTATCCATACTCACAAACAAAAATAATCTCTGTCAGAAAAAACAACTGACTGGCTTTTAAAACAAGGGGATGTGTGATGTGATTGGGTATGAAAACCAGAAACAGCTGGTTCAATCAGGAGAAGTGGCCACTGATTGGCCCACCAAAGCAATCTGCAGATGAACTGATGACTGACAGGTGGGACACACCAACAACCTCCAATCAGGAACACAAAGGACACCTGTGATTAGGGCAGAAAAACACAAACAGGACACCTGTATCCGTAACAAGGCCTACCACTGTTTTGTCATCGGCAAACTTAATGATGGTGTCGGAGTCGTGCCTGGCCATGCAGTCATGAGTGAACAGGGAGTACAGGAGGGCACAGAGCACGTACCCCTGAGGGGCCCCCGTGTTGAGGATCAGCGTGGCGGGTGTGTTGATCCATAACCTGGGGGCGGCCTGTCAGGAAGTCCAGGATCCAGTTGCAGATGGAGGTGTTTAGTCCCAGGGTCCTTAGCTTAGTGATGACCTTTGAGGGCACTATGGTGTTGAACGCTGAGCTGTAGTCAATGAATAGCATTCTCACATAGGTGTTCCTTTTGTCCAGGTGTGAAAGGGCAGTATGGAGCGCAATAGAGATTGCATCATCTGTGGATCTGTTGAGGCGGTATGCAAATTGGAGTGGGTCTAGGGTTTCTGGGATAATGGTGTTGATGTGAGCCATGACCAGCCTTTCAATGCACTTCATGGCTACATATGTGAGTGCTACGGGTCGGTAGTCATTTAGGCAGGTTACCTTAGTGTTCTTGGGCACAGGGACTATGGTGGTCTGCTTGAAACAAGTTGGTAATGTCAGTGAAGACACTTGCCAGTTGGTCAGCGCATGCTCGGAGTACACGTCCTGGTAATTCATCTGGCCCTGCGGCCTTGTGAATGTTGATCTGTTTAAAGGTCTTACTCACATCAGGTACGGAGAGCGTGATCACACAGTCGTCCGGAACAGCTGATGTTCTCATGCATGTTTCAGTGTTACTTGCCTCGAAGCGAGCATAGAAGTAATTTGGCTCGTCTGGTAGGCTCGTGTCACTGGGCAGCTCGCGGCTGTGCTTCCCTTTGTAGTCTGTAATAGTTTGCAAGCCCTGCCACATCCGACGAGCGTCAGAGCCGGTGTAGTATGATTCGATCTTAGTCCTGTATTGACACTTTGCTTGTTTGATGGTTCGTCGGAGGGCATAGCGGGATTTCTTATAAGCTTCCGGGTTAGAGTCCCACTCCTTGAAAGCGGCAGCTCTACCCTTTAGCTCAGTGCGGATGTTGCCTGTAATCCATGGCTCCTGGTTGGGTATGTACGTACAGTCACTGTGGGGATGATGTCATCGATGCACTTATTGATGAAGCCAGTGACTGATGTGGTGTACTCCCCAATGCCATCGGAAGAGTCCCGGAACATATTCCAGTCTGTGCTAGCAAAACAGTCCTGTAGCTTAGCATCTGCTTCATCTGACCACTTCTTTATTGAACGAGTCACTGGTGCTTCCTGCTTTAGTTTAAGCTTGTAATCAGGAATCAGGAGGATAGAATTATAGTCAGATTTGCCAAATGGAGGGTGAGGGAGAGCTTTGTACTCGTCTCTGTGTGTGGAGTAAAGGTGGTCTAGAGTTTTTTTCCCTTTGGTTGCACATTTAACATGCTGATAGAAATTAGGTAAAATGGATTTAAGTTTCCCTTCATTGAAGTCCCCGGCCACTAGGAGAGCCAACTCTGGATGAGCGTTTTCCTGTTTGCTTATGGCCGTATACAGTTCATTGAGTGCGGTCTTACTGCCAGCATCGGTTTGTGGTGGTAAATAGACAGCTACGAAGAATATAGATGAAAACTCTCTTGGTAGATCGTGTGGTCTACATCTTATCATGAGATACTCTACCTCAGGCGAGCAAAACCTCGAGACTTCCTTAGATATCGTGCACCAGATGTTGTTTACAAATATACATAGACCGCCACCCCTTGTCTTACCAGAGGCTGCTGTTCTATCCTGCCGATACAGTGCATAACCCACCAGCTGTATGTTATTCTTGCCTTCGTTCTGCCACGACTCGGTGAAACATAAGATACTACAGTTTTTTATATCCCGTTGGTAGGTTTTTCATGCCTGTACTTCGTCCACTTTATTATCAAGCGATTGTAAATTGGCCAATAGTATCGATGGCAAAGGCAGATTAGCCACTCGTTGCCGGCTCCTTACGAAGCACCCCGATCTCCTTCCGCGATATCTCCTTTTCTTTCTACTCCAAATGACAGGGATGAGGGCCCTGTCGGGTAGCTGGAGCAAATCCCTCTCGTCCGACTCATTAAAGAAACATTCTTCGTCCAGTTCAAGGTGAGTAATCGCTGTTCTGATGTCCAGAAGCTATTTTCGGTCATAAGAGACAGGAAAATTATGTACAAAATAAGTTACAAACAATGTGAAAAAACACACAAAATAGCACGGTTGATTAAGAGTCCATAAAACGGCAACCATCCCCTCCGGCGCGATTCTAAAAAAATCTGCCAAGACAAATGATAAGTTACATCATCCAATTCGTGTGATAGTGTACCACAGGGTAAGACGTATGATACTATACGTCCTCTAATTTATATTATATTGTACTGTTACGGATACAGGTATCCTGTGTCTTTTTGTGTTTTTCCTCTCCTTCTGCCCTAATCACAGGTGTCCTGTATGTTCCTGATTGGTGGTCGTTGGGGTGTCTGCTGATTGCTAAGGTGGACCAATCAGTGAACATTCCTCTGCATTGCACCACCTGTTGCTGGTTTTTCAATCACCCATCCCATTGTTTAAAAGCCGGTCAGTTGTGTTTGTTGTGGAAGACTATTTCCGTATGTGAGTATGGATACTGTGGTGTCCTGTGTTTTGTTTACCCACTAAATTGCTGGTTACTCTGTTTGGTAACTTTGTTAGACTATTTCTGTATGTGAGTATGGATACTGTGGTGTCCTGTGTTTTGTGTACTCACTAATTTGCTGGTTACTCTGTTTGGTAACTTTGTGTGTTTCTGGGAAAAGGGGAGTTTAAGCAAGTTGCCCTTGGGCGTACATTACCCGTAGGAAGAAATCTGTCTAAAAACACTAGTTAGACCTGAGCGGACCACCCACTGTACTTTTGTATGATTAGCAGTAGCTTAGCAGTTCTTGAGGCAGGCAAGATCAGTTAAGGGGTGTTTTACACTATTGTTTCATTTCTTGGGTCCTGCTCAGCCCTTTTTCCCAAACCTTTACCGTGTGTTCAGCAATAAACCTTTTATGTTTGACAGTAGTCTATGGTTGTCGTGTAGTTTTTGTTCTCACTGTTCCATGTCACGAGTCTAATTTGCATGACTTATGTTACGGGTCTCTTCTCCATCCACCCTAGACGTTTAAAGCCACGGGGTTCGTAACATAATGTGGGGGCTCGTCTGGGATCATTCTCATTGATACTCATGCAAATTAGTTAGTGTCTGGTTCAGTGTTGAGCTTGGCAGCTGTAACTACCTGTTTTTTTTTGTGTTCAGTATTCGACGGCTCGTGTTGCTAGTTTAGGATGGCTACTTTTGAGTTGGATGCATTTTTGGAAAACCCTACGTGGGAGGTTTTTGAGAATTGCCGTAGAGTGGATCTACAGGCTTTGGCTGACCACTTTTCTGTACCCATATCAAGGGTTTTAGTGAAAGCTGAAGTGAGGAAAGCAGTGTTAGAGATATTATTGAACGAGCGATTGCTTGAATTACCACCGCCTGACCCTGCTGCTCCTGTAGGGGATGTGGTTGCTGCTCCTGTAAGCCCATCGGTGTCTGAGGACGAGGCTCCAGCCACATTGCCCCGTTTTGACCCACTCTCCCCACTGACTGACAGTGATGCTAGGATGGATGTCCGCTCGACACGGCTCCAAATGGAGGCGGAAGAGCGAGCACAGATCAGGCAAGACAAGCTGGAGACGCGTAAGATGGAACTGGAGACGCGTAGGCTTGATCAGGAACTGGAGACGCGTAAGATGGAACTGGAGACGCGTAGGCTTGATCAAGAACAGGAGACGCGTAGGCTTGAGCAAGAACAGGAGACGCGTAGGCTAGAGGCAGAACAGGAGAAGCGTAAGACGGAACTGGAGATGCGTAAAATGGAACTGGAGGCAGAAACAGCGAGGTTAGTCTCTGCTCGTACTATGCATACTAGTGAGCCGTCCTCACCAGCTGTGTCGTCTGCTACGTTTGATATTAGTAGACAGATCACCTTGGTACCTGTGTTCAGGGAGTCAGAGGTTGATTCCTATTTCAGTGTTTTTGAACGTATAGCAATAGCATTGAAATGGCCCGAAGAGGTATGGTGCCTATTACTTCAGTGTAAATTAACAGGTAAAGCCCAAGAGGTTCTGTCAGCGCTACCTCTTGAAGACAGCTTGAATTATGACGTGGTCAAAGCTACTGTTCTTCGTGCCTATGAGCTTGTTCCTGAGGCATATCGACAGAGATTTAGGTCTCATAAAAAGTATCCTACTCAGACTTATGTGGAGTTTGCTAGAGACAAAGGAAATCTGTTTGACAAATGGCACAGTGCTAGTAAAGTAACTGATTTTAACTCTCTACGGGAGTTAATCTTGTTAGAAGAGTTTAAAAATGGCTTACCCGAACGCATTGTAGTTTATCTGAACGAACAGAAAGTATCCTCACTGTCGGAAGCGTCTGTATTGGCAGACGAGTTTGTGTTGACGCATAAGAGCGTGTTTTCGGCTCGTACGGAGAGCAGGGCCACAGAGTTGTTAACTTTTAGTCCTAGTCGACCAGCAGTACATCCAGCACGCCCAAAAGATATGCGTCGCTGTTTCTATTGTCATAAGGTGGGACATATGGTTAATGATTGCTTTCTGCTTAAACGCAAACAGGGGATGCCTCAGCACGCCAGGCCGCCAACGGGTGTTGGGCTGATTCGTACGGTTGTAAGGCCGGAATCAAGACAGAGGCCTCATAGTGAATGTGGTTTGAAAGTCCCTGTCCCAGATCACAGTTATGAACCGTTCATTTTTGAGGGGTTTGTTTCCATATCAGATGACGAAGCGTCTCAGCGTCCAGTTAGAATCCTCAGAGATACTGGTGCGGCGCAGTCGTTCATACTATCTGATGTGTTGCCCTTGTCCAATAATACATATTGTGGTTCCAGTGTGTTAGTACAAGGAATTGAAATGGGATTCGTCCCCGTGCCATTGCACTTTGTGAACGTACACTCTGAGTTAGTCAGTGGAGTGTTCAGAGTTGGCGTACGTCCTATGTTGCCAGTAAAAGGTGTGACATTTATAATGGGCAACGATATTGCCGGAGGAAAGGTGATACCCGTATTGGAGGTATTGGATAAAAGTGACCAGTCTCTCTCCGAGGAGCTGGCACAGGGTTATCCAGATGTGTTCCCCGCTTGTGCAGTCACACGTGCTCAAGCACGACAAGTGGGTGAAGTGATAGATTTGTCGGACACGATTCTATTCAGAGAGTGTGACCCAGAGGATAGTTCGGGTGCTACCTCTGGTAAGCTGGTGCAGTCTGACCAACAGTCCAGAGAAAGGAAGAAGGATGTGGAACTTGTTGCTGAGGCAATACAGTTACCAGTTACTCGTGAGCAGCTGATCGCTAACCAAAAGGTTGACATTAGCCTGGCTAAATGTTTTTCTAGTGTTGTCTCAGAGGAGGAGCTAAAGAAGAAAAACATGGCATACTTCATTGATGGTAATCTCCTCATGCGTAAATGGACATCCCATGTTGACGCTGGCGGAGATTGGAATGCTGTTTACCAAATAGTGATTCCTACAGCCTTTCAACAAAATGTTTTATCCCTCGCTCATGATCACCAGTGGTCCGGACATCTGGGAGTCACCAAGACTTATGATCGAGTTTTGCGACATTTCTTTTGGCCTGGTTTAAAACAAGATGTGGCTCAGTTCTGTCGGACTTGCCACACCTGTCAAGTAACTGGGAAACCGAACCAGGTTATTTCCCCCGCGCCTCTTTGTCCCATACCGGCCATAGGTGAACCATTCGAACATGTGATGGTTGATTGTGTTGGACCATTACCAAAGACAAAATCTGGTAACCAGTTTATGTTGACGATTATGTGTGTGGCCACCAGGTACCCAGAGGCCATTCCTCTGTGAAGGATTACTGCTCCGGTGGTGAGTAAAGCGTTGATAAAATTCTTCTCAACTTTTGGGTTACCTAAGGTGATACAAACTGATCAGGGTACGAATTTCCTTTCTAAACTTTTCAAACAAGTGTTAAAACCCTTGTCAGTTACACACCGTGTGTCAAGCGCATATCACCCAGAGTCTCAGGGTGCACTTGAACGTTGGCATCAGACACTGAAGTCTATGCTCCGTAAATATTGCTTGGAATCTGAGAAAGATTGGGATGAGGGAGTTCCTCTAGTTTTGTTTGCTGTCCGTGAGACAGTACAGGAATCCCTAGGGTTCAGCCCAGCTGAACTGGTGTTTGGACACACCATGAGAGGACCTATGAAAGTCCTTAAGGATCAGTTTTTGTCACAAGAGTTGTGTGTGAAAGAAAATGTGTTGGACTACGTTAGTCGCTTTCGTGAGCGCCTACATGGTGCCTGTGCTCTAGCAAAGGAAGCGCTGTCTTCCTCACAGAGACGGATGAAACGACACTATGACACACAGGCTGTTTCTCGTTCACTGCAGCCAGGTGACCAAGTTCTTGTATTGTTGCCTGTGCCAGGAGCGTCATTGTCAGCACGTTTCTCTGGTCCTTATGTCATTGAAAAGAAACTAAGTGAAACTGACTACGCGATACAGACTCCTGATAGAAAACGCCAATCTCGTGTGTGCCACGTTAACATGTTGAAGACATACCACACCAGACCCATCACTCAGATAGACAGTCCAGAGAAACTGGCCGAGTCGGCTGTCTCTATTGCTGCTACGGCTGTAGTGGGAGGTCATGTTAATGATGTGGACGGAGATGGTTTGGAGTTGCGCAATACTCAGCAGCAGTGTGCTAGATTGCCCAATTCAGAGATGCTGCTGTCTCTCCCGTCAAGCCTGATTCATTTAACGGACAGACAGTCAGATGATATTGTAAGACTATTACACAGATTTCCATGTCTTTTTAATGATGTTCCTACATGCACAAATGTGTTAGAACATGACATTAATGTTGGAAACGCTGCACCTACCAAGCAACATGCTTATCGTGTCAACGTCTCTAAAAGAAGGATAATGAGGGATGAGGTCGGTTATTTGCTGGAGAATAACCTGGCTATGCCAAGTTCAAGTCCTTGGAGTTCTCCGTGCATTCTGGTTCCTAAACCTGATGGGACATCCAGATTATGTACGGACTATCGGAAGGTCAATGCTGTCACAGTGCCCGACTCGTTCCCGTTACCCAGACTGGATGACTGTATTGATACTGTTGGTGCTGCTACTTATGTAACCAAACTAGATCTTCTAAAAGGCTACTGGCAGGTGCCGTTAACCTCATGTGCCTCTGACATCTCTGCCTTTGTGACCCCAGATCACTTCCTACAATATGCTGTCATGGCATTTGGGATGCGGAACGCACCAGCCACTTTCCAACGCCTGGTTAACACAGTATTGGCTGGAGTTCCTGATTGTAGTGCTTACCTTGATGATCTGGTAATTTATTCAACTGAGTGGTCTGATCATGTTAACACTCTAAGGATAGTGTGTGAACGTCTAGCAGCCGCTTCTCTAACCCTGAACTTAGCAAAGTGCGAGTTTGGGAAGGCCACTGTTACTTATCTTGGTTAACAGGTCGGCCATGGTCAGGTGCGCCCTCTAGATGCCAAGGTCTCAGCTATAAATGCATTTCCCGCACCTACCACCAGAAGAGAGCTACGTCGCTTTTTAGGGATGGTTGGCTACTACCGTAGTTTCTGTAAAAATTTCTCTGCGGTAGTTGCTCCATTAACGGATTTGCTCAGTCCGGCGAGAAAATTTGTATGGTCTGAAGATTGTCGTACTGCTTTCAACACTGCTAAAGCACTCTTATGTAGTACTCCTGTTCTTGCTGCGCCATATTTTGAACGACCGTTTAAACTGGAGGTAGATGCTAGTGCCAGAGGTGCTGGTGCTGTTCTACTGCAGCCGGACCAGAGTGGAGTGGACCATCCTGTCTGTTATCTTTCACGGAAATTTAACAAATGTCAGACAAACTATTCCACCATTGAACAAGAAGCTCTAGCTTTGTTGTTAGCTCTGCAGTACTTTGAAGTTTATGTTGGTTCCAGTGCATTACCAGTGATGGTGTATACTGACCATAACCCCTTAGTTTTTCTCCACCGGATGTACAACCAGAACCAACGCCTTATGCGTTGGGCACTTGTCATACAAAATTATAATTTGGAGATCCGCCACAAAAAGGGGTTGGATAATGTGTTGGCAGATGCTTTGTCTCGTGTTTAAAGATCTAGTTTTTTTTTGGTTATCCCGGCAGGATGATTTTTGAATTTTGGGTGTTGTGATGGTACGTGTGTCGCAAACCATTGTGGTTTGCTCTTTTAAGGGTGGGAGTGTTACGGATACAGGTATCCTGTGTCTTTTTGTGTTTTTCCTCTCCTTCTGCCCTAATCACAGGTGTCCTGTATGTTCCTGATTGGTGGTCATTGGGGTGTCTGCTGATTGCTAAGGTGGACCAATCAGTGAACATTCCTCTGCATTGCACCACCTGTTGCTGGTTTTTCAATCACCCATCCCATTGTTTAAAAGCCGGTCAGTTGTGTTTGTTGTGGGAGACTATTTCCGTATGTGAGTATGGATACTGTGGTGTCCTGTGTTTTGTGTACTCACTAATTTGCTGGTTACTCTGTTTGGTAACTTTGTTAGACTATTTCCGTATGTGAGTATGGATACTGTGGTGTCCTGTGTTTTGTGTACTCACTAATTTGCTGGTTACTCTGTTTGGTAACTTTGTTAGACTATTTCCGTATGTGAGTATGGATACTGTGGTGTCCTGTGTTTTGTGTACTCACTAATTTGCTGGTTACTCTGTTTGGTAACTTTGTTAGACTATTTCCGTATGTGAGTATGGATACTGTGGTGTCCTGTGTTTTGTGTACTCACTAATTTGCTGGTTACTCTGTTTGGTAACTTTGTGTGTTTCTGGGAAAAGGGGAGTTTAAGCAAGTTGCCCTTGGGCGTACATTACCCGTAGGAAGAAATCTGTCTAAAAACACTAGTTAGACCTGAGCGGACCACCCACTGTACTTTTGTATGATTAGCAGTAGCTTAGCGGTTCTTGAGGCAGGCAAGATCAGTTTAGGGGTGTTTTACACTATTGTTTCATTTCTTGGGTCCTGCTCAGCCCTTTTTCCCAAACCTTTACCGTGTGTTCAGCAATAAACCTTTTATGTTTGACGGTAGTCTATGGTTGTCGTGTAGTTTTTGTTCTCACTGTTCCATGTCACGATTCTAATTTGCATGACTTATGTTACGGGTCTCTTCTCCATCCACCCTAGACGTTTAAAGCCACGGGGTTCGTAACATGTACGAACACTATTCCATTCATAATATAACCTAATGGAAAGTAATATATCATATTAAATGGAGGGAAACAAATGTACAGTTGAAGTCGGAAGTTTATATACACTTACAGTGAGGAAAAAAAGCATTTGATCCCCTGCTGATTTTGTACGTTTGCCCACTGACAAAGACATGATCAGTCTATAATTTTAATGGTAGGTTTATTTGAACAGTGAGAGACAGAATAACAAAATAACAAAACGCATGTCAAAAATGTTATAAATTGATTTGCATTTTAATGAGGGAAATAAGAATTTGACCCCTCTGAAAAACATGACTTAGTACTTGGTGGCAAAACCCCTGTTGGCAATCACAGAGGTCAGACGTTTTTTGTAGTTGGCCACCAGGTTTGCACACATCTCAGGAGGGATTTTGTCCCACTCCTCTTTGCAGATCTTCTCCAAGTCATTAAGGTTTCGAGGCTGACGTTTGGCAACTAGAACCTTCAGGACCTTAATGTGCTTCTTCTTGAGCCACTCCTTTGTTGCCTTGGCCGTGTGTTTTGGGTCATTATCATGCTGGAATACCCATCCACGACCCATTTTCAATGCCCTGGCTGAGGGAAGGAGGTTCTCACCTAAGATTTGACGGTACATGGCCCCGTCCACCGTCCCTTTGATGCGGTGAAGTTGTCCTGTCCCTTTAGCAGAAAAACACCCCCAAAGCATAATGTTTCCACCTCCATTTTTGACGGGGGGGATGGTGTTCTTGGGGTCATAGGCAGCATTCCTCCTCCTTCAAACACGGCGAGTTGAGTTGATGCCAAAGAGCTCGATTTTGGTCTCATCTGACCACAACAAAATCAGCAGGGGATCAAATGCTATTTTCCCTCACTGTAGGTTGGAGTCATTAAAACTCATTTTTCAACCACTCCACACATTTCTTGTTAACAAACTATAGTTTTGGCAAGTCGGTTAGGACATCTACTTTGTGCATGACAGAAGTCATTTTTCCAACAATTGTTTACAGACAGATTATTTAACTTATAATTCACTGTATCACATTTCCAGTTGGTCAGAAGTTTACATACACTAAGTTGACTGTGCCTTTAAAAAGCTTGGAAAATTCCAGAAAATGATGTTATGGCTTTAGAAGCTTCTGATAGGCTAATTGACATCATTTGAGTCAATTGGAGGTGTACCTGTGGATGTATTCAAGGCCTACCTTCAAACTCAGTGCCTCTTTGCTTGACATCATGGGAAAGTCAAAAGAAATCAGCCAAGACCTCCACAAGTCTGGTTCATCCTTGGGAGCAATTTCCAAATGCCTGAAGGTACCACGTTCGTCTGTACAAACAATAGCACGCAAGTATAAACACCATGGGACCACGCAACCGTCATACCGCTCAGGAAGGAAAAGCGTTCTGTCTCCTAGAGATGAACGTACTTTGGTGCGAAAAGTGCAAATCAATCCCAGAACAACAGCAAAGGACCTTGTGAAGATGCTGGCTGAAACAGGTACAAAAGTATCTATATCCACAGTAAAACAAGTCCTATATCGACATAACCTGAAAGGCAGCTCAGCAAGGAAGAAGCCACTGCTCCAAAACCTCCATAAAAAAGCCAGACTACGGTTTGCAATTGCACATGGCGACAAAGATCGTACTTTTTGGAGAAATGTCATCTGGTCTGATGAAACAAAAATAGAACTGTTTGGCCATAATGACCATCGTTATGTTTGGAGGAAAAAGGGGAATGCTTGCAAGCCAAAGAACACCATCCCAACCGTGAACCACGGGGTGGCAGCATCATGCTGTGGGGTGCTTTGCTGCAGGAGGGACTGGTGCTCTTCACAAAATAGATGGCATCATGAGGAAGGAAAATGATGTGGATATATTGAAGCAATCTCTGAAGACATCAGTCAGGAAGTTAAAGCTTGGTCGCAAATGGGTCTTCCAAATGGACAATGACCTCATGCAGACTTCCCAAGTTGTGACAAAATGGCTTAAGGACAACAAAGTCAAGGTATTGGAGTGGCCATCACAAAGCCCTCACCTAAAGTCTATAGAGAATTTGTGGGCAGAACTGAAAAAGCGTGTGCGAGCAAGGAGGCCTACAAACCTGACTCAGTTACACCAGCTCTGTCAGGAGGAATGGGCCAAAATTCACCCAACTTATTGTGGGAAGCCTGTGGAAGGCTACCCAAAACATTTGATCCAAGTTTAACAATTTAAAGGCAATGCTACCAAATACTAATTGAGTGTATGTAAACTTCTGACCCACTGGGAATGTGATGAAAGAAATAAAAGTTGAAATAAATAATTCTCTCTACTATTATTCTGACATTTAACATTCTTAAAATAAAGATGTGATCCTTACTGACCTAAGATAGGGCATTTTTACTAGGATTAAATGTCAGGAATTGTGAAAAACTGAGTTTAAATGTATTTGGCTAAGGTGTATGTAAACTTCCGACTTCAACTGTATATACCAAATCCTGCCAATTGCGGCCAGTTTGATATTATACAACAGCTGAGGAAAAAGCTGTAACAGCTTTAAAAGTGTGAGAAAATGTGATCCTGATAGATGCTGGTTGAAAATACAATCTACACATGACCTTCAAATCAGCAGGTTGTGCATGGGTGAAGTTTTTGTCCAATAGTCCAATAACAAAAAGATTTCCAAACCTCTCTGCCAATTACAGCTAGTTTTCAGGTTACATATCTCTCCCATTAGGCCCATCCAATAAGGTCTCTCACTCAGACCAGTCCTATACAGTCTGTAGTAGAATTCTGGCGCCTGTTATCTTAGTTTCATGATCAGATTATGGTCGATTTCTGACTTTTGTTCTAACACCATTCTACACTTTTCTTCCCTTCCAAAATGTAATGGACTGAACAAATGAATATGGCAACTTTCAGGATGAATCAAACCACTGCATTTTTGATTCACCAGTATATTTTGTGTGTAATGGCTGTTTTTTAATGAAGTAGGTCGATTTATAAATACATTCCTAACCAATAATCTACAAGATCAGACTTCTCTCAATATATTAGTCTGTCGAGAAAGTTCTAAATAAAGGTACACCGTATTTACATGGAGGGCTTTAGATAAATGTCCTAAAACCCCTATTGAATAACAACATAAGAAACTCTGTTGGCCAACAAGTGGGAGGATTTTCTGCGGTTTATTTAAACGTATTCACTGCATATAAGGGACCACACCCAAAGAGTTTGTTATGCACCTGCATATGGTAAGTCTGAATACCAACTACTGAGAAGTGCTTAAATCAAAACGCTAAAAAAGTGAATAGATTTCCTAAGTCTGATTTATGCATAAAACAGACAAAATGTTATCATCATTTCTATGGGGTATGGTGGCAATTAGCTCAACGTACCCCATGGCAAACATTTTCACTATATTAGCCCACACAGCTACAAGGATGCACTTTCCTGCTAGCTTTAGGATATCTCATAGAGAACCCAACTGATGTATAAAACAATCTTAGAACAATCTATGTTGGTTTAGAACAAGCACCATGAAACCTATAACACATTAAATTCATTTGACTTTGTGAAAATCTTTCTTGGACCTAACATGCTTACCACTTTTTCCATGTGGTCTCTTCCTTCACAGACTCCATTAAATTATGACCTCTTCCTACATACAGTGGGGGAAAAAAGTATTTAGTCAGCCACCAATTGTGCAAGTTCTCCCACTTAAAAAGATGAGAGAGGCCTGTAATTTTAATCATAGGTACACGTCAACTATGACAGACAAAATGAGGAAAAAAATTCCAGAAAATCACATTGTAGGATTTTTTATGAATTTATTAGCAAATTATTGTGGAAAATAAGTATTTGGTCAATAACAAAAGTTTCTCAATACTTTGTTATATACCCTTTGTTGGCAATGAAACAGGTCAAACATTTTCTGTAAGACTTCACAAGGTTTTCACACACTGTTGCTGGTATTTTGGCCCATTCCTCCATGCAGATCTCCTCTAGAGCAGTGATGTTTTGGGGCTGTTGCTGGGCAACACGGACTTTCAACTCCCTCCAAAGATTTTCTATGGGGTTGAGATCTGGAGACTGACTAGGCCACTCCAGGACCTTGAAATGCTTCTTACGAAGCCACTCCTTCGTTGCCCGGGCGGTGTGTTTGGGATCATTGTCATGCTGAAAGACCGAGCCACGTTTCATCTTCAATGCCCTTGCTGATGGAAGGAGGTTTTCACTAAAAATCTCACGATACATGGCCCCATTCATTCTTTCTTTTACACGGATCAGTCGTCCTGGTCCCTTTGCAGAAAAACAGCCCCAAAGCATGATGTTTCCACCCCCATGCTTCACAGTAGGTATGGTGTTCTCAGCATTCTTTGTCCTCCAAACACGACGAGTTGAGTTTTTACCAAAAAGTTCTATTTTGGTTTCATCTGACCATATGACATTCTCCCAATTCTCTTCTAGATCATCCAAATGCACTCTAGCAAACTTCAGACGGGCCTGGACATGTACTGGCTTAAGCAGGGGGACACGTCTGGCACTGCAGGATTTGAGTCCCTGGCGGCGTAGTGTGTTACTGATGGTAGGCTTTGTTACTTTGGTCCCAGCTCTCTGCAGGTCATTCACTAGGTCCCCCCGTGTGGTTTTGGGATTTTTGCTCACCGTTCTTGTGATCATTTTGACCCCACGGGGTGAGATCTTGCGTGGAGCCCCAGGTCGAGGGAGATTATCAGTGGTCTTGTATGTCTTCCATTTCCTAATAATTGCTCCCACAGTTGATTTCTTCAAACCAAGCTGCTTACCTATTGCAGATTCAGTCTTCCCAGCCTGGTGCAGGTCTACAATTTTGTTTCTGGTGTCCTTTGACAGCTCTTTGGTCTTGGCCATAGTGGAGTTTGGAGTGTGACTGTTTGAGGTTGTGGACAGGTGTCTTTTATACTGATAACAAGTTCAAACAGGTGCCATTAATACAGGTAACGAGTGGAGGACAGAGGAGCCTCTTAAATAAGAAGTTATAGGTCTGTGAGAGCCAGAAATCTTGCTTGTTTGTAGGTGACCAAATACTTATTTTCCACCATAATTTGCAAATAAATTCCTAAAAAATCCTACAATGTGTTTTCTGGATTTTTTTCCCTCAATTTGTCTGTCATAGTTGACGTGTACCTATTATGAAAATTACAGGCCTCTCTCATCTTTTTAAGTGGGAGAACTTGCACAATTGGTGGCTGACTAAATACTTTTTTTCCCCACTGTATTTGGTCATATTATTCATTTTGTGTGTGGTTTCCTAGAAATAATGTACAAATGTATGACTATGACTGAGATTATTTTGGTCATGTAGTGTATGTGTACAGGTGCTAGTCAAACATCTCATTTGTATTTGTATTTATTATGGATCCCCGTTAGCTGCTGACAAGGCAGCAGCTACTCTTCCTGGGGTCCAGCAAAATTAAGGCAGTTATACCATTTTTTTAACATTACAATACATTCACAACAGATTTCACAACACACTAAGCTTGTGCCCTCAGGCCCCTACTCCACCACCACATAACTACAGCACATAATCCATGTGTACGTGTGTGTATAGAGCATATTTTATTTTGTGTCTGTATGCATGTGTCTGTGCCTATGTTTGTGTTGCTTCACTGTTCTATAAGGTGCATTTTTATCTGTTTTTTAAATCTAATTTTACTGCTTGCGTGACTTACTTGATGTGGAATAGAGTTCCATGTATTCATGGCTCTATGTAGTACTGTTGGCCTCCCATAGTCTGTTCTGGATAAATACAAGTAGTGATGAAGTAAATATCTCCTCCACTTTGAGCCAGGAGAGATTGACATGCATATTATTAATGTTAGCTCTCTGTGTATATCCAAGAGCCAGCCGTGCTGCCCTGTTCTGAGCCAATTGCAATTTTACTAAGTCGCTTTTTGTGGCACCTGACCACACGACTGAACAGTAGTCCAGGTGCGACAAAACTAGGGCTTGTAGGACCTGCCTTGTTGATAGTGCTGTTAAGAAGGTAGAGCAGCGCTTTATTATGGACAGACGTCTCCCCATCTTAGCTACTGTTGTATCAATATGTTTTGACCATTACAGTTTCCAATCCAGGGTTACTCCAAGCAGTTTAGTCACCTCAACTTGCTAAATTTGCACATGATTTATTACAAGGTTTAGTTGAGATTTAGGGTTTAGTGAATGATTTGTCCGAAATGCAATGCTTTTAGTTTTGGAAATATTTTCGAACTAACTTATTCCTTGCCACCCTTTCTGAAACTAACTGCAGCTCTTTGTTAAGTGTTGCAGTCATTTCAGTTGCTTTAGTAGCTGACGTGTATAGTGTTGAGTTATCCGCATATATAGACACACTGGCTATACTAAAAGCCAGTGTCATGTCGTTAGTAAAGATTGAAAAAAGAATTGGGCTTAGACAGCTGCCTTGGGGAATTCCTGATTCTACCTGGATTATGTTGGAGAGGCTTCAATTAAAGAACACCCTCTGTGTTCTGTTAGACAGGTAACTCTTTATCCACAATATAGCAGGGGGGTGTAAAGCCATAACACATAAATTTTTCCAGCAGCAGACTATGGTCGATAATATCAAAAGCCGCACTGAAGTCTAACAAAACAGCCCCCACAATCTTTTGATCATCAATTTCTTTCAGCCAATCATCAGTCATTTGTGTAACTGCTGTGGTTGTTGAATATCCTTCCCTATAAGCGTGCTGAAAGTCAGTTGTACATTTGTTTACTGTAAAATAGCATTGTATTTTGTCAAACACAATTTTTTTCTAAAGTTTACTAAGTGTTGGTTGGTCAGCTATTTCAGCCAGTAAAGGGAGCTTTACTATTCTTACGTAGCATCTCGGTTTTGTTTATTTTTTATTTTTTTTCCCTCCAGGCCTGAGGGCAAACACTTTCTGGTAGGCTTAAATTGAATATATGGTAAATAGGAGTGCCAATATTGTCCACTATTATCCTCAGTCATTTTCCATCCAAGTTATCAGACCCTGGTGGCTTGTTATTGTTGATAGACACCAATCTTTTTTTCACCTCTTCCACACTCACTTTCCGGATAAAAAAATTGCAATGCTTGTCTTTCATAATTTGGTCAGATATACTTGGATGTGTAGTGTCAGCGTTTGTTGCTGGCATGTCATGCCTAAATTGGCTAATCTTGCCAATTAAAAAATAATTAATATAGTTGGTAATATCAGTCGGTTTTGTGACGACTTAGTCATCTGATTCAGTGAATGATGGAGCTGAGTTTGCTTTCTTTTCCCAAAATGTCATTTAAGGTCCTCCAAAGCTTTTTACTATCATTCTTTATTTCATTTATTTTTGTTTCATAGTGTAGTTTCTTCTTCTTTTCTGAATTCAGTTTAGTCACATGATTTCTCAAGTTGCAGTTTTGCCAATCGGTTGTGCAGCAATAATTATTTTCCATTCCTTTTGCCTCATCCCTCTCAACCATACCATTTTTTAATTCCTCATCAATTGACAGCGAATTAAGTTTTTACAGTCATTTTCTTAATGGGTGCATGCTTATTAGTAACTGGGATAAGCAATTTCATAAATGTGTCATTGTCACGATCGTCGAAAGGAGGAGACCAAAGCGCAGCGTGTTGAGCGAACATCGTAGACTTTATTTAATTAAAGAAACCACGATAAAAACAACAAACCAAAATGACGAAAGTGAAGTCCAAATCTGACACTGACTAAACAGGATCAAGGAAACAAAAACCCACAAAACCCAGGTGAAACCACACAGTATAAATATGGCTCCCAATCAGAGATAACGAGCCGACAGCTGACACTCGTTACCTCCGATTGGGAGTCATATGACTAATAAAGAACAATTAACCCAAACATAGAAATGCACAACCAGAAATCCCCAACATAGAAATACACCCAAACAATGAAAATGAACAACCCTGGCTCAATAATAAAGTCCATGGAGCCAGAGTGTCACAGTACCCCCCCCTAAAGGTGCGCACTCCGGGCGCACCAGCATACAGTCTAGGGGAGGGTCTGGGTGGGCGTCTGTCCATGGTGGCGGTTCTGGTCCAGGTCGTGGTCCCCACCCCACCTTAGTCACTTTCCGCTTCCGTAGCCCCTTCCACATGACCACCCCCCCACTAAACCCCACTGGATTAAGGGGCGGCACAGGACTAAGGGGCAGCACCGGACTAAGGGGCAGCACCGGACTAAGGGGCAGCACCGGACTAAGGGGCAGCACCGGACTAAGGGGCAGCACCGGACTAAGGAGCAGCACCGGGCTAAGGGACAGTACCTGACTGAGGGGCAGCACCGGACTGAATGGCGGATCCTGGCTGGCTGGCTCTGGCGGATCCTGGCTGGACGGCTCTGGCGGATCCTGGCTGGACGGCTCTGGCGGATCCTGGCTGGCAGAAGGCTCTGGCTGATCCTGTCTGGCAGAAGGCTCTGGCTGATCCTGTCTGGCAGAAGGATCTGGCTGATCCTGTCTGGCAGAAGGCTCTGGCTGATCCTGTCTGGCGGAAGGCTCTGGCTGATCCTGTCTGGCGGAAGGCTCTGGCTGCTCCTGTCTGGCGGAAGGCTCTGGCTGATCCTGTCTGGCGGAAGGCTCTGGCTGCTCCTGTCTGGCGGAGAGCTCTAGCGGCTCCGGTCTGGCGGACGGCTCTGAAGGCTCATGGCAGACGGGCGGCTTTGCAGGCTCAGTACCGACGGGCAGCTCCTGCGGCGCTTGGCAGACGGACAGTTCAGACGGCGTTGGGCAGACGGGCAGTTCAGGCGCCGTTGGGCAGACGGGCAGTTCAGACGGCGTTGGGCAGACGGACAGTTCAGGCCCCGTTGGGCAGACGGCAGACTCTGGCCGTCTGAGGCGCATCGTAGGCCTGGTGCGTGGTGCCGGAACAGGAGGTACCGGGCTGAGGACACGCATCTCAGGGCTAGTGCGGGGAGAAGCAACAGGGCATGCTTGGCCCTGGGGACGCACCGTAGGCCTGATGCGTGGTGCCGGAACTGGAGGTACCGGGCTGAGGACACGCATCTCAGGGCTAGTGCGGGAAGCAGCAACAGGGCATGCTGGACCCTGGGGACGCACATGAGGCCTAGTGCGGAGAGCAGGAACAGGCCGGGCTGGGCTGGCGACGCGCACCGTATCTCTGGTGCGAGAGGCCGGAACAGGCCGGGCCGGGCTGGCGAAGCGCACCGTATCCCTGGTGCGTGGAGTAGGAACAGGCCGGGCTGGGCTGGCGACGCGCACCGTATCCCTGGTGCGAGTGGCCGGAACAGGCCGGGCTGGGCTGACGAAGCGCACCGTATCCCAGGTGCGGGGAGTAGGAACAGGCCGGGCTGGGCTGGCGACGCGCACCGTAGGCTTCGTATGAGGCTCAGGAACAGGCCGGGCTGGGCTGGCGACGCGCACCGTACACTTGGTGCGGGTGGCAGGAACAGGCCGAACCGGGCTGGCGACGCGCACCGTACACTTAGTGCGAGGGGCCGGAACAGGCCGTACCGTACGGGGAACACACACTACTGGCTGTACCTCGGGATTAGGAACGGGCCGGACCGGACTGGTTACACACCCCAGTACCTCTCGCCGAGCCTCTACACCTTCCTTCCCTGCTTTACCCAGTAGCCCCCTTAACCTGGTAGCCTCCTGAATCCGTCCCTTCTCTGCCTCCGTCAGCCCCCTTAACCTGGTAGCCTTCTGCATCTGCCTTGTGGCAGCCTCCTGCTGCTCAGTCGCCCAAGCCATGTGCCCCCCCCCAAAAATTTATTGGGGTTGCCTCTCGTCCCTCCGACGTTGGCTCTGCCGACGCCGTTGCTCCTCTCGCCGTCGCCTCTCCACCGTCTCGCTCCATGGACGGCGATCCATACCCTCCAGGATCTCCTCCCAAGTCCAGGACCCTTTACCGTCCAACAGTTCCTTCCATGTCCAGACCCTTTGCTCCTGGACGCGCTGCTTGGTCCTTTTATGGTGGGTTTTTCTGTCACGATCGTCGAAAGGAGGAGACCAAAGCGCAGCGTGTTGAGCGAACATCGTAGACTTTATTTAATTAAAGAAACCACGATAAAAACAACAAACCAAAATGACGAAAGTGAAGTCCAAATCTGACACTGACTAAACAGGATCAAGGAAACAAAAACCCACAAAACCCAGGTGAAACCACACAGTATAAATATGGCTCCCAATCAGAGATAACGAGCCGACAGCTGACACTCGTTACCTCCGATTGGGAGTCATATGACTAATAAAGAACAATTAACCCAAACATAGAAATGCACAACCAGAAATCCCCAACATAGAAATACACCCAAACAATGAAAATGAACAACCCTGGCTCAATAATAAAGTCCATGGAGCCAGAGTGTCACAGTCATGTGCAGCGTCTGGTTGCTTCTCATTACACACCATGGACCAACAAATATTCTTTACATCAACAACATAGGAATCACTACAAAAAACGTATTGTATGACCTCTTATACAACATATTAGGCCCATTCTTTAGAACTTTGGTTTTCCTAGATATGACTACAATATTGTGATCACTACATCCAATGGATCAAGCAAATTTCTGCAGCATTAGTAAAGATGTGATCAATATATGTTGATGATTTCATTTCTGTGCTGTTTGTAACTACCCTGTGTCACGGATTCTGCCGAGGCTGCCCCTCCTCCTTGCTCGGGCAGGCTTCGGCGTTCGTCGTCACCGGAATACTGCCGATCTATTTTCTATGTTTCTATGTTCTACCTGTTGTTGTCTGATTGTCACACATCTGTTTCCCATCATCATCATGTAATTACTCCTTCCCTATTTAACCCGGTGGCTCCCATTGTGTTTTGTGCGTGTTTGTTTTTAGTTTCATGTGTCGTTTGGTGAGCGGGTTTGTTCCTCCCTGTGTGGAGGTATTTTGTATTGGTTTCTTTACTTATTCAGTAAAGTATGTTTTCATAGAGTTTTGTGTCCTGCACCTGACTTCGATCCACCGCATTACACTGACACTCGTGACAGAAACACGCACCAAAATGGAGTCAGCAGGTACAGCCAGTCAGTCCAGATCAATGGAGGAACGCGTTCAACGACAGGAGAGCAGGATCCAGGCTCTCGACACCGCTATGGAGAGAGTGGTAAATGCTATGGACCGATGGGAGAGAGGTGGCTTTCCGACACCTCCTCCAACCACCCATACCACTGTCCACCCCTTCGCCACCTGGGTCCAGTGGGATTTCGCTCCCGAGGGCATATGACGGTACACCAGCCGGGTGTCAGGGTTTCCTTCTCCTGGTAGAGCTCTACCTGGCAACCATTCACCCGGCGCCCTCGGGATACGAGAGCGTGTCCGCCCTCATCTCCTGTCTGTCGGGGAAGGAGCTTGAGTGGCCAACGCCGAGTGGGGAGGAATTGACACTACATCTGTCCGCTACGAGGATTTCACCCGCCGCTTACGGGCGGTATTCGATCATCCACCGGAGGGGAGAGCGGCGGGCGAGCGTCTGTTCCACCTAAGACAGGAGAGGAGGAGCGCCCAGGATTTTGCGCTGGAGTTCAGGACTGGCAGCCAGCGCAGGATGGAATGAGAGGGCCCTGATCGACCACGATCGATGCAGCCTAAGGGAGCACGTTCGGCGGGAACTGGCCTGCAGGGATACCAACCTCAACCTGTACCAACTGGTGGAGATGTCCATCAGGCTGGATAACCTGTTGGAGACCCGCGGACGTTCTGATCAGGGCCTGTCCATTCCATCTCCCAGCACCTCCGACCCTAACCCTATGGAGCTCGGAGGTAATGCGCTTAGGGAGACCAGGAGAGGGGCCGTCCCCTGCATCAACTGTGGCCGCAGAGGACACACTGCGGGTCAGTGCTGGGGAGGGTCCCCAGGGAGTCGAGGCAGTAGGCAGAGCACTGGTCGACCATCTCAGGTGGGAAAGCACCCGACTCACCCAGAGCTCCCTGTTGGTCAGCTGTGTATTGAGGTTGGTTTCCCAGAGTTTTCTCCTCATTCCCAGCATAAGGCGCCAGCTGGGAATTTTGTTGATCATCAGTATTCACTTAGTTTAGGGATTCCCACTGTTAGGGTCGCCCGTTAGGGTCAGGCCTAATCAGGGAGGTCACCGCACCACTCTTAAGGAGGACGCAGGGGGGTCATGAGGAGAGGATTAGTCTCTATCTGATTGATTCTCCTGCGTAACCTGTGGTGTTGGGACTTCCCTGGGTAACCATTTATGACCCCACTATTTCTTGGCAACAGAGGGCTCTCAAGGGATGGTCCAGTCAGTGCTCAGGGAGGTATGTAGGGGTTTCCTTAGGGGCTACTACGGTGGAGAGTCCAAACCAGGTCTCCACAATGCACATTCCTTCCGAGTATGCCGATTTGGCTCTCGCCTTCAGTAAAAAGAGGGCGACTAAATTACCACCCCATCGTCCGGGGGATTGTGCGATAAATCTCCAGGTGGGGGCTGCACTTCCCCGGAGTCACGTGTACCCTCTGTCACAGGAGGAGAAACATATGGAAACATACGTCTTCGAATCTCTGAGACAGGGATACATTCGGCCTTCCACTTCACTTGTTTCCTCAAGTTTCTTTTTCGTGAAGAAGAAGGATGGTGGGTTACGCCCGTGCATTGATTACCGTGGTCTTAATCAGATCACCGTCAAGTACAGCTATCCATGACCTCTGATAGCTTGTATGACGGAGTCATTGCACGGGGCGCGCTTCTTCACAAAATTGGATCTCAGGAGCGCGTACAACCTGGTGCGTATCCGGGAGGGAGATGAGTGGAAGACGGCATTCAGTACTACTTCAGGACACTATGAGTACCTCGTCATGCCATACGGGTTGATGAATGCTCCATCAGTCTTCCAATCCTTTGTCGATGAGATTTTCAGGGATCTGCACGGACAGGGTGTAGTGGTGTATATGGACGACATTCTCATATACTCCACTACATGGGCCGAGCATGTGTCCCTGGTGCGTAAAGTGCTCGGATGAGTGTTGAAGCATGACCTGTATGCCAAGTCTGAGAAATGCCTCTCCTTCCTAGGGTACCACATGTCCGCATCTGGGGTGAGGATGGAGAGTGACCGCATTTCGGCCGTGTGTAATTGGGCGACTCCAACCACGGTGAAGGAGGTGCAGCGATTTTTGGGGTTTGCCAATTACTACTGGAGGTTTATCCGGGGCTTTGGTCAGGTAGCGATTCCCATTACCTCATTGCTGAAGGAGGGACCGGTGCGTCTGCGGTGGTCAGCTGAGGCGGACAGGGTGTTCAGTCATTTGAAAAACCTGTTTACCTCGGCTCCAGTGCTGGCTCATCCGGATCCCTCCTTGGCTTTCACGGTTGAGGTGGATGCGTCGGAGACTGGGATAGGTGCTGTACTTTCCCAGCGCTCGGGCACACCACCCAAGCTCTGCCCCTGTGCGTTCTTTTCGAAAAAGCTCAGCCCGGTGAAGCGCAACTATGATGTGGGGGACCGGGAGCTGTTGGCTGTGGTCCAAGCCCTGAAAGCGTGGAGACATTGGCTTGAGGGGA
Source organism: Coregonus lavaretus (assembly GCF_964263955.1). Taxonomy (NCBI): domain Eukaryota; kingdom Metazoa; phylum Chordata; class Actinopteri; order Salmoniformes; family Salmonidae; genus Coregonus; species Coregonus lavaretus. The sequence goes on along the minus strand of NC_140013.1, from coordinate 715,890 downwards.
ATAAACACCCTTTTCTCATTTTGACTGACGACCGCAATCTGGAGTACATCCGGGCGGTGAGGAGATTAAACCCTCGCCAGGCAAGGTAGTCCATGTTTCTCGCCCGTTTTGTTTTCACCCTTTCTTACAGGCCAGGTTCCCAGAACGCTAAGGCAGATGCTCTGTCCCGACTGTATGACATGGAGGAGAGTTCCGTGGAGCCCATTCCCATACTCCCGGCGTCGTGTCTTGTGGCACTGGTGGTGTGGGAGGTGGACGCCGACATCGAGCGGGCGTTGCGTAATGAACCCACTCCTCCCCAGTGTCCAGAGGGTCGTGTGTACGTCCCGCTGGAGGTCCGCGATCGTTTGATCTATTGGGCTCACACGTCACCCTCCTCTGGTCATCCTGGCATCGGTCGGACAGTGCATTGTCTTAGTGGGAAGTACTGGTGGCCCACCTTAGCTAAGGACGTGAGGGTTTATGTTTCCTCCTGCTCGGTGTGCGCCCAGTGTAAGGCTCCTAGACACCTGCCCAGAGGGAAATTGCAACCCCTACCCGTTCCACAACGACCGTGGTCCCACCTATCGGTGGACTTCGTGACGGATCTTCCCCGCTCACAAGGGAACACCACGATCCTGGTCGTTGTGGATCGGTTTTCTAAGTCCTGCTGCCTCATTCCTCTGCCCGGTCTCCCTACGGGCCTACAGACTGCTGAGGCCCTATTTACACATGTCTTCCGGCACTATGGGGTACCTGAGGATATAGTGTCTGATCGGGGTTCCCAGTTCACCTCGAGAGTCTGGAGGGCGTTCATGGAACGTCTGGGCGTCTCGGTCAGCCTGACCTCAGGGTTTCACCCTGAAAGTAACGGGCAGGTGGAGAGAGTCAACCAGGTGGTGGGTAGGTTTCTGAGGCCGTATTGCCAGGACCGGCGGGGGGAGTGGTCGGTTTTCCTCCCCTGGGCAGAGATGGCCACTCCGCCACTCCTCCACTAACCTTACTCCATTCCAGTGTGTATTAGGTTATCAGCCGGTTCTGGCACCTTGGCATCAGAGCCAGATCGAGGCACCTGCGGTGGATGAATGGTTTCGGCACTCGCAGGAGACCTGGAACGCTGCCCATGTGCACCTGCAACGGGCCATCGGGCGGCAAAAGGCGAGCGCCGACTGCCACCGCAGTGAGGCTCCGGTGTATGCCCCGGGGGACCGAGTCTTGCTCTCGACCCGAAACCTGCACCTTTGCCTGCCCTGCCGGAAGCTGGGTCGGCGGTTTGTGGGGCCATTCAAAGTCCTGAGGAGATTGAACAAGGTATGTTATAGCTTACAGCTTCCTCCTGATTATAGTATTAACCCCTCGTTCCATGTGTCTCTCCTCAGGCCGGTGGTAGCTGGTCCACTCCAGGAGTCTGAGATACGGGAGGTTCCTCCGCCCCCACTGGACATCGAAGGGGCACCGGCGTAATCGGTCCGTTCCATCTTGGATTCGAGGCGTCGGGTGGGAGGCCTGCAGTATCTCGTGGAGTGGGAGGGGTACGGTCCGGAGGAACGGTGCTGGGTCCCTAGGAGGGACATCCTCGATCCCTCCATGTTGAGGGATTTCCACCGCAGTCATCCGACTCGCCCCGCGCTGCGTCCTCCTGGCCGTCCCCAAGGCTGGTGTCGACGCACAGCTGGAGCTGCGCGTCGGGGGGGGGTGGTACTGTCATGGATTCTGCCGAGGCTGCCCCTCCTCCTTGCTCGGGCAGGCTTCGGCGTTCGTCATCACCGGAATACTAGCTACTGCCAATCTATGTTCTATGTTTCTATGTTCTACCTGTTGTTGTCTGATTGTCACACACCTGTTTCCCATCATGTAATTACTCCTTCCCTATTTAACCCGGTGGCTCCCATTGTGTTTTGTGATTGTTTGTTTTTCGTTTGGTGAGCGGGTTTGTTCCTCCCTGTGTGGAGGTATTTTGTATTGGTTTCTTTACTTATTCAGTAAAGTACGTTTTCATAGAGTTCTGTGTCCTGCGCCTGACTTCGATCCACCGCATTACACTGACACTCGTGACACCCTGGTAGGTAGACTGATAACCTGAACCAGGTTGCAGGCACTGGTTACAGTTTGAAGATTTTTCTTGAGTGGGCAGCTTGATGAAAGCCAGTCAATATTTAAATCACCCAGAAAATATATCTCTCTGTTGATATCACATACATTTTCAAGCATTTCAAATATCCAGATACTGACCGTTAGCACTTGGTGGTCTATAGCAGCTTCCCACAAGAATGGGCTTTAGGTGAGGCAGATGAACCTGTAGCCATTTTACTTCAACAGTATTTAACATGAGATTCTCTCTAAGCTTTACAGAAATGTGGTTCTGAATATAAACAGCAACACCTCCACCATTGTCTTTTCTGTAAATGTTATAACCATGTAATGCTACCACCGTATCATCAAAGGTATTATCTAAGTGAGTTTCAGAGATAGTCGGAATATAAATGTAATCTGTTATTAGCAAATTATTAATTTCCTGAACCTACATATGTTAACATGGGCTATTTTTAGCATTTTTCTGTGATGCTTGATTGTTTCATTGCTTTACTGGGAAGCTTACCAGAAGTAGACATGATCATGTTATTTATTTTCACACCTGCCCCCACTCCCCCTCCCTGGTGCTCGAGGGCACCAGGCTGCCCATCATTACGCACTCCTGTCACCATCGTTATGAGCGTCAGCGCTTCATTGGACTCACCTGGACTTCATCACTGCTTAATTACCTCCCCTATATCTGTCTGGTCCTCAGTTTGATCCCCATGTCTGCATTAATGTTGTTTTGTTTCCGTTGTCCAGACGCTGTCGGTGTTTTGTCCCCGTCTGTTTTTTCATTAAATGTTCACTGCCTGTACTTGCTTCTCGTCTCCAAGCGTCTGTCCTTACAATTTATGTTAGTGAAGAGTGAGCTGCACACAGTGGACTTCCTACTAGGGCACCACCTCAGTGTTAACAGCATTAAGCTGGTTCATAGGCACATGATTACTGCATACAATAGCTGTAGAATCAGAAGAGGAATTCAGGGCAGTTAGAGGGACATTAATTATGTTACTTACATTGTGTCTACCAACGCCCATGGTATAATGTACAATTTGCTGAAGCATTATGACAACTCAGCGACACAATGGTGGGATTAACTGAGCTAGGCTTGGGTCATTGATAAGTCATTGTCTCCACGCAGCCTTACATTGCTGTGAAAGAATCCAGGAAGCCAAATGATTTGGGTGGATCCAATCCTCCTTATAAAATGAATTTTGTTTCCAAAAGGTATTGAAATTGTCAACAAAAGTTACAGCCATTGACCTGCTATAATCACGTAGTGAAGAGAAAGTATCCTGCTAAAGCGTTCAATGCCATGATTCAGAGAGGGCACAGGGCCAGATATTATGGGTATTTTATTAGTGTCTAGCAGAGAGTCAATCAGCTCTTTAAAATCCAGTTTCAACTGTTCAGAGTTGCCCTTCATAATGTCATTAAAACCCACATGGACTACGATAGATTCGATTTCCATGTCCTAACGTAGTACATTCGGGAGAAGCTTAGTAATGTCATTTACTCAAGCTCCGGGATAGGACATTGTTTATGCACCAGAAACAGTGACATTTCTTACGTTGGAGCTGCCCAAAATCATGGTTGGCGAGAAGGACGAGGAAATCTGCCCACTCCCATGCTTCACAAGAATTGGAGAACCCTTTAAGGATGGGCTATAGGCAGGATAACTTGAGCCCGTAGCTACCGGCGCCTGGTGCAGGCCTCCGACAGATGGAGAAGCCCTGCTCGATCCAGAGCAGGGACGGAAGGTTGCCGACGTCGACTTCGAAGTCGTAGGGGAAGGATTAGGAGTAGGTACAGTGGCCGCAGACACAGGTACCCCAAGCAACGAAGGTGCAGGAAGATCAGGCTCCAGGGCAGCGAAACTATAAGTTGTTTGTATCTGATCCGGGCCTCTTGATGGGAGTGTAGCCTGCTTTGCGGCTTCCACGGCTCGTGACATGCGACCATCGTTGATTGGCATGCTCCTCTTGCTGTGCTCCTTCGACTCCGCTATCAGATGGGGGAGGAGAGGCAGGAGATGACTCCCCTGGCGAACGAACTCCAGGCAACACCAGCCAATTGGATAATGACAAATGATAAGGCGGAGATGCGTCCAACAAGCGTGAACCCTGTCCAGCCACCAGTGTAGAAAAGGTAAACTTTCCACTTTGCGTTTTTCCCCAGTTTCATACGTGGGCTGGCGGGCATGAAAATGGAGTTGGTCCCCCCTTTGCTGCTATAACATCCTCCACTCTTCTGGGAAGGCTTTCCACAAGATGTTGGAACTTGCTTCCCTTCAGCCACAAGAGCATTAATGAGGTTGGGCACAGATGTTGGGTGATTAGGCCTGGCTCACAGTCGGCATTCCAATTCATTCAGGTGTTCAATGGGGTTGAGGTCAGGGCTCTGTGCAGTCCAGTCAAGTTCTTCTACACTGATCTCAACAAACCATTTCTGTATGGACCTTGCTTTGTGCACAGGTTTATTGTCATGCTGAAACAGGAAAGGGCCTTCCCCAAACTGTTGCTACAAAGTTGGAAGCACAGAATTGTCATAGTATGTCATTGTATGCTGTAGAGTTAAGATTTCCCTTCACTTGAACTAAGGGGCCTAGCTCAAACCATGAAAAACAGCCCCAGACCATTATTCCTCCTCCACCAAATGTTACAGTTGGCACTATGCATTGGGGCAGGTAGCGTTCTCCTGGCATCCGCCAAACCCAGATTCGTCCGTCGGAAGCGTGAGTCATCACTCCAGAGAACGCGTTTCCAGAGTCCAATGGCGGCGAGCTTTAAACCACTTCAGCTAACGCTTGGCATTGTGCATAGTGATCTTAGGCTTGTGTGTGGCTGCTCGGCCATGGAAACCCATTTCATGAAGCTCCTGATGAACAGTTATTGTGCTGACATTGCTTCCAGAGACAGTTTGGAACTCGGTAGTGAGTGTTGCAACCGAGGACAAACTATTTTTATGTGCTACGGGCTTCAGCACTTGGCAGTCCCATTCTGTGAGCTTGTGTGGCCTACCACTTCACGGCTGAGCCGTTGTTGCTCCTAGATTTTTCCACTTCACAATAATAGCACTTACAGTTGACCGGGGCAGCTCTAACAGGACATACATTTGATGAACTGACTTGTTGGAAAGGTGGCATCCTATGACAGTACCACATTGAAAGTCACTGAGCTCTTCAGTAAGGCCATTCTACTGCTGGTGTTTGTCTATGGAGATAGCATGGCTGTGTGCTCGATTTTATACACCTATCAGCAACGGGTGTGGCTGAAATAGCCAAATCCACTAATTTGAAGGGTTGTCCACATACTTTTGTGTATATATAGTGTCTGTGGTTGTCTCACCTAGCTATCTTAAAATGAATGCACAAACTGTTAGTTGCTCTGGATATCAGCGTCTGCTAAATAATTTTTTTTTTACATGTAAAACAAGGGGTGGCTCAACCAACCCTTTGGCTCAACTTATCCCACTCTCCCCTACACTTAATATTTTACCACAAAGTGAATTCTGTTTTTCATATTTGATCATCTTTGATAGCAATTTTTCCTATAACTTGTCTAGTGACTTTTTGGCAACATTTTGAAAGTTCGCATAGAAAATAGATTCAACATTTGCCTGCTACGGTACATTTTAATTTAACAATCTTGTGTCAATATAAAAAACTGCTAAACGTAATGACGTCACACCTAGAAAATATATAAAAATAACTAAAACCTACAGTGTCGAATAAAAATGAAGTGGTTGAAGTGGTTTCCTTGACCTATTTAGGCAAATTGCGCATTAATAAATTGGCGACAGTCTGTATGCCCTCCCACCTATCTGTTTTAGTTCTCAGGTAGCCCTCAAAAGCCAGCATGGATAGAATGCAATAATTTACTAATATTTGCCATAGTTCAGGATTTTTGTAGGGTAAGCTGATCCTAGATCTGTGTTCAAGGGCAACTTCAACCAGGGGCTGATGTCAGACAGCTCACTGCGATGACACGTGTAGAACCTGGTAGTGTCGTTTTTTGGGCAACTGTAGATCCTGTCCTTATTAGCGGAATAATCTGCAACTGACATGGTCCCTCTGCAGACTACTGTTACAAACCTCATCAAGAAAACGTAATAAAACATTATTTCAATTTAAGCTTAGTTCCTTGGTCTTTTACCAAATAGGGCTATCTTCTGTATACCACCCCCCTACCTTGTCACAACACAAATGATTGGCTCAAACGCATTAAGAAGGAAAGACATTCCACAAATTAACTTTTTAGAAGGCACACCTGTTAATTTAAATGCATTCCAGGTGACTACCTCATGAAGCTGGTTGAGAGAATGCCAAGAGTGTGCAAAGCTGTCATCAAGGCAAAGGGTGGCTATTTGAAGAATCTCAAATATAAAATATATTTTGATTTGTTTAACACTCTTTTGGTTACTACATGATTCCATATGTGTTATTTCATAGTTTTGATGTCTACACTATTATTCTACAATGTAGAAAATAGTAGAAAATAAAGCAAAACCCTTGAATGAGTAGGTGTTCTAAAACTTTTGACCGGTAGTGTATGTTGCGTTATTTTATGGCTGGTTATGACACCTGCCATGAAGTTTCCTTCCATTTGAAAGTTTGTTTCTTAAGTACTTTGTTGTTGTTGTAATTAATTATTTGCAGTCATGTTTTTTTTTTCATCATATTTTAAATAACTTGTAGAAAATCCACTTTACGACACTGTCATGAAGCATTATGACCATCCTGTGTCACTTTACTTAGACTAAGAAAATACACTTTATGACACTGTCAAGAAGCATTATGACCATCATAATCATATAAGCCAGATAGGCCTATCACGTACATGCCCTTATGTCAGTCATCAGTCAAAAAGAGGGTGTCTTGTCCTGCGCCTGAAATCTGTTCCTGCATTCATCCCCATGTCTGACATCAATTTTGACCACAATTACAGTGATAATTTAATATGGTAAATTTTATATAACATAAACATACTGTTGACAAGTAAGCTATGGTGTAATAGAATGCTTTGTCTTGTGTGGTAGGTTTTGTGGGATTTGACACTCTTATGAAGGTGTCATATCCAGCCATAAAATAAGGCAATATATGTCACAGGTCTAAATATACGTGTCATGCCAGTGTTATGACCATATTATGACAGGTTATGACAAGTTATGTCAGCTGTTATGACACATTATGACATGACTGTGTCATAACGTGTTATGACGCTGGGTGTCAAGTATAGTGTTACCCTTGTCTCTTTGTGTGACCACTGATTTGATAGCCCATAGGTGCTATCATATTACTTTAGGTCCTGGCCCTATATGATATGGCAGATTTGCCCTAAGTACTGGGACATGGTCATGGTGATTGTTAGGGCAGTGGAGAAAGCCAAACCTACTGTGTGGATCGTTCAAATGGTTCACAACAGCATTTCAATACAACAACATCTAAATTCAAAATGCTAAAATATATTCCATTTAAAATTAGTGCTTTTGTCATAGTAATAAGAACATAAATATTGTAGATTTTATTTATATAAAAACCATGGTGTTCTTTAAATTTTTATTTAACTTTTATTTAACCAGGTAAGCCAGTTGAGAACAAGTTCTCATTTACAACTGCGACCTGGCCAAGATAAAGCAAAGCAGTGAGATAAAAACAACAACACAGAGTTACATATGGGGTAAAACAAAACAGAAAGTCAAAAATAAACAGAAAATATATAAAGTGGGGAAAAAAAGTATTTAGTCAGCCACCAATTGTGTAAGTTCTCCCACTTAAAAAGTTGAGAGAGGCCTGTAATTTTCATCATAGGTACACGTTAACTATGACAGACAAAATGAGAAAAAAAAATCCAGAAGATCACTTTGTAGGATTTTTAATGAATTTATTTGCAAATTATGGTGGAAAATAGTTTCTCAATACTTTGTTGTATACCCTTTGTTGGCAATGACACAGGTCAAACGTTTTCTGTAAGTCTTCACAAGGTTTTCACACACTGTTGCTGGTATTTTGGCCCATTCCTCCATGCAGATCTCCTCTAGAGCAGTGATGTTTTGGGGCTGTCGCTGGGCAACACAGACTTTCAACTCCCTCCAAAGATTTTCTATGGGGTTGAGATCTGGAGACTGGCTAGGCCACTCCAGGACCTTGAAATGCTTCTTACGAAGCCACTCCTTCGTTGCCCGGGCGGTGTGTTTGGGATCATTGTCATGCTGAAAGACCCAGCCACGTTTCATCTTCAATGCCCTTGCTGATGGAAGGAGGTTTTCACTCAAAATCTCACGATACATGGCCCCATTCATTCTTTCCTTTACACGGATCAGTCGTCCTGGTCCCTTTGCAGAAAAACAGCCCCAAAGCATTATGTTTCCACCCCCATGCTTCACAGTAGGTATGTTGTTCTTTGGATGCAACTCAGCATTCTTTGTCCTCCAAACAAGACGAGTTGAGTTTTTACCAAAAAGTTCTATTTTGGTTTCATCTGACCATATGACATTCTCCCAATCCTCTTCTGGATCATCCAAATGCACTCTAGCAAACTTCAGACGGGCCTGGACATGTACTGGCTTAAGCAGGGGGACACGTCTGGCACTGCAGGATTTGAGTCCCTGGCGGCGTAGTGTGTTACTGATGGTAGGCTTTGTTACTTTGGTCCCAGCTCTCTGCAGGTCATTTGCTAGGTCCCCCCGTGTGGTTCTGGGATTTTTGCTCACCGTTCTTGTGATCATTTTGACCCCACGGGGGGTGAGATCTTGCGTGGAGCCCCAGATCGAGGGAGATTATCAGTGGTCTTGTATGACTTCCATTTCCTAATAATTGCTCCCACAGTTGATTTCTTCAAACCAAGCTGCTACCTATTGCAGATTCAGTCTTCCCAGCCTGGTGCAGGTCTACAATTTTGTTTCTGGTGTCCTTTGACAGCTCTTTGGTCTTGGCCATAGTGGAGTTTGGAGTGTGACTGTTTGAGGTTGTGGACAGGTGTCTTTTATACTGATAACAAGTTCAAACAGGTGCCATTAATACAGGTAACGAGTGGAGGACAGAGGAGCCTCTTAAAGAAGAAGTTACAGGTCTGTGAGAGCCAGAAATCTTGCTTGTTTGTAGGTGACCAAATACTTATTTTCCACCATAATTTGCAAATAAATTCATTAAAAATCCTACAATGTGATTTTTTTTCTCAATTTGTCTGTCATAGTTGATGTGTACCTATGATGCAAATTACAGGCCTCTCTCGTCTTTTTAAGTGGGAGAACTTGCACAATTGGTGGCTGACTAAATACTTTTTTCCCCCACTGTATACAGTGTGTGCAAATGTAGCAAGTTATGGAGGTAAGGCAATAAATAGGCCATAGTGCAAAATAATTACAATTAGTATTAACACTGGAATGATAGATTTGCAAGAGATGATGTGCAAATAGAGATACTAGGATGCAAATGAGAAAAATGTATAACAATATGGGGATGAGGTAGTTGGGTGGGCTAATTTCAGATGGGTTGTGTACAGGTGCAGTGATCGGTAAGGTGCTCTGACAACAGATGCTTAAAGTTAGTGAGGGAGATAAGAGTCTCCAGCTTCAGAGATTTTTGCAGTTCTTTCCAGTCATTGGCAGCAGAGAACTGGAAGGAATGGCGGCCAAAGGAGGTGTTGGCATTGGTGATGACCAGTGAGATATACCTGCTGGAGCACATACTACGGGTGGGTGTTGCTATGGTGACCAATGAGCTAAGATAAGGCAGGGATTTGCCTAGCAGTGATTTGTAGATGGCCTGGAGCCAGTGGGTTTGGCGACAAATATGTAGTGAGGACCAGCCAACAAGAGCGTACAGGTCACAGTGGTGGGTAGTATATGGGTCTTTGGTGACAAAACGGATGGCACTGTGATAGACTACATCCAATTTGCTGAGTAGAGTGTTGGCTATTTTGTAAATGACATCGCCGAAGTCAAGGATCGGTAGGATAGTCAGTTTTACGAGGGCGTGTTTGGCAGCATGAGTGAAGGAGACTTTGTTGCGAAATAGGAAGCCGATTCTAGATTTAACTTTGGATTGGAGATGCTTAATGTGAGTCTGGAAGGAGAGTTTACAGTCTAACCAGACACCTAGGTATTTGTAGTTGTCCACATACTCTAGGTCAGACCCGTCGAGAGTAGTGATTCTATTCGGGTGGTAGGGTGCCCACGTATTGGCTCAACGTATTAGCAACATATTATTTTCTCCAACACACAGACAAGTGTCATTGCAACATACCAAATACCCAAAACAAGGTTTGAGAAACCAATTAACAGTTCACCTCTAGACTAAAATGTTCTCATTTTTTCATATTTTTTAATCTTTAGAAAATATTTAATTATACTAAGCATATTCAATATTAAGACAATTACTGAGATACAAAAATATTAAATATAAATTAGCAATACAAAACCAGGGAGATATACCAGGTCTTTGAATTGCTACAACAGGGAGGTGGGGGGGACCCCAGGTCTTCCTGTCCTCTGATTGGCCACCAGCTCAATGCCCATCTCTGGCTTGTGAAAGGAAGGGGGAGGAGTATGAGAGTCTGAGGACAGGGTTGTGTTCATTAGGAAACGCAATTGAAACGTTTTAAAATGTTTTGCAATGGAAAACCAAAATGAGGGTTTCTTACTGGTCAAGTCCAGGTAGTCCTGGACTTACTGGTCAAGTCCTGTTTCAGTCTGTTTACTTCCGTTTGGAGCCTAATGAACAAGGCCCAGGACAGGGTGGATCACCCTGTCAGATAGCTGTGTCCCAGAAGACGGTGGTCTGTGTGGAGTAAGGGGGAGGGCCCTCATACTTCTTGGTCCTGTTGCTGCTCTTCCTCCAGCTGTGCAAGATGGGCATGCTGTCCTGCTTACACAGGCTGTTGTCTGCTGGCCCCTGGCGGGCCTTGATCTCCCGACACAGGCTGCGCTTCTTCTCAATCATCTCCATCATGGTGTTGTCTCCACAAGCCCACGGCATGGGAGGGATCATCTGGGGTGAGGAGGGGTGGGGAACAGAGGGCATGAGGGGGGTGGCCCAGAATGTTGGTGTTGCTATAGACAGCCATAGAATTCGAAGAGAGAGACTGAGTGTAGTTCGTCTCTATCAACAGACGTGCAATCTTACAGGCAAAGTAAGTTGAGTGTAATAAAGTTGGTGAATAATATGTACAGTGCCTAGTGAAAGTCTGCACACCCCTTGCACAGTTATCACATTTTTACTGCCTTAAAATTAAATCTAAAAAGGGATTACATATCTACACAACCTGATCCACATGTTCAAAGTGAAAGAAAAAGTATAGAAAAAAGGTCTACATTTTTCATATATATTTATTAAAGGATGTATTGATTGCCTACAGTGCCTTCAGACAGTACTCACACCCCTAGACTTCTTCCCACATTTTGTTGCGTTACAGCCTGAATTTTAAATTGATTAAATTTGTTTGTTTTTTTGTCACTGGCCTACACACAATACCCAATAATGTCAAAGTGGAATTTTTACAAATTAATTTAAAATGAAAAGCTGAAATACCTTGAGTCAATAAATATTCAAACCTAAATAAGTTAAGTTCAGGAGTAAAAATTGCATAATAAGTTGCATGGACTCACTCCGTGTGCAATTATAGTGTTTAACATGATTTTTGAATGACTACCTAATCTCTGTACTCCACACATACAATTATCTGTAAGGTCCCTCAGTCGAGCAGTACATTTCAAACACAGATTCAACCACAAAGACCAGGGAGGTTTTCCAATGCCTCGCAAAAAATTACAGGCACCTATTGGTAGGTGGGGTAAAAAAAACAGAAAAAAACAGACATTGAATATGCCTTTGAGCATGGTGAAGTTATTATTTACACTTTGGATGGTGTATCAATACACCCAGTCACTACAAAGATACAGGTGTCCTTCCTAACGAAGATGCTGGAGAGGAAGGAAACCGCTCAGGGATTTCACCATGAGGCCAGTGGTGACTTTAAAACAGTTACAGAGTTTAATGGCTGTGACAGGAGAAAACTGAGGATGGATCAACAACATTGTAGTTACTCAACAATACTAATTGACAGAGTGAAAAGAAGAAAGCCTGTACAGAATACAAATATTCCAAAACATGCATCATGTTTGCAACAAGGCACTAAAGTAATACTGCAACAAATGTGGCAAATCAATTAACTTTTTGTCCTGGATATAAAATATTATGTTTGGGGCAAATCCAATACAACACATTACTGAGTACCACTCACCATATTTTCAAGCATAGTAGGGCCTCCTGTAGTTCAATAGGTAAAGAATGGCGCTTGCAACGCCAGGGTTGTGGGTTCGATTCCCACGGGGGGCCAGTATGAAAAATGTATGCTTTGGATAAGAGTGTCTACTAAAATGTACTGAAGTCTGTATCATGTTTTGGGTATGCTTGTAATCGATAAGGACTGGGGAGTTTTTCAGTATAAAAAATAAATGGAATGGAGCTAAGCACAGGCAAAATCATAAAGGAAAACCTGGTTCTGTCTGCTTTCCACCAGACACTAGGAGATTAATTCACCTTTCAGCAGGACAATAACCTAAAACACAATGCCAAATCTACCCTGAAGTTGCTTACCAAGAAGACACCGAATGTTCCCGAGGGGCCGAGTTACAGTTTTGACTTGCATCTTCTTGAAATTCTATGGCAAGACCTGAAAATGGATGTCTAGCAATGATCAACAACCAATTTAACAGAGCTTGAAGAATTTTGAAAAGAATAATGGGCAAATCTTGCACAATCCAGGTGTGGAAAGCTTTAGAGACTTACCCAGAAAGACTCACAGCTGTAATTGCTGCCAAAGGTTTTTCAACAAAGTATTGACTCAGAGATGTGAATACTTATGTAAATGAGATATTTGTGTATTGTCACACCCTGATCTGTTTCATCTGTCCTGTGCTTGTCTTCAGCCCCCACCAGGTGTCTCCACTGTATTTATACCTGCGTTTTCTGTTGCCAGTTCGTCTTGTCCCGTCAAGTCCTACCAGCATGTTCCCATGTTTTCTGTGCTCTAGTTTTTGTTTTTCCTAGACTTCCCAGTTCTGACCTTTCTGCCTCTCCTGACCTTGATCCTGCCTGCCGTCCTGTACCTGTCTGACTCTGATTTGGATTACGACTCTTTGCCTGCCTGCCCCTTGATATGTAATAAACTCTGAGACTCGTACTATCCGCCTCCTGTGTCTGCATCTGGGTCTTAGCCTTGATATGTATTTCATTTTCAATACATTTGCAAAAATACATACCTTTTCACAATACCATTTTGGGGTATTGTGTGTAGATGGGTGAGAAAGAAAATCTATTTAATCCATTTTGAATTTGGGCTGTAATACAACAAAATGTGGAATAAGTCAAGCGTGTATGTCTTCACACCTCAGAGTTAACACTTAATATTAGGTGGAAACACCATTGGCAGCAATTACAGCTGTAAATCATTTTGAATAAGATTCTACCGACACTGCACAACTCTTAGGGCAGCATATATCCATTGTTTTTGTCAAAATTGCTCAAGCTCAGTAAATTTGTTTGGGAATCATTGATGGACAGCAATTTTCAAACCTATGATTTTCAAGCAGATTTAAGTCAGGACTGAGACTGGACCCCTCAGCAACACTCAACACCTATTGGAAAGTCATTCTAGTGTGTCTTTGGTATTCAAATTGAGTACTTGTCCCGCAGAAAAATATAACTATATCCGAGTGTTAGGTATTCAGATGACTGAGGCAGGTTTTCCTTTAGCTTTTTACCTGGGCTTTGCTCCTTTCATATTTATTTTGATCCTAACAAACCCCTCAGTCCCTGTCGGTGACAAGCATACACATAAAATGATGCTGCCACCACATTACTTAAAAATACAAAGGGTTTCACTCTGTGATGTTTTATTTTATTTGTCCCAAACCAGAAGTTTTTATTTTAAGCCAAAAAGTTAATTTATTTTCCATGTTGTCTTGCAGTATTACTTAAGGGCCTTTTTGCAAACATAATGGATGATTTGAAATAAAATAAAAAATAACACAGGCTTCCTTGTTTTCAAGTTGCCATACAAGCCAGTAATGTGGAGTGAATGCAATGTTGTTGATCCCTTTGTATTTTCGAGTATTGTGGTGACAGCATCATGTTATCAGTATGCTTGTCACCAGCAGGGGCTGTGGAGTTTGTCAGTCCTGACATTAAAACTGTTATGTGGGCAGCTTGTCTCTCCCTTTTCTGTTTCCCTTCCTCCTTCTTTTGTCCCCTCTTTGTCTGTTGTATCTGTATGTGTGTTTGTCCCCATTATGTTGGTGCGTCTGCCGGTGTGTGTCTGGAGTGGATCGGGGGGCGTGCTCAGGATCTGCCTCTCCTGTGCAGCTGCGGGTTGTTTCCAGTGATTCCTGCCTACGCAGCTGCATCCTATTCTCTCATCAACCTGCGCTACTAATTCCTGGGCATGGCTCTCCACCGGCGCCAGATCGTTGTTCTTACTAGAGCGGTAACTTGGCTCACCAGTAGAGTTAAATTGTCTTTGTCTTCAGCCTGGCTCTTTACTCTCCTTAACCTGTCGTTTGTTTTGTCTTCAGTTCAGACATGCCTTCCTGCCTGCCTGCCTGCCTGCCTGCCTGCCTGCCTCAGCCTCTCCTTCCTCCGGAGCCGACTAGCCCACTCTGTTCCTTTTTTTCAGTAGTTTTTGGACTAAGACAAATTGAACTTTTATTAAAATATTTTTTGTTTCTTCCACTCCCTTAGTCGTGTTTTGTTTCTCTGAGTGCTGGGTTTAACCATAGCTTAACAAAAACTGCTTGAAAAAGTTAGAATATTGCTGTCCAATAATTATTCCCAAGCAAATGTATTGCGCTTGAGCAATTTTGACAAAAACACAGGATATACTCTGAGCATACAAAACATTAGGAACACCTTCCTAATATTGAGTTGCACCCCTTTTTGCCTTCAGAACAGCCTCAATTTGTCGGGGCATGGACTCTACAAGGTGTCAAAAGCTTTCTACAGGGATGCTGGTCCATGTCGACTTCAATGCTTCCCACAGCTGTTTCAAGTTGGCTGGATGTCCTTTGGGTGCTGGACCATTCTTGATACATACGGAAAACTGTTGAGCATGAAAAACCCAGCAGCGTTGCAGTTCTTGACACAATCAAACCAGTGCGATGGCACCTACCACCATACCCGTTCAAAGGCAGTTAAATATTTTGTCTTGCCCATTCACCCTCTGAATGGCACACATACACAATTCATGTCTCAATTGTCTCGAGGCTTAAAAATCCTTCTTTAACCTGTCTCCTCCCCTTCATCTACACTGACGGAAGTGGATTTAACAAGTGACTTCAATAAGGGATCATAGCTTTCACCTAGATTCACCTGGTCAGTCTATGTCATGGAAAAATCTTATTCAAAATTAATTACAGCTGTAATTGCTGCCAAAGGTCCTCCCACCAAGTATTAACTCTGGGGTGTGAAGACATACGCAATCAAGCCATCTTTGTTTTTTGTTTTTATTAATTTAGAAAATGTTGTAAACTTTTACTTTGAAAATGTGAAGCAGGTTGTGTAGATCTGCAGGAAAAAAAATCTAATTAAATCCCTTATTAGATTACATTTTAAGGCAGAGTTTTTTTGACAATTGTGACAGGGGTGTGCAGACTTTCACTAGGCATTGTATTTGTATGATAGATGTATGTGTCGTGAAGTGTGTGTTGTTGGTGTCTGGAAAGAGTACAAATTGTGAGTAGTCTAGGTCAGTGGTTTTCAACCGGTGTGCCTTGTCACACTGGTGTGCCTTGAGGATCTCTCAGGTGTGGCGCGAAACTTTTCCTAATCTTGATAATTTTTTTGAACACCGTTATAACACACTTATAAATGTGACCTGTGGAATGAACATGGGATTTTGACTTGGGAGCACCAGTGCCGCTCAGATAATACATTGAATGGCACACATGGTTACATCTGTATCATTGTTTCAAGTCCGGTGCGCTGGAGCTGTTTTTACACTTGTATCAATTGAGGGGCGCGCATCACGAGCATAGTCATTTCTATAATTTTACTTCTCCTGTGAGAAGCATTGGCACAGGCAAGTTTGATGAGGCTTAGCAGTACAACAGCCTCCGCCAAAGAAACGAACTGAGCATGGTTTTGAATCTGTGGTTGCACCTTTACAATGCAGAAAACCTCTCGTCTCTAGACCTACCAGAGTTTTCTTTCTATAGGAGAATTGCAGGACACTTTTAAATGGGTACACACAAATTAAGCATCATGAGTAAGGAACTATGAAAATAGTTTAAATAAACCCTATTTAATCTTTAGATTTTTTTAAACGTCACAGCAAATGGATGATTTGCAGTATGGATCAGATGAGATGGAGGCCATTCCCACTAAATAAATTATTAGGAAAAATTGAGGTGTGCCACAGGATGTTTTATCCTGTCAAGGTGAACCATGATTCAAAAAAGGTTGGGAACCAACCTATCTAGTTGTATGTTATAGATAGACAGAAGTTGAAAAAAGTTGGTAGTTTGAGAGTGCTACTACCTTCCTGATATTAAGGAAAGGTACAGTTGGTAGTGTTTGATAAATGAGACCACAAGTCTATGATATTGTGTGTATTGTCTTGGTAGATGTGTTGGTTGTGAAGTGTGTGTTGATTTTGTCTGAAAATAGCAGGTCTATATTGTGGGTAGTCTATGTAGTCTAGGTGTGTACAGTCGTTGTCAAAAGTTTTGAGAAAGACACAAATACTAATTTTCACAAAGTCTGCTGCCTCAGTTTTGATGATGGCAATTTGCATATACTCCAGAATGTCATGAAGAGTGATCAGATTAATTGCAATTAATTGCATATTCCCTATTTGCCATGAAACTTAATCCCCCCCAAAAATGTCCACTGCATTTCAGCCCTGCCACAAAAGGACCAGCTGCCATCATGTCAGTGATTCTCTCGTTAACACAGGTGAGAGTGTTGACGAGGACAAGGTTGGAGATCACTCTGTCATGCTGATTGATTTAGAATAACAGACTGGAAGCTTTAAAAGGAGGGTGGTGCTTGAAATCATTGTTCTTCCTCTGTTAACCATGGTTACCTGCAAGGAAACACGTGCCATCATCATTGCTTTCCACAAAAAGGGCTTCACAGGCAAGGATATTGCTGCTAGTAAGATTGCACCTAAATCAACCATTTATCGGTTCATCAAGAACTTCAAGGAGAGATGTTCAATTGTTGTGAAGAAGGCGTCAGGGCGCCCAAGAAAGTCCAGCAAGCGCCAGGACCGTCTCCTAAAGTTGATTCAGCTGCGGGATCGGGGCACCACCAGTGGAGATCTTGCTCAGGAATGGCAGCAGGCAGGTGTGAGTGCATCTGCTGGACTGCTGAGGACTGGGGTAAAGTCATTTACTCTGATGAATCCCCTTTCCGATTGTTTGGGGCATCCGGAAAACACCTTGTCCAGAGAAGACAAGGTGAGCGCTACCATCAGTCCTGTGTCATGCCAACAGTTAAGCATCCTGAGACCATTCATGTGTGGGGTTGCTTCTCAGCCAAGGGAGTGGGCTCCCTCACAATTTTGCCTAAGAACACAGCCATGAATAAAGAATGGTACCAACACATCCTCCGAGAGCAACTTCTCCGAACCATCCAAGAACAGTTTGGTGACGACCAATGCCTTTTCCAGCATGTGTCCAGCAGACGACACAAACTTAATTTTCTCCTTTCTCCCTTCTGATAACCAGGTGGCGAATCGCATCTCTGCATGTATGGCGGACATATCAGTGTGGATGTCGGATCACCACCTCAAGCTGAACCTCGACAAGACGGAGCTGCTCTTCCTTCCGGGGAAGGACTGCCCGCTCCATGATCTCGCCATCACGGTTTACAACTCCATTGTGTCCTCCTCCCAATGTGCAAGGAACCTTGGCGTGACCCTGGTCAACACCCTGTCGTTCTCCGCTAACATCAAAGCGGTGACCCGATCCTGCAGGTTCATGTTCTACAACATTCGCAGAGTAGGACCCTACCTTACACAGAAAGCGGCACAGGTCCTAATCCAGGCACTTGTCATCTCCTGTCTGGATTACTGCAACTCGCTGTTGGCTGGGCTCCCTGCCTGTGCCATTAAACCCCTACAACTCATCCAGAATGCCGCAGCCCGTCTGGTGTTCAACCTTCCCAAGTTCTCTCATGTCACCCCGCTCCTCTGCACACTACACTGGCTTCCAGTTGAAGCTCGCATCTACTACAAAACCATGGTGCTTGCCTGCCGAGCTGTGAGGGGAACGGCACCTCCTTACCTTCAGGATCTGATCAGACCCTACACCCAAACGAGGGCACTATGTTCATCCACCTCTGGCCTGCTAGCCCCCCTACCTCTACGGAAGCACAGTTCCCGCTCAGCCCAGTCAAAGATATTCGCTGCTCTGGCACCCCAATGGTGGAACAAGCTCCCCCACGACGCCAGGACAGCAGAGTCACTGACCACCTTCCGGAGACACTTCAAACCCTACCTCTTTAAGGAATACCTGGAATAGTATAACAGTAATCCTTCTACCCCCCCCCCCCCTCCCCCACCCCCCCATAAATAAAAAAAAGTGTGGTTGTCCCACTGGCTATCATAAGTTGAATGCACCAATTTGTAAGTCGCTGTGGATAAGAGCGTCTGCTAAATTACTTAAATGTAAATGTAATGGAGCACCTCCTGTAGCTCAGTTGGTAGAGCATGGCGCTTGCAACGCCAGGATTGTGGGTTCGATTCCCATGGGGGGCCAGTATGAAAAATTTATGCACTCACTAACTGTAAGTCGCTCTGGATAAGAGCGTCTGCAAAATGATAAAAAATTATAATAATTACTAAGTGGCTCGGGGAACAAAACATCGACATTTTGGGTCCATGGCCAGGAAACTCCCCAGACCTTAATCCCATTGAGAACTTGTGGTCAATCCTCAAAAGGCGGGTGGACAAACAAAAACCCACAAATTCTGACAAACTCCAAGCATTGATTATGCAAGAATGGGCTGCCATCAGTCAGGATGTGGCCCAGAAGTTAACTGACAGCATGCCAGTGCGGATTGCAGAGGTCTTGAAAAAGAAGGGTCAACACTGCAAATATTGACTCTTTGCATAAACTTAATGTAATTGTCAATAAAAGCCTTTGACACTTATGGAATGCTTGTAATTATACTTCAGTATACCATAGTAACATCTGACAAAAATATATCATAACACTGAAGCAGCAAACTTTGTGAAGACCAAAACTTTTGACCACGACTGTATAACTTTTCATGAACAGTAAAACACAGTGTCATCATTGACCAAGGTTTTATATACAGTGCGTTCGGAAAGTATTCAGACCCCTTGACCTTTTACACATTTTGTTACGTTACAGCCTTATTCTAAAATGGATCAAATAAACAATTTTCCTCATCAATACCCATAAAGAAAAAGAAAAAACAGAAATACCTTATTTACATAAGTATTCAGACCCTTTGCTGTTAAATTCGAAACTGAGCTCAGGTGCATCCTGTTTCCTGTGGTAAATTCAATTGGTTGGACATGATTTGGAAAGGCAAACACCTGTCTATATTAGGTCCCACAGTTGACAGTGTATGTCAGAGGAAAAACCAAACCATGAGGTCGAAGGAGTTGTCAGAGAGCTCTGACACACGGTTGTGTCGCGGCACAGATCTGTAGAAGGGTACCAAAACATGTCTACAGCATTGCAGGTCTCCAAGAACACAGTGGCCTCCATCATTCTTAAATGGAATAAGTTTGGAACCACCAAGACTCTTCCTAGAGCTGGCCGCCGGTCCAAACTGAGCAATTGGGGGAGAAGGGCCTTGATCAGGGAGGTGACCAAGAACCCGATAGTCACTCTGAGAGAGCTCCACAATTCCTAGATGGAGATGGGAGAACCTTCCAGAAGGACAACCATCTCTGCAGCACTCCATCAATCATGCCTTTATGGTAGAGTGGCCAGACTGAAGCCACTCCTGAGTAAAAAGCACATGACAGCCCGCTTGGAGTTTGCCAAAAGGCACCTAAAGGACTCAGACCATGAGACCATGAGACCATGAGCACAGCTGGTAGTGGGTTCGATCCCCGGGACCACCCATACACAAAAAATGTATGCACGCATGACTGTAAGTCTCTTTGGATTAAAGCGTCTGCTAAATGGCATATTATTATTATTAATATTCTCTGGTCTGATGAAACCAAGATTGAACTCTTTGGCCTGAATGCCAAGCGTCACGTCTGGCGGAAACCTGGCACCATCCGTACGGTGAAGCATGGTGGTGGCAGCATCATGCTGTAGGGATGTTTTTCAGCGGCAGGGACTGGGAGACTAGTCAGGATCAAGGGAAAGATTAACGGAGCAAAGTACAGAGAGATCCTTGATGAAAACCATCTCCAGAGCGCTCAGGACCTCAAACTGGGGCAAAGATTCACCTTCAATTAGAACAACGACCCTAAACACACAGCCAAGACAACGCAGGAGTGGCTTCGGGACAAGCTCTGAACATCCTTGAGTGGTCCAGCCAGAGCCCGGACTTGAACCTGATCAAATATCTCTGGAGAGACCTGAAAATAGCTGTGCAGCGACGCTCCCCATCCAACCTGACAGAGCTTGAGATGATCTGCAGAGAAGAATGGGCGAAACTCCCCAAATACAGGTGTGCCAAGCTTGTAGCGTCATACCCAAAATGACTCTAGGCTGTAATAGCTGCCAAAGGTGCTTCAACAAAGTACTGAGTAAAGCGTCTGAATACTTATGTAAATGTTATATTTCCGTTTTCTTATTTTTTTTATAAATTTGCAAACATTTCTAAAAACCAGTTTTTGCTTTGTCATTATCGGGTATTGTGTAGATTGACGAGGGAAAAAAACGATTTAATCAATTTTAAAATAAGGCTGTAACGTAACAAAATGTGGAAAAAGTCAAGGGGTCTGAATACTTTACGAATGCACTGTAACACTAAATTCAAGTGTAGACTTTACGGTAATCAAATATCAAATTTTTCAGACAGCAAGTTTAAGCAGACTTATCTAATTGTGAAGCATGGCCCACTGCATGTGCATACACACAAACACACAAATTAACAAACATACCCAGAGAGACACACATACCAACAAATGCTTTTTCAGAATTCTCACAATAGATAGACAAGGACACAGACACAAAAAAAGCCACAGAAAGGGAGGAATGACAGAAGGATTTGACAAGGTTTTATTTTCTTGGCTTCTGTTCTGATTGGATGACTTTGAGTAGGATAGGCCTACTGTTTTTAGTTAGACTACTTTTTCTAAGAACTGGGGAGTGAGAATGAAGAGGTCTGGGTAGCTTAGTTCTGATTCGTTTAAATAGTTGAGTGACCTGTCATTTTGTGTATGTGTGTGTGTGTGTGTGTGTGTGTGTGTGTGTGGTGTGTGAGCTGTGTGTAGCCTGTCACTTCTGAAGTGTCATATGCTGCCTCCCCAGTTGTAGAGAGATACGTATGTATACATCAATGTTCAATAATGGTTGATCACTCATTAAGAGATATATAAGAAAAGTAAAAACTTGTTCCATAAGCAACAGCATACACAAACATAAACTGCTCTCAATAAACATTCAACATACAGTTGAAGTCAGAAGTTTACATACACCTTAGCCAAATACATTTAAACTCCATTTTTCACAATTCCTGTCATTTAATCCTAGTAAAAATTCCCTGTTTTAGGTCAGTTAGGATCACCACTTTATTTTAAGAATGTGAAATGTCAGAATAATAGTAGTGAGAATTATTTATTTCAGCTTTTATTTCTTTCATCACAATCCCAGTGGGTCAGAAGTTTACATACACTCAATTAGTATTTGATAGCATTGCCGTTAAATTGTTTAACTTGGTACAAACGTTTTGGGTAGCCTTCCACAAGCTTACCACAATAAGTTGGGTGAATTTTGGCCCATTCCTCCTGACAGAGCTGGTGTAACTGAGTCAGGTTTGTAGGCCTCCTTGCTCGCACACGCTTTTTCAGTTCTGCCCACAAATTTTCTATAGGATTGAGGTCAGGGCTTTGTGATGGCCACTCCAATACCTTGACTTTGTTGTCCTTAAGCCATTTTGCCACAACTTTGGAAGTATGCTTGGGGTCATTGTCCATTTGGAAGACCCATTTGCGACCAAGCTTTAACTTCCTGACTGATGTCTTGAGATGTTGCGTCAATATATCCACATAATTTTCCTTCCTCATGATGCCATCTATTTTGTGAAGTGCACCAGTTCCTCCTGCAGCAAAGCACCCCCAGAGCATGATGCTGCCACCCCTGTACTTAAAAAAACCAAATATATATTTCACCTTTATTTAACCAGGTAAGCCAGTTGAGAACAAGTTCTCTTTTACAACTGCGACCTGGCCAAGATAAAGCAAAGCAATGCGATAAAAACAACAACACAGAGTTACATATGGGATAAACACAACGTACAGTCATTAACACTGGAATGACAGATGTGCAGAAGATGATGTGCAAATAGAGATACTGGGGTGCAAATTAGCAAAATAAATAACAAAATGGGGATGAGGTAGTTGGGTGGGCTAATTACAGATGGGCTGTGAACAGGTGCAGTGATCGGTAAGCTGCTCTGACAACTAATGCTTAAAGTTAGTGAGGGAGATAAGAGTCTCCAGCTTCAGAGATTTTTGCAGTTTGTTCCAGTCATTGGCAGCAGAGAACTGGAAGGAATGGCGGCCAACTTCACGGTTGGGATGGTGTTCTTTGCCTTGCAAGACTTCCCCTTTTTCCTTCAAACATAACGATGGTCATTATGGCCAAACAGTTCTATTTTTGTTTCATCAGACCAGAGGACATTTCTCCAAAAAGTACGATCTTTGTCCCCATGTGCAGTTGCAAACCGTAGTCTGGCTTTTCTATGGCGGTTTTGGAGCAGTGATGTCTTCCTTGCTGAGCGGCCTTTCAGGTTATGTCGATATAGGACACGTTATACTGTGGATATAGATACTTTTGTACCTGTTTCCTCCAGCATCTTCACAAGGTCCTTTGCTGTTGTTCTGGGATTGATTTGTACTTTTCACACCAAAGTATGTTCATCTCTAGGAGACATAACGTGTCTCCTTCCTGAGCAGTATGACGGCTGCGTGGTCCCATGGTGTTTATACTTGCGTACTATTGTTTGTACAGATTAACGTGGTACCTTCAGAAGTTTGGAAATTGCTCCCAAGGATGAACCAGACTTGTGGAGGTCTACCATTTTGTTTCTGAGGTCTTGGCTGATTTCTTTTGATTTTCCCATGATATCAAGGTAGGCCTTGAAATACATCCAGAGGTACACATCCAATTGACTCAAATGATGTCAATTAGCCTATCAGAAGCTTCTAAAGCCATGACATCATTTTCTGAAAATTTCCAAGCAGTTTAAAGGCACAGTCAACTTAGCGTATCTAAACTTCTGACCCACTGGAATTGTGATACAGTGAATTATAAGTTAAATAATCTGTCTGTAAACAAACAATTGTTGGAAAAATGACTTATGTCATGCACAAAGTAGATGTCCTAACCGACTTGCCAAAACTATAGTTTGTTAACAAGAAATGTGTGGAGTGGTTGAAAAACTAGTTTTAATGACTCCAACCTAAGTGTATGTAAACTTCCGACCTCAACTGTATACATCCAGTGCCGTGAAAAAGTATTTGCCCCCTTTCTGATTTTCTTTATTTTTGCATATTTTTTATACTGAATGTTATCAGATCTTCAACCAAAACCTAATATTAGGTAAAGGTAACCTGAGGGAACAAATAAAACAATAATTACATACTTATTTCATTTATTTCATAAACATAGTTATGCAACACCCAATTCCCCTGTGTGAAAAAGTAAAAGGCCCCCTTACACTAAATAACTGGTTGTGCCACCTTTAGCTGCAATGACTCCAACCAAACACTTCCTGTAGTTGTTGATCAGTGTCTCTCATGTCACTGTTGAGGAGTTTTGGCCCACTCTTCCATGCAGAACTGCTTTAACTCAGCGCCATTTGTGGGTTTTCAAGCATGAACTGCTTGTTTCAAGTCCTGCCACAACATCTCCATTGGGATTAGGTCTGGACTTTCATCAGAAAAGTTATACTTTTGACTCATCTGTCCATAGAACATTCTTCCAAGAGTCTTGATGATCATCCAGGTGCTTCCAGGTGCTTTTTGTCAAACTTCAGCCAACTTTTTGGACGAGATGGGTTCCATTATGTCTGGCGAAAACCAAACACTGTATTCCACAGCAAGAACCTCATACCAACGGTCAATCATGGTGGTGGTAGTGTGATGGTTTGGGGATGCTTTGCTGCCTCAGGAACTGGACGACTTGCCTTAATTGAAGGAATCATGAATTCTGCTCTGTATCAGAGAATTCTACAGGAGAATATCAGGCTATCCGTCTGTGAGCTTAAGCTGAAGCGAAGCTGGGTCATGCAGCAAGACAAGACAAATGGTTACAAAGCAACACATTTGAAATGTTGGAATGGCCTAGTCAAAGTCCAGACCTAATCCCAATTGAGATGTTGTGGCAGGACATGAAACGAGCAGTTGATGCTTGAAAACCAACAAATGTTGCTGAGTTAATAGCAGTTCTGTTTGCAAGAGTGGGCCAAAATTCCTCCATAGCGATGTGAGACACTGATCAACAACTACAGGAAGCATTTGGTTGCAGTCATTGAGTGTAAGGGGGCAATTACTTTTTTTACACAGGGGAATTGGTTGTTGCATAACTTTGTTAATTCAATAAATAAAATAAATATATTTTAGTAGAAGAGCTGATAACATTCAGTATAAAAAATATGCAAAAATTGAGAAAATATTCAGACCCCTTGACTTTTTCCACATTTTGTTATGTTACAGCCTTATTCTAAAATTGATGAAATAGTTTTTTCGCCCTCATCAACACAATATCCCATAATGACAAAGCAAAAACAGGTTTTTAGAACCCCCCCCCCCCCCGTTTTTAGAACCCCCCCGTTAATATCACATTTACATGAGTATTCAGATCCTTTACTCAGTACTTTGTTCAAGCACCTTTGGCAGCGATTACAGCCTCGAGTCTTCTTGGGTATGACGCTACAAGCTTGGCACACCTGTATTTGGGGAGTTTCTCCCATTCTTCTCCGCATATCCTTCTGTCAGGTTGCACAGCTATTTTCAGAGATGTTGGATCGGGTTCATGTCCGGGCTCTGGCTGGGCCACTCAAGGACATTCAGAGACTTGTCCCGAAGCCACTCCTGCATTGTCTTGGCTGTGTGCTGAGGGTATTTGTCCTGTTGGAAGGTGAACCTTCACCCCAGTCTGAGGTCCTGAGCGCTCTGGAGCAGGTTTTCATCAAGGATCTCTCTGTACTTTGCTCCGTTCATCTTTCCCTCAATCCTGACTAGTCTCCCAGTCCCTGCCGCTGAAAACATCCCCACAGCATGATGCTGCCACCACCATGCTTCACCGTAAGGATGGTACCAAGTTTCCTCCAGACGTGACGCTTGGCATTCAGGCCAAAGAGTTCCATCTTGATTTCATCAGACCAGAGAATCTTGTTTCTCATGGTCTGAGAGTCTTTAGGTGCCTTTTGGCAAACTCCAAGCGGGCTGTCATGTGCCTTTTACTGATGAATTGCTTCCATCTGGCCACTCTGCCAGAAAGGCCTGATTGGTGGAGTGCAGCAGAGATGGTTGTCCTTCTGGAAGGTTCTCCCATCTCCACAAAGGAACTTTGGAGCTCTGTCAGAGTGACCATCAGGTTCTTGGTCACCTCCCTGACCAAGGCCCTTCCCCCCCGATTGCTCAGTTTGGCCGGACGGCCAGCTCTAGGAAGGGTCTTGGTGGTTCCAAACTTCTTCCATTTTAGGATGATGGAGGCCACTCTATTCTTGGGGACCTACAATGCTGCAGACATTTTTGGTACCCTTCCCCAGATGTGAGCCTCCACACAATCCTGTCTCGGAGTTCTACAGACAATTCCTTCGACCTCATGGTTTGGTTTTTCCTCTGACATGCACTGTTAACTCTGGGACCTTATATAGTCAGGTGTTTGCCTTTCCAAATCATGTCCAACCAATTGAATTTGCCACAGGTGGACTCCAATCAAGTTGTAGAAACATCTGAAGGATGATCAATGGAAACAGGATGCACCTGAACTCAATTTCGAGTCTCATAGCAAAGGGTCTGAATACTTATGTAAATAAGGTATTTCAGTTTTGTAATTTAATAAATTTGCAAAAAATGTGTTGTCATTATGGGGTATTGTGTGTAGATTGATGAGGGGAAAAAATTATGTAATCAATTTTAGAATATGGCTGTAACGGAGCAAAATGTGGAAAAAATAAAGGGGTGTGAATACTTTCCAAATGCAATTTGTCATGTTTGGTCATTTTTAGAAGGGAAGAGTAGAAACTGCATATCTGCTAGGGGTTTGGGAAATGACAGTGGTGCCGGGGAGAAAAGCAGGTAAAAGCACAGTAAAAGACAGAATAGTTAAAAGGCCAGGTAGGTCAAAGGCCTGTTGGCGGTTGGAACAGTTAAAATGCCAGGTATAGATTAAAGGGTCAGGTTATCGCATAGATGGTCATAGACGTAAAAGAAAAGGGGCAATGGAAGGTGTCAATTATGGACCAGATCAAAGTCCAGGTTAATGGCCAGCTAAAGGCACAGTTGGAGGTAAGGTCAAAGTACAGTGGTACAGTTCCAGTAAATTGGAAGTTTCAGTTAGTGTACAAAGGGAAGGGCTTTGCTGAAGTAAATAAGAGCCAGCTAAATGAAGTAGGGCCAGGTAAGTATAGTGTTAAAAGTAAAAGGAGGAGGGAGGGAGAAAGATTTCCCTGGCTCCTTGTCCTGAGATGGAAACAGATTATTATATCACTGAGGTTTGATGTCTGTATATATGAGTATTACCCATCAACTTGAAATACCACAGGATGAAGGAAGATGTCTCCACAAACACAAAACACAAATGAGTAAAGTGCCTTTGCATAAATGCAATACAGAATGAGACAAAACAAGGGACCAGCTACAGAGTGGGGAACCAGGTGATGGAGGACGGGGTGAGGAACAGACGATTTGGGGATGGGGTCAGACTTCCGACACACAGGTGAACATAGAGATGCGGGGATAGGGGCCCAACACGAGCTCACACGCTCTTTCTTTCTAGCTCGCTCTCTTATTCTGTGGTGGCATGCGGCGGTACCTGACTATAGCCCGGTGGGGGCTCGGAAGCCTGGTGCTGGGGCGTCCCGCCCGGGGAAGGAACCCCCAATGTAGAGGCTGACCGGCCCAGTTTACACACCGTTTTGGATTCTATAAGGAGACATGCTCAGTCAGAAGTCAGATGTACAGTACATTGTTACGAGGGATGTTGTGAGGACCTACAGTGAGGGAAAAAATTATTTGATCCCCTGCTGATTTTGTACGTTTGCCCACTGACAAAGACATGATCAGTCTATAATTTTAATGGTAGGTTTATTTGAACAGTGAGAGACAGAGTAACAACAAAAAAATCAAGAAAAACACATGTCAAAAATGTTATAAATTGATTTGCCTTTTAATGAGGGAAATATGTGTTTGACCCCCTCTCAATCAGAAAGATTTCTGGCTCCCAGGTGTCTTTTATACAGGTAACAAGCTGAGATTAGGAGCACACTCTTAAAAGGAGTGCTCCTAATCTCAGCTTGTTACCTGTATAAAAGACACCTGTCCACAGAAGCAATCAATCAATCAGATTCCAAACTCTCCACCATGGCCAATACCAATGAGCTCTCAAAGGATGTCAGGGACAAGATTGTAGACCTACACAAGGCTCCCTCGGCTTGGGGCTCCATGCAAGATCTCACCTCGTGGAGTTGCAATTATCATGAGAACGGTGAGGTATCAGCCCAGAACTACACGGGAGGATCTTGTCAATGATCTCAAGGCAGCTGGGACCATAGTCACCAAGAAAACAATTGGTAACACACTACGCCGTGAAGGACTGAAATCCTGCAGCGCCCGCAAGGTCCCCCTGCTCAAGAAAGCACATATACATGCCCGTCTGAAGTTTGCCAATGAACATCTGATTGATTCAGAGGAGAACTGGGTGAAAGTGTTGTGGTCAGATGAGACCAAAATGGAGCTCTTTGGCATCAACTCAACTCGCTGTGTTTGGAGGATGAGGAATGCTGCCTATGACCCCAAGAACACCATCCCCACCGTCAAACATGGAGGTGGAAACATTATGCTTTGGGGGTGTTTTTCTGCTAAGGGGACAGGACAACTTCACAGCATCAAAGGGACGATGGACGGAGCCATGCACCGTCAAATCTTGGGTGAGAACCTCCTTCCCTCAGCCAGGGCATTGAAAATGGGTTGTGGATGGGTATTCCTGCATGACAATGACCCAAAACACAAGGCCAAGGAAACAAAGGAGTGGCTCAAGAAGAAGCACATTAAGGTCCTGGAGTGGCCTAGCCAATCTCCAGACCTTAATCCCATAGAAAATCTGTGGAGGGAGCTGAAGGTTTGAGTTGCCAAACGTCAGCCTCGAAACCTTAATGGCTTGGAGAAGATCTGCAAAGAACAGTGGGACAAAATCCCTCATGAGATGTGTCCAAACCTGGTGGCCAACTACAAGAAACGTCTGACCTCTGTGATTGCCAACAAGGGTTTTGCCACCAAGTACTAAGTAATGTTTTGCAGAGGGGTCAAATACTTATTTCCCTCATTAAAATGCAAATCAATTTATAACATGCATTTTTCTGGATTTTTTTGTTGTTATTCTGTCTCTCACTGTTCAAATAAACCTACCATTAAAATTATAGACTGATGATTTCTTTGTCAGTGGGCAAACGTACAAAATCAGCAGGGGATCAAATACTTTTTTCCCTCACTGTCAGTGTTGTAAGGACCCATAGTGTTGTCAGGACCTATAGGCACATTTGCCCTGTCCTTAGTTAGCTTTGCTTTAGCCTTTAAAAGGAGTTAAAACCCAAATAATTCAACCCAATTCTATTGGTTAGCTAACCTTGACTGCTCTGTCCTCAGCACCTGTGTTTTATTACCTTAATCGCAGTTGCACTGAATGTCAGAAATAGCTAATGGTCACACAAGTTGCATGAACCAACTCAGGAGTAAATTCTAGAAGATATCAATCTTAATTTTTCAAGGACTATGAGTCACATTCTGTACACATTATAATTTGATGATACAACATTCATGTCTTTCACCATATCTGAATAATTTAGCCTACTTTGACATAATGCATTTTTTCTGTTTAAAAAGACGTGCATCCATATAGCCTACATATAATTATCAGCTGTCATGCCAATACATTTTGTAGACACATTCTAAATTACGTGTCTTCTAAATTATTAGCTCTTACCAATCAAACACTATAGTAGGCTCCAACATTGGAAGCCAAATAATATTGAACTATTTCCATTTAAAACGTATTCATTCAAAACCAATCAATTATGGAAACATAATCTCTTTTACATTAATTTATGTATATATACAGTACCAGTCAAAAGTTTGGACACACCAACTCATTCAAGGGTTTTTCTTTATTTTGACTATTTTCTACATTGTAGAATAATAGTGAAGACATCAAAACTATGAAATAGCACATATGGATCATGTAGTAACCAAAAAAGTGTTAAACAAATCAAATATATTTTATATTAGAGATTCTTCAAATAGCCACCCTTTGCCTTGACAGCTTTGCACACTCTTGCCATTCTCTCAACCAACTTCACCTGGGATACTTTTCCAACAGTCTTGAAGGAGTTCTTGTCATAATATGGTATTTTACCAAATAGGGATATCCTCTGTGTACCCCTCCTACCTTGTCACAACACAACTGATTGGCTAAAATGCATTAAGAAGGAATGAAATTCCACAAATTAACTTTTAAGAAGGCACACCTGTTAACTGAAATGCATTCCAGGTCACTACCTCATGAAGCTGGTTGAGAGAATGCCAAGAGTGTGCAAAGCTGTCATCAAGGCAAAGGGTGGATATTTGAAGAATCTCAAATATAAAATATATTTGATTTGTTTAACACTTTTTTGGTAACTATATGATTCCATATGTGTTATTTGATAGTTTTGATGTCTTTACTATTATTCTACAATATAGAAAATAGTAAAAATAAAGAAAAACCCTTGAATGAGTAGGTGTGTCCAAACTTTTGACTGGTTGTGTATATTTTTTGTAACTCCAGGCTGATGCCCTCACCTGTGCCCCCGCTCCCCAGCATCATGGTGGGACTGACAGAAGAGCGTCCCAGGCGGCTGGGCGTGGCGGTGGGGGTGGATGAATTTCCAGAGGGCCCATCCCACTCCTGGGACATGGGAGACTCCCGGCTGCCTCCGTGATGAGCTTTGCACTCGTGCCTAGACAGAGGTTCTGTACTGTGGCTCCTGGTCTTGGCCTCACCTGGGAGGGAGAGGACAGTTTTGAAAAGGCTATAACATTTTGTAAATGCATTTCCTGTTTTGAAAAACGCCATTGAATTCAGTGTCTTGTATACACTGTTTAGAAAATCAACAACATTGTTTAAAAAAATGCTTTTACGCAATCTATATGCATGCTGCCACCACTACACTAAAACCTCTGGACTCAGTGTACAATAGTGCCCTTCCTGTTAGTGCTGGTTTCGCACCCACTATTGTATTTTATATCAAAATCTAGGCTGGCCTTGAGTTCCATTTCTGTTTTACAGAAACTCCCTACGGCTGCATTTACACAGGCAGCCCAATTCTGATCTTTTGCCCAATTATTGTAGAAAGAGTTGTCAGAAGACCAATACGTGAAAAAATATCAGAATTCGGCTGCATGTGTAAACGCAGCCAGCCTATCTCACATCCCTTCTGAATTAGAGACATACCACCCTTAAAATCTAATTCAGGTCTTAGTTTAATATCCAATCTTTATTTATGACTGTCCACACTCAGTTTTGCATGTGACCCATATCAGATTTGCGCATTCACACTGATGGAGCCTCTGAAGTAGCACACAGGTGGAATAATCATTTCCTGTCACTGTTCCTTTATATTTTGGGTGGTTGTCATAGTAACGGCAGGTCATGTGCAAAAAAGCCACTTCACAGCAAAAGAATCTGAGCGTCCAGACTGAGGTCACATTTAAAGCATCAGACTTATATCAGGATTGAGATCCACATATGGATGTGGTCAGGGGCGGCCTGTTCAATAGGGCGATATGGGCGACGCACTGCCAAACGGGAAAAGGAAAGGATTTTTTTTCTAATCAATTATATCAAGGCAACAGTAGTTATCAGTGTTGTAATCTAGACGTCTAATCTGCCACAGTGCCACACTGCCACTAAATGTCCAATCATGCTAAAGTCGTGCTTCAAATGGCCACCCCCCCTTTTGGGGCGATTTCAGTCAGGTTGAAAATCGCCCAGAAGTCTGTCATAGACTCCCATGTAAAATCTATTTTTTTCAAATTTCAAAGCTTTCAATACAATCTCTATGGGTGTCTGAGGGCTTGCACTTACGCGCTTTCGTCATACGTAACGTAACCATGAACGTAACTAAGAAAAGAGCGGGTATGCAACTCGATTGTGTCTTTGAAAGAAGTTCCTTTTTGTCGGCGAACAAATGAAGATAAATTGGCAACGAAACAATTAGGACCTCCCAGACCAAATTTAATAATTCAACAGGTTTCTACTAAAGGCGGAAAGTCCTACACCCGAGGATTTTCCAAAAATTGGTACGAACGGAAAAATAACATTGCCACTCAACTGGATGAGGGATACAGGCTAGCTGTCCGCCGCCACAACGATGAGGTTAGTGTTGATAATCACAAGTTTACTGGAGAACTGAGACCAAGTAGAGACTTTGGACAGGGTGGATATGGTATAATAAAGGCAGTTTATTCAGAGGTAAAGATATCTGGAATCGCGTGCACGGACCCGTTCGTCAAACTCTTAGGGAGCTATACATTAAGCCCCATTACTTACCATATCAGATAAGAGAAATTGCTGCAGCTACATATATTTTACATCCTGGCCCTACATAGTTCACTATTTGCATCACTTACCAAAATATTACATGTGGTCATATATGCTTGGAAAGTGGAGATGCCATAGAACGTCAAAAAAGTAAACATTGCTGGAGACACATTGCCGTTTTGGAGAAGACATCGCGTTTGCTAGCGAAGAGATTTGTTGTGGCAAATGAACTTGGGCTGGGAATTGCCAGGAACCTCACGATAAGATATATGCATTGCGAGTCTCATGATTCTATACGTATTGCGATTCGATACTGTGATTTTATTGCGCACCATATGTCTGTTGCAGAGGGATCAGAAAGCCATGAGAACGAGTTTTGATCAGTCATGGAAATAAAAGTGCTGAAAACAAATTGGCTCCCAATGTGAAAAGATTGAGAACAAGCTATGAAGGAACAATAATGGTGTTTTGGTGCAGGTACAGCCAACTAGCGCTAAAATATTGCGATATTGTCAATACAGTATATCGTAAAGTATCACTATGTAACTCGATTTCTTTCACCCCAATCCCTCAAATTAACGGTAAATAACTGAACTGTTTGCCCCACATTTAGCTAAGATGATTAGCTAGCCAGCTAAAATGTTTTATTTAGTTAGCAGTCGCATCTACAATAGTTTACTGTCAATAACATGTCTCCAAAAATGACGTGGTGTCTCCAATTGTGTTGACATTTTACAATTGCGATGCGCATCCATGAGTATCCACTTTCTGTAGCTCAGCTGGTAGAGCACGGCGCTTGTAACGCCAAGGTAGTGGGTTCGATCCCCGGGACCACCCATACACAAAAATGTATGCACGCATGACTGTAAGTCGCTTTGGATAAAAGCGTCTGCTAAATGGCATATTATTATTATTATCTGAAGAGAGCCCCGAAACATTGTGTGCTGACATTTTATGCAATAAATGAAGTAGGTTGAATCTAGTAGTTCTGATCTTCTGATTGGTCCTGATGAGTTGGGCGAGGTCCCCTCCAGGCTACTGTCACTGTTGCATTGGCTCTGAGTCGGGTTCTCTGTCTTCAAATGTTCAGCCTAAGAGAGGGGATTTTTGTGTGTGTGTGTGTGTGTGTGTGTGTGTTTAACAGTGATGATGTGTGTGTGTGTGTGTGTGTGTGTGTGTGTGTGTGTGTGTGTGTGTGTGTGTGTGTGTGTGTGTGTGTTTAACAGTGATGATGTGTGTGTGTGTATGTTTGTGTGTGTGTGTGTGTGTGTCCTCAGAGCAAGAACTCATGAGTTGGAAGAACTGAGAGGCCTATGGCGTGGGTGTTGTCCTTGGCCACCTGCTGACAAGGCTGACAAGATAGGACCCTTTTGTCCATTGTTATTGGATAGGAACAGAACTTATAACCAGCTCCTGACCTAAATAGATCTTAGCACAACATTTTACTCAACATATTATATTCCATATTCACTATAACAAATATATTTACTACGACATTAGCAAGAACCGCCACATCCTCAGCCGGCTAATCCAGTGTGTGAAGTTTTGCGGAGGGTTTGAGTTAGCTTT
Organism: Coregonus lavaretus; assembly: GCF_964263955.1. Lineage (NCBI taxonomy): Eukaryota > Metazoa > Chordata > Actinopteri > Salmoniformes > Salmonidae > Coregonus > Coregonus lavaretus. The sequence continues at coordinate 682,305 of NC_140013.1, read as the reverse complement.
GCGAGGCAAAGATGAAACTGAGGGCTCCACCAACCCTGGTAAGCCAACACTTTTGAGATCAGTCAATAAATGCTTCTGGTATTGACTTATATGCTGCCCCTGTCTTCATGTTGTTGCTGGACATATCTTTTTTTTAAATGTGTGTAGGTCACCTAAATCATCAGAAAAATTGCCCCCCCTGAGAATTTTTTCAGGAGCCGCCACTGGATGTGGTATAAATTGGAAGTCAAAAGATTAGATTCCCATGTGTTTTCTTTGTTGCTTTTTACCCATTAGTAAAAATAACAAATAGGTATCAGATATGGAAATAATTAGCATAAGATCTGAATTGGGCTTCTACAGTCATAGACATGCTCACAGGACTGACTTGTTCTTGATGGCCCCGTACCTCATAAGAATTAGGGAAAACGGCATTTGGATTATACAGTATGCCCCTCAGACATGGAATGAACTCCATGGTAAATTGGAAAACCTATTCCCCTATGGTTGTTTTAAGACCTTGGTTGGAGACCTGCTCATAGAGGACTGCACATGCCATGATTGATTCGGTGTATTTTGTATTCACCTCCATAGTGTATACATTTGATGTATGTGTTTTGTATTCGATATGTTGTGCATGGGTCATTTGAAAAAGAGACATGGGTCTCTCGATATGACTTCCCTGTCTAAGTAACGGTTAATATTTTACTTCCATAGTGTATTCATTTTGTATTGATGTATGTGTTTTTTATTTTGTATGCTGTGCAGGTTTTTTTTAAATTAAAATAAAACTGGGTTTCAATATAAATTCCCTGACTAAATACATGTTAAATCACCCCAAATAAATACAAATACAAATGTATATAGGTAAGAAATGGTCATATCTTCAATCAGGGCACCTCTCCAGTCCTCTCAGATCGACACAGCACAGTTCCCTATGGAGTCCAGGGGTCTTTTGGGATGTGTAGGTACTGCAGTATGATATGACCACAGGATGTCACTGTTGAGCTGAATACTGTTGGGTGTAGAGGGGTGTATTTAGGAAGGGAGGAGGCCATACTACCAAAACCTTCAGCAGATGTCTAAGGTGGTGTACATTGTGCCACGAGGAAGATATAGCAATGCCAGATGTCCTATTCTCTCTGTACAACCCTTCAGGTTGAATGGTCTAGTACCCTACTCCAGCCAGATCATGGTGTCCTGTTCCGTTGGTGTCTTCATCCCTTCTCTTCTACATTGTCCATTTCGACATGCTTATTCTCCTCATTCTTTCTCCTTTCTCCGCCTGCCCGTCCTCATCCCTCTGTTCCTGTCCTCTGCTGCGCGGCTGGGCTGTCTTTTTATCCCCTGCACCCTGCTTGTCCATTTGCCATCACATTCATCACGTCCTTCATGTGCGCTGAAGGCATTAAGGAAATTGCTTTGCTAGCAGATGAAAGCTTTTCAATAATATTCACTGGCAAGTGTATGAGCCGTAATAACCTTCTTGAGCACGGCCCATTGGCCAGCCAGAGCAGAGCGTTTGTCCTGCACTTTTGAAAGAAGAGAGAGAGAGAGAGAGAGAGAGAGAGAGAGAGAGAGAGAGAGAGAGATTTAGTGTTGCCTTGTCGCCCCGTACCGCTCCAACAGATCCACAGAGAATGCTGTTCATTGAGCACCTTGGTGTTCTTAGGCACAGGGACTATGATGGTCTGCTTGAAACATGTAGGTATTACAGACTGGGTCAGCGAGAGGTTGAAAATGTCAATGAAGAAACTTGCCAGCTGGTCAACGCATTCTCTGAGTGCGAGTCCTGGTAATCTGTCTGGCCTTGTGGATGTTAACCTGTTTAAAGGTCTTACTTACATCGGTTACGGAGAAAGTGATCACACAGTCGTCCGGAACAGCTGGTGCTCTCATTCAAGGTTCAGTGCTGCTTGCCCGTGTAGCTCAGTTGGTAGAGCATGGCGTTTGCAACGCCAGGGTTGTGGGTTCGATTCCCACAGGGGGCCAGTATGAAAATGTATGCACTCCCTAACTGTAAGTTGCTCTGGATAAGAGCGTCTGCTAAATGACTAAAATGTAAAAAATGCTTGCTTCGAAGCGGGCATTTATCTCATCTGGTAGACTTGCGTCACTAAGCAGCTCGCGGCTGGGTTTCCCTTTATAATCTGTGATAGTTTGCAAGCCCTTCCACATCCAATGAGTGTTATAACCGTTGTAGTAGGATTCGATCTTAGTCCTGTACTGACGCTTTTCCTGTTTGATGGTTCGCCGGAGGGCGAAGCAGGCTTTCTTATAAGTGTCCGCATTAGCGTCCTGCTCCTTGAAAGCGGCAGCTATAGCCTTTAGCTCAGTGCGGCTGTTGTCTGTAAACCATGCCTTCTGGTTGGGATATGTTCATACAGTCACTGTGGGGATGACAATGTCGATGCACTTATTAATGAAGCCGATGACTGATATGGTAAACTCCTCAATGCCATCGGATGAATCCCGGAACATATTACAGTCTGTGCTAGCGTAAACAGTCCTGTAGCTTACCATCCTTTTAACTGGACCACTTCCGTATTGAGTTTTTGTACTGGTACTTCCTCAAATCAAATTGTATTGGTCACATAAACATATTTAGCAAACGATATATGCGGGTGTAGCGAAATGCTTGTGTTTCTAGCTTCAACAGTGCAGTAATATCTAACAATTCACAACAACACACACAAGACACACAAATCTAAAAGTAAAAGAATAGAATTAAGAAATATATAAATATTAGGATGAGCAATGTCAGAGTGGCATAGACTAAAATACAGTAGAATATAATACAGTATATACATATGAGATGAGTAAAGCAAAAATATGTAAACATTATTAAAGTGGCCAGTGATTCCAAGTCTATGTATATAGGGCCTCTAAGGTACATGGTTACATAACCGGGTGGATAGTTTTTGCTTGCTTGCCTGTTTTAGTTTTTGATTGTAAGCAGGAATCATGAGGATACAGTTATGGTCAAATTTGCCAAATGGAGGTTGAGGGAGAACTTTGTACGTGGAGTAAATGTCATCTTGTCACACCCTGATCTGTTTCACCTGTCTTGTGCTTGTCTCCACCACCCTCCAGGTCAAATCAAATCAAATCAAATGTTATTTGTCACATTCGCCAAATACAACAGGGTTGACCTTACAGTGAAATGCTTACTTACAAGCCCTTAACCAACAATGCAATTTTAAGAAAGGACACACACAATGCAAATAGTCCGGGTAGCCATTTGATTAGATGTTCAGGAGTCTTATGTCTTGGGGTTATAAGCTGTTTAGAAGCCTCTTGGACCTAGACTTGGCGCTCCGGTACTGCTTGCCGTGCGGTAGCAGAGAGAACAGTCTATGACTAGGGTGGCTGGAGTCTTTGACATTTTTAGGGCCTTCCTCTGACACCGCCTGGTATAGAGGTCCTGGATGGCAGGAAGCTTGGCCTCAGTGATGTACTGGGCCGTACGCACTACCCTCTGTAGTGCCTTGCGGTCGGAGGCCGAGCAGTTGCCATACCAGGCGGTGATGCAACCAGTCAGGATGCTCTCGATGGTGCAGCTGTAGAACCTTTTGAGGATCTGAGGACCCATGCCAAATATTTTCAGTCTCCTTAGGGGGAATAGGTTTTGTCATGCCCTCTTCACGACTGTCTTGGTGTGCTTGGACCATGTTAGTTTGTTGATTATGTGGACACCAACGAACTTGAAGCTCTCAACCTGCTCCATTACAGCCCTGTCGATGAGAATGGGGCTGTTGTGTCATTGGAAAACGTAATGATGGTGTTGGAGTCATGCCTGGTAATGCAGTCATGAGCGAACAGGGAGTACAGGAGGGGACTGAGCACGCACGCCTGAGGGGCCCCAGTGTTGAGGATCAGCGTGGCGGATGTGTTGTTACCTACCCTTATCACCTGGGGGCGGCCCGTAAGGAAGTCCAGGATCCAGTTGCAGAGGGAGGTGTTTAGACCCAGGGTCCTTAGCTTAGTGATGAGATTTGAGGGCAGCATGGTGTTGAACGCTGAGCTGTAGTCAATGAATAGCATTATCACATAGGTGTTCCGTTCATCCAGGTGTGAAAGGGCAGTGTGGAGTGCAATAGAGATTGCATCATCTGTGGATCTGTTGGGGTGGTATGCAAATTGGAGTGGGTCTAGTGTTTCTGGGATAATGGTGTTGATGTGAGCCATGACCAGCCTTTCAAAGCACTTCATGGCTACAGACGTGAGTGCTACGGGTCGGTAGTCATTTAGGCAGATTATCTTAGTGTCCTTGGGCACAGGGACTATGGTGGTCTGCTTGAAACATGTTGGTATTACAGACTCAGTCAGGGACATGTTGAAAATGTCAGTGAAGACACCTGCCAGTTGGTCAGCACATGCTCGAAGTACACATCCTGGTAATCCGTCTGGCCCTGCGGCCTTGTGAATGTTGACCTGCTTAAAAGTCTTACTCACATCGGCTACGGAGAGCGTGATCACATAGTCATTCGGAACAGCTGGTGCTCTCATGCATGCTTCAGTGTTGCTGCCTCGAAGCGAGCATAGAAGTGATTTAGCTCATCTGGTAGGCTTGTGTCACTGGGCAGCTCGCGGCTGTGCTTCCCTTTGTAGTCTGTAATAGTTTTCAAGCCCTGTCACATCCGACGAGCGTCAGAGCTGGTGTAGTACGATTCAATCTTAGTCCTGATTTTACTCTTTGCCTGTTTGATGGTTCGACGGAGGGCATAGCAGGATTTCTTATAAGCGTCCGGGTTAGAGTCCCGCTCCTTGAAAGCGGCAGCTCTACCCTTTAGCTCAGTGCGGATGTTGACTCTAATCCATGGCTTCTGGTTGGGGTACGTATGGTTACTGTGGGGACGTCGTCATCGATGCACTTATTGATGAAGCCAGTGACTGATGTGGTGTACTCAATGCCATCGGAAGAATCCCGGAACATATTCCAGTCTGTGCTAGCAAAACAGTCCTGTAGCTTAGCATCTGCATCATTTGACCACTTTTTTATTAACCAAGTCACTGGTGCTTCCTGCTTTAGTTTATGCTTATAAGCAGGAATCAGGAGGATAGAGTTATGGTCAGATTTGCCAAATGGAGGGCGAGGGAGAGCTTTGTATGCGTCCCTGTGTGTGGATTAAAGGTGGTCTAGAGTTATTTTTCCTCTGGTTGCACATTTAACATGCTGTTAGAAATTAGGTAGAACGGATTTAAGTTTCCCTGCATTAAAGTCCCCGGCCACTAGGAGCGCTGCCTTTGGATGAGAGTTTTCCTGTTTACTTATGGCCATATACAGCTCATTGAGCGCAATCTTAATGCCAGCTTCGGTTTCTGGTGGTAGATAGACAGCTACGAAAAATATAGATGAAAATTATCTTGGTAAATAGTGTGGTCTACAGCTTATCATGAGATACTCTACCTCAGGCGAGCAAAACCTCAAGACTTCCTTAGTATTATATTTTATGTACCAGCTGTTGTTTACAAATATACACAGACCCCCACCCCTTGTTTTACCGGAGTCAGCCGTTCTATCCTGACGATGTAGAGTATTTCCCGTCAGCTGTATGTTGTCCATGTCGTCGTTCAGGCACGACTCGGTGAAACATAAGATATTACAGTTTTTAATGTCCCGTTGGTAGGATAACCGTAATCTTAGGTCGTCCAATTTGTTTTCAAATGATTGAACATTGGCTAATAGGATTGATGGAAGAGGCAGTTTACTCGCTCGCCGTCGGAGCCTTACAAGGCACCCTGACCTACGTCCACGATATCTCTGTCTCTTTCTCATGAGAATTACGGGGATTTGGGCCTTGTCGGGTGTCTGTAGGATGTCCTTCGCATCCGACTTGTTGAAGAAAATCTCTTTGTCCAATACGAGGTGAGTAATTGCTGTCCTGATTTCCAGAAGCTCTTTTTGGTTATAAGAGACGATGGCAGAAACATTATGTACGGAATAAATTACAAATAATGCGAAAAAACACACATAATAGTACAATTGGTTAGAGGGCTGTAAAACGGCAGCCATTTTCTCCAGTGTCACTTTTTCCTAGCTGATGCTCTCATGCATGTTTCAGTGTTACTTGCCTCGAAGCGAGCATAGAAGTGATTTAACTTGTCTGGTAGGCTCGTGTCACTGGGCAGCTCGTGGCTGTTCTTCCCTTTGTTGTCTGTAATATTTTGCAAGCCCTGCCACATCCGACGAGCGTCGGAGCTGGTGTAGTACGATTTGTTCTTAGTCCTGTATTGATGCTTTGCTTGTTTGATGGTTCGTCGGAGGGCATAGTGGGATTTCTTATAAGCTTCCGGGTTAGAGGTCCTTTGCTGTTGTTCTGGGATTAATTTGCACTTTTCGCACCAAAGTACATTCATCTCTAGGAAACAGAACGCGTTTCCTTCCTGAGCGGTAGGACGGCTGCGTGGTCCCATGGTGTTTATACTTACGTAATATTGTTTGTAGAGATGAACGCGGTACCTTCAGGTGTTTGGAAATTGCTCCCAAGGATGAACCAAACTTTTTTTTCTGAGGTCTTGGCTGACTTCTTTTGATTTTCCCATGATGTCAAGCAAAGAGGCACTGAGTTTGAAGGTAGGCCTTGAAATACATCCACAGGTACACCTCCAATTACATTTTAGTCATTTAGCAGACACTCTTATCCAGAGCGACTTAAAGTTAGTGCATACATTCTTTTTTTATTAATTATTATTATTTGTATTATTTTTTTCATACTAGCTCCCCGTGGGAATTGAATCCACAACCCTGGCATGCTCTACCAACTGAGCTACATCCCTGCTGGCCATTCCCTCCCCTACCCTGGACGACGCTGGGCCAATTGTGCTTCGCCCCATGTGTCTCCCGGTTGTGGCCAGCTACGACAGAGCCTGGATTCAAACCAGGATCTCTAGTGGCACAGCTAGCACTGCGATGCAGTGTCTTAGACCACTGCGCCACTCGGGAGGTTCAATTGACTCAAATGATGTCAATTAGCCTATCAGAAGCTTCTAAAGCCATGACATCATTTTCTGGAATTTTACAAGCTGTTTAAAGGCACAGTCAATTTAGTGTATGTAAACTTCTGACCCACTGGAATTTTGATACAGTGAATTATATGTGAAATAATCTCTGTAAACAATTGTTGGAAAAATTACTTGTGTCATTCACAAAGTAGATGTCCTAACCAACTTGCCAAAACTATAGTTTGTTAACAAGAAATTTGTGGATGAAAAACGAGTTTTAATGACTCTAACCTAAGTGTATGTAAACTTCCGACTTCAACTGTACGTACAGTCAGTGTGGGGACGACGTCATCGATGCACTTATTGATGAAGTCAGTGACTCAATGCTATCGGAAGAATCCCGGAACATATTCCAGTCTGTGCTAGCAAAACAGTCCTGAAGCTATAATGGGAGAATGGTGTCTCCCATTCTCCCACTATCTCCTGTTTATTTATACAATAGTACACAAGTATAAACACCATGGGACCACGCAGCCGTCATACCCCTCAGGAAGGAGACGCGTTCTGTCTCCTAGAGATGAACGTACTTTGGTGCGAAAAGTGCAAATCAATCCCAGAACAACAGCAAAGGACCTTGTGAAGATGATGGAAGAAACAGGTACAAAAGTATCTATATCCAAGTAAAACGAGTCCTATATCGACATAACCTGAAAGACCGCTCAGCAAGGAAGAAGCCACTGCTCCAAAACCTCCATAAAAAAGCCAGACTACAGTTTGCAACTGCACATGGGGACAAATATTGTACTTTTTGGAGAAATGTACTCTGGTCTGATGAAACAAGAATAGAACTGTTTGGCCATAATAACCATCGTTATGTTAGGAGGAAAAAGGGGATGCTTGCAAGCCGAAGAACACCATCCCAACCGTGAAGCACGGGGGTGGCAGCATCATGCTGTGGGGGTGCTTTGCTGCAGGAGGAACTGGTGCACTTCACAAAATAGATGGCATCATGAGGAAGGAAAATTATGTGGCTATATTAAAGCAACATCTCAAGACATCAGTCAGGAAGTAAAAGCTTGGTCACAAATGAGTCTTCCAAATGGACAATGACCCCAAGCATACTTCCAAAGTTGTGGCAAAATGGCTTAAGGACAACAAAGTCAAGGTATTGGAGTGGCCATCACAAATCCCTGCCTCAATCCTATAGAAAATGTGTGGACAGAACTGAAAAGGGTGTGCGAGCAAGGAGATCTACAAACCTGACTCAGTTACACCAGCTCTGTCAGGAGGAATGGGCTAAGATTCACCCATCTTATTGTGGGAAGCTTGTGGAAGGCTACCTGAAACTTTTGACCGAAGTTAAACAATTTAAAGACAATGCTACCAAATACTAATTAAGTGTATGTAAACTTCTGACCCACTGGGAATGTGATGAAAGAAATAGAAGCTGAAATAAATCATTCTCTCTACTATTTTTCTGACATTTCACATTCTTAAAATAAAGTGGTGATCGTAACTGACTTAAGACAGGGAATTTGTACTAGGATTAAATGTCAGGAATTGTGAAAAACTGAGTTTAAATGTATTTAGCTAAGGTGTATGTAAACTTCCGACTTCAACTGTATCTCCTAGATATAGGACAGACACTTCAAACCCCTATTCCTGACTGTTTGTTTATTTTTTGACTGTCTTTTTTTTGTGCCATTTATGAATGTGTTATTAAATGCGTTTCTACATTATCAAATAAATGTGTTTTTTTTTAGACCTCTCTCTCTCTCTTTATGCTGGGAGTGTTTGGTGCATGCTGGGAATTGTTTGAGTGAGTGCTAGGTGCAAGTGTTGTGTAGAGTTAGATATGCTGGGTTTTCTTTCGGTTTTCCTTTTCTTGGTGATATCCTTTTTTCTTCTATGCATGATTAAGGTTCTTCTTTTTATTTTCTTGTTGTGGTAGAATTAAGTATATTGTTTTTCGTGTCGAAATTACCCTGATTTTGGTGGGGATGGCGGCCCGAATTGGGACGCCGTCCTTGTCACTTAGGCACGGCTTTAGGTGTGTTACTGAAGCTACTGTCACGGTGGAGGAGTTTCTGGTCGCGGTAGAAGAGAAGGTAGGATATGAGAATGTTGCTTATGCATCACGGATGAATAAAGCGGTGGTGGTATTTCTTAAAGAAGAGCGCCTTGTTGATCGTATGGTTGAGCATGGCATACTTCTTAAAGGAATGTTTATTCAAGTTACGCCGCTTTTTTCTCCATCAACAAGGGTAACGATTTCAAATGTACCGCCGTTTATTCCAAATGAGCTATTGGAGCGCGAGTTATTGCGCTTTGGGAAGTTTGCAAGTTCAATTAAGGTTGTCCCGTTGGGTTGCAAACACCCGGCATTAAAACAGGTTGTCGTTTCGGCGACAGGTGTTTGTTTTTGGACTCACCGGAGCAGACTTTGGAGTTATCGTTTAAAGTCAAGTATGACAATAGACTGTATATGGCTTATGCTAGTACGTTTAGTCAACGGTGTTTTGAGTGGGGGATGTTTGTCATAGGCGATATGCTTGCCCGAAAAGGGAGATGGCAGAGGGAGGGGCGCAGGTGGTCCTCGTAACGCCTGGGCCCACTGATGTAGGGAGAGGTGGGCTGACAGCGGTAGAGCAGCCACAGGCATCTGTTGCTGAGGAACAAGTTGTCCGTGTTAAGGGCACAGAGTTGCAACTTGTATCAGAGGGAAATGTTATGCAGCAGAAAAATATTGTTGTAGAAGGTAAGGATGGATCTGAAGAGCCAAGACTGGTGAGGAGGTGCCCAGTACGAGTGCTGGGGTTCATGTGGAGCTAATCTCCCAGGTAGTGGAGGAGATGCCCACTACGAGTAATGGGGTTCAGGTGGGGCTAGTCTCCCAGGAAGTGGAGGAGATGCCTGGTACGAGTGATGGGGTGCAAGTGGGGAGTGTTGAAAGGGATGTGGTAGAGGGGAGTCAGTGGTCTGTGGCCTCAGTTGAGGAGGATCAGGAGAAGGATATGGATATCTCTCTAAATACGATATCAGCTGTTGAGGACTCAATTTATGATCTAGAGGAGGTAAATGGGTTTCTAGATCAGTCTTTTGGGAAATCTGTCAAATAGGCAGATTATTTTGATGTTGATAAGTTTGTGAGGTCAGCTGTGATGTTACAGAAGACGGTGGGTTAGACCAGTTGAGTGAGAAGAAGCGGTTTCGCTTGAGGAAATTTGTTACTGCTGTTGTAGCAGCAAAAGGTGGTGGGAAACGTGGTCAGGTTAAGATAACATTTAAATAATGATGATGATTATGCCTCATAGGGTGTTTTATTCTCTTTGTCTGGTTTCTCTGTGGTATCTTCTGCTTTTCCTTTTTATTTTCTATATAGAGATACTAAGGGTAGGTTCTCTCAATATTAATGGAGGAAGGGACAGGAATAAGAGGGCTTGGGTATTAGAAGTAATAAAACAGAAAAGGCTTAATGTAGTTTTCCTACAGGAGACACATAGTGATGAGGAAAATTAAGTTGACTGGGGTATGTGGTGGGAGGGGCAGCATATACTCAGTCATGGTACTAATTTCAGTGCTGGGGTGGCAATCTTGTTTTCTTCAGGCTTAGGGGTGACTGTGGTATCTACAGCAGAGATTGTCAAGGGTCGGGTTTTACTGGTGAAGGTGGATGTTATGTATTTTATCTTGGCCAGGTCGCAGTTGTAAATGAGAACCTGTTCTCAACTGGCTTACCTGGTTAAATAAAGGTGAAATAAAAAAATAAAAAAATATTTTTTTTATTTTTTTGGGTTGAATTTTTATGCTCCTAATGACGGTACAGAGCGTATTGTTGGTTTTGATAAAATAAACGAAACCTTAAGACAGTGTGACCATGAGGGGTGTATGGTTTTAGGGGGGCACTGGAACTGTACAGTGGATTTTACTGTTGATCGCACCGCTGAAGAACCTCACCTGCGGTCAGCCACTTGCCTGTCTGGTCTATTAACTGAGTTTGAGCTTTCTGATGTGTGGAGAGTAAGAAATGCTAAAGTTAGTTAGTACACATGGCTAAAAGTTAATGAAGGTCGTGTTAGTGCAGTAAGGTTAGACAGGTTGTATGTATCTGAGCAGTACTGTAGTAGGGTTGTAAGGTGTGACATTACTCCTGTGGGTATCTCTGATCACCATATTGTCACTGTTGATATTCACTTGTCCTGTCATCATCTTATTGGTATTTTAATGTTAAATTGTTACATGATGTCATGTTTTGGGAAAGGTTTTTGTTGTTTTGGGAAAAATGGAGGGTTACAAAAGGGAATTTTGAGTCCTTGAGACAATGGTGGGAGGTTGGGAAGACCCAAATACGATTATTTTGTCAACAGTATACTGCTCTGACTCGAATTGAAGTTAAAGAGACTATCAGGGCCCTTGAACAGGACATCAAATATATTGAATTGAAGTTGCTCACTCAGAATGACCCCGGACTAGTCATGAACTTACAGGACAAGAAACATGAACTAAGGTCGTTTCTGCATGAAAGAGTGAAGGGTGCCTTGATTAGGTCTCGTTTCGCTTCTTTCAAGGATATGGATGCTCCTAGCGCTTAAAAAAAAAACTTAGGACAGTCGACATTGCAACGTAATGTTGGTCTGCCTTCGTCTCCCTGATGGGAAGGTGACCACGGATGACAGTGAAATGCGTCAAACATGCCATGGATTTCTACTCTGCCCTCTATAAGGTGGAGGATTGTGACTCTCTGTGTACTGAACAGTTGTTACACAGTCTTCCTCAATTGGGACCTGAGCAAAGAGTCGTATTGGACTCTGACATTACACTGCAAGAGCTGTCCACAGCAGTTATGCAGCTCTCAACAGGCCGAGCCCCTGGCATTGATAGTTTACCATCTGAGTTTTATAAGCACTTTTGGGGGTCTGTTGGGGAGGATTTTTATGAAGTGGTGTGTGAATCTTTTCATGAGGGCTCTCTTTCTGTATCTTGTCAACGTGCGGTACTTTCACTGTTGCCAAAAAGGGGGGATTTGGCTCTCATAAAAAATTGGAGACCTGTTGCTTTGCTGTGTGCAGAATTTAAAATAGTTTCTAAATGTCTCTCAAACAGGTTGAAAGAGTATCTGGGATTGTTGGTCCACAAGGACCAGTCCTACTGTGTACGTGATCGCTCTATTGTTGACAACTTGTTTCTAATAAGAGATGTAAACTGTCTGATATAAATGTGGGTTTACTTTCTTTGGATCAGGAGAAGGCTTTTGATCGTGTGGACCACCAGTACTTGTTTAAAACAATGAAAGCCTTTGGGTTTGGGGATGTTTTTTTGTCTTGGATGAATTTACTGTATGCTGGGGACTCGTTTATGGTGAAGGTGGGGGGTGGTTTGAGTTGCCCCATCCCTGTCCAAAGGGGCATCAGGCAGGTGTAATGTGCCAGGTGTAATGAAGGGTCCCACGATAGCACTGTCTGCGTATGCAGATGACGTAACAGTTTTTATTACAGGGTGTGAGGATGTTAAGGTTCTCTCAAACGCTTTAAAGGTGTATGAGGGGGCCTCCTCAGCTAGAGTCAATTGTGGAAAGAGTGAAGCGCTGTGGTCAGCTTCAGATGGGGTCCGCTCTACGGTTACCAGGGGGGCTTCAGTGGGGCAGGGATGGGATGAAGACTTTGGGGTTTTTTCCAGGCTCCGATGTCTTTCAGAAAAAGAACTGGGAGGGTGTAGTGGAGAAAGTGTGTGCCAGACTGTCAAGATGGAAATGGGTGCTGCCCCAGCTGTCTTATAGGGGAAGGGTGCTGGTAGCTAATAATCTTGCTGCCTCTACCCTGTGGCACAGACTAATGATTTTGCAGCCACCAAAGGGTCTGATACAAGAGCTTCAGAGGACCCTTGTCAATTTCTTCTGTTCTGGACATCACTGGATTAAAGCTGCAGCCCTGTACCTGCACGAGGGTGGGCAAGGCCTGGTGGACATTTCCTCTAGGATCATGGCTTTCCGGCTTCAAGCAGCCCAGAGACTGTTGTACAGTGACGGTTCTAGCTGGGTTGATACAGCCTACACATTGATGAGGAGAGTGGGTTGTTTGGGCTTAGACAAGCACATTTTCCTCTTAAAGCTGGAGGGATGTGAGTTGCCTGGCCTGACTCCATTTTATGAGTCTGTTATGCAGGCTTGGAGAGTTCTGGTCAAGTCCCGTAAGGCCTGCACGCCACCAGGGATGTGGCTTTTTGAAGAGCCTCTTTTTCACAACACTGCCATCCAGTCCCGTGTTCTGGGTTCAGCTAGCCTACGTTCATGCCTGTTAGGCGTGGGTGTACTAAGCTGGGTCATCTGATGCGGAACAGGAATAGGTCGTTAGAGGAGCTGGGAGAAAGAGCGGGGATCCGATCGTCTCGCCTACTGAGGAAGGTCGTCGCTGAGGTCTGTGTCACCTTGCCAGTACTTCATCTGCAGTATGTGACTGACACTTCCAATTCTGATCGGTGGAAGGAGGGTCTGGATTATGTGTTCCCTGCACTGATTGTTAGTGCTGCGGCGGGGGCATTCGAGGAGGATGTGGGGATGCTGCTTTCCTTCGATACCCCGGAGCTGGGGGAGTTCAAGGAGGTGGGAAAGAAGGAAATGTACAGAATATGTGTAAAGGTGTCCCATGCCTCTTCCCTGGAAGGGGTAAAATCGACGAGGTGGGCGGGTGTGCTTGGTCCAGGTGCCTCCCCAAAAGGCTGTTGGCGATCATTATACAAACTGCCTATTGATAAGAGGACAGCTGACCTCCAATGGAGGATAATACATGGAGCCATAGCCACCAACATGTATCTGGTACACCTGGATCCTACTGTTGGGGAGGGATGTCCATTCTGTGCTGAGTCTGAAACTCTGGCACATCTGTTTTTACAGTGTCCCAGGTTGGTCGGGATGATTGACCTGATCACTAATTGGTTCTCAACGTTGGGAGAGGTTTTCTCTTCCCAACTGTATATATTTGGGCCAAAGTACAGGTTTAGTCAAAACAGTGTAGTTGTGTTGCTCAATTTTGTGTTAGGGGCAGCAAAATTAGCGATATGGAAGACCCAAAAGAACAGTATTCGGGGACAGAGGTCTGTGGATGTGGTGGGAATGCTGGAGGGAATGTTGGCAGTGAGACTAGGGGTTGAGTTTGCCTATTATACATTTGTCAACAATATTTATCTGTTTATGAGTATATGGGGTATTCAGAGGCTGTTGTGTTTAGTTACTGTGGAGGAGGAATTGGAGTTGTGTTTTTAATTGATGTGTAACTACGGTTTTGTATGAGTATTTATTGTGTGGTGGGCTCCCAGACCCAATAAAGATGATTTAAAACTCTCTCTCTCTCTCTCTCTCTCTCTCGACCACACCTGCTGTCACGACCTCTGAATGCTCGGCTATGAAAAGACAACTGACATTTACTCCTGAGGTGCTGACCTGTTGCACCCTATACAACCAATGTGATTATTATTTACCCTGCTGGTGATTTATGAACGTTTAAACATATTGAAGAACCATCTGGCCTTAATGACCTTATAATCTCCACGTGGCACAGCCAGAAGAGGACTGGCCACTCCTCAGAGCCTGTTTCCTCTCTAGGTTTCTTTCTAGGTTCCTGCCTTTCTAGGGAGTTTTTCCTAGCCACCATGCTTCTGCATTGCTTGCTGTTTGGGGTTTTCCGTAAAAGCACTTTGTGACATCTGCTGATGTAAAAAGGGCTTTATAAATTTGATTTGATTTCCAGAAACCGAGCATCGAGCTCACAGAAAAATGCAGAATCAAAGAGCAACTGAAGTACTCTACTCAAAAATTTTCCGAACCAGTTTTCTCAATAATATTATTAATCCACACTCTCTATTTTTCTCTCTGACATGGCATGTCTCTCTGTATTTATCGCTCAGGGTCTCTGGGTAGGAGACAGATTGACAGGTATAATCCATGTGTGAATTTATTCAATTCCTTTTAGCAACTTTTTAGCAGTAACCCTCTGAATTTACATAGATATTTTGAGACATTTGTAACAGAACTGAAGATGAACATATTACTTTAAGAAGCTACGCTTGAGGTGGGGCTCTAGAAGAATTTGGTCACTCCCTCTATCTTTCACCTTCGCCTCATTTGTTACGCATCCCTTTGTCTGCGTAAAGAACACACCTTAATGCAACCTTTATTCACCCTTATTCATAACATATGTGCTAATAACTAATCATAGGCACTCACATTCAGCGGTCTCCTTGAACTTCCTCCCTCCCGATCCCTCCTTTAGCATATTCCTGCCACTGGTAAACAGGTTGGTGAGTTCATCCAGAGGGCTTGTGGGGGTATGGGAACGCGACACATTCTGCATGGAGCTGTGGGCCGGAGAAGAGTTACTCAGTTTACCTCCCCCTTCATGACCTCCATCACCTGAGCTCTTGGCGGCGTGCGCCACGGAGGAGGTGGATCGGGGCATGCTGCCCCCTATCTTCAGGGCGTCGTAAGGTGGTGGGCGCTTGAGGCTGAGCGGTGTGAGCGAGCGGCCCATGCTGACGGGTGAGGGACACGCGGAGTGGCTTCGAGGGTGCCTACCGGCCGACGCCGATGCCTTGTAGAGAGTGGAGGGCATGGGAGGGGCGGAGGAGCGACCAGATATAGTGATAGTGTGGGTGAATTGGAGATCCTGTTCTCCCCTCTCTCTATCCTTCTCTCGTTCTCGTTCCCTGTCTCTCTCTCTCTCCCCCTTGCGGTGGTGGGTGGATGGGGGAGGAGCCTCTGGGGTCGTGGGTGAGGCACCCCCCCCGGGCTTGTTGGTGTAGCCAGTGGCAACGTTCTCCAGCATGGGCAGTTTGGTTATGTCCAGCGGGGTGAGGGGCGACTCATCCGAGTTGGGCGAGCACAGGGCAGGGGCTGGTGGGAAGACCAGCAAGGGCGGCCGGTGGGTGAGCAGGTTGGGGAAGGGGGCAGGGATATCACAGAGGGACCCCCGGGGGGTGGAGTGGGAGGAGGAGGAACGACCATGCTCCATGTCCAGGATTGTAGGGGTGGAACACACCCCCATCTGTTCCCACTTAGCGTCCTGGAGCAGGTCATCAAACATGGGGTACTTCATTTCCTCATAGACCGACTCACTCTGGTCCTCGTCCTCCAGGTGGCGTTGCTTCAGGTCCCTCTGAATGTTACCCACCATCTCGATGTAAACAGGCTCGTCCTCGTCCTCCGTGTCCGGGGCTGGGCTCTGTCTCTGCGATGAGGACTTTACCCTCCTAGAGGACTTCCTATTGCCGGGATTCTGGATGTAGGATTCATCGAAGGAGGTACTCAGCTGCGTGTTAGGGTTCCTCTTTGGCTTGGGAGGAGGGATCCGCTTGTACTCCTCACTGAACGGTCGCGACTTGGACCCTGCACGGGGGACAGACAGACAGCAGCGTTAAAACAGGTCATGAGCAGATGGCCATGATACAAAGGACAATAGCGGCAGAATTGATTAAGATTAAAATCAGTTCATTGGTCAATTGCACACAAGTTCCAACCAAAATTTGACTTATGCTTTTTAACCCTTCTGAAAGACACAGATACATACACATACATATGAAGGTTTTGGAGAGGTGCAGGGGACTGCCACACTGGGCACCCGGGCAAGTACATCCTTTTTTTCCCCCCACTTGCAAGTACATGTTTTTTTTCTTCTTCAGGGTTAGGGTTGGGTTAGCATTAGACTCATGGTTAGGGGTAGAGTTGTCATTCCGGGCTGGGCCTCAAATTCTAAATATGTACTCGGGCTGGGCCGGGTTATGGCTTGTCAGGCTGTGTAAAAAAAAAAGAAAATGCTGCACCTTGTCTCTCTCCTCCTCTCTGTCAATGAGCAGGACAGGCAGTGCAGCCAGCAACAGTGTGTATCCCGCTGTCCATGTTGCTGAAGCTATACCTAACTACAGTCATTTTATTTTTGTTTCTTACCTGTTGTTTCTCTTAATGAAAAGTTATGTTACCGAAATCCCTAATTTGTTAAGATAGCAAAAACATTCCCTTCAACCATTGCTATGCTCTTTTCACGTGGCACTTGCATGTAGTGCATGCACCTGACATATGGGGTAGGGCCGGACCATTGGATAGCCAATCATAATCGCATTAATAAATTGGATATAACCTCTGAACACCGTTGTAACACATATGCCGGCAGCAAAATGGACGCGAAGAATGTGAAGAAGGGTCTTGCCACAGGCAAATGTATATTGGTTGCTCAGGAGGGAAAAGGGAAGTCTGATGTCTGGAAAACATTTGACCTGGTTTTTAAAACCACTGGCGAATCCACTGGCAATTCAAAATGCAGAGGGTGTGGAGCATTTTAAAAGTATGACAGCAAGGTACATCTTCTCTGCAGTGCCATTTTAACAGATGCCCTGGCACAACAGCCTCTTCCCCAGGCCAAACCTCAATGTCTGCATTTGTTAACAAAAACTTAACTGTGCCACTTAAAGTAAAGAAGTTGGTAACTGACAAATGCGTCAGTGTTTGCTGTAAGGATGTTCGGCCCTTCAATACTGTGGAAGGGGCAGGCTTTGAGGAGCTTGCCCAAAAGCTTATTGATGCGGTGGCTACTTACGGGAAGGTGACTGCTACCTCTGTTCTGCCCCTCCACCAGACTGTCTCCGCCCGATGTCTGAGCCTGGCAGATGAAAAGAGAGAAACTGACAGAAGTTGAAACATCCTCAAAGAGGGAACTGTCGGGATGACAACATACGTGGACTGATGACTATCAGAAGCTTAGTTATCTTACGATAACATGCCATTATATTACTGCAGATTTCCAGTTAGTCGCAAGAAACCACAGCACAGTTTCCAGCAGAAGATGCCAAAACCGAGGGAAATATAAGGTGGGAAATAGTGAAGCTTCTGGTGACAAAGTTTGGCCTCGACGCTATGTCATTAAGCAAAATTGTTTGGGTAACTGACCAGGGCTCCAACATCGTTCTTGCCCTTTGGCCATATTGGAGGCTGGACTGCCAGGACCACGTTCTATACGCGGTGCTTCAACATGGCCTTGACAGAGCAGCCTGACATTGCTGAAACGCTCACCGCAGCAAAGTCCCTTGTCAGGTAGGTTACTTATGAAATGATGATATAAGCAAAATAAATACAATGTCATACCTTTAGCAACAATGCATTTAGGAATATAACGAAAATAGCCAATATAATAATAATAATAATAATAATAATAATAATAATAATAATAATGTAGACCTAATTCAGTCATATAGCTTTCCATGGGCATCTTATTTTGCCATGCACCAGTTTTGAAAGTTTATGATGTGCTTATCATGCCTTCTCTACAGGTATGTCAAGTAGTCTGGTCTGGCTGCGCAACTCTCAAAGACCCAGCTGCAGATGGGAGATACAAGGTTTAGTACGGTGTACCTGACCCTCAAGTCTGTCCAGGACGTGTACAATGACGTGCACGAGAAGCTGGAGGCCCACAGAAAGAGTGAGAGAGTCGAAAGAATAGCCCCTGATTACCTGCAGTATCTCCCGGAGTTCCTAAAGCCGTTTTATGATGCACAGCAAATACTGGAAGGGGACAAGTATCCCATTCTAAACCTGGTTTGTCTATGGTCAGCGAGACTAAAGCTGTCAGCCCCATGCACATGACTCGCAACAGCAGGCTGCTGTGCGACAGAGACACAGCGGTTGGTTGGAGAGGAAGGTGGACATCAAAGACCTACACAAGGTGGCAATGCTCTTCTGGCCCATGTTCAACCAGTTGTGGATGATGCCCGCCCAAGACAGGCAAGATGTCTATGACCATGTGTGCACACTTTTACAGTCCATGGCCCCATCAGAGTAGCCTACAGAAGACAATGCGTCTGTGCCACACCCCGCCAAGCAAACAGGGCTAGACTTTTCAGAGTGGGAAAATGTCACAGAGAATGCTGATGAAGAAGACGATTACAAGGTGACAAGATACACCACAGAGGCCTGTGATGGCAGATGAAAGAGTCCTGTTGGACTGGTAGAAGTCCAACAGCACGGTATATCCACGGCTAGCTGGCGAGAAGTGTGCTTTGCGTCCCGGCCAGCAGCAGTGTGTCAGGCTGGACCATAGACCAAAGGAGAACCATGCTGAAACCCTCCACCATGCCTCCCCTTCTTGTTCGGGCGGGCTTCGGCGTTCGTCGTCACTGGCTTACTAGCCACTGCCGCTCCATATATCATCATTCCATTTGTCTTGTCTTGTCAATTACACACACCTGGTTCATATCCCCTCATTAGTCTGTGTATAAGTGTTCCCTCTGCCCCCTTGTCCTTGTGGGTGATTGTTTTATGTGAGTTGAGTGTAGCTCGGTGGAGCTACTTGTACCTTGTATTGCTGGGGTAGATTGTTCCCCTGTGCCAGTATTTTGTTGTTGCTATCCAGCGCAACTGTGTACGACGGAATAAACTCTGTATGCTGTGATTTACCCTCCTGTGCCTGACTCCTTCTAATCACACTCATCACAATGTAGCCTTTATGTGAGTAAACAACTAATTGGAACTTTGGAAATAAACTTAAATACATATGGCCTAAAGTAGCTATTATTATTATTATTATTATTATTATTCCCAATTATTCTGACATTTCCAATAAGTTGCCTAGCTTATTCAATTATGAATTAATTATCAATTTCAATTTTATTTCAACTTTATTTCAATCTTTGTCCCCATGTCCACCAGCGATCTCTGGGGCACGGGGCGGGTCTCCCTGGATCTCTCCAAAGAGACGTGTTCTTCTGTTCTGTTATCTTGTTATGTACTGTTGTTTTAAGATTATGCCATAATAGCGTTATATTAGCAAATGTAAATATGTATTATTTAAATGTACAAGGCTCCCTTTATTTTATTTTCAAAAGAAAATATGATTTATTTAATGTTATGACTGACTCATACTCACAGTGCATTCGGAAAGTATTCAGACCCCTTGACCTTTCCCACAATTTGTTACTTTACAGCCTTATTCTAAATTGAATGAAATTGTTTTCCCCCCTCATCAATCTACACACAATACCCCATAATGTCCAACCAAAAACTGGTTTTTAGATTTTTTTGCGAATGCATAAACCCCCCCCACCACCACACCACGCCGGAAATATTAGATTTACATAAGTACTCAGACCCGTAAGCTCAGTACTTTGTTGAAGCACCTTTGGCAGCAATTACAGCCTCGAGTCCTCTTGGGTATGACGCTACAAGCTTGGCACACCTATATTTGGGGAGTTTCTCCTATTCTTCTCTGCAGATCCTCTCAAGCTCTGTCAGGTTGGATGGAGAGCATTGCTGCACAGCTATTTTTAGGTCTCTCCAGAGATGTTCGATCGGGTTCAATCTGGGCTCTGGATTCATTCAGAGACTTGTCCCGAAGCCACTACTGCATTGTCTTGGCTGTGTGCTTAGGGTCGTTGTCCTGTTGGAAGGTGAACCTTCGCCCCAGTCTGAGGTCCTGAGCGCTCCGGAGCAGGTTTTCATCAAGGATCTCTCTGTACTTTGCTCCGTTAATCTTTCCCTTGATCCTGACTAGTCTCCCAGTACCTGCCGCAGAAAAACATCCCCACAGCATGATGCTGCCACCACCATGCTTCACCGTAGGGATGGTGCCAGGTTTCCTCCAGACGTGACCCTTGGCATTCAGGCAAAGAGTTCAATCTTGGTTTCATCAGACCAGAGAATCTTGTTTCTCATGGTCTGAGAGTCCTTTAGGTGGCTTTTAGCAAACTCCAAGCAGGCTTTCATGTGCCTTTTACTGAGGAATGGCTTCCATCTGGCCACTCTACCATAAAGGCCTGATTGGTGGAGTGCTGCAGAGATGGTTTCCTTCTGGAAGGTTCTCCCATCTCCACAGAGGAACTCTAGAGCCATGTCAGAGTGACCATCGGGTTCTTGGTCACCTCCCTGACCAAGGCCCTTCTCCCCCGATTGCTCAGTTTGGCCGGGGGGCCAGCTCTAAACTTCCAAACTTCTTCCATTTAAGAAGGAGGGAGGCCACTGTGTTCTTGGGGACCTTCAATGCTGCAGACATTTTTTGGTACCCTTCCCCAGATCTGTGCCTCGACACAATCCTGTCTAGGAGCTCTACAGACAATTCCTTTGACCTCATGGCTTGGTTTTTGCTCTGACATGCACTGTCAACTGTGGGACCTTATATAGACAGGCGTGTGCCTTTCCAAAACATGTCCAATCAATTGAATTTACCACAAGTGGACTCCAATCAAGTTGTAGAAACATCTCAAGGATGATCAATGGAAACAGGATGCACCTGAGCTCAATTTTGAGTCTCATAGCAAAGGGTCTGAATACTTATGTAAATAAGGTAATTCTGTTTTTTATTTTTTTATAAATGTACAAACATGTATAAAAACCTGTTTTCGCTTTTTCATTATGGGGCGTTGTGTATAGATTGATGAGAAAACATTTGAATACATTTTAGAATAAGGCTGTAACGTAACAAAATGTGGAAAAAGGGAAGGGGTCTGAATATTTTCCGAAGGCACTGTATGGCTACTATCGTAAAAAATAAGAAGAATAACCAACACCATCACCACGGGCAAGCGATTTGTGAAGGCCTATAAGGAGCCAAACAGTTGTTAAATAAAAAAGTTTGTTTCTGACTGTTTGAAAGAGTGTAAACAAAGCCTAAAGAAATGATAAGAAATCGCCGCGCTTGAGGTGTCACCACAGCCCTGGGTTCGATCCCAGGCTGTGTCACAGCCGGCTGTGACCGGGAGACCCATGGGGTGGTGCACAATTGACCCTGCGTCGTCCGGGTTAGGGGAGGGTTTGGCCGAACGGGATTTCCTTGTCCCATCGCGCTCTAGCAACTCCTTGCGGTGGGCCGGGCGCCTGCAAGCTGACTTCGGTTGCCAGCTGGACGGTGTTTCCTCTGACACATTTGTGTGGCTGGCTTCCAGGTTAAGCAGTGTGTCAAGAAGCAGTGCGGCTTGGCTGGGTCGTGTTTCAGAGCATGCATGGCTCTCGACCTTCGCCTCTACCGTGCCGGTAGGGGAGTTGCATTGATGGGACAAGCCTATAACTACCAATTGAATATCGCGTAAAAGTACAAAAGAATGTTGACAGTTATTGAACACTTAATATGTTATGAATGTATAGTAATGTTTTTAAAATGTATAACTGCCTTACTTTTGCTGGACCCAAGGAAGAGTAGCTGCTGCCTTGGCAGAAGCTAATTGGGATCCATAATAAATACAAATACAATAATCTACTGAAAATACCCAAGGCCAACACTAAATAATAATAATAATAATAATATATATATATATATATATATATATATATATATATATATATATACACAGTGGGGAAGTATTTAGTCAGCCACCAATTGTGCAAGTTCTCCCACTTAAAAAGATGAGAGGCCTGTAATTTTCATCATAGGTACACGTCAGCTATGACAGACAAAATGAGAAACAAAAATCCAGAAAATCACATTGTAGGATTTTTAATGAATTTATTTGCAAATTATGGTGGAAAATAAGTATTTGGTCAATAACAAAAGTTTCTCAATACTTTGTTATATACCCTTTGTTGGCAATGACACAGGTCAAACGTTTTCTGTAAGTCTTCACAAGGTTTTCACACACTGTTGCTGGTATTTTGGCCCATTCCTCCATGCAGATCTCCTCTAGAGCAGTGATGTTTTGGGGCTGTCGCTGGGCAACACGGACTTTCATCTCCCTCCAAAGATTTTCTATGGGGTTGAGATCTGGAGACTGGCTAGGCCACTCCAGGACCTTGAAATGCTTCTTACAAAGCCACTCCTTCGTTGCCCGGGCGGTGTGTTTGGGATCATTGTCATGCTGAAAGACCCAGCCACGTTTCATCTTCAATGCCCTTGCTGATGGAAGGAGGTTTTCACTCAAAATCTCACAATACATGGCCCCATTCATCCTTTCCTTTACACAGATCAGTCATCCTGGTCCCTTTGCAGAAAAACAGCCCCAAAGCATGATGTTTCCACCCCCATGCTTCACAGTAGGTATGGTGTTCTTTGAATGCAGCTCAGCATTCTTTGTCCTCCAAACACGACGAGTTGAGATTTTACCAAAAAGTTATATTTTGGTTCCAGCTCTCTGCAGGTCATTCACTAGGTCCCCCCGTGTGGTTCTGGGATTTTTGCTCACTGTTCTTGTGATCATTTTGACCCCACGGGGTGAGATCTTGCGTGGAGCCCCAGCTCGAGGGAGATTATCAGTGGTTTTGTATGTCTTCCATTTCCTAATAATTGCTCCCACAGTTGATTTCTTCAAACCAAGCTGCTTACCTATTGCAGATTCAGTCTTCCCAGCCTGGTGCAGGTCTACAATTTTGTTTCTGGTGTCCTTTGACAGCTCTTTGGTCTTGGCCATAGTGGAGTTTGGAGTGTGACTGTTTGAGGTTGTGGACAGATGTCTTTTATACTGATAACAAGTTCAAACAGGTGCCATTAATACAGGTAACGAGTGGAGGACAGAGGAGCCTCTTAAAGAAGAAGTTACAGGTCTGTGAGAGCCAGAAATCTTGCTTGTTTGTAGGTGACCAAATACTTATTTTCCACCATAATTTGCAAATAAATTCATTAAAAATCCTACAATGTGATTTTCTGGATTTTTTTTCTCATTTTGTCTGTCATAGTTGACGTGTACCTATGATGAAAATTACAGGCCTCTCTCATCTTTTTAAGTGGGAGAACTTGCACAATTGGTGGCTGACTAAATACTTTTTTCCCCCACTGTGTATATATATACATATACAATTTTTTTTAGGGGTATATCAGCTTGAATATTTCAGATAGATTTGACTTCCGTCAATGTAATTGTCAGCATCACTTCCAATCCCCCATATGTATTTTTTTGTCTCGCATATACAGTGGGGAGCACAAGTATTTGATACACTGCCGATTTTGCAGGTTTTCCTACTTACAAAGCATGTAGAGGTCTGTAATTTTTATCATAGGTACACTTCAACTGTGAGAGACGGAATCATAATAATAATAATGCAAATTAATTACTTAAAAATCATACAATGTGATTTTCTGTAGCTGTGGTCCTCTGTAGCTCAGCTGGTAGAGCACGGCGCTTGTAACGCCAAGGTAGTGGGTTCGATCCCCGGGACCACCCATACACAAAAAAAAATGTATGCACGCATGACTGTAAGTCGCTTTGGATAAAAGCGTCTGCTAAATGGCATATTATTATAATTATTATTATTTTCTGGATTATTATTATTTTTTATTTTTTTTAGATTCCGTCTCTCACAGTTGAAGTGTACCTATGATAAAAATTACAGACCTCTACATGCTTTGTAAGTAGGAAAATCTGCAAAATCGGCAGTGTATCAAATACTTGTTCTCCCCACTGTATGTGTGTGTGTGTGTGTGTGTGTGTGTGTGTCTGTATATATATACACATATATACATACAACCATACACACACACATTCTTTTTAAAATTATATTTCCCTTCATTACTTTCCAACCCCACCACCCCTTCCCCAATTGGAGTAAACTAGTGAACAACAACACATAGGCCTATACTTCCAGCCCATACATACTATATACATTTTATGGACACAGTCAAATTCTACAATAATTATATTTTGTTTGTTTTTACTTCTGAACTTCCTCCGATCATTTTCATGATGTCCATCTATATGCCATATTTTAAACTGTACTGTGATGTTTTATAAAAGTTCTGAACCTTTCTATTCTCATTGTTTCTACAGATCGTAAATTGAAAATATTTTGTTTTGCTAAAAGTATTATTATATTATTGATCTATTGATTATGACTTTTCACATCACCCAGTAGTGCTTATGCAGGGTTGGCTCCAGGTAAATATTGCAATCCTTTATGACTGTAAGTCACTTTGGATAAAAGCGTCTGCTAAATTATTATTTAGCCATTCCTGGACTTGTGTCCAAAAACAAGCTACAAATGGACAGTACCAAAACAAATTATCTAATGATTCTGTCTCTTCGCAGCAAAATCTGCAGAGCTGGGAAGATTGTATCCCCCATATAAATAACATTATATTGGTAGCAAGAATTTTATATAATAATTTAAATTGAAAAATTATAAGTTTTGAATCCGGCGTCGTTTTGCGTATCAATTCATAAACACTATGCCATGGAATCGGTACGTCACAAATCTCTTCAACTATTTTGCAATCTATATGGGATGGCTGTCAATCCTTTGGTCCTTAAATGAAACTGGTATACTTTTTTATATATCACAATTTTCTTTAACCAATTATATTATTTAATGCAAGGCAGACAGACAAGTTCCTTACTTTTTGTCAAGCTTCTACTTACCTTTTCCATTTTTGCGGTAATGCTGCAATTATTTGGTTGTAATTGTGGGTAGAGCAGACATTTCAATATGTTTTTGTTAGCTGCATGTGTGACATAACTCCACCAGTCCTACCGATAATATCATTTACGAAGAAAGGTTTTTTATCAATTAGTATTTTTGACTTTAACCACAATAATTGTTGCATTATTTTTTTCTGTCGTTTCTGGAGGATCCTATTGAAATTGCAACCAACTTTCTATGGCTTGTTTTAGAAATAGTGATATTTGGGAGATTATTTCCTTTTCAAATAACTTAAAGTGAGAGGTTGTAATCTGAATAAAGGGAAAAAGGCCAATCTTGAACACTGGGTGAGACAATCTTACTCATTTGCTAGAGAACCAGTTCGGATTTAAGTTTAACTTTTGTATGACTGAATCTTTTAGTGATAGGTCTAATGCTGTAATATTTAATAATTCTGTCCTCCGAATTCATATTCATTATATAAATAGGCCCGTTTAATTTTGTCTGGCTTGCCGTTCCAAATAAAATGGAATCTTTTTTCTCAACTGTTCGCTAGGCGTAGGCAAGACCATAAGCAAATAGGTAAACTGGGATAATACTAAAGAGTTAATCAGGGTGATTTTTCCACAAATTGACAGGTATTTACCTTTCCATGTTAGCAATATCTTATCTATTTTTGCTAACTTTCTATTAAAATATATTGGAGTGAGATCATTTATTTCATTTGGGATATGTATTCAGAGTATATCCACATCACCATCAGACCATTTTATTGGTAAACTACATGGTAATGTAAAAATTTTATTTTTTAGTGATCCAATATGTAATATAGTACATTTATCATAATTTGGTTGTAATCAAGAGAGGTTAGAAAATGTATCTAGATCCGCAATGAGGCTATGGAGGGATTCAGGTTGTGGATTTAAAAGAAAACATTAATCATCAGCGTACAATGACACCTTTGTTTTTAAGCCCTGGATTTCT
Source organism: Coregonus lavaretus (assembly GCF_964263955.1). Lineage (NCBI taxonomy): Eukaryota > Metazoa > Chordata > Actinopteri > Salmoniformes > Salmonidae > Coregonus > Coregonus lavaretus. The sequence continues at coordinate 656,087 of NC_140013.1, read as the reverse complement.
AATCCCTTGATATTATTGTTGGATCTGATTTTAATAGCTAACATCTCGATGGCAATAATAAATAGATATGCCCATAGTGGACAACCTTGTTTCACTCCTCTTGACAGTTTAAAACTTTCTGAGAAATAGCCATTATTTACTATTTTACACCTAGGGTTACTATACATGACTTTAACCCAATTTATAAGAGATTCTCCAAAATTGAAATGCTCCAGGCATTTATATATAAACCCCAGTCGTACTTTATCAAAATACTTTTCGAAGTCTGCTATGAATAGTAAGCCTGGTTTCACAAATATTTCAAAGTGTTCTATTGTTTCCCGTACTTGCCTTATATTATCTCCAATGTATCGCCCATGTAAAAAACCTGGCTGATTAGAATGAATAATGTCCGACAATACCTTTTTATTTCTATGCGCTATACATTTTGCTAGCATTTTTGCATCACAACACTGAAGTGTAAGGGGCCTCCAATTTTTTATATGGACTGGATCTTTATATTTTCCACTTGTATCCTATTTCAGTAATAATGAGATCATCTTCTTGAGTGTCTGATAATCTACCATTTACATAGGAGTGGTTAAAACATGCTAATAACGGTCCTCTGATTATATCAAAAAAGGTTTGGTATACCTCGACTGGTATGCCATCCAATCCTGGAGTTTTCCCGTACTTAAAGTTCCTCCTCTGTAATTTCACCTTCACATGAGTCTTTCTGCATGGCTGTTAATTTTACATTATCAATAGAAAAAACATCTACAATTTGCTCCAGTTAGAGGAGATGGAGGCGACTGAAACGAAAACATATGCTTAAAGTACTTTGTTTCTCCTTCAAAATATAATTTGGTGAATCATGGGTGACTCCGTCATTTGTAACCAGTTTCAATAAATTATTTTTGGTAGCATTCCTATGTTGAAGATAAAAAAATAATTTGGTGCATTTTTCCCCATATTCCATCCAGTTTGCTTTATTTTTATAATATATTACACTTGATCTTTCTTGAATAAGTTTCTCCATTTCTTTTTGTTTTTCCTCTAATTTATTCTAAGCCTCTATGTTACAGTTTTTATTGCTATCTATCTATTCTGTTAGACCTTCTATTTCCTTTGTTAGTGTGGACTCTTTTGACCTAAATTGCTTTTGTTTTCTAGATGAGTACTGAATTGCATGGCCTCTAAAGGCACATTTAAAGGTGTCCCATACAATAAGGGGATTTGCTGTACCTGTGTTATGTCGGAAAAAAACAGTTATACATTTCTCTGTCCTACTTAAAAACAAGTTATCATCCAATAGGCTTTGATTACATTTCCAATATCCTCGCCCACGTGGAAATTCAGTAAGAGTAATGTATATGCCAATTATATGATGGTCTGACCTCATTCTGTCCCCTATCAACACTTTTTAAACTTTTGGTGCCAAGAAAATGACATAAGAAAGAAGTCAAGATGACTAGCTTGATTGAGTCTCCGCCATGTATATCTCACTAGATCAGGATATTTAAGCCTCCATATATCTATTAGTTCTAATGTATCCATAACATTCATAAAATGGTATTATAATCTCCCACCATAATCATAGTCTTGAATTGCTTGATAATTTATTATATATATATTGTCAAAGAAGTGTGGATCATCATTATTTGGTACGTAAAGGTTAATGAGCCATATCTGTTTATGATCCAATAACATATTTAAAATAATCCATCTACCTTGCGTATCTGTTTAGACAATTTGCACCTTCGAATCGAAATTACTGTTAATCAATATCATCACCCCTTTTGAGTTTCTTTGCTCATGGGAGAAGTATATTAGTATATAGTTTCAAATCTATTTATCATTATATATGTTTGTAAATTCACCAATAAAAAATACCATAGCGATTGAATGTCCATATACAGTGGGGAGAACAAGTATTTGATACACTACCGATTTTGCAGGTTTTCGTACTTACAAAGCATGTAGAGGTCTGTAATTTTTATCATAGGTACACTTCAACTGTGAGAGACGGACCTAAAACAAAAATCCAGAAAATCACTGTATGATTTTTAAGTAATTAATTTGCATTTTATTGCATGACATAAGTATTTGATACATCAGAAAAGCAGAACTTAATATTTGGTACAGAAACCTTTGTTTGCAATTACAGAGATCATACGTTTCCTGTAGGTCTTGACCAGGTTTGCACACACTGCAGCAGGGATTTTGGCCCACTCCTCCATACAGACCTTCTCCAGATCCTTCAGGTTTCGGGGCTGTCGCTGGGCAATACGGACTTTCAGCTCCCTCCAAAGATGTTCTATTGGGTTCAGGTCTGGAGACTGGCTAGGCCACTCCAGGACCTTGACATGCTTCTTACGGAGCCACTTCTTAGTTGCCCTGGCTGTGTGTTTCGGGTCGTTGTCATGCTGGAAGACCCAGCCACGACCCATCTTCTTCTGGGCTGATCCCTCACCTTCCTCATGATCATTGATGCCCCACGAGGTGAGATCTTGCGCATGGAGCCCCAGACCGAGGGTGATTGACCGTCATCTTGAACTTCTTCTATTTTCTAATAATTGCGCCAACAGTTGTTGCCTTCTCACCAAGGTGCTTGCCTATTGTCCTGTAGCCCATCCCAGCCTTGTGCAGGTCTACAATTGTATCCCTGATGTCCTACCAGCTCAGCTGGTAGAGCACGGCGCTTGTAACGCTAAGGTAGTGGGTTCGATCCCCGGGACCACAAAAATGTATGCACGCACGACTGTAAGTCGCTTTGGATAAAAGCGTCTGCTAAATGGCATATTACTTACACAGCTCTCTGGTCTTGGCCATTGTGGAGAGGTTGGAGTCTGTTTGAGTTTACATTTACATTTTAGTCATTTAGCAGACGCTCTTATCCAGAGCGACTTACAGTTAGTGAGTGCATACATTTTCATACTGGCCCCCCGTGGGAATCGAACCCACAACCCTAGAATTGCAAACGCCATGCTCTACCACCTGAGCTACACAGGACGTGTGGACAGGTGTCTTTTATACAGGTAACGAGTTCAAACAGGTGCAGTTAATACAGGTAATGAGTGGAGAACAGGAGGGCTTCTTAAAGAAAAATGACAGGTCTGTGAGAGCCGGAATTCTTAGTGGTTTGTTGGTGATCAAATACTTATGTCATGCAATAAAATGCAAATGAATTACTTAAAAATCATACAATGTGATTTTCTGGATTTTTGTTTTAGATTCCGTCTCCCACAGTTGAAGTGTACCTATGATAAAAATTACAGACCTCTACATGCTTTGTAAGTAGGAAAACCTGCAAAATCGGCAGTGTTTTCAAATACTTGTTCTCCCCACTGTAGCTGTACCATGATATTTGCATTGCTACTAAGTAACCCTCCAATTGTTCTCCACTAATTCCGCCGCTAAAGCCCCTCCCCATCCCAAGTTGGGCCGTCATCCCAGTGTTCAACGTACCACCCCTGTCCCCCCGAATCCCTAGGCCCCCAAGAGGCCAGGACCCATCAATCGAAAACAGCACACAGTGCCACCCACAAAACAGAAGCAGGCCAACTGCCAAAAGCATTTCCAATGCTCTCACCTCAATATATATATATATATATATATTTAAAAATATATATCCTTTCAAATATCTTTCATATCTTATTTTCCATCATTATCGATGAATATGCGTAATATGTCGGCAGATCATGCGTATGATTTTAACCTACAGTAGGAAAAAAAGTATTTAGTCAGCCACCAATTGTGCAAGTTCTCGCACTTAAAAAGATGAGAGAGGCCTGTAATTTTCATCATAGGTACACGTCAACTATGACAGACAAAATTAGAAAAAAAATCCAGAAAATCACATTGTAGGATTTTTAATGAATTTATTTGCAAATTATGGTGGAAAATAAGTATTTGGTCACCTACAAACAAGCAAGATTTCTGGCTCTCACAGACCTGTAACTTCTTCTTTAAGAGGCTCCTCTGTCCTCCACTCGTTACCTGTATTAATGGCACCTGTTTGAACTTGTTATCAGTATAAAAGACACCTGTCCACAACCTCAAACAGTCACACTCCAAACTCCACTATGGCCAAGACCAAAGAGCTGTCAAAGGACACCAGAAACAAAATTGTAGACCTGCACCAGGCTGGGAAGACTGAATCTGCAATAGGTAAGCAGCTTGGTTTGAAGAAATCAACTGTGGGAGCAATTATTAGGAAATGGAAGACATACAAGTCTACTGATAATCTCCCTCGATCTGGATCTCACCCCGTGGGGTCAAAATGATCACAAGAACGGTGAGCAACAATCCCAGAACCACACGGGGGGACCTTTTATACTGATAACAAGTTCAAACAGGTGCCATTAATACAGGTAACGAGTGGAGGACAGAGGAGCCTCTTAAAGAAGAAGTTACAGGTCTGTGAGAGCCAGAAATCTTGCTTGTTTGTAGGTGACCAAATACTTATTTTCCACCATAATTTGCAAATAAATTCATTAAAAATCCTACAATGTGATTTTCTGGAGAAAAAAAATCTTATTTTGTCTGTCATAGTTGACGTGTACCTATGATGAAAATTACAGACCTTTCTCATTATTTTAAGTGCGAGAAATTGCACAATTGGTGGCTGACTAAATACTTTTTTTCCCCACTGTATATCCCGGATTGCCATTGTATTACAATACATTTTTGACAAGCAATAATTATTTTAGCAAACAATTATTGTGGTTCATCCTCTATTCTCCCTAACATCCTTACCCCCTTGCAACAGATGTGGGATAAACATACACGCACATACTCTAACACACTCAACCCCTTTCTCCACAATCAACCATAAGATCAGATGCTCAACGGTTGTTACATCCCAGAGCCCAACTCAAGAAAGGACCTGATTTACGAATGCATATACAGTTACAGCTGTTTGAGAAAGCATGCAAGATTGAGCAAAAATTGACAACAATGTGAGATTTGATTAATCTATTTAATCTATGTCAAGTCCTAGGTGATGGAGATCAGATCCACCCTCTTCACCTGAGACACAAACACTCTGGTACCCCGTTGTTACCATTTTTCCCAAGCATCTCCGTGCGGTCAGACCTTTGATTATTTTGTGCCACTTAGGCCACAATAATAAGCCCCCTCTCTGATTGTCAAAGTGTGACCCCCTCCCCATGGGTTACTGCAGCCAGTGTTGCCAGCACTGTCACCAACTGGGTAGATAATAATTTTTCTTGTTTGAACTACTTATCTCGTTTGAACGACTTAATTGTTATTTTGTCTATGTACGCATAATTTGTTATGTAGCTTGACAGACCGTGTAATGGTTGCTGCAGCAATTCATTCACTGATTCCATCCATTGATATAATTATTCATTGGCAGTTCTTTGATAGCCGAAAGTTGGGCTGCTTTGAATGCCAGAACATGTAAGTGGGCGAGTGTGGAGCGAGGAGCAGAGTGTAATTTGCACAGATAAAAACAATTCTCAGCCGTCTCTCCGCTCCAATTTCGCTCTAGTACTGCTCAGCCACAACCTCTGGGCATGCTCCGTCAAGCATTTTTTTTTGCCTTTATCACTATTCTTTTAATTAGGCCTATGCGGTTTTAATATTTTTGCCTACCCCACCCACAGTAGCCTATATCTAGTTTATATTCTACATTCTAACATTAGGATATATAGTTAGGCAATACACAGACCACTGTAAAATTTATTTAAATGTTTATTGGAATAGAAACACCATAATATAAATCAATTTAATTCAGCTAAAATATCGGAAATAAATCATAAAAAATAAAGGTCAGTATCAGCTTACTTTCATAAATAAAAGGGAATAACCAACCTCAAACTGCAGCGGTCAAATTAATTGCGTACAGAAGCAAGCACCAACAAGCTTCACGTGCATTGAGCGTGGGAAAATGCGCTCTACAAATGTATTATTATTGTTGTTATTATTATAAAGTCCGAAAAATACACATGTAAAAGCTTAATTACATAAAGGAATATTAGTGGGAATATAGCCATAATATAAATAAGCCTAACACTTTATAATATATTGAAACATTTGTGGATGCTATTTCTCAAAAATCAATTACATTTAAGTAGGGACCGGTACAGAGTCCAGTAGGACAGTGTCACAAGGCTACATAGTCATAGGCCTACACTTCACCATTGCCGGAGGGAATACACAGCCGTCCTTGATTGTGAGCTAGAATTAAATGTTGAATGAAATGCGTACGACACGAGGTAAACAACGTTTTTTCATCAATAGAATCAATGTAGGGAGGTAACTTGGTATCATAAGTGAATTGTTTAGACTGCACTTACCTATAGGACTAGTTTTATATAGCGCTCTGTGAATAAATGAATATACTTCAGAGATAATAGGCAGGTTTATCCTGTGAGCAACATGCTTTTATTAGCCTACAAGAATTGCCTACAAAAAGAGGTTTGTGATAGGCCTTCAATTGAAAGGTTTAAATTATTATAGCCTATAGTTCACAATAACAGGAAAAAATACATTTAATCACCAAAATAAAATGAAGAGATCCTAAACATTCATGACACTTAGTCTTTGAAGTGTTGGCTAATGGTTTACTGAAACATAAGGAAGCTATCCGATTTTCAATAGCACCAATGACATCAACCTATTAATTTGATGACGAGGCAAAGCAAAATATATTGATTTGAAAGCATCCTCGAGAAGGGATCAACTTGCTGTTTTATAGCCTCATGCAGTAGTAGCAGTAATAATAATAATAAACTATTATTACCTTACTATTCTACTCAGGCTGACACAGACCGATTAGGCTATTTAAAAAACTTCAAGCTACCAGGAGACAAAAACCACCTATTGGACAAAACATTTCTGAGGTGAGCATGGATTATTTGGACAATAATGTTGTCGAGTCATTTTTATTAGCGGAAAGAAATGTCACTGTCTAATTGTGGGGTCTTTGGTAAACAAAAGTGGCACAATAAATAGGGGCAATTTCATCAATGAGTGCATTTGAAGCTGAGCAGAGATATTCATGCCAAATCAAAATCAAATAACATTTTATTTGCCACATGCGCGGAATACAACAGGTGTAGACATTACAGTGAAATACTTACTTACAAGCCCTTAACCAACAATGCAGTTTTTTAAGAAAAAAAATTAATAGACAAGTAAAAAATATAAGCAAATAATTAAAGAGCAGTAGTAAAATAAAATAACAGTAGGGAGGCTATATACAGCGGGTACCAGTACAGAGTCAATGTGCGGGGGGACCGGTTATTCGAGGTAGTATGTACATGTGGGTAGAGTTAAAGTGACTATGCATCAATAAAAAACAGAGTAGCGGCAGCGTAAAAGAGGGGGATGGGGTGGGGCGGGAAGGGGGGGTAATGCAAATAGTTTGGGTAGCCATGATTAGCTGTTCAGGAGTCTTATGGCTTGAGGGTAGAAGCTGTTAAGAAGCCTTTTGGACCTAGACTTGGCGCTCCGGTACCGCTTGCCGTGCGGTAGCAGAGAGAACCGTCTATGACTACCGTGGCTGGAGTCTTCAACAATTTTTAGGGCATTCCTCTGACACTGCCTGGTATAGAGGTCCTGGATGGCAGGAAGCTTGGTCCCAGTGAGGTACTTGGCCGTACGCACTACCCTCTGTAGTGCCTTGCAGTCGGAGGCCAACCAGTTGCCATATCAGGCGGTGATGCAACCAGTCAGGATGCTCTCGATGGTGCAGCTGTAGAACTTTTTGAGGATCTGAGGACCCATGCCAAATCTTTTCAGTCTCCTGAAGGGGAATAGGTTTTGTCGTGCCCTCTTCACAACTGTCTTGGTGTGTTTGGACCATGATAGTTTGTTAGTGATGTGGCACCAAGGAACTTGAAGCTCTCAACCTGTTCCACTACAGCCCCGTTGATGAGAATGACATGCTCAGTCCTCTTTGTTTTGCTGTAGTCCACAATCATCTCCTTTGTCTTGATCACGTTGAGGGAGAGGTTGTTATCCTGGCACCACACGGCCAGATCTCTGACCTCCTCCCTGTAGGCTGTCTCATCGTTGTCGGTGATCAGGCCTACCACCATTGTGTTGTCGGGCAAACTTAATGATGGTGTTGGAGTCGTGCCTGGCCATGTAATCATGGGTGAACAGGGAGTACAGGAGGGGGACAGAGCATGCACCCCTGAGGTGCCCCTGTGTTGAGGATCAGCGTGACAGATGTATTGTTACCTACCCTTACCACCTGGGGGCGGCCCGTCAGGAAGTCCAGGATCCAGTTGCAGAGAGAGGTGTTTAGTCCCAGGGTCCTTAGCTTAGTGATGAGCTTTGAGGCGAATATGGTGTTGAACGCTGAGCTGTAGTCAATGAATAGCATTCTCACGTAGGTGTTTCTCTTGTCCAGGTGGGAAAGGGCAGTGTGGAGTGCAATAGAGATTGCAGACAGCACAGCAAGTCAAACACATCTCAATGTATTTTTTAATTTTAGGCTTTTCAAATATATTCCATTCTCCTTTCTCTTGTTTATATTATGGCTATATTCCCTCTAATATTCCTTTATGTAATTAAGATTTTACGAGTGTATATTTCTGTCTTTATAATAATAATAATAATACATTTGTAGAGCGCATTTCCCATGCTCAATACACGTGAAGCTTGTTGCTTGCTTCTGTGCGCAAATCATTTGACCGCTGCAGTTTGAAATAATTTATTCCCTTTTATTTATGAAAGTAAGCTGATACTGACCTTTATTTTTTATGATTTATTTCTGATATTTTAGCTGAATTAAATTGATTTATATTGTGGTGTTTCTATTCCAAGAAAAACAAAAATACATTTTACAGTAGCCCATGTATTGCCTAACTACATATCCTAATGTTAGAACTTAGAATGTAAACTAGATGTAAGCTACTATGGGTAGGGTATGCTAAAATATTATAACCGCATAGGCCTAATAATAAGAATAGTAAAGGAAGGAAATGAAAAATGGTGGGCAGAGCAAGCCCAGAGCTTGTGGCTGAGCTGTACTTGAGCGAAATTGCAGCGGGAGAGACGGCTGACACAATTGTTTACATCTGCTCCACACTCGCCCACTTACATGTTCTGGCATTCAAAAGCAGACCATCTTTAGGCTATCAAAGAACTGCCAATGAATAATAATATCAATGGATGGAATCAGTGAATGAATGGCTGCAGCAACCATTACACGGTCTGACAAACTTTTTTTACTAACTCGTTCAAACAAGATAATAAGTTGTTCAAACAAGATATTAAGTTGTTCAAGCGAGATAATTCTATTATTATTATTATTATTATTATTATAATTCCAAGAGTCTACATACTGTATTTTTTATTATTTTTTTGCCTTGGGCTTCAGGGCGTCTGTATGAACATCTACAAACCATCTACTTGGGACTATCCAAATAAAGTGTTACCCCCTTTCCTACCCAATGTCATGGGTTGGTACAGATACATTGACGACATACTGATGCTGTGGACAGGTAGTGAACAAGAGCTCCCTGACTTCTTTGTTCTCCTGAACACATGGAACACAAACGTGAAATTTATCATGACTTTAGTACAGACCAAATCCAAGACAATCTCCCTGTTGGACAGTTTGCACATCTCAGTAGATATGCTCGGACAGAAATTAGTTCATTAAAAGTTTCAAGTTGAAAAATAAATGATGTTACATGCACAAGAACAGTGAAATGCTTTTCTTGCCAACTCAAAACCCAACAATGCAATAACAATGTAATACTGAAAAAAATACAAAAAAACACACGAGAAATAAGAAGAAATATGAAGAATACAATAAGTAAATAAGTAAGCGTACTACATACAGGGTCAATTCCAATACCATATTTACAGTGTGCAAGGATACTGGAGTGATGGAGGTATACAATAGGGGTAAGGTGACTAGGCAACAGGATATAAGTTCAATAGAGTAGCAGCAGCTTGTATGTGCGTGTGTGAGTGTGTAGGGCCCTGTGAGTGTTCATTTAGACAACATTTTTAAATTAAATGTAAATAAAGATATAGGGTTAACTTAGATAGTCTGTGTAGCTATTTTATTAGCTATTTATCAGTCTTATTGCTTGGGGATATTAGCTGTTCAAGAGCCTGTTGGTGTCACATTTGATGCACCGGTACCGCTTCCCATGCGGAAGCAGTGAGAATAGTCTATGGCTTGGGTTGTTGGAGTCGTCGAACCATTTTCCGGGTCTTCCTTCCACGCAACCTGATATAGATGTCCTAGGGGAGCTCAGCCCCAGTGATGTAACGCCATGCGATCGAGTGCGGCGCTATTGCCATACCAAGCAGTGATGCAGCCAGTCAAGATGCTCTCAATGGTACAGCTGTAGAACTTTTTGAGGATTTGAGGGCCCATGCCAAACCTTTTCTACCTCCTGAAGGGGAAGAGGTGCTGTCGCATCTTCTTCACGACTGTGTGCATGTGTTTGGACCATTTTGAGTCTTTAGTGATTTGGCCACAGAAGAACTTGAAGCTCACGACCTGCTCCACTGCAGCCCCGTCAATGTGGATGGGGTGTGTTCGCCCCCCCCGTTTCCTGTAGTCCACGATCAGCTCCTTGGTCTTACTGACATTGAGGGAGAGGTTGTTGCTCTGGCACCACACTGCCAGGTGTGAGAGAAATTTACATGTAACATGTTTATCTCCTTTGGTTAACAAATAGTAAGACATTTATGTCTTACTAATGCTGTGATTTTGTAAAGGGATGGTTTATAGTCCAGCTCCCTGCAGCTAGTCTAGGCGTGTGGTCAAGGAAATGGGTTTTACTCGATATAGGGGTATCTGGAGCTGGCAATTGATTTATGAATGGCTAGATGATAAAACCAACAGCCACATTGCATTTAGTGATTAATGGTGTGTGAGAGGGAGATGTCTCTGGTCTGACTGAGCCTGCATTTTCATAGACTGAATTGGGGTCTGTAAGGTATCAGGGACGAGATCTGTTATGAATAGTTGATATGAACCTTGTCTTGGGGGCCAAACCCTGGTTTCCATACAATGAGAACAGTCTTCACCGCAGATACTGTCTGCTGTGAATTATTCATTTCTTTCATACAAATCCTAACCTTTTGACTCATTCCACACATCTGCTGTTTGTCATGTAGACTGAGAGGGTGTATCTTTCCTATAAAATATATTTGTATTGTCTGTATGTCAGAGCTCTCAACCCAACAGTCAAGAGTGTTGGGTCGACCAGCCTCACTTATTACCTTATTAATACATTTTGAATAAAGTCATATCCTGATTGGTGATTGACCTTGTCTCTCCTCATTATTGATTAGAATTTCCATGACACAGGTCCCTGACCTCCTCCCTGTATGCTGACTCATCGTCGCCGGTGATCAGGCCTATCACCGTCGTCAGCAAACTTGATGATGGTGTTCGAGTCATGCATTGCCACACAATTGTTGGTGAACAGGGAGCACAGGAGGGGACTAAGCACACACCCCTGTGGGGCCCCTGTGTTGAGGGTCAGCGTGGCAGATGTTATGTTGCCTACCCTCACCACCTGGGGTCGACCATCAGGAAGTCCAGGATCCAGTTGCAAATGTAGGTGTATAGACCCAGAGTCCTAAGCTTGGTGACGAGCTTGGAGGGGACAATGGTGTTGAACGCTGAGCTGCAGTCAAGGAACAGCATTCTCACATAGGTATTCCTCTTATCTAGATGGGTGAGGGCAGTGTGGAGAGCAATTGAGATTGTGTCATCTATGGATCTGTTGGGGCGGTATGCAAAATGGAGTGGGTCTATCGTGTCTGGGATGGTGGAGTTAATGTGTGACATAACCAGAAGTGAGTGCTACAGGGCGGTAGTCATTCTTGGGGACAGGAATGATGATAGTCATTTTAAACATGTGGGGATTACAGTCTGGTACAAGGAGAGGTTGAAAATGAATTGCCGTGAATATACCTGCCAGCTCTTCTGCGCATGCTTTGAGAACACGCCCTGGAATATCGTCTGGCCCCGCGGCCTTGTGAGTGTTGACCTGATTAAAGACATTTCTCACGTCGGCCTCAGAGAGCGAGATCACCCAATCCTCTGGGTCGGTGACAGCCCTCAAACCCGGCACGATGTTGTCGTTGTCAAAGCGTGCATAACATGCATTGAGTTCGTCTGGTAGAGAGGCATTGTTCGGCAGATCACAGTTGGGTCTTCCTTTGTAATCCGTAATGGACTGTAGCCCCTGTCACATGCGGCGGGCATCGGCGCCTGTGTAAAATGATTCAACCTTGTTGTCCTTCTGCTCATTTGATGACTCTGTGGAGGTCATAGCGGGACCTCTTGAACTTATTCCTGTCCTCGGCCATAGCCTCAGGGTTGTCTACGATAGATCTGTGTGTGGTAGTCCTTAAATAATCCAGGGCTTTTGATTGGGTAAGCAGCGAACCCTCACCGATGCATTTTCTTATGAAGCTGGTGTCGGAGGTGGTTAGCTCATCATTGTTATCGACTGAGTCTCAAAACATATTCCAATCAGCACTAGCAAAGCAGTCCTGTAGCATAATCTCTGATTCTGGTGACGATTTCTTAACGGGGACTGAATTACAGAGAGAGCCCAGGGCAGATGAGTCGAAGTTGAAGCCGGAATTGGGGTAAATAATTGCAGATCTGATGTTCAAAGGTTCTTGTCGGTTGTAAGAAATAATAGCACCCACACAAAACACCATTGATGGCCTCGCATTTCCTGTAGGCTTTTACCTACATTTACATTTACATTTTAGTCATTTAGCAGACGCTCTTATCCAGAGCGACTTACAGTTAGCGCATACATTATTTTATCGAACCCACAACCCTGGCGTTGCAAACACCATGCTCCACCAACTGAGCTACATCCCCTGCCGGCCATTCCCTCCCCTACCCTGGACAACGCTGGGCCAATTGTGCGCCGCCCCATGGGTCTCCCGGCCGCGGCCGGCTACGACAGAGCCTGGTACCTGTGCACACACTGTTCCTGCTGGGCACAATCCCAAAAATTTAAACAATTCCCCCATCCAAAAACAAACAAACCTATTATCTTGAAGAACCTCACTTCCCAGCACGCAAAAAAAGGCCTCCCGCTTGCTATTTGCCGCTTTCCCTACACCCAAGGCAATACATTCCTACCACCAGAGGGCGAGCAGAGATTGCCATTTAAGAAGTGATTTGCATCTCTGGTAGTCCCCACTCAGAGTACCACTATAATCCTTTGGCAGGCCGCCTAAAATGTGATTTGCATCTCTGGCAGGTAGCCCCCACTCAGAGGACTGTTGTAAGACCTCATCAAGCCATGTAGCCATGGGTTCATTTGAAAGACTATAAACAATGATTTGCATTAAGGTTTTTGATATAGGCTACAGTCTATGATTCATACTCTCCTACAACCCTGACAAAACTAGAAGCCTCCGGCTTCTTCTGTGGGGTTTAAGCGGTGCCGCCACATACAGTACTGGTGGTGGCACCTCTTAAACCCCACAGAAGAAGATGGAAAGCCCACACCTACAGGAAGTTACCATCCTCCATCTCCTCCATCGAACGCAATAGCAGCAGAGATTGTCTTTGGAAGATTGACAAATTTTGAAAAGAAAATGCCACAGGCTTTTGGAACTAAAGAACACCTTAATTGTTTGTATTTATCACCACTGAATGTTTTGAAATACAGAACAATATACACCAGCGGCACCCATTCAATACGTATACTCTACGTAGATGGAGCACCAATTCACTAGCCTGGATTTTGAATCATGGACAGAGTGGAGATTTAAAAACTCTCTGAAGACAATACACCTCATTTGCTAGCTTCTTCTTTTTATTTTTTTACCAACCTTTGAGATTTGTTCTCGTTTTCTCATCTGTTCATGCACAAGATTGGAATGCAAAGTTTGTTTGCTCAAGTAAGTGACTTTACTGCTTTCCTTCATTTGTGTGCAGTTTTACTTGGGTAACATAGCTAGCTAGCTATGTATTATCAGACTATTGTTGTAGCTAACACTAACTTTGTTTGTTTGCTCAAACAGTACTGGCTAGCTACAGTATCTCATAAAAGTGTGTACACCCCTCACATTTTTGTAAATATTTGAGTGTATCTTTTCATGTGACATCACTGAAGAAATGACACTTTGCTACAATGTAAAGTAGTGAGTGTACAGCTTGTATAACAGTGTAAATTTGCTGTCCCCTCAAAATAACACAACACACAGCCATTAATATTTAAACCGCTGGCAACAAAAGTGAGTACACCCCAAAGTGAAAATGTCCAAATTGGGCCTAAAGTGTCAATATTTTGTGTGGCCACCATCATTTTCCAGCACTGCCTTAACCCACTTGGGCATGGAGTTCACCAGTGCTTCACAGGTTGCCACTGGAGTCCTCTTCCACTCCTCCATGACGACATCACGGAGCTGGTGGATGTTAGAGACCTTGCACTCCTCCACCTTCCATTTGAGGATGTCCCACATATGCTCAATAGGGTTTAGGTCTGGAGACATGCTTGGCCAGTCCATCACCTTTACCCTCAGCTTCTTTAGCAAGGCAGTGGTTGTCTTGGAGGTGTGTTTGGGGTCGTTATCATGTTGGAATACTGCCCTGCGGCCCAGTCTCTGAAGGGAGGGGATCATGCTCTGCTTCAGTATGTCACAGTACATGTTGGCATTCATGGTTCCCTCAATGAACTGTAGCTCCCCAGTGCCGGCAGCACTCATGCAGCCCCAGACCATGACACTCCCACCACCATGCTTGACTGTAGGCAAGACACACTTGTCTTTGTACTCCTCACCTGGTTGCCGCCACACACGCTTGACACCATCTGAACCAAATAAGTTAGTCTAGGTTCCAGTAATCCATGTCCTTAGTCTGCTTGTCTTCAGTAAACTGTTTGCGGGCTTTCTTGTGCATCATCTTTAGAAGAGGCTTCCTTCTGGGACGACAACCATGCAGACCAATTTGGTGCGGTGTATGGTCTGAGCACTGACAGGCTGACCCCCCCACCCCTTCAACCTCTGCAGCAATGCTGGCAGCACTCATGTCTATTTCCCAAAGACAACCTCTGGATATGACGCTGAGCACGTGCACTCAACTTCTGTGGTCGACCATGGCGAGGCCTGTTCTGAGTGGAACCTGTCCTGTTAAACCGCTGTATGGTCTTGGCCACCGTGCTGCAGCTCAGTTTCAGGGTCTTGGCAATCTTCTTATAGCCCAGGCCATCTTTATGTAGAGCCACAATTCTTTTTTTCAGCAGATCCTCAGAGTTCTTTGCCATGAGGTGCCATGTTGACCTTCCAGTGACCAGTATGAGGGAGTGTGAGAGCGATGACACCAAATTTAACACACCTGCTCCCCATTCACACCTGAGACCTTGTAACACTAATGAGTCACATGACACCGGGGAGGGAAAATGGCTAATTGGGCCCAATTTGGACATTTTCACTTAGGGGTGTACTCACTTTTGTTGCCAGCGGTTTAGACATTAATGGCTGTGTGTTGAGTTATTTTGAGGGGACAGCAAATTTATACTGTTATACAAGCTGTACATTCACTACTCTACAATGTAGCAAAGTGTCATTTCTTCAGTGTTGTCACATGAAAAGATATACTCAAATATTTACAAAAATGTGAGGGGTGTACTCACTTTTGTGAGATACTGTATGTTAACTTTAGCTTGCCAAAAGTTTTCCATTAAATGACAATGCTGACGTTCAACAAAATCCTAGAAATTAATTTGTTAGTAACGTTAGGAGTAGCAGGTCTTGTAGATATTTTCAAATACATGCAACTTAAAAGTTTCATACCAAGACATTTCATTTTAAAATATTTTGGACATTAAAGCAATCTTGAGGGAATCCTATTTGGGTCAGAAAAGGATATTCATATGATAGGTAAGATATGCAAAACCTTGCAGAGAGCCTGTCCAAATGATAATCTCTTATAAAAAATATTAACTATTGGAACCAAGACTTAAAAATAACAGATATTGGCACAAGATTCAGGGAATGTTGGAAAATAACTAACGAAATTACAGTTGAGGGTGCAGTGGGTTGAACAATACTTTTCTTGAAAAAACATATACTTAAAAACTGGAAATCAACCAGAAATCAATCATTAACACAATGGAAAGGTCAAATGCTTTATTAGGAGTAGTGTAATGAATACTCGGACAGAGTGGTAAGATCTAATCGCAGAATAGCAATGCTTTATTAGAGTACAGACAAGGGAATAGCTTAATCGTGGTCGGGCGGGCTGTGGTCAAAACCGGGCCAGGCAGAGACAGGCAGAGGTACCAAGGGAGCGGGCTTAGTCGTAGTCGAGGGCACAGGCACAGGATCAGAGGACGGTAATCACTGGGATAGACAAACAGAGGATTAAGCAATTCGGGGAGTCAAACAACGAGGCACAGGTCGGGTACACGGGTAATCAAAACAACGAACTCTCTCTCTCTCTCTCTGAACAAAACGCTTAGCAAGTCACAAAGGAACAATACCTCGCACCGACTGAACTTCTGAGCACACCTTATATCCTACACTAATAACTGACAGGTGTGCTCAGAACTCAGGTGAACCAGATCGAGTCTGATGACACCCCCTCTCTGTAGGTCGGGGAAGTGTCAGACTCTGTCTAGACCCAGCCAACCCCCGATCCCTTAGAAGTAGCAGGTCTTGTTTGAGAAACTTAATTCCAGTTAGCAGCATGCTAGCTTGCGTTTTTTTCACTGCATAGTTACATTAGTGAGGACAATAACGCAAGCTAGCTAGCCTAGTTGTTTGTCTAGTTGCTAACGTTAGATGGCTTGCTAACTTTTGCTAACTAGCTAAAAACATTGACTAATGCTATACAGAATGTACAAACATAATGAACACCTGCTCTTTCCATGACATAGACTGACCAGGTGAATCCAGGTGAAAGCTATGATCCCTTATTGAGGTAACTTGTTAAAATCAACCTCAATCAGTCTAGATGAAGGGGAGGAGACAGGTTAAATAAGGATTTTTAAGCCTTGAGACAATTGAGACATGGCCTGTGTAGGTGTGCCATTCAGAGGGTGAAAATCAAGATTATGAACTTCCGTTTTGAGCGCGTCACTTGTCTCGTGCTGCTGTGTTGTTTGTTGCTGCTTGGCCCCTGCCAAACTTGATTAAAAAAAAAATACTGTTTAATCAATCTTCATGTAACACATTTTACCAACGTCTTAGTTATTTTTATATATTTATTTTCCTCGCTTGACTTTTTTCATTCAACTTTCCCCCGGACGCATCTCTGGACATGGTTCTACAGGACCTCCACCAGCTGAAGCTAAGTAGTAACATTAACACTATGCCATCTAATTGCAGTCGCTGTACTCATAATATACAGGAAAACGATTGCCATATTTAAACGTTCAACCGTTTCTCCCCATTAAGCAACGAGTCGGAGTCAGAGGCCAAGCCTTATAAGGTCTCTACTCCTTTCGTTACGGGGTCTGAGCCACCGAAGCCTCCCACCATTAGCTCTGACAAATTGAAAACCCTAGTCATAGTGACTCCATTACCCGCAATATTAGACTTAAAAAGAATCACTGTTTACCAGGGGGCAGGGCTACTGACGTAAAGGCAAATCTTTAGATGGTGCTGGCTAAGGCAAAAACTGGCGAGTGTAGACAGTATAGGGATATTGTTATCCACGTCAGCACCAATGATGTTAGGATGAAACAGTCAGAGGTCACCAAGAGCAACATAGCTTCAGCATGTAAATTAGCTAGAAAGATGTGTCGGCATCGAGTAATTGTCTCTGGCACCCTCCCAGTTAGGGTGAGTGATGAGCTCTACAGCAGAGTCTCACAACTAAATCGCTGGTTGAAAACTGGTTTCTGCCCCTCCCAAAAGATAGAATTAGTAGATAATTGTCCCTCTTTCTGGGATTCACCCACAAACAGGACCAAGCCTGGCCTGCTGAGGAGTGACGGGCTCTCATCTTATTTACCAACATAGACAGGGCTCTAACTCCTCTAGCTCCACAATGAGACAGGGTGCAGGCCAGGCAGCAGGCTTTTAGCCAGCCTGCCAACATAGTGGAGTCTGCACTAGCACAGTCAGTGTAATCAGCTCATCCATCCCCATTAAGACCGTGTCTGTGCCTCGATCTAGGTTGAGCAAAACTAAACATGGCGGTGTTTGCCTTAGCAATCTCACTGGAATAAAGACCTCCTCCATTCCTGTCATTATTGAAAGAGATTGTGATATCTCACATCTCAAAATAGGGCTACTTAATGTTAGATCCCTCACTTCCAAGGCAGTTATGGTCAATTAACTAATCACTGATCATAATCTTGATTTGATTGGCCTGACTGAAACATGGCTTAAACCTGATGAATTTACTCGGACAAAACAGAGATGCTAGTTCTAGGTCCCAAGAAACAAAGAGATCTTCTGTTGGATCTGACAATTAATCTTGATGGTTGTACAGTCGTCAAAAAAAAAACTGAAGGACCTCGGCGTTAATCGGACCCTGATCTCTCTTTTGACGAACATTTCAAGAATATTTCAAGGCCAGCTTTTTTCCATCTTCGTAACATTGCAAAAATCAGAAACGTTTTGTCCAAAAATGATTCAGAAAAGCTAATCCATGCTTTTGTCATTTCTAGATTAGACTACTGCAATGCTCTACTCTCCGGCTTCCCGGATAAAGCACTAAATAAACTTAATTTAGTGCTAAACACAGCTGCTAGAATCTTGACTAGAACCAAACAATTGGATCATATTACTCCAGTGCTATCCTCTCTACACTGGCTTCCTGTTAATGCTAGGGCTGATTTCAAGGTTTTACTGATAACCTACAAAGCATTACATGGGCTTGCTCCTACCTATCTCTCCAATTTGGTCCTGCCGTACGTACCTACACGTACGCTACGGTCACAAGACGGATGCCTCCTGATTGTCCCTAGAATTTCTAAGCAAACAGCTGGAGCAGGGCCTTTCTCCTGTAGAGCTCCATTTTTATGGACCGCTTACTCGGTCTCGACCTTTAAGTCTTTACTGAAGACTCATCTCTTCAGTAGGTCCTATGATTGAGTGTAGTCTGGCCCAGGGGTGCGAAGGTGAAAGGAAAGGCACTGGAGCGACAAACCGCCCTTGCTATCTATCTCTGCCTGGCCAGTTCCCGTCTCTCCATTGGGATTCTCTGCCTCTGACCCTATTACGGGGGCTGAGTCACTGGCTTACTGGTGCTTTCCATGCCGTCCCTAGGAGGGGTGCGTCACTTGAGTGGGTTGAGTCACTGACGTGATCTCCCTGTCCGGTTTGTCGCCCCCTCTGGCTTGTGCAGTGGAGGAGATCTTCATGGGCTATACTCAGCCTTGTCTCAGGGTAGTAGGTTGGTGGTCTGTTGATATCCCTCTGGTGGTGTGGGGGCTGTGCTTTGGCAAAGTAGTGGGGTTGTATCCTGCCTTTCTAGGGAGTTTTTCTTAGCCACCGTGCTTCTACATCTACATTGGTTGCTGTTTAGGGTTTTAGGCTGGGTTTCTGTATAGCACTTTGTGACATCTGCTGATGTAAAAAGGGCTTTATAAATCAATTTGATTGAACATTTGATTGAATGGGCAAGACAAAAGATTTCAGTGCCTTTGAACGTGGTATGGTAGTAGGTGCCAGGCACTCCGGTTTGTGTCAAGAACTGCAACGCTGCTGGGTTTTTCAAGCTCAACAGTTTCCTGTGTGTATTAAGAATGGCCCACCACCCAAAGGAAATGGGCCAGCATTCCTGTGGAATGCATTTGACACCTTGTTGAGTCCATTCCCCTGACAAATTGAGGCTGTTCTGAGGGCAAAAGGGCATGGGGGGTGAAACTCAATATTAGAAAGGTGTTCTTAATGTTTTGTACACTCAGGTACCAAGGAGCTGAAGTTCAGTCTGGCAGATGCTACCTTGGATTCTGTCAAACCATCTTCCCATCGCCACAACCATGTTCTGTGTATTTATAAAAAATAAAAATAAAAAATACACCTTTATTTAACTAGGCAAGTCAGTTAAGAATAAATTGTTATTTACGATGACGGTCTACCCCGGCCAAACCCGGACGATGCTGGGCCAATTGTGCGCCGCCCTATGGGACTCCCAATCACAGCCGGATTGTGATACAGCCTGGAATCAAACCAGGGTCTGTAGTGACGCCCCGAGCACTGAGATACAGTGCCTTAGACCGCTGCGCCACTCGGGTGTGTATGTTTGGTGGGATGTTGATGGAATATTCTTCTAACCCTCAGAAACCTGTACACGAATGTTCTTGCAACATTCCTATGAAACGTGTGTAGAACATTAATATCTTATGTCTGAGAACATGGCAACCATGTTCTGTGTGTGTTTGGTGGGACATTGATGGAATATTCGGTAACACTTTACTTGACACCTAGCATCATAACACGTTATGACACGGTCATAACTATATCATAATAAGTTCATAGCACTGCCATGACATATGTTTAGACCTGTTATGACATATATTGCGTTATTCTTTAGTTTCAAGATGGCGTAGTAGTGAAGTTCTGTTTTTTGTCGTGTGTCTGTAAATAGCCTGTAAATACCCTGGTTTTTTTTTGTATTTTTCGTACATATTTCCCTATCAGACTTTTCATCCTACAAAATATACTTTCCTGCAACCCGCCTCACTCAATGTGGAACGGATTCTATTATTGACTTACCTTTTATCTAGAACCTCCAGTTGAAACTAGCTAGCCAGCTAACTAGCTACTTGCTATTAGCCACAGTTAGCGGTATTTCACCCAGAACATTGGATTTTTTTTCTGCGGGATTAATTTAATCACTGGACATGAATCACCGGATCGCAACTAGCTAGCCGTAACCGAATGGATGTTGTTGTCTGGCTAATCACCACTGCCCCCGATTCAAGCACCAGCTAGCCTCGAGCTAGCCTAGATCCAGGCTCATATCTACCTCTAGGTCTAATGGATGGGAGTAGCCAGCTAACTAGCTACTTGCTATCAGCTACCGTTAGCGGTTTTTCACCATTGTCCGTGGCCTGCACCACTCACCAGCCAGCTCTAGTCTGGACTATTATTCGGCCAGTCTGCACAGCGCGTTATCGACCCAGAACATATCAATTTTTCTGCCTGAATCACTGAATCACTGGACCTTTAACTCCGGATTCATCGCTACCAGCTAGCTGCAACAAAATTGACGCTGTGGTCTGGCTAATCATCCTGAGCTAGGCCCATCTCCCGGCTATCTACCTCTCTGTCAACCGGATGGGACCACCTAGTGTTGACACGGAGCCCCGCCGATCCTACATGACTGGTCTGCCGACGAAATCGTCTGATGTGGTTACGACGTTGACCACGAAGATTCCATCTGCTAGCCCCGGCCCGCTAGCACACGCTAGCCGTGGCCTCTTACTCGCTAGTGCTTTAGCAGCCTCCGAACTATCCTATTGCTGTTCACCGGACCTTATGATAACTCAGCAATACAGCTGATGTCTGCTGGACTGTTCCTTTTTACGGTACTACATCCTGTTTATGTTTAGCCTCAGCCCAAACATGGTTAGCTTATTGTTGTTTCGGTTATTTCTAATTGTACTATTTCACTGTAGATCCCCCAGTCCAGCTAAACCTGCCTTAGATAGCTCCTTTGTCCCACCCCCCATACACGCGGAGACCGACTCAATTGGTGCCTCCAGTGATGCTATCTCTTTCATTGTTACCCAACGCTTAGGTTTACCCCCACTTTACTCATATCCTTCCATATCCTTGTCTGTACATAATGCCCTGAATCTTTTCTACAACACCCGGAAATCTGCCCCCTTTATTCTCTGTACCCAACGCACTAGAAGACCAGTTCTTAAAGCCTTTAGCCGTATCCTTATTCTAGTCCTCCTCTGTTCCTCTGGTGATGTAGAGGCTAACCCAGGCCCTGCAGCCCTCAGTATCACTCCTACTCCCCAGGCGCTATCATTTGCTGACTTCTGTAATCGCAAAGGTCTTGGTTTCTTGCACGTAAATATCAGATGTCTACTTCCTAAGTTTGAGTTATTCACTGCGTTAGCACACTCCGCCAACCCTGATGTTCTAGCAGTGTCTGAATCCTGGCTCAGGAAGGCCACTAAAAATTCTGAAATTTCCATCCCCAACTATAACATTTTCCGTCTAGATAGAACTGCCAAAGGGGGTGGAGTTGCGTTGCAATCTACTGTAGAGATAGCCTGCAGAGCTCTATCATACTATCCAGGTCTGTGCCCAAACAGTTTGAGCTTCTACTTCTAAAAATCCACCTTTCCAGAAATAAGTCTCTCACTGTTGCCGCTTGCTACAGACCCCCCTCAGCCCCCAGCTGTGCCCTGGACACCATATGTGAATTGATTGACCCCCATTTATCCTCAGAGTTCGTACTGCTTGGTGACCTAAATTGGGATATGCTTAATACCCCGGCCATCCTACAATCCAAACTAGATGCCCTCAATCTCACGCAAATTATCAACGAACCTACCAGGTACAACCCTAAATCCGTAAACATGGGTACCCTCATATATATCATTCTGACTAACATACCCTCTAAATACACCTCAGCTGTCTTCAACCAGGATCTCACTGCCTTATTGCCTGCGTCCGTAACGGGTCCGCGGTCAAACGACCACCCCTCATCACTGTCAAACGCTCCCTAAAACACTTTAGCGAGCAGGCCTTCCTAATTGACCTGGCCCAGGTATCCTGGATGGATATAGATCTCATTCCGTCAGTAGAGGATGCCTGGTTGTTCCTTAAAAGTAATTTCCTCTCAATCTTAAATAAACATGCCCCATTCAAAAAATACAGAACTAAGAACCGATATAGCCCCTGGTTCTCCTCAGACTTGACTGCCCTTGACCAGCACAAAAACATCCTGTGGCGTACTGCATTAGCATCAAATAGCCCCCGCGATATGCAACTTTTCAGGGAAGTTAGGAAAGCAAAGGCTAACTTTTTCAAACAGAAATTTGCATCATGTAGCACTAACTCCAAAAAGTTTTGGGACACTGTAAAGTCCATGGAGAATAAGAGCACTTCCTCCCAGTTGCCCACTGCACTGAGGCTAGGAAACACTATCACCACCGATAAATCTACAATAATCGAGAATTTCAACAAGCATTTTGCTACGGCTGGCCATGCTTTCCATCTGGCTACCACTACCCCGGCTACCAACTCTGCACCCTGCGCTGCAACTTGCCCATGACCCCCCCGCTTCTCCTTCACACAAATTCAGACAGCTGATGTTCTGAAAGAGCTGCAAAATCTGGACCCCTACAAATCAGCTGGGCTAGACAATCTGGACCCATTCTTTCTAAAACTAGCCGCCGAAATTGTCGCAATCCCTATTACTAGTCTGTTCAACCTCTCTTTCATAACGTCTGAGATCCCCAGAGATTGGAATGCTGCCGCGGTCATCCCCCTCTTCAAAGGGGGTGACACTCTAGATCCAAACTGCTACAGACCTATATCCATCCTGCTCTGCCTTTCGAAAGTATTTGAAAGCCAAGTTAACAAACAGATCAACGACCATTTCGAATACCACCGTACCTTCTCTGCTATGCAATCCGGTTTCCGAGCTGGTCATGGGTGCACTTCAGCCACGCTCAAGGTCCTAAACGATATTATAACCGCGATTGATAATAGACAGTACTGTGCAGCCGTCTTCATCGACCTGGCCAAGGCTTTCGACTCTGTCAACCATCGCATTCTCATTGGCAGACTAAATAGCCTTGGTTTCTCAAATGACTGCCTCGCCTGGTTCACCAACTACTTCTCAGATAGAGTTCAGTGTGTCAAATCGGAGGGCCTGTTGTCTGGACCTATGGCAGTCTCTATGGGGGTGCCACAGGGTTCAATTCTTGGGCCGACACTTTTCTCTGTGTATATCAATGATGTCGCTCTTGCTGCTGGTGACTCTCAGATCCACCTCTACGCAGACAACACCATTTTGTATACATCTGGCCCTTCATTGGACACTGTGTTAACAAACCTCCAAACGAGCTTCAATGCCAAACAACACTCCTTCAGTAGCCTCCAACTGCTCTTAAACACTAGTAAAACTAAATGTATGATTTTCAATCGAACGCTGCTGGCACCCGCCCACCCGACTAGAATCACCACTCTCGACGGGTCTGACCTAGAGTATGTGGACAACTACAAATACCTAGGTGTCTGGTTAGACTGTAAACTCTCCTTCCAGACTCACATACATTTACATTTTACATTTTAGTCATTTAGCAGACGCTCTTATCCAGAGCGACTTACAGTTAGCACATACATTATTTTATCGAACCCACAACCCTGGCGTTGCAAACGCCATGCTCTACCAACTGAGCTACATCCCCTGCCGGCCATTCCCTCCCCTACCCTGGACGACGCTGGGCCAATTGTGCGCCGCCCCATGGGTCTCCCGGTTGCGGCCGGCTACGACAGAGCCTGGATTCGAACCAGGATCTCTAGTGGCACAGCTAGCACTGCGATGCAGTGCCTTAGACCACTGCGCCACTCGGGAGGAGTAAAGAATCTCCAATCCAAAGTTAAATCTAGAATCAGCTTCCTATTTCGCAACAAAGCCTCCTTCAACTACCTCATCCCTATATTGTTATTTATTTTGCTCTTTTGCACCCCAGTATCTCTATTTGCACATAATCTCTTGTACATCTAGCATTCCAGTGTCAATACTATTGTAATTATTTTGCACTATAGCCTATTTATTGCCTTACCTCCATAACTTGCTACATTTGCACACACTGTATATATATTTTCTGTTATATTTTTGACTTTATGTTTTTTTACCCCATATGTTACTCTGTGTTGTTTTTATCGCACTGCTTTGCTTTATATTGGCCAGGTCGCAGTTGTAAATGAGAACTTGTTCTCAACTGGCTTACCTGGTTAAATAAAGGTGAAATAAATCAAATAAAACATTCTATGGCTAGTTATGACAAGAGTGTCAAAACCCACAAAACCTACCACACAAAGTAAAACATTACATTACACCATAGCCTACTTGTCAACAGTATGTTTATGTTATGAAATTGTCCATGTTAAATTGTCAATGTAATTGTGCACACATTGATGTCAGACATGCTCTGGACACATGAATGTTCTTGCAACATCCCATAAAACGTGTCTAGAAGATTAATATAGGATATTCTGAGAACACGGTAACCACGTCCTGGGTATGTTCTGTTTGACCATTGTCCCTGTTTCCTAGAGCTCCAAGGTAACTAGCATACATGTGACTGACTGGCTCGATTCAGTCTTAAGAAGCAACATTTGAAATTGTGTTTTTTACATTGGATAAAAGTAGAGATTCATAGCTAGAAATTTTTATATAATACACTACAGTTGAGGAACAATGGGAAAGTAACCTCACTTTTGAGAAAATGGACCTTGAATGTTTGGGTACACCTACTGGAGAGCTCTTCTTTGTCTACACACATTCAGCATCATTCACACCCTCTTAAGCCTTAGCCCCTCCCATCTCTTTAAGGATTCACATGGTAGGCCTTGTGCTAAACAGAGTGAGTAAGGTAATGTACTAAACAACCAAATATTTCAAGACTAAAGGCTGGTTTATACTATGTCTATCGACATGTCTGTAGACCGTTGTCGCAGTGACATCATTAACATTCTATTGTCGTCCGACGTCAAACTTGTTGTCGTTATGAAAAAGTACAAACACAACAATGACAGGCTGCATGACATCAGCAGCATGGTGGTCCAAAATAGCAACTTTCAAAACAATGTTTTGGTTTGATTCTAGCTTTTTAGCTAACTAGCTAACGTTATGTTAGCTGGCTAGCCAATTCAAATAATGACCATATCACATAGCTGACAATGTCTTAACTTTAGCTAAGTTGTATTCATTATTACAGGAAAATAAACTCACAACAAGATCATTATTTGCAAGTTATTTGCGAGCTAATTACAGAAAATAGCTTATGGTTGTGAGTGTGACGAAATTAAAGCAGGGCATTGTACCAGAGAATTTTTTAACTTGGACACTGTCTCGTTGGCCAAACGTTATCTCGTAATTTGACTTTGGTGCAGGTCATGTTGTTCTTCACATTACCGTCTCTGGTAAACACATACTAAAGCAAATAAAATCAACGTTTATTTGCCACATGCACAGGATACAGGTGTAAACGGTACAGTGAAATGGTTACTTTCATTGTGGCGTCTTTTGTTTAGACATGTAGCTAGCTAGCTAAACAATGAACCATAATCCCAACTCATAATGTTACTATCCTGCATGAATCTGCAAGTAGATAAAGCTAACTAGCTAACATAGCTAGCTAACATTAGGCTATACTGTAACTAGCAATTCATATAGCTCTGATAAACGAATAATATTACTACACAATCATACATGTATTTTTTTAACTGTACATAACTGTCTTAATGGTGCTGGACCCCAGGAATAGTAGCTGCTGCCTTGGCATTTTGATAAAATAAAAATAAATAATGTGTTCAAATCCCTCTCCTGTGAGGTAGTGATGTGCGACATACACCTCGTTTCCTGAAACAAGTCACAAATGACTATCACCCTGTAGTACTAACATCTGTAAATATGAAGTGGTTTGAAAGGCTGATCATGACACACATCAACACCATCATCCCAGACACCCTACACCCACTCCAATTTGCTTACTGCACCAACAGATCCACAGATGACGCAATCTCAATTGCAATTCCCACTGCCCTCCCACACCTGGACAAGAGGGGAAATAACTATGTGAGAATGCTGTTCATAACTTACAGCTCAGCGTTCAAAACCATAGTCCCCTCCAAGCTCATCACCAAGCTGGGGGACTCGGGGGCTGAACCCCGCCTTCTGCAACTCGATCCTGGACTTCCTGACGGGCCGGCCCCAGGTGGTGAGGGTAGGCAACAACACATCCGCCACGCTGACCCTCAACATGAGGGCCCCTCAAGGGTGTGTTCTTAGTCCCCTACTGTACTCCTTGTTCACCCACAACTCAAGTTTGCTGACGATACAACAGTGGTAGGCCTGATCACCGAGGGCGATGAGTCAGCCTAAGGGAGGAGGTCAGAGACAGCAGTTTGGTGCCAGGAAAACAACCTCTCCTTCAACATTAGTAAGACCAAGGAGCTGATCGTGGACTATAGGAGAACGAGGGGAGAGCACGCCCCCATCCACATCGACAGGGCTGTGTTGTGAAGTGGGTCGAGAGCTTCAAGTTCTTTGGCGTCCCCATCACTAAGGACCATAAACACAGTCACAACAGCACATCTTCCCCCTCAGGAGGCTGAAAAGGTTTGACATGGGCCCTCAGAACCTCAAAAGGTTTTACAGCTGCACCATCGAGAGCATCTTGACTGGCTGCATCACCGCTTGGTATGGAAAATGTACTGCCCTTGACAGCAAAACGATACAGAGGGTGGTGCGGATAGTCCAGTACATCACTGGGACCAAGCTCCCTGCTTCCAGGACCTCTGTATCAAGCGGTGTCGGAGGAAGGCCCGACACATTTCCAAAATCTCCAGCAACCCAAACCATAGACTGTTCACCCTGCTACCTTCCAACAAACGGTACCGTAGGATGAGCTCTCGGACAAATAGGCTCCAAGACAGCTTCCTCCAACCTTTCAGAGCTCTTTCAGCATGAACTGACATGTTGTCCACCCAATCAAAGGATCAGAGAATGAATCTAGTATTGAAAGCATAACCTATAGCTAGCTGGCACTGCAGTACATAAAATGTCCCTAATAAAATACCCCCAAGCCATAAGACTGCTAAATAGCCAGACTGATAAATAGTAAATTAAGGGTACCCGAACTATCTGCACTGACTCTGTCTTGCACTGACCCTACGCACACTCACTAGACTATATATACACTGCTCAAAAAAATAAAGGGAACACTTAAACAACACAATGTAACTCCAAGTCAATCACACTTCTGTGAAATCAAACTGTCCACTTAGGAAGCAACACTGATTGACAATACATTTCACATGCTGTTGTGCAAATGGAATAGATAACAGGTGGAAATTATAGGCAATTAGCAAGACACCCCCAATAAAGGAGTGTTTCTGCAGGTGGTGACCACAGACCACTTCTCAGTTCCTATGCTTCCTGGCTGATGTTTTGGTCACTTTTGAATGCTGGCGGTGCTTTCACTCTAGTGGTAGCATGAGACGGAGTCTACAACCCACAAAAGTGGCTCAGGTAGTGCAGCTCATCCAGGATGGCACATCATGCGAGCTGTGGCAAGAAGGTTTGCTGTGTCTGTCAGCGTAGTGTCCAGAGCATGGAGGCGCTACCAGGAGACAGGCCAGTACATCAGGAGACGTGGAGGAGGCCGTAGGAGGGCAACAACCCAGCAGCAGCACCGCTACCTCCGCCTTTGTGCAAGGAGGAGCAGGAGGAGCACTGCCAGAGCCCTGCAAAATGACCTCCAGCAGGCCACAGATGTGCATGTGTCTGCTCAAACGGTCAGAAACAGACACCATGAGGGTGGTATGAGGGCCTGACGTCCACAGGTGGGGGTTGTGCTTACAGCCCAACACCGTGCAGGATGTTTGGCATTTGCCAGAGAACACCAAGATTGGCAAATTCGCCACTGGTGCTCTGTGCTCTTCACAGATTAAAGCAGGTTCACACTGAGGACATGTGACCGACGTGACAGAGTCTGGAGATGCCGTGTAGAATGTTCTGCTGCCTGCAACATCCTCCAGCATGACCGGTTTGGCGGTGGGTCAGTCATGGTGTGGGGTGGCATTTCTTTGGGGGGCCTCACAGCCCTCCATGTGCTCGCCAGCGGTAGCCTGACTGCCATTAGGTACCGAGATGAGATCCTCAGACCCCTTGTGAGACCATATGCTGGTGCGGTTGGCCCTGGGTTCCTCCTAATGCAAGACAAGGCTAGACCTCATGTGGCTGGAGTGTGTCAGCAGTTCCTGCAAGAGGAAGGCATTGATGCTATGGACTGGCCCGCCCGTTCCCCAGACCTGAATCCAATTGAGCACATCTGGGACATCATGTCTCGCTCCATCCACCAACGCCACGTTGCACCACAGACTGTCCAGGAGTTGGCAGATGCTTTAGTCCAGGTCTGGGAGGAGATCCCTCAGGAGACCATCCGCCACCTCATCAGGAGCATGCCCAGGCATTGTAGGGAGGTCATACAGGCACGTGGAGGCCACACACACTACTGAGCCTCATTTGGACTTGTTTTAAGGACATTACATCAAAGTTGGATCAGCCTGTAATGTGGTTTTCCACTTTAATTTTGAGTGTGACACCAAATCCAGACCTCCATGGGTTGATTCAATTGATTTCCATTGATAATTTTTGTGTGATTTTGTTGTCAGCACATTCAACTATGTAAAGAAAAAAGTATTTAATAAGATTATTTCATTCATTCAGATCTAGGATGTGTTATTTTAGTGTTCCCTTTATTTTTTTAAGCAGTGTACAAACCATATACACAATCACTCACATACACTACATTGATACTCCCACACAAAACCCACAGACATTTACATACACTACATACGCCACTGGAGGCTCCTCAGACAAGGAAGGGGAGAACCATCCTCCTCAGTGAATTTCAGAAAAATAAAAAGTGAAATATGAAATGTTTTATCCTTTTTAGATAAAACTTTACTAAATATATTCACGTCACCAAATAAATTATTATAATATAATAATATAATATGCCATTTAGCAGACGCTTTTATCCAAAGCAACTTACAGTCATGCGTGCATACATTTTTGTGTATGGGTGGTCCCGGGGATCGAACCCACTACCTTGGAGTTACAAGCGCCGTGCTCTACCATTGTTTTGCAATGAAGGTCTACAGTAGCCTCAACAGTTTTGTAGTAGATGCAAGCTTCAACTGGAAGCCAGTGGAGTGTGCGGAGGAGCGGGGAGACATGACAGAACTTGGGAAGGTTGCACACCAGACGGGCTGCAGCGTTCTGGATAAGTTGTAGGGGTTTAATGGCACAGGCAGGGAGTCCAGCCAACAGCGAGTTGCAGTAATCCAGATGGGCGATGACAAGTGCCAGGATTAGGACCTATGCCGCTTTCTGTGTAAGGTAGGGTCGTACTCTGCGAATGTTGTAGAGCATGAACCTGCAGGAACGGGTCACTGCTTTGATGTTAGCGGAGAATGACAGGGTGTTGTCCAGGGTCACGCCAAGGTTCTTTGCACTCTGGGAGGAGGACACAATGGAGTTATCAACCGTGATGGCGAGATCATGGAGCGGGCAGTCCTTCCCCCGGGAGGAAGAGCAGCTCCGTCTTGCCGAGGTTCAGCTTGAGGTGGTGATCCGACATCCACACTGATATGTCTGCCAGACATGCAGGGATGCGATTCGCCACCTGGTTATCAGAAGGGGGAAAGGAGAAAATAGTGTGTCGTCTGCGTAGCAATGATAGGAGAGACTATGTGAGGATATGACAGAGCCAAGTGACTTGGTGTATAGAGAGAATAGGAGAGGGCCTAGAACTGAGCCCTGGGGGACACCAGTGGTGAGAGCACGTGGTGCGGAGACAGATTCTCGCTACGCCACCTGGTAGGAGCGACCTGTCAGGTAGGATGCAATCCAAGAGTGAGCAGCGCCGGAGATGCCCAACTCGGAGAGGGTGGAGAGGAGGATCTGATGGTTCACAGTGACAAAGGCAGCAGATAGGTCTAGAAGGATAAGAGCAGAGGAGAGAGAGTTAGCTTTAGCAGTGCGGAGAGCCTCTGTGACACAGAGAAGAGCAGTCTCAGTTGAATGACCAGTTTTGAAACCTGACTGGTTTGGATCAAGAAGGTCATTCTGAGAGAGATAGCAGGAGAGTTGGCTAGAGACGGCACGCTCAAGAGTTTTGGAGAGAAAAGAAAGAAGGGATACTGGTCTGTAGTTGTTGACATCGGAGGGATCGAGTGTAGGTTTTTTGAGGAGGACTGCAACTCTCGCTTTCTTGAAGACGGAAGGGACATGGCCAGCAGTCAAGGATGAGTTGATGAGCGAGGTGAGGTAAGGGAGAAGGTATCCGGAAATGGTCTGGAGAAGAGAGTAGGGGATAGGGTCAAGCGGGCAGGTTGTTGGGCGGCCGGCCGTCACAAGTCGCAAGATTTCATCTGGAGAGAGAGGAGAAAGAAGTCAAAGCATAGGGTAGGGAAGTGTGAGCAGGACCAACGATGTCATTTGACTTAATAAATGAGGATCGGATGTCGTCAACCTTCGTTTCAAAATGGTTGACGAAGTCATCCACAGAGAGGGAGGAGGGAGGAGGATTCAGCAGGGAGGAGAAGGTGGCAAAGAGCTTCCTAGGGTTAGAGGCAGAGGCTTGACATTTAGAGTGGTAGAAAGTGGCTTTAGCAGCGGAAACAGAGGAAGAGAATGTAGAGAGGAGGGAGTGAAAATATAACAGGTCCGCAGGGAGTCTAGTTTTCCTCCATTTCCGCTCGTCTGCCCGGAGCCCTCTTCTGTGAGCTCGCAATGAGTCGTCAAGCCACGGAGCAGGAAGGGAGGACCGAGCCGGCCGGGAGGATAGGGGACATAGAGAGTCAAAAGATGCAGAAAGGGAGGAGAGGAGGGTTGAGGAGGCAGAATCAGGAGATCGAAGGGAGAAGGATTTAGCAGAGGGAAGAGATGATAGGATGGAAGAGGAGGGAGTAGCGGGAGAGAGAGAGCGAATGTTGCGACGGCACATTACCATCTGAGTAGGGGCAGAGTGAGTAGTGTTGGAGGAGAGCGAGAGAGAAATGGATACAAAGTAGTGGTCGGAGACTTGGAGGGGAGTTGCAGTGAGATTAGTAGAAGAACAGCATGTAGTAAAGATGAGGTCAAGCGTATTGCCTGCCTTGTGAGTAGAGGGGGACAGTGAGAGGGTAAGGTCAAAAGAGGAAAGGAGTGGAAAGAAGGAGGCAGAGAGAAATGAGTCAAAGGCAGACGCAGGGAGGTTAAAGTCACCCAGAACTGTGTGGGGTGAGCCATCCTCAGGAAAGGAACTTATCAAGGCATCAAGCTCATTGATGAACTCTCCAAGGGAACCTGGAGACAGACAGCTGATGTGTTATGCACAAGCGAAGGGAAAAGGTCAGAGGAAGAGAGCACGTAGATGCCAGAAGGAATTATACAATGATCAAAGGGATCATGCTGTTTGTACATGGCTGCTATGATCAGGGGTGTATTCATTCCACCGATTCTGTTGAAAAACTTTTCTTAAATGGAAGAAAACGGAACGAAATGGGGATAAACATAACAGAATTTGTCCAATAGAAACTGTCTTTTGCAACTGTTTGACTAATGATTACACCCTAGATCAACTAGATGCAGCCAAGAATGTGCAAGGCGGTATTGAATTTGTCAATGTCTGTCGCCTTGGTTACTCAAATTTCTCTCAACCTCTGCACCTACTTTGTAAACTTTAATTCATAGGCTAGGTTGTAGCAACCTCATCATGGGTATAGGGAAAATTTGAGTATCAGGTATTAGCCTAAACCTATCGATGTTACATTGAGCTGGGTGAATGGAATATGAATGACAGTCATCCAATATGCTGTAATAGAAATAAGGCCATGCTCATAGAAGAAATGACCATCCTCCCTCATCTTAAATGACACCGACCGCCACTGACATACACACACGCAGAACGACACAACAAACACACATACACGTTACACACACACTTTTACACTCATCATTTGCTGCTCTGTTCTTTATTTTACTCTTATTATTATCTATCCTTATGCCTAGTCACTTTACCCTGCCTTGTACATACAGTGCATTCGGAAAGTATTCAGACCCCTTGACCTTTTCCACATATTGTTTTGTTAAAGCCTTATTCTAAAATTGATTATTGTTTTTTCCCCTCATTACCCCATAATGACAAAGCAAAAAACGGCTTTTATAAATGTATTTAAAAAAAATACATAAATATTCAGACCCTTTACTCTGTACTTTGTTGAAGCAATCAATTGAATTTACCACAGGTGGACTCCAATCAAGTTGGAGAAACATCTCAAGGATGATCAATGGAAACAGGAGGCACCGGAGCTCCATTTCGAATCTCATAGCAAAGGGTCTGAATACTTATGTAAATAAGGTATTTCTGTTTAATTTTAATAAAATGTAACAATGTGGAAAAAGGGAAGGGGTCTGAATACTTTCCGAAGGCACTGTATTTACAGTGCATTCAAAAATTATTCAGACCACTTGACCTTATTCAAAAATTGATTAAATAAATTTTTTCCCACATCGATCAACGCACAATACCCCATAATGAAAAAGCAAAAACAGTACTCAGACCCTTTACTCAGTACTTTGTTGAAGCACCTATGGCAGCGATTACAGCCTTGAGTCTTCTTGGGTATGACGCTACAAGCTTGGCACACCCCAGTCTGAGGTCCTGAGCGCTCTGGAGCAGGTTTTCATCAAGGATCTCTCTGTACTTTGCTCCGTTAATCTTTCCCTCGACCCTGACTAGTATCCCAGTCCCTGCCGCTGAAAAACATCCCCTCTATACAGCCTTCTCTCTGCTATCTGCATGGTCAATCATCAACGCTCAGTGTGGAGACTGACAGCGCAGCTCAGTATGGAGCGCACTTCAAAATGCATGTATCATCTCACCATGGTAAACTTTTTTTCTTGGGACAGGTAGGCCTACATTTGCTGCAGCATAGCCTATACTACAGTAGGCTAATATAAGGACTGAATGTGTGTCTAATTTAAACATCTCAGTCTGGCTTTCGGGGGTCATCTTATTTTTTTTATTGTAAAGATGATTTTCTTTTAATTACAGCTGCAGAGTTGAAAAACAGCCTGTCACTCGAATATCGTTGCTTTAAAATCAGTCTGCACGCGAGCAGTCTCTCTCTCTCTCTATCAATTTCATTCAAATGTCATCCACAATAGATAATCCTGTTCAAGATTGATATATATATATATATATATATATATATATATATATATATATATATATATATATATATATATATAGATAGATAGATAGATGTCCTACCCTACCTCTTTCAGGTAATAGATTATATGCACTATTAGCCTTATATTTAACTAATGAATGATGGGTTATGCATAAGTCCCAGGAAAAGCTAGACTAGAAAAGCTTGCTGGACATTTCATTTTTGCACTTCTCATACTAATAGACCATTCGATGAGGGATGCAAGCTCTTGTTTGCAAGCTCTTGTTACAGCAGCCAATAGGAGTTTGAAAGAAGAGAGAACGGGTGATGGCAGTAAGCTATAGCAGTTATTTATTCAGACCGATAAACATTACATCTTCGTGAAGAGAAGTGAAGGCCGTCTGCATCTTATTCTAGTCCAATATTATTCAAGCATGTCACAATGATGGCGAAAAGGACAACAAAAACACATTTCATTTAACTGTTGAAAGCAAGGAAGGAATGAAGCAAGACAAAGAGTAATACGCATGTCGCACAACATTAGGGGAAATATTATGAAAGGTATATATGCGTCAGCCTACTAAATATAACAATTTAAAATAGGTCCTATTATATTTCAAAATTAAAATCAAATTCACTAGCCTATAATTGTAACTTTGTAGGCTGCATGTCCTGCACCAGCATTACATGTACTCTCCCAGCTTCATGGTTTGAACGAGGTGCGTAATATTATATACTGAACGAGGTCCAGTATACAATACAGTATAATACAAGACAGTACAGTAATACAGTCCGCACTCAAAAAGAGTAGCCTACTGGAGTTCGTTTGATTTATTTACCCAGGAGAGCATTGCTACATCTATGGCCGTTTATTTGCGTAATGTGCTATTCATGTGCTGGATAACGGCACAATAATTAGGTATTTTTTGGGCTTGGGCTCATAAAATGTATTTAATGTATAGCTCATCAACCTCAGGTAGCGTCAGGCTTGAATCCAGACATTTATATGCTTTAGAATGACACTTCCGGTTTTGGCGTAAAATACTGGGTTACCCTGAAGAAAAGTGATTCATTCTTGTGATGGAACATTTGTAAAATACCGGGAAAATATTCAACCCTAGTATGTGTGAAGACTTGTGAGAGCCTAAGAGAGGCATGAGAAGAGTATGGAGCGGGGAACAGAGAGAGATAGGAGAGAGAGAGAAGAGAGGACATCTGCATACAGACAATGCTGAGGAGATGAAGGGGAATCAGATATTTATCTCCTGAAAGATTCAGAGTATGACCATATACTGTACGTCAGCAGCACACTGCTACTGCTGCTACTGATCTGCTGTTACTGCGGCTTGGGGCAATGACTGTGACATATAAACAAACAAGAAAAGGCTCGCCCAGAGGCAGTGTCTCTAGTGGGAGGAGACTTTAATGCGGGGAGACTGAAATGCGTTTTACGCCACTTTTACCAACACCTGGCCTGTGCCACGAGTCGTTAACACTCCGGACCACTTTTACTCTACCCACAGAAATGCATACAAGGCCCTCCCTCGCAATCCCTTCGACAAATCAAACCATGACTCCATCCTCCTGCTTCGTGTTTACAAGCGGAAACTCAAACATGAAGTACCAGTGGTCAATATGGAAGTGGTCCGAAGAAGGGGACGCACGCTAAGCTACAAGACTGCTTCGCTAGCACAAAGTGGACTATCCGATAACATTGAGGAGTTTCCCACATCAGTCATGAGTTTCATCAATAAGTGCATTGACAACGTCGTCCCCACAGTGACCGAACGTACAGTACCTACCCAAACCAAAAGGCAGTATCTGTACCGGGCTAAAGAGCTACCACTTTCAAGGAACGGGACAAGGAAGTGGACGCTTATAAGAAAGACCACTATGACCTCCGACAAGCCATCAAACATTGAAAAGGTTTGGACTAAGATTGAATCCTAAACAAATTTAAACATCTCCTTGTCCCAGTCTGTAATCCTAACATGTTTGAAGCAGAACACCATTGTCCCTGTTCCTAAGAACTCAAAGGTAGCCTGCCTAAACGACTATCGTCCCATAGGACTCACATCTGTAACCATGAAATGCATTAAAAGGCTGGTCATGACATACATCAACACCATCATCCCAGACACAGACCCACTCCAATTTGCATACCGCCCCAACAGATCCACAAATGACGCAATCTCTAGTCCCCTCCAAGCTAGGGCTGGGCGATATGGCCTAAAAATCTGAAGATTTGTTGCGATTATAGGTAAATAAACTGCATTTCAAACAGTCAGGAATAATCTAATGAATTCAGGGCTTGTAAAATGATACATAGGCTAAATATTAGTTTGGTCCTCTGTAGCTCTGTAGCTCAGCTGGTAGAGCACGGCGCTTGTAACGCCAAGGTAGTGGGTTTGATCCCCGGGACCACCCATACACAAAAAAAATGTATGCACGCATGACTGTAAGTCGCTTTGGATAAAAGCGTCTGCTAAATGGCATATTATATATTAGCCTTCCACAACCATAAAACACACCAAAAATGTAATTATTTTATCATCAAAACAGTCAAACCTGTTTTTTTGCATTAATCACTGATCTGGCTTTCTGGTCTGTCTATGAATATGCAATTTTTGTTACAAATTTAACCAGGACCATGCACAATGCATATCCACCAATAATGACCAATGTCTTGTAGAACATGAACACAGGTCTCATAAACAATCTCTGGTAACAGTTTACTTGTCACCCAGCGGCATAACACGTTATGTCACAAACAAAACCATGTCATAATATGTTATAACAGCTAACATAACTTGTCATAACCTGTTATAATGTGGTCATAACACTGTCATGACAACCCACAAAACCTACCACACAAGGCAAAACATTCCATTACACCATAGCCTACATGTCAACAGTATGTTTGTTATATAGCATTTTTTGAAATTGACTATAATTGCGTACACATTGATCTCAGTCATGCACTTACCCCAATGTTCTGTTGCTGGTGACTGGGATGCATGATGGAGCAGACTTCAGAAGCAGGACAAGACACACTCTTTACTGATACAGTGGGGGAAAAAAGTATTTAGTCAGCCACCAATTGTGCAAGTTCTCCCACTTAAAAAGATGAGAGAGGCCTGTAATTTTCATCATAGGTACACGTCAACTATGACAGACAAATTGAGAAAAAGAAATCCAGAAAATCACATTGTAGGATTTTTAATGAATTTATTTGCAAATTATGGTGGAAAATAAGTATTTGGTCACCTACAAACAAGCAAGATTTCTGGCTCTCACAGACCTGTAACTTCTTCTTTAAGAGGCTCCTCTGTCCTCCACTCGTTACCTGTATTAATGGCACCCGTTTGAACTTGTTATCAGTATAAAATACACCTGTCCACAACCTCAAACAGTCACACTCCAAACTCCACTATGGCCAAGACCAAAGAGCTGTCAAAGGACACCAGAAACAAAATTGTAGATCTGCACCAGGCTGGGAAGACTGAATCTGCAATAGGTAAGCAGCTTGGTTTGAAGAAATCAACTGTGGGAGCAATTATTAGGAAATGGAAGAGATACAAGACCACTGATAATCTCCCTCGATCTGGGGCTCCATGCAAGATCTCACCCCGTGGGGTCAAACTGATCACAAGAACGGTGAGCAAAAATCCCAGAACCACACGGGGGGACCTAGTGAATGACCTGCAGAGAGCTGGGACCAAAGTAACAAAGCCTACCATCAGTAACACACTACGCCGCCAGGGACTCAAATCCTGCAGTGCAGGACGTGTCCCCCTGCTTAAGCCAGTACATGTCCAGGCCCGTCTGAAGTTTGCTGGAGTGCATTTGGATGATCCAGAAGAGGATTGGGAGAATGTAAAATGGTCAGATGAAACCAAAATATAACTTTTTGGTAAAAACTCAACTCGTCGTGTTTGGAGGACAAAGAATGCTGAGTTGCATCCAAAGAACACCATACCTACTGTGAAGCATGGGGGTGGAAACATCATGCTTTGGGGCTGTTTTTCTGCAAAGGGACCAGGACGACTGATCCGTGTAAAGGAAAGAATGAATGGGGCCATGTATCGTGAGATTTTGAGTGAAAACCTCCTTCCATCAGCAAGGGCATTGAAGATGAAATTAGGCTGGGTCTTTCAGCATAACAATGATCCCAAACACACCGCCCGGGCAACGAAGGAGTGGCTTCGTAAGTAGCATTTCAAGGTCCTGGAGTGGCCTAGCCAGTCTCCAGATCTCAACCCCATAGAAAATCTTGAAGGGAGTTGAAAGTCCGTGTTGCCCAGCGACAGCCCCAAAACATCACTGCTCTAGAGGAGATCTGCATGGAGGAATGGGCCAAAATACCAGCAACAGTGTGTGAAAACCTTGTGAAGACTTACAGAAAACGTTTGACCTGTTTCATTGCCAACAAAGGGTATATAACAAAGTATTGAGAAACTTTTGTTATTGACCAAATACTTATTTTCCACCATA
Organism: Coregonus lavaretus; assembly: GCF_964263955.1. NCBI lineage: Eukaryota > Metazoa > Chordata > Actinopteri > Salmoniformes > Salmonidae > Coregonus > Coregonus lavaretus. The sequence continues at coordinate 617,750 of NC_140013.1, read as the reverse complement.
ATTTGCAAATACATTCATAAAAAATCCTACAATGTGATTTTCTAGATTTTCTTTTTCTCATTTTGTCTGTCATAGTTGACGTGTACCTATGATGAAAATTACAGGCCTCTCTCATCTTTTTAAGTGGGAGAACTTTCACAATTGGTGGCTGACTAAATACTTTTTTTCCCATAAAATAACACAATATACTGTGTCACAACAGGTGTAAATAGAGAGGTCATGACAGTGTTATGATCATATTATGACAGGTTAAGAAAAGTTATGTCTTCTGTTATGACATATTGTGACATGGTTTTGACCATGTAAAGTGTTACCCAATCTTTCAAGCACAAGCCCACATGCCAGCTAATCTTCATATTTAAAGTATAGCCTACTTGGATCTATTTGCTTGGCTAACAAGGTAGAACAGTTGAACTGTTATGAATAGACCCTCCTGTCCAATGTTTCCTCTCATTTTTTTCGGCACTGAGCAAATTTCAGGTCTGCTGAGCGCAAACTTGAAGTTGTGACAATTCTGTCTAACTTCCAGTTTACTGTGAACACTGAGGCTGTACCCGCTTTAAGTTACAGTTATAAGTTACAGTGGCTATTTGATCCTACCAGAGTGGCCTACCATCAAAAACAATGGAGAAAATGCATCCCATAACATTTTAACATGGAAATAGCTGTTCAATCGTTCAGCCTACAGTAGCATCCAATGTGTGGCCTGCATTCCATGAGAGTAAAAAAAAACAAAAAACATGCAGGGTTTGACATTAACCTGTTTACTTGTCCTTCAGACAAGGGGGTGACTGAAAATGTTGTTTGATGCAAGAAACCACTTTACAAAACAAAATGCATTATTATTCCCAGACCATTACTACAGAAAATCTGAGAAATTATTCTACCCTCTCGCTATTGGCTACTTAGCTTATTCAAGCCTGTCTCAAAATACAACACTGCCCTTTAAAACATAAAGAAAAGCTCTTGACCTGACTCGCTTTTCAAAGATGTCTAGAAATGTATACGTTTTGTGCTCTTGTAGGAAGCAATCAGTCCCCTATTGCTGACTACAAATGATCTATAACTGGGCTAATAACTCACTAACTAGCAAAGGATATTAACAATGTGCACACGTGGCTAAATGCAGCTCTCACTTTGATCTCAAAACAAGCACATCTACTCACGACCGCTAATGCTGTAAACACAGTCCTGTTCAAAGTAAATGGCACAGATCCATATATGGCAATGGTCTATTTGCATATAGGCCTACTGCAGCTCTGATTGTTTATGCCGCACAGGTCTGTGTAGAGTACAGGCTGAGTAGTGCATGTCAATGCAATAGAATCCTACTCCGATGCGTTCTGCCTACAACAAAATCTGTTGCATAGTTGTTTTGTTTCAAAATGTTGCTTTGAAAGTGGCTAAAAATGTGTGTCACAATTGCCACAGTAAAGGGAAACGTTGATAGTGTTAACAGGGAAAACTCTAGAACAGTGGATACCAAACTTTTCTGAGTCAAAATGCTAGCTGAGATCTACCACTCAGATTATTTTTAACATTACTTAAAAAACCTAAGCCTATTAACCAATTATTCAAACGAAAGCCTATTAACCAACATTAACCAATTAAAAACAGTACTGTAGCAAGGAGGTTTGTGCAGTAAGCTATAGGCCCAATACAGTACCACCGCATATTGGTTTTGCTTGAATTGCCCTGCCAATGCGTTGTTGTTCAGGCCATTTAAAAAATATGTATTTCGAAATTTGAGGTAGGCTATATGATCACACCATACAAAGCATGTGAGCGGAGTTGAGCGGTTGGAAATCCCGATCATCACTCATGTCCTTTCCTACCACTCTGCTAAAAACCCTCCACACTCACAGGAAAGAAATCACAATTTAACCAACACCCGTCTATTTGTGTGACTACCTGGACCTACCAATTGGTTTCTAAGTATTGAAACCAAACCATATGGATTTGAATGAAAAGCATTTGAATAAACATGAAAAGGTGAATGTAAGCTAACAATTTCAAATAGGCTACATGCAGTAGCGACCCGTCATAGAGCAATAGCGACCCATGAGTGAGTGATTGAGTGAGTGAGTGAGTGAATGGTGGGGAGGGCTGGAGGGGTGTGTGTGCGTTGAGAGCCCTGGTGAGTGCTGCAGCAGAGCAGCTGAGTCACGGAGACAGAGCAGCACCTGTTTACCAGTTGTAGGTAGGCTATTTACAGTGAGGGAAAAAAGTATTTGATCCCCTACTGATTTTGTACGTTTGCCCACTGACAAAGAAATGATCAGTCTATAATTTTAATGGTAGGTTTATTTGAACAGTGAGATACAGAATAACAACAAAAAAATCCAGAAAAACACATATCAAAAAAATTTATAAATTGATTTGCATTTTAATGAGGGAAATAAGTATTTGACCCCCTCTCAATCAGAAAGATTTCTGGCTCCCAGGTGTCTTTTATGCAGGTAACGAGCTGAGATTAGGAGCACACTCTTAAAGGGAGTGCTCCTAATCTCAGCTTGTTACCTGTATAAAAGACACCTGTCCACAGAAGCAATCAATCAATCAGATTCCAAACTCTCCACCATGGCCAAGACCAAAGAGCTCTCCAAGGATGTCAGGGACAAGATTGTAGACCTACACAAGGCTGGAATGGGCTACAAGACCATCGCCAAGCAGCTTGGTGAGAAGGTGACAACAGTTGGTGCAATTATTCGCAAATGGAAGAAACACAAAATAACTGTCAATCTCCCTCGGCCTGGGGCTCCATGCAAGATCTCACCTCGTGGAGTTGCAATGATCATGAGAACGGTGAGGAATCAGCCCAGAACTACAAGGGAGGATCTTGTCAATGATCTCAAGGCAGCTGGGACCATAGTCACCAAGAAAACAATTGATAACACACTACGCCGTGAAAGACTGAAATCCTGCAGCGCCCGCAAGGTCCCCCTGCTCAAGAAAGCACATATACATGCCCGTCTGAAGTTTGCTAATGAACATCTGAATGATTCAGAGGAGAACTTGGTGAAAGTGTTGTGGTCAGATGAGACCAAAATGGAGCTCTTTGGCATCAACTCAAATCGCCGTGTTTGGAGGAGGAGGAATGCTGCCTATGACCCCAAGAACACCATCCCCACCGTCAAACATGGAGGTGGAAACATTATGCTTTGGGGGTGTTTTTCTGCTAAGGGGACAAGACAACTTCACCGCATCAAAGGGACGATGGACGGGGCCATGTATCGTCAAATCTTGGGTGAGAACCTCCTTCCCTCAGCCAGGGCATTGAAAATGGGTCATGGATGGGTATTCCAGCATGACAATGACCCAAAACACACGGCCAAGGCAACAAAGGAGTGGCTCAAGAGGAAGCACATTAGGGTCCTGGAGTGGCCTAGCCAGTCTCCAGACCTTAATCCCATAGAAAATCTGTGGAGGGAGCTAAAGGTTCGAGTTGACAAACGTCAGGCTCGAAACCTTAATGACTTGGGGAAGATCTGCAAAGAGGAGTGGGTCAAAATCCCTCCTGAGATGTGTGCAAACCTGGTGGCCAACTACAAGAAACGTCTGACCTCTGTGATTGCCAACAAGGGTTTTGCCACCAAGTAATAAGTCATGTTTTGCAGAGGGGTCAAATACTTATTTCCCTCATTAAAATGAAAATACATTAATAACATTTCTGACATGCGTTTATTTTTTCATTTTTTTTGTTATTCTGTCTCTCACTGTTCAATTAAACCTATCATTAAAATTATAGACGGATCATTTCTTTGTCAGTGGGCAAACGTACAAAATCAGCAGGGGATCAAATACTTTTTTCCCTCACTGTAGATTGGTCATTAGGGAGACACCCTTTTTCCATAAAACATATTAACGAGCTAGAACTGATATAACGGCGACAAAGCATTGGACAACAACTTTAGGTGCACTAGAGCTCTTTAGATAAGTTTGCTCAGAGGTGGTTTAAAGTGAACTGCATTCTAATGTCAACATTTCTTATGGATAATCATGTCAAGCGAAAGGATTTACTCATGCTCAGTTCTAGGGTCTGGAGCGCTGCGGGGGTGGAAATTTGAAATGGAAATTATGGAACTCCCTCAGGTGCTTGTGTTATAGGAAAAATTGGATAAGAAGATGCTTATTTCTCAGAATGAGAACGAGTTGCCAATTGCCGCTCGCTATAGAAACTGAGCTTAAATTTTCCACAACATGTTCATTGATACTCTCATTTTAGTAGGGTCTGGTCTGTTCTACATTTTGGGAGTTGAGACATAAAAAAGGCATTGTTAGAAAGGTTAAGTTCTCATCTATTACAGTAAAATGTCTCTAAGCATTCGGTGTCCATATGACCAATTCTGTTGGACCAAACCTCTGAAATGCAAATAACCAGTTTAAAATGCTTGTTGTCAGAGAGGAAGAAGTTATTTCGTTTTTATTGTGAGTGGCAGGGGGTGGGGCATGGTGTCCGAGTGGGAAGGTGCACAGGGCACACAGCACAGAAAGAGCGATGGAGACAAGATGAGCTCAGTCCCCTCCTGTCCTCCCAGGAGCTCAGAACCTAAAATATAAGGTGGATTTACACCTTTGTCTGTAAAACAAAGTAATTGTAAACAAACACTGTATGGCCTCAAAACAAGGTTTAAACTATGATTTGGATATTATTGATGGTCAGTCCTTCTATCCATAGCTCTATCTATACATTTGAGAGTGGTAACATTTCTCCAGCCCCATCCCACATGGGAACACCATGTCATTTCAACATGAATAATTGGGTAATATTTGGTGGAGACTTTGATCAATGAGATTATAACCTACAGTATATTCACCCACTCAAAAAGACTACCTAAAGTTAGTTGAATTTCCAACGTGTTATCACTATGCTTTCAGTCGTCTAAAAGCACAACAAAGTTCCAATGGGAATACATTTATATTTTGTTTATATATAGGCCTACAACAGATTAATATCACTCTGCTTCATCTAATTGCAGAACCAAAAGACCTGGATTGCAGTTGAGATTACATTAAAAGTACAGAGTGCAAGTGGTGGTCAATGCCGTTCGAGTTTCTGTACAAATTATTACAGCAATTGTGAAGATCTCCACAGACCTGCGATGACCTATGCATGCTATCTTGAACGTGCACACCATTGCTTTATACGATTACATAAGACTAAATGTATACTTACAGTAACCTCAAAATGTGGGCATTGATGTGTTACTCATTTTAAGGTTGAATGTTACATTAGTTTGTAAGATAACCTTAACTTTAGGCTATTTGCTGTATTACAAAAGTAATATTACATCGTTTTTGGTTGACAACTTCCTGTTCACCCATGACTGCGTGGCCAAGCACGCCTCCAACTCAATCATCAAGTTTGCAGACGACACAACAGTAGTAGGCTTTACCAACAATGACGAGACAGCCTACAGGAAGGAGGTGAGGGCTCTGGGAGTGTGGTGCCCGGAAAAAAACCTCTTACTCAACGTCAACAAAACAAAAGAGATGATCTTGGACTTCAGGAAACAGCTGAGGGAACACCCCCTATCCAAAAGACGGGACCACAGTGGAGAAGGTGGAAAGTTTAAAGTTCCTCGGCGTACACATCACTGACAAACTGAAATGGTCCACCCACACAGACAGTGTGGTGAAGAAGGCGCAATCAAAGAATGTCAAACTGTTTTTCCATTTAAACGCATGATAACTCTATGCCACTTTGCGCCATTAACTTGAAACTTGTCATGTTGGTCAATGACACGATCCTGACGGCATATATCAAGTTTGGTGTTGATATCTTGAACAAAAAAGATGGCCATCCAAGGCCAGTTGATGGCGCAATAGCAAACGTAGGGATATAACTTCATGCAACTTGAAATACTTTATGTAAATAAAGACAGTAGCCTATGGCAGTGCTGTGTGGGACTGTAAACAGAAAATTGTCTCACCCTGGCCTTGTGCTAGGACAACGAAATGCTTCTTCTATGTTGAATGTTTTGTCTTGGCGCATGAACCAAATAAGATGCCAATTCCCATATTGTACAGTTGAAGTCGGAGGTTTACATACACCTTAGCCAAATAAATTTAAACTCAGTTTTTCAACAATTCCTAACATTTAATCCTAGTAAAAATTCCCTGTCTTAGCTCAGTTAGGATCACCAGTTTATTTTAAGAATGTGAAATGTCTGAATAATAGTAGAGAGAATGATTTATTTCAGCTTTTATTTATTTCATCACATTCCCAGTTGGTCAGAAGTTTACATTTACACAATTAGTATTTGGTAGCATTGCCATTAAATTGTTTAACTTGGGTCAAGCTTCCCACAATAAGTTGGGTGAATTTTGGCCCATTCCTCCTGACAGAGCTGGTGTAACAGAGTCAGGTTTGTAGGCCTCCTTGCTCACACATGCTTTTTCAGTTCTGTCCACAAAGTTTCTATAGGATTGAGGCCAGGGCTTTGTGATGGCCACTCCAAAGCTTGACTTTGTTGTCCTTAAGCCATTTTGCCACAACTTTGGAAGTATACTTGGGGTCATTGTCCATTTGGAAGGCCTATTTGCGACCAAGCTTTAGCTTCCTGACTGATGTCTTGAGATGTTGCTTCAATATATCCACATAATTTGCCTTCCTCATGATGCCATCTATTTTGTGAAGTGCACCAGTCCCTCCTGCAGCAAAGCACCTCCACAGCATGATGCTGCCACCCCCGTGCTTCACGGTTGGGATGGTGTTCTTCAGCTAGCAAGCCTACCCCTTTTTCCTCCAAACATAATGATGGTCAATATGGCCAAACAGTTCTATTTTTGTTTCATCAGACCAAAGGACATTTCTCCAAAAAGTACGATCTTTGTCCCCATGTGCAGTTGCAAACCGTAGTCTAGCTTTTTTATGGCGGTTTTGGAGCAATGGCTTCTTCCTTGCTGAGTGGCCTTTCAGGTTATGTCAATATAGGACTCGTTTTACTGTGGATATACAGTGGTGTGAAAAAGTGTTTGCCCCCTTCCTGATTTGTTATTTGTTTGCATGTTTGTCACACGTAAATGTTTCAGATCATCAAACAAATTTCAATATTAGTCAAAGATAGCACAAGTAAACACAAAATGCAGTTTTGAAATGAAGTTTGTTATTTTTAAGGGAAAACAAAATCCAAACCTACATGGCCCTGTGTGAAAAAGTGTTTGCCCCCCCCCCCCCCCCCCCCCCCCCCCCCCCGACCGTTACAACACAACTCAACTGTGGTTTATCACACCTGAGTTCAATTCCTCTAGCCACACCCAGGCCTGATCACTGCCACACCTGTTCTCAATCAAGGAATCACTTAAATTGGACCTGCCTGACAAAGTGAAGTAGACCAAAAGATCCTCAAAAGCTAGACATCATGCTGAGATCCAAAGAAATTCAGGAACAAATGAGAAAGAAAGTAATTGAGATCCATCAGTCTGAAAAAAGTTATAAAGCCATGCCATTTCTAAAGCTTTGGGACTCCAGCGAACCACAGTGAGAGCCATTATCCACAATGGTGAACCTTCCCAGGAGTGGCCGGCCGACCAAAATTACCCCAAGAGCGCAGCGACGACTCATCCAAGAGGTCACAAAAGACCCCACAACAACATCCAAAGAGCTGCAGGCCTCACTTGCCTCAGTTAAGGTCAGTGTTCATGACTCCACCATAAGAAAGAGACTGGGCAAAAATGGCCTGCATTGCAGAGTTCCAAGATGAAAACCACTTCTGAGCAAAAATAACATTAAGGCTCGTCTCATTTTTGCCAGAAAACATCTTGATGATCCCCAAGGCCTTTGGGAAAATACTCTGTGGACAGACGAGACAAAAGTTGAACTTTTTGGAAGGTGTGTGTCCCATTACATCTGGCGTAAAAGTAACACCGCATTTCAGAAAAAGAACATCATACCAACAGTAAAATATGGTGGTGGTAGTGTGACGGTCTGGGCCTGTTTTGCTGCTTCAGGACCTGAAGGAGAATGTCCGGCCATCTGTTCGTGACCTCAAGCTGAAGCAAACTTGGGTTCCAATGATCCAAAACACACCAGCAAGTCCACCTCTGAATGGCTGAAGAAAAACAAAATGAAGACTTTGGAGTGGTCTAGTCAAAGTCCTGACCTGAATCCTATTGAGATGCTGTGGCATGACCTTAAAAAGGCAGTTCATGCTCAAACCCTCCAATGTGGCTGAATTACAACAATTCTGCAAAGATGAGTGGGCCAAAATTCCTCCACAGTGCTGTAAAAGACAAATTGTTATTATCGCAAACGCTTGATTGCAGTTGTTGCTGCTAAGGGTGGCCCAACCAGTTATTAGGTTGTAGGGGGCAATCCCTTTTTCACACAGGGCCATGTGGGTTTGGATTTTGTTTTCCCTTAATAATAACAACCTTCATTTCAAAACTGCATTTTGTGTTTACTCGTGTTATCTTTGACTAATATTTAAATTTGTTTGATGATCTGAAACATTTAAGTGTGACAAATATGCAAACAAATAAGAAATCAGGAAGGGGGAAAACACTTTTTCACACCACTGTAGATACTTTTGTACCTGTTTCCTCCAGGATCTTCACAAGGTCCTTTGCTGTTGTTCTGGGATTGATTTGAACTTTTCGCACCAAAGTACGTTAATCTCTAAGCAACATAATGCATCTCCTTCCTGAGCGGTATGACGTCTGCGTGGTCCCATGGTGTTTATACTTGCGTACTATTGTTTGTACAGATGAACATGGTACCTTCAGGCATTTGGAAATTGCTCTCAAGGATGAACCAGGCTTGTGGAGGTCTACAATTGTTTTTCTGAGGTCTTGGCTGATTTCTTTTGATTTTCCCATGATGTCAAGCAAAGAGGCACTGAGTTTGAAGGTAGCCCTTGAAATACATCCACAGGTACACCTCCATTTGACTCAAATTATGTAAATTAGCCTATCAGAAGCTTCTAAAGCCATGACATCATTTTCTGGAATTTTCCAAGCTGTTTAAAGGCACAGTCAACTTAGTGTATGTAAACTTCTGACCCACTGGAATTGTGATACAGTGAATTATAAGTGAAATAATCTGTCTGTAAACAATTGTTTGAAAAATGACTTGTGTCATGCACAAAGTAGATGTCCTAACCGACTTGTCAAAACTATAGTTTGTTAACAAGAAATGTGTGGAGTGGTTGAAAAACAAGTTTTAATGACTCCAACCTAAGTGTATGTAAATATACAATATATAGGACCAGGCTACCTAAAACGTTCCCTCATAAGAACAGTAATCAGGAAGCCGCTCGGCGGCAGGTAGCTTAGTGGTTAAGAGCGTTGTGCCAGTAACCGAAAGGTCGCTGGTTCTAATCCCCGAGCCAACTAGGTGAAAAATCTGTCGATGTGCCCTTGAGCAAGGCACTTAACCCTAATTGCTCCTGTAAGTCGCTCTGGATAAGAGCGTCTGCTAAATAATGTAAATGTAATGTAATCTCATTTGAAGTTGACATGGACACACACAGGCCAGGCCACTCACGGTCAAAGTTTTCCAGGTTGTCTCTGTTGCAAATGCTGGAGGCAGATCCAGAGTTCACACCCTCAGAGGAGATGCTGAGCTTGGTGTTGGGGTCTCTCTTGGGTTTGGGCGGGGGCTGTTTACGGGAGTTGGGGCTCCCGTCCTCGTCACCCCCACCGACGGAGTGTAGAGACTGGGAACGCACAGTGAAGCCCTGGCCACAGGAGGAGGGAAGGCGGTCCTGGGGCGCCGGCATGGTCATGAAGCCCATGCGGAAGTGTTTCCCTGCGTAGCCTCCCTCCGTCGCCCTCCCCACATCCTCACCGATCCTGCCAGGAGACATGTTTTAAATAATTTTGTTACATCCATAAATCACGTTACATCTGCATAGATGAATAGATGCAAGGACACAATCATGGATCCAAAAAGCACCTTCTCCTCCATTTTACCAAGTTGCTTATGACTATGATAGCTGATGCACGCACGCACGCGCACACACACACACACACACACATGCATACACAACAGCAGAGAATATATACAGACAGCTTAAATATGTTTCCTATTTGTCCCATAAAGAGTGTACAAAACATTAAGAACACCTTACTACTATTGAGCTGAATGCGTCTGGGCATGGACTCAACAAGGTGTTGAAAGCGTTCCACAGGGATGCTGGCCCATGTTGACTCCAATGCTTCCCACAGTTGTGTCAAGTTGGCCGGATGTCATTTGGGTGGGGGACCATTCTTGATACACACAGGAAACTGTTGAGAGTGAAAAACCCAGCAGCGTTGCAGTTCTTGTCACAAACCGGTGTACCTGGCACCTACTACCATACCCAGTTCAAGGGCACTTAAATCTTTTGTCTTGCCCATTCACCCTCTGAATGGCACACATACACAAGCCTCAACTGTCTCAAGGCTTAAAAATCCTTCTTTAACCTTTACCCTCCCCTTCATCTACACTGATTGAAGTGGATTTAACAAGTGACATCAATAAGGGATCATTGTAAAATAAGGGTAAAATATAAAAAAAGATTCACCTGGTCAGTCTACATCATGGAAAGAGCAGGTGTTCATAATGTTTTGTACACAAATAGCAAGTTTTAGAGGAAAATATCATGTCACTTGTAAAGGTCATCAAAATATTAAATCGGCAGTTTGTGTTTGTTCTTAGCCTCCACTCACACAGCCCAAAAAGGAGTAAGCACAGAATCCAAATAATTTCTTGCCACATACAGTACATTACATTATAATAGCAACGGTTGTGAAAATGGATGAAAAATAAATACAAAATACAGTTCTGATAACAACTGCATGATGGAGTAAGATACTCAACGCTATTTGAAATTTAATAAACACTCAAATATTGACTGAATAGGTGGCAATTCAGGTATTCCTCTTTGAAACGACACAAAGCAACATTTTTAAACCATATATGTGTTTTATTATTCAGCCGCGGCAGCATCGCAGTCTCAGGAGACCATAGATTTATTGTCCAATCCATGAGAGGCAGATTCGGCCACAGTTGTCACATTTGTAGGCCGGCCAGTATGTTATGGATGTGGTGTACTGATGTTCTTTCCTATTTGTTCTCTTTGCTTCTCTCTGGTGAGCCAGTGTTGTTTCACAGCCCGCTGCGATGTGCCTGCTGGCAGTGAAGACCGTCCTGGGCGGCATCTTCCCAGGTGTCAGTGTTGAAAGCAAAGGACTTGATGTCTTGGAGTTTTATTATTACAGTGATACAATTCTAACGTTTGTAAATAACAACTAATTTGCAGATATACATGGGCATAGTTTAATAAAGGCAGAGGCTGCAGCTCTGTGGGTAATATTCAACATTAGGTGGAGATTGTGTTTAAAAAAAGGATACCCACCTGTTTTATAATCTAAACGCCCTGCCTTGGAATTTACCAACACACAAATAGTTTACATTGTGTGCAAGATTAAATCTGGTATTTGCAAGAATTGGTTGTTCATTTTCGGGAGCGGCTTCCTTTGTGGCTGAGTTCCTTTTGTAAACATTTCAAATAAATTAAATCTTCACTTTTTTAAAGTGCACAAAAAATTAACACCTACTTGTCCTCTTTCTTGTGATATACCGTAAATATTATCTTGGTGTGTTGAATCCCCGTCCAAGCGTTAGCGTAGAAAAAAATGCACGTTGCAACATTATATGCCCATTGCCATCTGTAAATACCAATACAATTGTTAAATTACGAGCCTAGTTGGTTTAGCCACAGAAAAAGACAGCAACCTTCCCACTAGCCATGATTGGCTGAGATAATGAGTGGGCTGGACATGCCGAGAGATGAGTTCGGATTGGTCTGCCATATAGCACGCTTCTATTTGAGCTGGTCCGAATGTGTAGGTAATCCTGTCTAATGCTGTTTTTTTTAATGTATCGCGTAGTAGAACTGCATAAGTGTTACGCTCCACTTTCTGGAGGACCGAGTTTTGAAATCAGTGGAATTAGAGTATGATAGCTAAGGAGATGGAGAAAACACCTGTCTCCGGATTACATCTTCAAACTAAGGGCAACCATTGCATCCGTGACAGGGAGAGGTTTCCATCCATGATGTATACGGGTAAGATAGTCTAGCTAGCTACATTTTCAGATATGACACTTTTCTAATTTTGACAAAAAGTCATTTTCATTTCAAGTTAAAGTTTACTGTTAGCTAGCTAGCTACATTTAGCTGGCTGGCTCGCTAGCTAACGTTACGTGTATTATCTTATTATTCGTATCTCAGAGCCATTTGCTTAGCTAGTTATAGCCTAATATTAGCTAGCTAACATTGAACCTGGTTGGTTAGATACCTGCAGATTCATGCAGGGTACTAACATCATGAGTTGTGATTATGGTTAATTGTTTAGCCAGCTAGCTGTTGATAGACATAAACGTAAATTCGGTCTGGCTATCTACTCCCATTTCAGAGCACTCTCGTCTGAGTGTACCAGAGCGCAGAATAACTGACGAATTTACAAACACTCAACACCCGTTGAATATGGTTGGTGTCAGTAAACGTTGGCATAAAAACGTAAATTGTTGCCAACGCTCTGGATAACATAAAAACAGCCTAACCAGCTCTGCTAGGGCGAGTAAAATGGTCAATGAACTGTTCTCTCATTTGTGTCTGGAAATAGCTAGCAAACTAGCCAACGTTAGCCAGATAGCTTTGGTGCTTGACTGTTGTTGTCTCTCCCGAGTGGCGCAGTGGTCTAAGGCACTGCATCGCAGTGCTAGCTGTGCCACTAGAGATCCTGGTTCGAATCCAGGCTCTGTCGTAGCCGGCCGCGACCGGGAGACCCATGGGGCGGCGCACAATTGGCCCAGCGTCGTCTAGGGTAGGGGAGGGAATGGCCGGCAGGGGATGTAGCTCAGTTTGTAGAGCATGGCGTTTGCAACGCCAGGGTTGTGGGTTCGATTCCCACGGGGGGTATAAAAAAAAAAAAAAAAATTAGAATAATAATGTATGCACTAACTGTAAGTCGCTCTGGATAAGAGCGTCTGCTAAATGACTAAAATGTCAAAAATGTCTAAAATGTTAGGACAGAACATTCGGATCAACCCTTAAAGAGATGGGTGGGGCTAAAGCTTAAGAGGGTGTGAATGATGCTGAATGGGTGTAGACAAAGAATAGCTCTCCAGTAGGTACCAAAACATTCAAAGGCCATTTTCTCAAAAGTGAGGTTACAAGTTGATCAACTTTCAAAGCAGAATTACTTTTCCATTGTTCTTCAAATGCAGTGTAAGATATACCATTTTGTAGCACTGTGTCTCTGCTTTTATCCAACTTAAAAAACACCATTTCAAACTTTGCTACATAAAACTGAATTAAGGCGGTTGGTAACATATCACCAAAGAGTTGATTAAAACACACTGTTTTGCAGTAGCCTCAACAGTACTCTCTGGTGTAGCACCATGGTGTAGCCGGACAGCTAGTTTCCGTCCTTCCATAGACTTACACAGTAATTATGACAACTTCCGGAGGATGTCCTACAACCTATCAGTTCTTGGAGCATTAACTGACATGTTGTCCACCCAATCAAAGGATCAGATAATTAATCTAGTACTGAAAGCATAAGCTACAGCTTGCTAGCACTGCAGTGCATAAAATGTGGTGAGTAGTTGACTCAGAGAGAAAAAGACAATAGTTAAACAGTTTTGAACAAAATAATTTATTCTAAAATGATGGAGAAGCAAGAAAGAGAAAGACAGAGAGAGAGAGATATATTTAGTTTAATTTCTTTCACTTTCACTTTAAAATGCACTATGCAGAAATCGCTTTGCTATTTCCTGGTTGCAGAAATTCTAATAGTTCGCTTAATTTCATTTTGTGTGACAAAACAAGGAAGTTTAGTGTAGAGAATAATTTTACCATCTAAACCGCTGTGAAATATTTGGCCACTTGCCCCGTTTAGGAAGTGGATTTCAGTGTGAGGGGATGCAGAAGCACGCCTCGTATGAGGACATTTTCAGATTATTATCAAAATGTGGGGGTCTTACTGACACTTTTAGAGTCACCGAAGCATCACCCAGGTGGGGGCAACATTTCAGTAGCGGAAAATTCAGCCTACCACCGGAAGAGGAGCCGTGAACGTTGGAGACGACAAGTTGCCCCATGAAGAGCTCCGGGGTCTGTCTGTCAAATGTTTCTACCTCCCTGCCTGGCTATAACATCAATGTTCCCTCCTGTGGGTGCAAAATGGTTTTGTTACAGTCTCTTGAGTTGAATGATTCTAGTCACTGGTAATTTTCCACAGTTGTTCAGTAACCTCTTTTACATACCGCACAGAGGAGTGAATTATTACTAGCTCATTATCTATAGGGCATTAAAAGCCAGGCGAAAAACTAGTTTCCTCTGGTTAGCCTTTAAAGATCCTATCACTCCTCTATCTTTGATATATACAGTGGGGAGAACAAGTATTTGATACACTGCCGATTTTGCAGGTTTTCCTACTTACAAAGCATGTAGAGGTCTGTAATGTTTATCATAGGTACACTTCAACTGTGAGAGACGGAATCTAAAACAAAAATCCAGAATGATTACTTATGATTTTTAAGTAATTTATTTGCATTTTATTGCATGACATAAGTATTTGATACATCAGAAAAGCAGAACTTAATATTTGGTACAGAAACCTTTGTTTGCAATTACAGAGATCATACGTTTCCTGTAGGTCTTGACCAGGTTTGCACACACTGCAGCAGGGATTTTGGCCCACTCCTCCATACAGACCTTCTCCAGATCCTTCAGGTTTCGGGGCTGTCGCTGGGCAATACGGACTTTCAGCTCCCTCCAAATATTTTCTATTGGGTTCAGGTCTGGAGACTGGCTAGGCCACTCCAGGACCTTGAGCTGCTTCTTACGGAGCCACTCCTTCGTTGCCCTGGCTGTGTGTTTCGGGTCGTTGTCATGCTGGAAGACCCAGCCACGACCCATCTTCAATGCTCTTACTGAGGGAAGGAGGTTGTTGGCCAAGATCTCGCGATACATGGCCCCATCCATCCTCCCCTCAATACGGTGCAGTCGTCCTGTCCCCTTTGCATAAAAGCATCCCCAAAGAATGATGTTTCCACCTCCATGCTTCACGGTTGGGATGGTGTTCTTGGTGTTGTACTCATCCTTCTTCTTCCTCCAAACACGGCGAGTGGAGTTTAGACCAAAAAGCTCTATTTTTGTCTCATCAGACCACATGACCTTCTCCCATTCCTCCTCTGGGTCATCCAGATGGTCATTGGCAAACTTCAGACGGGCCTGGACATGCGCTGGCTTGAGCAGGGGGACCTTGCGTGAGCTGCAGGATTTTAATCCATGATGGCGTAGTGTGTTACTAATGGTTTTCTTTGAGACTGTGGTCCCAGCTCTCTTCAGGTCATTGACCAGGTCCTGCCGTGTAGTTCTCGGCTGATCCCTCACCTTCCTCATGATCATTGATGCCCCACGAGGTGAGATCTTGCATGGAGCCCCAGACCGAGGGTGATTGACCGTCATCTTGAACTTCTTCCATTTTCTAATAATTGTGCCAACAGTTGTTGCCTTCTCACCAAGCTGCTTGCCTATTGTCCTGTAGCCCATCCCAGCCTTGTGCAGGTCTACAATTTTATCCCTGATGTCCTTACACAGCTCTCTGGTCTTGGCCATTGTGGAGAGGTTGGAGTCTGTTTGATTGAGTGTGTGGACAGGTGTCTTTTATACAGGTAACGAGTTAAAACAGGTGCAGTTAATACAGGTAATGAGTGGAGAACAGGAGGGCTTCTTAAAGAAAAACTAACAGGTCTGTGAGAGCCAGAATTCTTACTGGTTGGTAGGTGATCAAATACTTATGTCATGCAATAAAATGCAAATTAATTACTTAAAAATCATACAACGTGATTTTCTGGATTTTTGTTTTAGATTCCGTCTCTCACAGTTGAAGTGTACCTATGATAAAAATTACAGACCTCTACATGCTTTGTAAGTAGGAAAACCTGCAAAATCGGCAGTGTATCAAATACTCTCCCCACTGTATAGGCTGTGAGAACTGGTTAGAACCTGTTCTCATTTGTAATGTTCTTCTAAGGAAGTGGACCTTATCTATTTTCTTAGCTTGCCTCCCCCTAAAAGGGGGTATAGCGCTTTGTGTAGATGAAGTATAAAAATACTGTGTCATTTGTAAATGCTGAGAGAGTGATCTTACTTGCAATTGATCGAATAAACCTCGTATTGCTGATAAATGTGACCAACCAGCTCGATTCGGTCTTATGTAGCAAAATTTGAAATTGTGTTTTTTACATTGGATAAAAGTAGAGACTCAGCACTAGGAAATGGTATATCATACACTACAGTATAGGAACAATGGGAAAGTAATTCTGTTTGAAACTTTTGAGAAAATGGCCCTTGAACGTTTTGGTACCTACTGGAGAGCTCTTCTTTGTCTACACCCATTCAGCATCGTTCACACCCTTTTAGGCTTTAGCCCCACCCATCTGTTTAACGATTCACATGTGAGGCTATGTACTAAACAACCAAAGATTTCAAGACCAAAGGCTGGTTTATAAATGTGTTCGTAAATTTAATCTGGAGTGCCAGAGTGTGGACGTTCATAAACTCAGAGTGTTGTCAGATTGGCCGTTTGTAAATTCAGAGCGTTTCGCTCTCGGAGCGCACACTGGACACTCTGGCCGAAAAGTAGCTACTTCCAGACACAAATGAGAGAACAGCTCACTCTGACCATTTTACTCGCACTAGCAGAGCTGGTTAGGCTGTTTTCATGTTATCCAGAGCATTGGTGACTGCAACTGTGCTGTTGGCAATAATTTATTTACACTTTTTTTGCCAACGTTTACTGACACCGGCCATATTCAACGAGTGTTGAGCGTTCGTAAATTATTCTGCGCTCTGGTACACTCAGACGAGAGTGCTCTGAAATGGGAGTAGATAGCCAGAGCGAATTTACCAGCTACGTCTATTGACAGTTGTCGCAGTGACATCATAAACATTCAATTGAAATAGTTGCTTATATAGTGGAGTCTTTTGTTCAGACATGTAGCTAGCTAAATAATTAACCATAATCCCAACTCATAACGTTAATACCCTGCATGAATCTGCAGGTAGCTAACCAACCAGGTTCAATGTTAGTTAGCTAACATTAGGCTATAACTAGCAATGCAAATGGCTCTGAGATACGAATAATATTACTACACAGACCAACACGTAATGTTAGCTAGCTAGCCAGCCAGCTAATGTTAGCTAGCTAGCTAACAGTACACTTGAACTTGAAATGAAAACGAATTTCTGACAAAATTAGAAATGTATAATATCTGAAAATGTAGCTAGCTAGACTCTCTTACCCGTATACATGGATGGACGCTTCTCCCTCTCTGTCACGGATGCCATAGTTGCCCTTAGTTTGAAGATGTAATCTCGAGCCTTCTGTGTCCTCTTTTCAACTCCGTCTGCATATTTGCAATCATACGCCAGAATTTCCTCCATCTCCTTAGCTATCATACTCTAATTCCACAGATTTCAAAACTCGGTGCTCCATAAAGTGGAGAACAACACTTATGCAGTTCTACTAAGTGATATCTTTTAAAAAAAGCAGCATTAGAAAGGATTACCTACAAATACTGACCAGCTCATATTATGGATAGAAGCATGCTACATGGCAGACCAATCCGAACTCATCTCTCGGCATGTCCAGCCCACTCATTATCTCAGCCAATCATGGCTAGCGGGAAGGTTGCTGTCTTTTTCCTTGGCTAACCCAACTAGGCTCGTAATTTAACAATTGTATTCGTATTTACAGATGGAATTGAAGTTTGTTATTAACGCACATTAAAGTTCACATGTTCCAGTAGGCATTTCTGCCAAAAAACTTGTTTTGATCCAAAAATAAGGTTTATGTTCAAATGGCACTCCTGTGAAGTAGTGACGAGCGACATACGCCTAGTTTCCTGAAACGAGTTACAAATGAGTTCTGCCTGATTCCATGAACGAGTTTTCCTCAACACTCCGCTCAAGATACTACCTTTCCAAACTGCCTATCATCTGAAGACCATGACCCAAAAACTGCAATATCCCTAAACTTGTTTTTATTTATTTTTGTTTTTATTTTTATTTTTATTTTTAATGCAACTTTGAGATTGTTCTTGTGAAGAAAAGAGCTTTATAAAATAAATCCTTTATTATTATTATTAATAATAATATGAATAGAGTAAAACACTCAAAACCAAGCCCATCATTATCATATTTCCCAGCATGCTCTATTGCAGGTTAATGTTTTGAATTGTTTGTTTCAATATATTTTTTGCGACTGACGAGGCAAATACCTTACATGGAAATATTTTAATCTCATGCAAAACACAATTGATTGATTGATTTTATGCTATACAAAGATAAATAACAACCCGTTACTGAGATGGTTGTTTAAGTTTAGATGGTTTACATAGTCTGAAATATCAATCTTCACTACCTTGGCAGTCATTCTGAATGCAGGTTGCTGGTGATTAAAAGTTATAATTGTTTGATATCCTCACTCTGTTTTTAGAAATGTTTACAAATTAATTAAAATGAAAAGCTGAAATGTCTTGAGTCAATAAGTATTTAACCCCTTTTTAATGGCAAGCCTAAATAGGTTCAGGAGTAAAAATGTGCTTAACAAGTCACATAATAAGTTACATGGACTCACTCTGTGTGCAGTAATATTGTTTAACATGATTTTTGAATGACTACCTCATCTCTGTACTCCACACATACAATTACCTGTAAGGTCCCTCAGTCGACTAGTGAATTTCAAACACAGATTCAACCACAAAGACCAGGGAGGCAGACATTGAATATCCCTTTGACCATAGTGAAGTTATTATTTACACTTTGGATGGTGTATCAATACACCCAGTCACTACAAAGATACAGACGTCCTTCGTAACTCAGTTGCCGGAGAGGAAGGAAACTGCTCAGGGATTTCACCATGAGGTCAATGGTGACTTTAAAACAGTTACAGAGTTTAATGGCTATGATAGGAGAAAACTGAGGATGGATCAACAATATTGTAGTTACTCCACAATACTAACATAAATGACAGAGTGAAAAGAAGGAAGACTGTACAGAATAAAAGTATTCCAAAACATGCATCCTGTTTGCAGTAAGGCACTAAAGTAATACTGCAAAAAATGTGGCAAAGAAATTAACTTAATGTCCTGAATACAAAGCGTTATATTTTTGGACAAATCCAACCTAACACATCACTGAGTACCGCTCTTCATATTTTCAAGCATGGTGATGGCTGCATCATGTCATGGGTATGGTTATCATCGGCAAGGACTGGGGAGGTTTTTTTGGATAAAAAGAAACAGAATTTAGCTAAGCACAGGCAAAATCTGGTTCAGTCTGCTTTCCAACAGACACTGGGTGACAAATTCACCTTTCAGCAGGACAATAACCTAATACACTAGGCCAAATATACACTGGAGTTGCAAACCAAGACGACATTGAATGTTCCTGAGTGGCCGAGTTACACTATTGACTTAAATCGGCTTGCAAATCTATGGCAAGACTTGAAAATGGCTGTCTAGCAATGATCAACAACCAACTGGACAGAGCTTGAAGAATTTGAAAAAGAATAATGTGTAAATATTGTACAATCCAGGTGTGAAAAGCACTTAGAGACCCAGAAAGACTCACAGCTGTAATCGCTGCTAAAGGTGATTCTAACATGTATTGACTCAGGGGGAATACTTATGTAAATATATTTCAGCATTTCATTTTCAATACATTTGCAAACATTTCTAAAAACCTGTTTTCACTTTGTCATTATGGGTTATTGTGTGTAGATGGTTGAGATTTTTGTATTTATTTAATGCATTTTGAATTCAGGCTGTAATACAACAAAATGTGGAATAAGTAAAGCGGTATTAATACTTTCTGAAGGCACTGCAGGTAAAACCCTATATATATATAAAATAATATATGGTATACGAAGTGAAGCTATTTGCACTGAGTGGCATCTGACAAGGCAAATACTGTACATGGAAATATTTTAATCTGATACAAAACACTATTGATGAGTGTCCATCTGCATCTCCTGCAAAACCACATTAAACAACACAAAGGCCTGCCCACACACACGTGCATGCATGCACACACAAACACACACACAACACGAACACACAACAAATGTAAAAACACACACACGCACGCACGCACGCACGCATATACACCATACGCTCAACCAGAGGATAGCTCTCCTATTTGACTTTCATAGGCTCAACCAATGAGACCAAAACATCCAGGAAGACCCAACTCATCCCTCAGTGTCTCTGGGACCTGACTGGCTCTTTGCCAGCCACCAGGCAGATATGGGAGTTATCAATCCTTCGCTTAAACTTTGCTTTGTCAAATTTTGTTGTTCTGTCCATCAGTAAGATTTCTGGGGGGGAAATCCATTCATTTCTAAGGGAGACTCAAAAGATTTGGCATGGGTCTCCAGATCCTCAAAAAATTCTACAGATGCACCATCGAGAGCATTCTGACCGGTTGCATCACCGCCTGGTATGGCAACTGCTCGGCATCAGACCATAAGGCGCTACAGAGGGTAGTGTATACGGCCCAGTATATCACTGGGGCCAAGCTTCCTGCCATCCAGGATCTACAGTGGGGAGAACAAGTATTTGATACACTGCCGATTTTGCAGGTTTTCCTACTTACAAAGCATGTAGAGGTCTGTAATTTTTATCATAGGTACACTTCAACTGTGAGAGACGGAATCTAAAACAAAAATCCAGAATGATTACTTATGATTTTTAAGTAATTTATTTGCATTTTATTGCATAACATAAGTATTTGATCACCTACCAACCAGTAAGAATTCTGGCTCTCACAGACCTGTTAGTTTTTCTTTAAGAAGCCCTCCTGTTCTCCACTCATTACCTGTATTAACTGCACCTGTTTGAACTCGTTACCTATATAAAAGACACCTGTCCACACACTCAATCAAACAGACTCCAACCTCTCCACAATGGCCAAGACCAGAGAGCTGTGTAAGGACATCAGGGATAAAATTGTAGACCTGCACAAGGCTGGGATGGGCTACAGGACAATAGGCAAGCAGCTTGGTAAGAAGGCAACAACTGTTGGCACAATTATTAGAAAATGGAAGAAGTTCAAGATGACGGTCAATCACCCTTGGTCTGGGGCTCCATGCAAGATCTCACCTCGTGGGACATCAATGATCATGAGGAAGGTGAGGGATCAGCCCAGAACTACACGGCAGGACCTGGTCAATGACCTGAAGAGAGCTGGGACAACAGTCTCAAAGAAAATCATTAGTAACACACTACGCCGTCATGGATTAAAATCCTGCAGCGCACGCAAGGTCCCCCTGCTCAAGCCAGCGCATGTCCAGGCCCGTCTGAAGTTTGCCAATGACCATCTGGATGATCCAGAGGAGGAATGGGAGAAGGTCATGTGGTCTGATGAGACAAAAATAGAGCTTTTTGGTCTAAACTCCACTCGCTGTGTTTGGAGGAAGAAGAAGGATGAGTACAACCACAAGAACACCATCCCAACCGTGAAGCATGGAGGTGGAAACATCATTCTTTGGGGATGCTTTTCTGCAAAGGGGACAGGACGACTGCACCGTATTGAGGGGAGGATGGATGGGGCCATGTATCGCGAGATCTTGGCCAACAACCTCCTTCCCTCAGTAAGAGCATTGAAGATGGGTTGTGGTTGGTCTTCCAGCATGACAACGACCCGAAACACACAGCCAGGGCAACTAAGGAGTGGCTCCGTAAGAAGCATCTCAAGGTCCTGGAGTGGCCTAGCCAGTCTCCAGACCTGAACCCAATAGAAAATCTTTGGAGGGAGCTGAATGTCCGTATTGCCCATCGACAGCCCCCAAACCTGAAGGATCTGGAGAAGGTCTGTATGGAGGAGTGGGCCAAAATCCCTGCTTCAGTGTGTGCAAACCTGGTCAAGACCTACAGGAAACGTATGATCTCTGTAATTGCAAACAAAGGATTATGTACCAAATATTAAGTTCTGCTTTTCTGATGTATCAAATACTTATGTCATGCAATAAAATGCAAATTAATAACTTAAAAATCATACAATGTGATTTTCTGGATTTTTGTTTTAGATTCCGTCTCTCACAGTTGAAGTGTACCTATGATAAACATTACAGACCTCTACATGCTTTGTAAGTAGGAAAACCTGCAATATCTGCAGTGTACTTGTTCTCCCTACTGTATATACTAGGCAATGTCAGAGGAAGGCCCAAAAAATTGTCAAAGATTCCAGTCACCCAAGTCATACACTGTTCTCTCTGCTCCCGCATGGCAAGCGGTACTGGAGCGCCAAGTGTAGGACCAAAATAATCCTTAACAGCTTCTACCCCCAAGCCATAATAAGACTGCTGGACAATGAATCAAATGGGCACCCGGACTATTTACATTGACGCTACTCGCTGTTTATTATCTATGCATAGTCACTTTACCCCTACCTACATGTACTAACCTGTACCCCCGCACATTGACTCGGTATAGCCTCGTTATTGTTATTTTGTGTTACTTATTTTTTAAACATTATTTAGTAAATACTTTCTTAACTCTTTCTTGAACTGCATTATTGGTTAAGGGCTTTTAAGTAAGCATTTCGCTTTAAGGTTGTATTCGGCGCATGTGACAAATAAAATTTGATTTGAACTAGAGACACCATCTTTTATGAAGAAAAAATACTATATATGTCCTCTACCATTAGCAACTGTAATTTCATTTCTAGGGTAAATTAGTTGAAATTAAATAGAACGAGAAAATAACTACCGCAACTTTACTTTTGTACCTGCCGGCGGGGCGGAAGAAACGCAGATGGAAGTAACAGCTGGTGCCAGGAAGAAACGCAGATGGAAGTAACAGCTGGTGCCAGAGACTCAGAGCTACAACATGTTATATCATACACTGCAGTTGAGGAACAATGGTAAAGTAATTCTGCTTTGAAAGTTGATAAACCTGTAACCCTACTTTTGAGAAAATGTCCCTTGAATGTTTTGGTACACCTACTGGAGAGCACTTCTTTGTCTACACCTCTTCAGCATTGGTCACACCCTCTGAAGCCTTTGCCCCACCCATCTCTTTAAGGATTTACGTGAGGCCATGTGCTAAACAGAGTGAGTAAGGTAGTGTAGTAAACAAGATTTCAAGACTAAAAGTGGTGGAAGTAGTAGCGTACAATCAGGAAAAACTCCAGGTAAAAATACACTTTATCTAGTCCTAACCTGACCTTAGGGCAGGTCATGTTTTTCTTCACATTACTGTGGTAAACACAGGATACAGAAGGTGTAAACAGTACAGTTAAATGGTACTTGCATATTTGCATAGTAGCAATATGAAAAATAGAAAGGGTCCAGACAAAATATTTTATAAATATTTTATCATTATGAGATGATGCTAACCCAGACACTACGGGTGTGCCGAGTAGTCGGACAAAACGAGTATCGTAACGGATATGGGCAATTTTCTGGGTACGATTATGATCCAATCATTTTTTGTAATAATCTATGATCTGAAAAAAAGTTTTTTTTCCGGTGCCAGCAAGCATGTTTCTCGTGTTAGTCACAGAGTTTCTTAAACATACTGTACTGTCTTTGAGTCAGTCATGTGCGTGGTCTAAATAACTCAACTGGCTGGTTCGCCTGTCTGTAAAGAGAAGGGCGGGCTGTACGTTGATCCTGCTGCTCTGACTGGATAGAGTGAAGCTGTATTTCTCTGTCCACTTCCTTCATAACTTCACCCGATCACATTTCCTCTAATTTATTTGGCCTGATCATTTAGATTGCTGCTACCTGCTACTATGATGAATCACATGGCGAGGAGGACGTTTGCTAAATAGCTATCAATGTGTATAATATCTAACAAGTGGGGTAAGGGTAGGGAAAAAATATGAAACGCTAATGCGCATTCTGACTGAATGACAGCAAACTTGTCTGCTCGCTGCAAATTGAGGACACACAGACACACATACACCCCTCTGTGCGCTGCTCCTAATCTGCAGCTTTTTTGCAGTGAGACTGTGCAGGGAGGTATTTTGCCAACATCTATTTAGGCATATTAAAACACTTGCGTTTTTTCCGATCACGAGTATCATCCGATCAGACTATCAACTGTCAATTTACTGATACGATTACGAATATATGTATGGCCATGTCGGCACACCCCTACCAGACACACTTGTCTAAATTGATGGGTCATGTGAAATGAATGATATATCCACCTCCCCGCCACATGTAGTTAAGTGGATGAAATCAAATCAAATGTTATTTTCCACATGCGCCGAAAAAAACTGGTGTAGACCCTTACTTACAAGCCCTTAACCAACAATGCAGTTTTAAGAAAAAAAGTATTAAGTAAAAAATTTATGAGTAAAAAATTAAAATAACAAATAATTAAAGAGCAGCAGTAAAATAAAATAACAGTAGGGATGCTATAGACAGGGGGTACCGGTACAGAGTCAATGTGCGGGGGCACCGGTTAGTCGAGGTAATTGAGGTAATATGTACACTACCGTTCAAAAGTTTGTGGTCACTTAGAAATGTCCTTGTTTTCCATGAAAACATAAATTAAGTGAGTTTGAATAGGAAATATAGCAAAATGAATAGGAAATGTAGTCATTGACAAGGTTAGAAATAATGATTTTTAATAGAAATAAATAATTGTGTCCTTCAAACTTTGCTTTTGTCAAAGAGTCCTCCATTTGCAGCAATTACAGCCTTGCAGACCTTTGGCATTCTAGTTGTCAATTTGTTGAGGTAATCTGAAGAGATTTCACCCCATGTTTCCTGAAGCACCTCCCACAAGTTGGACTGCCTTGATGGGCACTTCTTAAGTACCATACGGTCAAGCTGCTCCCACAACAGCTCAATAGGGTTGAGATCCGGTGACTGTGCTGGCCACTCCATTATAGACAGAATACCAGCTGACTGCTTCTTCCCTAAATAGTTATTGCATAGTTTGGAGCTGTGCTTTGGGTCATTGTCCTGTTGTAGGAGGAAATTTGCTCCAATCAAGTGCCATCCACAGGGTATGGCCTGGCGTTGAAAAATGGAGTGATAGCCTTCCTTCTTCAAGATCCCTTTTACCCTGTACAAATCTCCCACTTTACCACCACCAAAGCACCCCCAGACAATCACATTGCCTCAACCATGCTTGACAGATGGCATTAAGCACTCCTCCAGCATCTTTTCATTTGGTGTGCGTCTCACAAATGTTCTTCTTTGTGATCCGAACACCTCAAACTTCGATTCGTCTGTCCATAACACTTTTCTCCAATCTTCCTCTGTCCATTGTCTGTGTTCCTTTGCCCATCTTAATATTTTCTTTTTATTGGCCAGTCTGAGATATGGCTTTTTCTTTGCAACTCTGCCTAGAAGGTCAACATCCCGGAGTCGCCTCTTCACTGTTGACGTTGAGACTGGTGTTTTGCGGGTACTATTTAATGAAGCTGCCAGTTGAGGACCTGTGAGGCGCCTGTTTCTCAAACTATACACTAATGTATTTGTCCTCTTGCTCAGTTATGCACCGGGGCCTCCCACTCCACTTTCTATTCTGGTTAAAGCCAGTTTGCGCTGTTCTGTGAAAGGAGTAGTACACAGCGTTGGACGCGATCTTCAGTTTCTTGGCAATTTCTCGCATGGAATAGCCTTTATTTCTCAGAACAAGAATAGATTGTTCTTTGTTTCTGGCCATTTTGAGCCTGTAATCAAACCTACAATTGCTGATGCTCCAAATACTCAACTAGTCTGAAGAAGGCCAGTTTTATTGCTTCTTTAATCAGCGCAACAGTTTTCAGCTGTGCTAACATAATTGCAAAATGGTTTTCTAATGATCAATTAGCCTTTTAAAATGATAAACTTGGATTAGCAAACACAACGTGCCATTGGAACACAGGACTGATGGTTGCTGATAATGAGCCTCTGTACGCCTAGGTAGATATTCCATTAAAAATCAGCCATTTCCAGCTACAATTGCCATTTAAAATATTAACAATGTCTTTGTGAATGTTGACCTGTTTAAAGGTCTTGCTCACATTGGCTACCGAGTCGTCCGGAAGTGCTGGTGCTCTCATGCATGCTTCAGTGTTGCTTGCCTCGAGGTGAGCATAAAAGGCATTTACCTCATCTGGCAGGCTCGCGTCACTGGGCAGCTCGCGGCTGGATTTCCCTTTGTAGTCCGTAATAGTTTTCAAGCCCTGCCACATCCGACGAGCGTCAGAGCTGTAGGATGTAGTAGGATTCAATCTTAATCCTGTATTGACGCTTTGCCTGTTTGATGGTTCGTCTGAGTGCATAACAGGATTTCTTATGAGGTCAGATTTGCCAAATGGAGGGCGAGGGAGAGCTTTGTATGTGTCTCTGTGTGTGGAGTAAAGGTGGTCTAGAGTTTTTTTCCCTCTGGTTGCACATGTGACATGCTGGTAAAAATTAGGTAAAACGGATTTAAGTTTGCCTGCATTAAAGTCCCCGGCCACTAGGAGCGCCACTTTTGGGTGAGCATTTTCTTGTTTGCTGATGGCCTTATACAGTGAGGGAAAAAAGTATTTGATCCCCTGCTGATTTTGTACATTTGCCCACTGACAAAGTAATGATCAGTCTATAATTTTAATGGTAGGTTTATTTGAACAGTGAGAGACAATAACAACAACAAAAATCCAGAAAAACGCATGTCAAAAATGTTATAAATTGATTTGCATTTTAATGAGGGAAGT
This sequence comes from Coregonus lavaretus, assembly GCF_964263955.1. Lineage (NCBI taxonomy): Eukaryota > Metazoa > Chordata > Actinopteri > Salmoniformes > Salmonidae > Coregonus > Coregonus lavaretus. The sequence goes on along the minus strand of NC_140013.1, from coordinate 591,042 downwards.
AAGTATTTGACCCCTCTGCAAAACATTACTTAGTACTTGGTGGCAAAACCCTTGTTGGCAATTACAGAGGTCAGACGTTTCTTGTAGTTGGCCACCAGGTTTGCACACATCTCAGGAGGGATTTTTCCCACTCCTCTTTGCAGATCTTCTCCAAGTCATTAAGGTTTCGAGGCTGACGTTTGGCACCTCAAACCTTCAGCTCCCTCCACAGATTTTCTATGGGATTAAGGTCTGGAGACTGGCAAGGCCACTCCAGGACCTTAATATGCTTCTTCTTGAGCCACTCCTTTGCTGCCTTGGCCGTGTGTTTTGGGTCATTGTCATGCTGGAATACCCATCCACGACCCATTTTCAATATCCTGGCTGAGGGAAGGAGGTTCTCACCCAAGATTTGACGGTACATGGCCCCGTCCATCGTCCCTTTGATGCTGTGAAGTTGTCCTGTCCCCTTAGCAGAAAAACACCCCCAAAGCATAATGTTTCCACCTCCATGTTTGATGGTGGGGATGGTGTTCTTGGGGTCATAGGCAGCATTCCTCCTCCTCCAAACACGGCGAGTTGAGTTGATGCCAAAGAGCTCCATTTTGGTCTCATCTGACCACAACACTTTCACCAAGTTCTCCTCTGAATCATTCAGATGTTCATTGGCAAACTTCAGACGGGCATGTATATGTGCTTTCTTGAGCAGGGGGACCTTGCGGGCGCTGCAGGATTTCAGTCCTTCACGGCGTAGTGTGTTACCAATTGTTTTCTTGGTGACTATGGTCCCAGCTGCCTTGAGATCATTGACAAGATCCTCCCGTGTAGTTCTGGGCTCTCATGATCATTGCAACTCCACGAGGTGAGATCTTATAATAATAATAATAATATGCCATTTAGCAGACGCTTTTATCCAAAGCAACTTACAGTCTTGCGTGCATACATTTTTTTCTTGTGTATGGGTGGTCCCGGGGATCGAACCCACTACCCTGGCGTTACAAGCAACGTGCTCTACCAGCTGAGCTACAGAGGACCACATCTTGCATGGAGCCCCAGGCCGAGGGAGATTGACAGTGCTTTGTGTTTCTTCCATTTGCAAATAATCACACCAACCGTTGTCACCTTCTCACCAATAATATAAAAAAGTGTTAAACAAATCGATTAGATTAGATTTAGTCTTAATCTTTAACTTAGATTTTTGGTTGAGATGGAGAAGTGAATCCAACACATCAACTATAAATTTGTAGACAAGCTGTATGTTGAATTGCATTTGGTTGTCAACGCAACCAAATATCAACATTTGAAGGAGATACTCGTTAAAGAAAAAATCTTTGTCCAGTTCAAGGTGAGTAATCGCTGTTCAGATGCTCTTTTTGGTCATAAGAGACGGTAGCAGCAACGTTATGTACAAAATAAGTACAAAAATAAGTTACAAACAACGCAAAAACAAAAACAAAAATAGCACAGTTGGTTAGGAGCCCGTAAAACGGCAGCCATCCCCTCCTGCGCCAATCGATCTCTGAGAAATTAGAATTCAAGGCACACTTAACCCAGCATGGCTACCACAGCTTTCTGCAGCAATACTAAATCCCATCTGGTTTGGTCATTTGATTTTCAACAGCACAATGACCCAACACACCTCCTGGCTGTGTAAGGGCTATTTTAACAAGAAGGAGAGTGATGGAGTGCTGCATCAGATGACCTGGCCACAGTCCCCCGACATCAACCCAATTGAGATGGTTTGTGATGAGTCAGACAGCAGAGTGAAGGAAAAACAGCCAACAAGTGCTCATCTTATAGCTTATGTGGGAACTCCTTCAAGACTGTTGGAAAAGCATGCCAGGTGAAGCTGGTTGAGAGAATGCCAAGAGTGTGCAAAGCTGTCATTAAGGCAAAGGGTGGCTATTTGAAGAATCTCAAATATAGAATATTATGATTTGTTTAACACTTTTTTAGTTACTACATGATTCCATATGTCTTATTTCATAATTTTGATGTCTTCACTAATATTCTACAATGTAAAAAATAGTAAAAATAAAGAAAAACCCTTGAATGAGTAGGTGTGTCCAAACTTTGGACTGGTACTGTATGTGTGAAGTTATTGTCCTGTGAAGTGAAAATTAACACATTCCCACAGTCTGTCATTGTGGTGCTTGGAATAGAACCGCCATCATTTCACACAGGTTTTTATACATACAGTGGGGAGAACAAGTATTTGATACACTGCCGATTTTGCAGGTTTTCCTACTTACAAAGCATTTAGAGGTCTGTAATTTTTATCATAGGTACACTTCAACTGTGAGAGACGGAATCTAAAACAAAAATCCAGAAAATCACATTGTATGATTTGCATTTTATTGCATGACATAAGTATTTGACCACCTACCAACCAGTAAGAATTCCGGCTCTCACAGACGTGTTAGTTTTTCTTTAAGAAGCCCTCCTGTTCTCCACTCATTACCTGTATTAACTGCACCTGTTTGAACTCGTTACCTGTATAAAAGACACCTGTCCACACACTCAATCAAACAGACTCCAACCTCTCCACAATGGCCAAGACCAGAGAGCTGTGTAAGGACATCAGGGATAAAATTGTAGACCTGCACAAGGCTGGGATGGGCTACAGGACAATAGGCAAGCAGCTTGGTGAGAAGGCAACAACTGTTGGCGCAATTATTAGAAAATGGAAGAAGTTCAAGATGACGGTCAATCACCCTTGGTCTGGGGCTCCATGCAAGATCTCACCTCGTGGGGCATCAATGATCATGAGGAAGGTGAGGGATCAGCCCAGAACTACACGGCAGGACCTGGTCAATGACCTGAAGAGAGCTGGGACCACAGTCTCAAAGAAAACCATTAGTAACACACTACGCCGTCATGGATTAAAATCCTGCAGCGGACGCAAGGTCCCCCTGCTTAAGCCAGCGCATGTCCAGGCCCGTCTGAAGTTTGCCAATGACCATCTGGATGATCTATAGGAGGAATGGGAGAAGGTCATGTGGTCTGATGAGACAAAAATAGAGCTTTTTGGTCTAAACTCCACTCGCCGTGTTTGGAGGAAGAAGAAGGATGAGTACAACCCCAAGAACACCATCCCAACCGTGAAGCATGGAGGTGGAAACATCATTCTTTGGGGATGCTTTTCTGAAAAGGGGACAGGACGACTGCACCGTATTGAGGGGAGGATGGATGGGGCCATGTATCGCGAGATCTTGGCCAACAACCTCCTTCCCTCAGTAAGAGCATTGAAGATGGGTCGTGGCTGGGTCTTCCAGCATGACAACGACCCGAAACACACAGCCAGGGCAACGAAGGAGTGGCTCCGTAAGAAGCATCTCAAGGTCCTGGAGTGGCCTAGCCAGTCTCCAGACCTGAACCCAATAGAAAATCTTTGGAGGGAGCTGAAAGTCCGGATTGCCCAGTGACAGCTCCGAAACCTGAAGGATCTGGAGAAGGTCAGTATGGAGGAGGCGGCCAAAATCCCTGCTGCAGTGTGTGCAAACCTGGTCAAGACCTACAGGAAACGTATGATATCTGTAATTGCAAACAAAGGTTTCTGTACCAAATATTAAGTTCTGCTTTTCTGATGTATCAAATACTTATGTCATGCAATAAAATGCAAATTAATTACTTACAAATCATACAATGTGATTTTCTGGATTTTTGTTTTAGATTCCGTCTCTCACAGTTGAAGTGTACCTATGATAAAAATTACAGACCTCTACATGCTTTGTAAGTAGGAAACCCTGCAAAATCGGCAGTGTATCAAATACTTGGTCTCCCCACTGTATGTGTCTTAGTTCATATTTTTGTACATGCGCGTGAGCTATTTGTCCTACCTCTTTATGGCTTCTTCCTGTCTTCTTTTCTTATCGTGTTTCTCTTGAAGGTAGGCCCAGTTGGTCTCCTTCCGGACACGGTCGCTCTCACGGGCGATGTCAGAGGCATTCTGGATGACCAGTCCGTCATAGGCCCTGAGTCCACTGTCCTCCACATCCTGGAAGAACCTGCTGAACCTGCTGAACGATGCTTCCTCTACGTGAGAAGTCATTGTTCTTCACTGGCAGTGGAGCAGAAAGCACTGCAAACAGAGGGATAGGGTAGAGACACAGACAGGGCTGAGTTACATGTTAAGGAGGTCTAGTCAATAGTAATGATGTCTGAGCAGGCAAATGAGAGGTGTTCGACATGCATAGTCCCACTGGGCACAAACTGGTTGAATCAATGTTGTTTCAACATAATTTGTCAACGTAGTGTGATGTGGAATCTATGTGGAAAAAAGTAATCAACGTAAACTGTTGTTTTGAGGGTGAAATTTCAACCACAGGATTATGTCATAATTGTAACCAATTTACAACATAGTTTATACAAGATTTGACTATGTTGAATTTGTACCATTGAAACAAAGTCAGACCTTCAAAGTCAGTTATATCCATTATCAGGGGCAGCACCTCCTACTTGAGAGGTGATATATAGCTATTAATTTGGTCTCCCTTCCAGGGTTTTAACCAAGCCCAGCTTTTATATTCGTCACTGACTACTACCAATATGCTATCGTAAGATTGATTATTGAAAGACCTCTTAATAACTCAATATATTCACGGTTGCTATCGAAATCATTCCAAAGGGTATGTTTAACAGAGCAAATGAAATGTAACCAGACTTTGTCATATGTCATCAATGATACTATTTAGGCCTATATAGCATTTGCAAAGTAATCAACAGCAATTGTTTTGATTCAACCCAGGGATCAAATAAAAATAGACTACATATAGGCATAGGGTTTCAAGCTTTGGTTGATTTTAAATGTAATCTTCAAGTTAATCATTAAAATGTTGGATTCACGTCTCCATTTCAACCAAAAATCGGAGTTAAAGAAGAGGACTAAATCAAATCAAACTTTATTTAAAGTGCATTTAAAGTTTGATTAGATTAGAAATTAGTCCTATTCTTTAACTTTTGGTTGAGATGGAGAAGTGAATCCAACATATAAATTATCAATTTGTAGACAAACTGTATGTTGAATTGCGTTTGGTTGTCAACGCAACCAAATATCAACATTTGAAGGAGATACAGTGGGGAAAAAAAGTATTTAGTCAGCCACCAATTGTGCAAGTTCTCCCACTTAAAAAGATGAGAGAGGCCTGTAATTTTCATCATAGGTACACGTCAACTATGACAGACAAAAGTAGGAAAAAAATCCAGAAAATCACATTGTAGGATTTTTAATGAATTTATTTGCAAATTATGGTGGAAAATAAGTATTTGATCAATAACAAAAGTTTCTCAATACTTTGTTATATACCCTTTGTTGGCAATGACACATGTCAAATGTTCTCTGTAAGTCTTCACAAGGTTTTCACACACTGTTGCTGGTATTTTGGCCCATTCCTGCATGCAGATCTCCTCTAGAGCAGTGATGTTTTGGGGCTGTCGCTGGGCAACACAGACTTTCAACTCCCTCCAAAGATTTTCTATGGGGTTGAGATCTGGAGACTGGCTAGGCCACTCCAGGACCTTGAAATGCTTCTTACGAAGCCACTCCTTCGTTGCCCGGTGTGTTTGGGATCATTGTCATGCTGAAAGACCCAGCCACGTTTCATCTTCAATGCCCTTGCTGATGGAGGGAGGTTTTCACTCAAAATCTCACAATACATGGCCCCATTCATTCTTTCCTTTACACGGATCAGTCGTCCTGGTCCCTTTGCAGAAAAACAGCCCCAAAGCATGATGTTTCCACCCCCATGCTTCACAGTAGGTATGGTGTTCTTTGGATGTAACTCAGCATTCTTTGTCCTCCAAACACGACGAGTTGAGTTTTGACCAAAAAGTTATATTTTGGTTTCATCTGACCATATGACATTCTCCCAATCGTCTTCTGGATCATCCAAATGCACTCTAGCAAACTTCAGACGGGCCTGGACATGTACTGGCTTAAGCAGGGGAACACGTCTGGCACTGCAGGATTTGAGTCCCTGGCGGCGTAGTGTGTTACTGATGGTAGGCTTTGTTATTTTGGTCCCAGCTGTCTGCAGGTCATTCACTAGGTCCCCCCGTGTGGTTCTGAGATTATTGCTCACCGTTCTTCTGATCATTTTGACCCCACAGGGTGAGATCTTGCGTGGAGCCCCAGATCGAGGGAGATTATCAGTGGTCTTGTATGTCTTCCATTTCCTAATAATTGCTCCCACAGTTGATTTCTTCAAACCAAGCTGCTTACCTATTGCAGATTCAGTCTTCCCAGCCTGGTGCAGGTCTACAATTTTGTTTCTGGTGTCCTTTGACAGCTCTTTGGTCTTGGCCATAGTGGAGTTTGGAGTGTGACTGTTTGAGGTTGTGGACAGGTGTCTTTTATACTGATAACAAGTTCAAACAGGTGCCATTAATACAGGTAACGAGTGGAGGACAGAGGAGCCTCTTAAAGAAGAAGTTACAGGTCTGTGAGAGCCAGAAATCTTGCTTGTTTGTAGGTGACAAAATACTTATTTTCCACCATAATTTGCAAATAAATTCATTAAAAATCCTACAATGTGATTTTCTGGATTTTTTTTCCTCATTTTGTCTGTCATAGTTGACGTGTAATTACAGGCCTCTCTCATCTTTTTAAGTGGGAGAACTTGCACAATTGGTGGCTGACTAAATACTTTTTTCCCCACTGTAGTTCCATCTGTGTCACTGACTTACTGTAGTCTGTATTTAATACCAGTTTGTCTACAAATTATTGATTGATCTCAACCAAAAATCTAAGTTAAAGAATATGACTAAATCTAATCAAATCAAACTTTAAATGCACTTTAAATAAAGTCCTATTCTTTAACTTTGATTCTTGGTTGAGATGGAGACATGAATCCAACATATAAATTATTAATTTGAGGACAATTGTGATGCGTGATTTGAAGGAGTCAGGCGCAGGAGGGTAAATCACAGTATACAGAGTTTATTCCGTAATACAGCGTAAACCAGTCCAGTGCTCAAAACAGGCGCACTGGAACAAACAGGCACACGGGAAATTACCCCGGTAATACAAAAATACACTGAGCTCAACCGAGATACTAATCCTCACAATAAACAATCACCCACAAGGACAAGGGGCAGAGGGAATACTTATACATGTACTAATGAGGGGATATGAACCAGGTGTGTGTAATTGACAAGACAAAACAAATGGAATGATGAGATATGGAGCGGCAGTGGCTAGAAGGCCGGTAACGACAAAGCATGCCCGAACAAGGAGATGAGGCAGCTTCGGAGGAAGTCGTGACAGTACCCCCCCCCCCCTTTGACGCGGGGACGGTCAGGAGGACGCAGAGCAGGATGAGCAGGATGGCGACGGTGGAAATCCCGCAACAGGTAGGAATCGAGGATATCCCTCACCGGGACCCAGCAACGTACCGCCGGAACATACCCCTCAAACTCCACGAGGTACTGAAGGCCCCCCACCCAACGCCTCGATTCCAGGATGGAACGGACGGAGGACGACATGGCCCCCTCGATGTCCAGAGGAGGCAGAGGGACCTCCCGCACCTCAGACTCCTGGAGCGGACCAGCCACCACCGGCCTGATTAGAGACACATGAAACGAGGGGTTAATACGATAATCATGAGGTAGTAATAACCTATAGGTAACATCGTTGATTCTCCTCAGAACTATGAACGGCCCCACAAACCGCGGGCTCAGCTTCCGGCAGGGCAGGCAGAGGGGCAGATTCCGGGTCGAGAGCCAGACCCGATCACCCGGTACGAAGACCGGGCCCCACTGCAGTGGCGGTCAGCATTGGCCTTGAGCAGCGTCCAACGTCTCCTCCGCGCGCTCAAACCAGTCATCCACCGCAGGAGCCTCGGTCTGGCTCTGATGCCACGGTGCCAGAACCGGTTGGTAACCTAAAACACATTGTAATGGCATTAGGTTAGTGGAGGAGTGACGGAGAGAGTTCTGGGCATATTCGGCCCATGTACGACTGATACCTGATGACCAGAGGAGGGTGACGTGTGTGCCCAGTAGATCAGACGGTCACAGATAAGAGCAGGCACGTACTGCAGCCCAGCTGGACACTGAGGTGGAGATGGCTCTGTGCGTAACGCTTGCTCTATATCCGCGTCCATCTCCCATACTACCGGCGCCACAATGCAGGAGGCCGGGAGTATGGGGGTGTTGTCTCTGGGCCTCTCCTCTGTGTCATACAGCCGTGACAACGCGTCTGCCTTCACGTTCTTCATACACGGGATGTATGATAGTGTGAAATCAAACCGGGTGAAGAATAGGGCCCACCTGGCCTGGCGAGGATTCAGCCTCCTCACTGCCCGGATGTACTCCAGGTTACGTTGGTCTGTCCAGACGAGGAAAGGGTGTTTCGCCCCTTCGAGCCAATGCCTCCACACGGTCAAGACTCGGACAACAGCCAACAGCTCCCGATCACCAACGTCGTAGTTCTGCTCTGCCGGGCTGAGCTTCTTGGAGAAGGCACAGGGGTGGAGCTTGGGTGGCGTGCCCGAGCGTTGAGATAAGATAGCGCCTATCCCTACCTAGGACGCATCCACCTCCACTACGAACGATAGTGATGGATCGGGGTGGGCCAGTACCGGGGCTGAGGTGAACAGACCCCTCAGGTTACTGAAGGCCCTGTGACAGGGGATACACATTATTCCTGGGAGGCACAGCGTCTACCCGGATGTTTATCGCGCAATCCCCCACCCGATGAGGTGGTAACTTGGTCGCCTGCATTTTGGAAAACGCGTGTGCCAAATTGAGGTATTCGGGGGGAATGCGCATGGTGGAGGTACTGTCTGGACTTTCCACCGTGGTTGCACCAATGGAAACACCGAGACACCTATCCTGACAGTTTCGCGACCACCCCGTGAGAACCCTCTGCGGCCATGAGAATGTGGGGTTGTGGAGTGCTAACCAAGGAATACCTAGTACCACAGGGAAAGCAGGAGACTCAATAATACAAAAAAGTGACTTGCTCGAAATGAGTCTCGTGGTTAACCATGGTGACTGGTGCGGTAACTTCCCTAACAAACCCGGACCCTAATGGTCGACTGTCAAGTGCTCTGATGGGGAGTGGAATGGATAGGGGAACCAATGAAATGCCTAGACTGTGTGAGAATGCCCTGTCCATAAAGTTCCCAGCTGCGCCTGAATCGACTAGCACCTTACACTGGGGAACTACAATGTGGTCAGGAAAGTGGATGGGTAGGGTACAGTGCACAGCAGAGGGCTCTGAACGAGTGTGGGTGTTCGATACCTGGGGTGATGTGAGAGTGCGCCTCCAGACCCAAAAGAACGCTGACGACATCGTACGGTGTAATGTCCCTTCGTGCCACCAGAGTGACACTGGTGCTGTCGTCCTCCGCTTACTCGGATCGCCGCTCCACCCAGCTCCAACAGCTCGTGATCCAAGTCGGGCGGAGTTGGAACGGGCAGACCCCCTCCAGGACGTCCTCTGGCCGCCTGCAGGTTGACCAAGCGGATGGCCATGTCCGCCATTTGCGTGAAGGACAACGGCAGGCTAGCTCCCTTCGGACGTCCTCCCGCAGATGGCACCGGAAGTGGTCGATGAGGGCCCGCTTGTTCCACCCGGACCCAGCTGCTAGAGTCCGAAACTCCAAGGCGAAGTCCTGCGCAGTCCTCGTCCCCTGCCTCAGGTGGACCAGCCGCTCGCCCGCCTGTCGACACTCAGGCGGGTGATTGAAGACAGCCCGAAAGAGGCGAGCGAACTCCCCGTAGTTGTCCAACGCGGCTCCTCCTATGTTCCAGACCGCGTTGGCCCACTCCAGGGCTTTCCCCGAGAGGCAGGAGATGAGGGCAGACACCTTCTCCCGCTCAGATGGGGCAGGGCTGATGCTGGAATATTTTAGCTTTAATTGGAGGAGGAATCCCTGACAGAGAGCAGCTGTCCCATCGAACTCCCGTGGTCGGGATATATGGATCCCTCTGGGTGCTGGGGAGTAGATGGCTGGATCCGGTTGCCCTGCTGGTCTCGATAGATCGGGTCCTCTCCTCTCCAGGCATTGGACGACCTGGATAACCCGATCCATCACTTCTCCCAAGCTGGCTAGCATTGTTGAATGCTCCTGGACCCGTGGCACGACTCCAGGCATGCACTCCTCTCCCGGTGACTCCATAGCGGGTGGGTGATTCTGTGATGCGTGATTTGAAGGAGTCAGGCGCAGGAGGGTAAATCACAGTATACAGAGTTTATTCCGTAATGCAGCGTAAACCAGTCCAGTGCGCAAAACAGGCGCACTGGAACAAACAGGCACACGGGGAAAATTACCCCGGCAATACAAAATACACTGAGCTCAACTGAGCTACTAATCCTCACAATAAACAATCACCCACAAGGACAAGGGGCAGAGGGAACACTTATACATGTACTAATGAGGGGATATGAAGTAGGTGTGTGTAATTGACAAGACAAAACAAATGGAATGATGAGATCTGGAGTGGCAGTGGTCAGTGGCAGTGGGCAGTGGCTTGTGGCAGTGGCGGTGGTCAGTGGCAGTGGGCAGTGGGCAGTGGCAGTGGTCAGTGGCAGTGGGCAGTGGCTTGTCTCCTGAGTGGCGCAGTGGTCTAAGGTACTGCATCGCAGTGCTAGCTGTGCCACTAGAGATCCTGGTTCGAATCCAGGCTCTGTCGTAGCCTGCCGTGACCGGGAGACCCATGGGGCGGCGCGCAATTGGCCCAGCGTCGTCCAGGGTAGGGGAGGGAATGGCCGGCAGGGATGTAGCTCAGTTGATAGAGCATGGCGTTTGCAACGCCAGGGTTGTGGGTTCGATTCCCACAGGGGGTATGAAAAAAATAATAATAATGTAAGTCGCTCTGGATAAGAGCGTCTGCTAAATAATGTAAAAAATATATATATATAAATATAAAAAAAAGGCCGGTGACGGCGAACGCCGAAGCCTGCCCGAACAAGGAGAGGAGGCAGCTTCAGAGGAAGTCGTGACAACAATCTGGAAGTTGTTGACAACCAAACACAATTCAATATCACTTTTGCAATACAGTAAATAGGCTTTTAACTTGTCGACATGTTAACAAATTATAAATTGGATTGATATCTCCAACTAAACCCCCCCAAAAAAGAAACAATAGGATTAAGCCAGTGGCTCAGATTAAACTATCCTAGCATTAGATATCCTTTAAATCTTGATATTTGGTTGTTGTCAACCAAACACAATTCAATAATATTTTTTGTAATACAGTAAATAGCCTAAAGTTAAGACTATCTAATGTAACAGTATTTATTCAACCTTAAAATGAGTAACACATCCATGGCCACATTTTGAGGTTAGCCTACTGTAACTATAAATGTCTTCTTATGTAATCAAAGAAAGCGTGCATGTTCAAGATCTGTGGATATCTTCACAATTGCTGTAATGGACAGCATTGATCAATGTACTTTTAATGTAATCTCAACTGCAATCCAGGTCATTTGTTTGTGCTATTAGATAAAGCACAATGATAGCACATAAAGTTGTATAAATACAAAATATCTGACATTGTATTCCCATTTGAACTTTGTGGTGCTTTTAAATGGTTGAAAGCTCAGCTATAACACATTTAGATGACAACTTAGCCAAAAACAATAAATTTTTTTGGGGTTGTGCTTTTAGATGGTTTAAAGCAAAGTGATAAAAGATTGGTAATTCAACACACTTCTGGCTGTCTTTGAGTGGTGAATAAAGGCTGAAATCTCATTGATCAACGTCTCAATCAAATATTACCCACATTTCCATGTTGAAATGACGTGGTGTGCCCTGTGGGGTGTTGGTGAATTTGTTTGTATGGATCTGGTGTTGGTGAATTTGTTTGTACAAAACTGTGTGTGTGTGTCTGTGTGTTTGAGCATGAACAGCATTGTGCATGATTTTGTCTGCATATTTGAATGCCTTCAACTGAACAAACAAAATGCATGGTTTTTTTCTAGGTCCCATAACCCAGATTTAAATGAATTTATAATGATTAGTTTGAATGGTACACAGATTGAGCTAGTTCCTACCTACAAATATCTTGGTATATGGGTTGATGACAAACTATAATTTAAATAACGTGCTGAGCTGGTGAAGAAGTCGAAGTTCAAGGTTGGTTTCTTTTACAGAAACAAAGCATGTCAGACCTTTGTTAATAGGAAGGAAATTGTCGAGACCATTTTTGTCTATTTTAGATTATGAGGATATTATCTATATGCATGCAGCAGCCTCTACACCTAAACTACTAGATGTTGTTTTTCATTTTGCCATTAGGTTTATTACTGGTGATGTTTATAGAACTCACCATTGTGTTTTGTATAAAAAAGTGGGTTGGGCCTCTTTGTATGTAAGGAGAGAGCAGCATTTTGTTGTGTTATCTACAAAGCACTCATGCAGAAATGTCCTATGTATCTATCATCATTAAATCAATTTAGACTTACACATGACCAAACCCGATCTCAGGCTTGGAGTTGGGTAAAGCTGCTTTTAGTTTTTTTGCACCCTTTATGCACAGGAGTCTCTGAAATGAGGTGTTCTGGTCCCCCTTGGTTAGTTCAGAGTAATGATCAGCGACCTCTATGTTGATAAATGTGTATGTTTTTCTTAATATATTTGTTTATTTTGTATATTGTATGTGTTTGATGTATTTATGCAGGGCTCATCTGTAAAAGAGACCCTAGTCTCAGTATGACTTCCCTGTCAAAATAAAGGTTAAATGTATATATTTTTTTCAATCATAGAGGGAAGAGAGTTCTTTGTGAGCCTATGTTGCTTGCAGTGTGATTTGGGTGAATTTGGGCAGGTTGTTCTGATCCTGTTAGCCACACCAGAGACCACATAGAGCTCTGATTGGATGAGCAACCTCTGACTCAGAGTAACAGTTGCATCATGCCAGAGACACTGGGCGCCTTTAACATTGCAGCCGACATAAAAGGTGAGTCGAGACTGACTGATCTACAAATTGCCTTGCCTCATAAATATCTACTCAATTTTATTTGTAGATCAGTCAGTCAGTGACAATTTACCCATGATACAGCGCAGTTTTGATGCTCTCGAACAGAGCCAATGGGGGAGTGGTACGGACCTTAGCCAGATGGTGATAGCATAGCCTCATCCAGGCAAGCTGTGTATAGCCCCTTGCAAGACCCTTGCAAGACTCTGCACAGCAGGCTAGCAGGCAAACATTTTTTCCTATTCTTAACTTCTCCTCTAATCCTTAGCCCAATTCTCCCCCTCTCTCATGTTCTTTTATCTCGTCCCCCCACGCTCTCCTGATGGAGTCACAGCTGCATTCTAAAAATGGAATGCAGAGCGAGCCAGGCCGTCGCCAGGCAACAGCATCTCAAGGTGGAGGGTGACATAATGCAGAAAAGGGAGTTGCTAATTAATTGTTTGAGACACATTTGTTCCGCCTCAGAGACGGGAAGCATGAGATTTTATATCTGCAGTGTTTTGTGGTATGAATACAAATAACAATATGGATAGACAGTGTGTACAATATAATGGACTTACTGTATACTCCAAGTGGGTGTTTGATGGCTGTCTTTCCCTATTGGCATATACTGTATACTACCAACAAAATAGAGATCAAAGTAGGTAGACTACATCCTACAGACAATGAATGTGGACAGTAGAGCAGTGACACAGGCAGACGGTGAAGCGGAAAACAGAACAAAAGCAGGGTATTGTAGCGGGCAAAGAGGAAGGATACTTACAGTGGCTGGGTAGTGCTGGGATCAGACCAAGGTAACCTAGGGGATGACCACACCAGGCAAGGGTTCAGTCCTGTCCACCACACAGGCTAGGAGGGAGGAGTGGGGGCTGAGCTGCGGGTATCACCCGGAGCTTAGCACCATAGAGCGCCCAGTGGCACAGAGCATGACAGAAGATAGAGCCCAGTACTGCTGCTGCTTCTGCTGGAGTTCACAGGGAGGCATGAGGAGGAAAAGGAGGAGGAGGTTGGCCATCTTCGAGTGACTGAGTACCGCGTTGTGAAAAAGCAAGGGCCAACTCCAACCTCTGTGACGGACAGATAGACAGTCACAGAAGGGGCCCCCAGGACGCTGCAATCTGGGCTGGATACAGACAGCCGCTGGTTCCCCCTCCCTAGAACAGCTCACACACAGACACACAGCATAGCCTCACACACATTCTTGCGTTAGTCGTCACTAGAAACAGCAGGCTGTGGTGCTGTCACGGCAACCTGCGAGCATCCAGCGCCCTCCCTGGTTGCTTGGCTCCTCCTTCCTCCATTGCTGCTGCAGTTATTCACACAGACACACACACATTCACACAGACACACACTGTTCACTCAAACACACACACACACACACAGCACATCACACACACTGAGAGGGCTAGGTGCTCCTGCATCAGAAGCCATCAGAAGCAGAAGGTACTGTAGGGGGTGGTTTAGTGGTCCAGGGCAACTCTCCCTCCCTGGTGATCGTGTCACAGCTCCTAGGCCACCTGGCTCTCTATCACAATCCAGCAGCCTCCCGTGATGATACAGTAGTAGCCTCACAGGCAGCCTGACAGGCACAGAGTGGTAGAGCAGGACACAGATGAAGAACAAGTGTGCTCATCTACACTTCGCATCCCTTCCACTAAAATCTCCTACCCTGCTCCTCGCTGGCTCGCAACTGCCTGCTCTCTCTCTCGCTCTACCCCCACAATGCAGTATCTCTTCCACGCTGCCTTACGCTCAGTCTCATTTATCATAGGTGCGTGCACACAAAAAAGACTAAACCTTGTGTGTGCCAGTTTTCCACAAAGGTTGGTATTTATCCATTTTAAACTTGACTGGAAAGTGTCCATGTGTATGCTCAACTTCTAGTGGTTGATCAATTCTATTGCAAGCAAATGTTGTTCTTTTGAGGGAAATGGAGGTGTTTGATGCACGGGAATTATAATAACGGTACGCTAATAAAAACATTAAAACATAGGCCTAATGTAAAAACAGATGTATTGGTAAGGAGATTGCATAGCAGCATGTAGCCTAATATGTTTCTTTTGCTTTTATTACATAGGCCTGAATCATAATCATATTGCAGGACTTGTCTCTCCTTTTCTGACATGACTGGTTTATTCCCGCTACACAACAAATATTAGGCTACCATTTATCCATCACTCATTTAATAGCCAAACATGCTAGAAAATAAATAGATCAGTGGCCTATTTAAACTATTTGACAGTATGGGTACAGCAGGCTACAGTGTTGCTGTGCGTTAAGGGCGCAACGTCATAGCTTATTTAAATTCTGTGCCTATACCAAGGCAGGGGACAGAAACGCAATCCTCTATTGATGAACAAAATATTGAACAACAATTTGTATTTTCCATAGAAGTGTGCTGTAGCATTTACTTTTAAATTGTTTGAATAGACAATCAAACTTGCAGCATGAGTGGCCAGTGTTTGGCACTCGCTATAGGCCAGTGCATTTTTTCTTTTAAAGTCACTGCAAAAGTCAAAATAAGACAGGGTTTTTTGAGGGTTCTTTGTTAGGGAAAGGATTCCAAAAGGGTTCTTGGAGGAGGGAAGGTTTCGATCTCCAAACAGTACGTGCCTCCTATTCATGACTTTGCCGGGATGTTGTTTATTGATAGAGGAAGTTGTTCCTTCAGTTCCTGTCCTCTTTTCAGCACTGCCACTTTAATCTTGTAGTGAGTAATTTGTAATGTATTTATTATGGATCCCCATTAGATGCTGCCAAGGCAGCAGCTACTCTTCCTGGGATCCAATCACATTAAGGCATATCACCAAAACAAAAACAAAGCCTGGCAACAATGGGTCGCTGTTAGGATTGCAAAGCTACAGGTCATTTACCAAAGTTACCGGAATTTTCTATTAGATCTATGGCAATCTATGGTAACTTTGGTAATTTACATGAATAACTTAAAAAATATATACAGTGGGGAGAACAAGTATTTGATACACTGCCGATTTTGCAGGTTTTCCTACTTACAAAGCGTGTAGAGGTCTGTAATTTTTACCATAGGTACACTTCAACTGTGAGAGATGGAATCTAAAACAAAAATCCAGAAAATCACATTGTATGATTTTTAAGTAATTAATTTGCATTTTATTGCATGACATAAGTATTTGATCACCTACCAACCAGTAAGAATTCCGGCTCTCACAGACCTGTTAGTTTTTCTTTAAGAAGCCCTCCTGTTCTCCACTCATTACCTGTATTAACTGCACCTGTTTGAACTCGTTACATGTATAAAAGACACCTGTCCACACACTCAATCAAACAGACTCCAACCTCTCCACAATGGCCAAGACCAGAGAGCTGTGTAAGGACATCAGGGATAAAATTGTAGACCTGCACAAGGCTGGGATGGGCTACAGGACAATAGGCAAGCAGCTTGGTGAGAAGGCAACAACTGTTAGCGCAATTATTAGAAAATGGAAGAAGTTCAAGATGACGGTCAATCACCCTCGGTCTGGGGCTCCATGAAAGATCTCACCTCATGGGGCATCAATGATCATGAGGAAGGTGAGGGATCAGCCCAGAAGTACACGGCAGGACCTGGTCAATGACCTGAAGAGAGCTGGGACCACAGTCTCAAAGAAAACCATTAGTAACACACTATGCCGTCATAGATTAAAATCCTGCAGCGCACGCAAGGTCCCCCTTCTCAAGCCAGCGCATGTCCAGGCCCGTCTGAAGTTTGCCAGTGACCATCTGGATGATCCAGAGGAGGAATGGGAGAAGGTCATGTGGTCTGATGAGACAAAAATAGAGCTTTTTGGTCTAAACTCCACTCGCCGTGTTTGGAGGAAGAAGAAGGATGAGTACAACCCCAAGAACACCATCCCAACCGTGAAGCATGGAGGTGGAAACATCATTCTTTGGGGATGCTTTTCTGCAAAGCGGACAGGACGACTGCACCGTATTGAGGGGAGGATGGATGGGGCCATGTATTGCGAGATCTTGGCCAACAACGTCCTTCCCTCAGTAAGAGCATTGAAGATGGGTCGTGGCTGGGTCTTCCAGCATGACAACGACCCGAAACACACAGGCAGGGCAACTAAGGAGTGGCACCGTAAGAATCATCTCAAGGTCCTGGAGTGGCCTAGCCAGTCTCTAGACCTGAACCCAATAGAAAATCTTTGGAGGGAGCTGAAAGTCCATATTGCCCAGCGACAGCCCCGAAACCTGAAGGATCTGGAGAAGGTCTGTATGGAGGCTCCTGAGTGGCGCAGTGGTCTAAGGCACTGCATCGCAGTGCTAACTGTGCCACTAGAGATCCTGGTTCGAATCCAGGCTCTGTCGCAGCCGGCCGCGACCGGGAGACTCATGGGCGGCGCACAATTTGTCCAGGGTAGGGGAGAGAATTGCAGGCAGGGATGTAGCTCAGTTGATAGAGCATGGGGTTTGCAACGCCAGGGTTGTGGGTTCGATTCCCACGGGGGGCCAGTATAAAAAAATATGTATTCACTAACTGTAAGTCGCTCTGGATAAGAGCGTTTGCTAAATGACTAAAATGTAAATGTAATATGAGGAGT
Organism: Coregonus lavaretus; assembly: GCF_964263955.1. Classification (NCBI taxonomy): domain Eukaryota; kingdom Metazoa; phylum Chordata; class Actinopteri; order Salmoniformes; family Salmonidae; genus Coregonus; species Coregonus lavaretus. The sequence goes on along the minus strand of NC_140013.1, from coordinate 573,577 downwards.
GGGCCAAAATCCCTGCTGCAGTGTGTGCAAACCTGGTCAAGACCTACAGGAAATATATGATCTCTCTAATTGCAAACAAAGGTTTCTGTACCAAATATTAATTTCTGCTTTTCTGATGTATCAAATACTTATGTAATGCAATTAAAATGCAAATTAATTACTTAAAAATCTTACAATGTGATTTTCTGGATTTTTGTTTTAAATTCCGTCTCTCACAGTTGAAGTGTACCTATGATAAAAATGACAGACCTCTACATGCTTTGTAAGTAGGAAAAACTGCAAAATCGGCAGTGTATCAAATACTTGTTCTCCTCACTCATATATAGTATTCATATTTACATTTACATTTACATCATTTAGCAGATATTCTTATCCAGAGCGACTTACAAATTGGTGCATTCAACTTATGATAGCCAGTGGGACAACCACCTTTTTTTTATGGGGGTGGGGGAAGAAGGATTACTTTATACTATTCCAGGTATTCCTTAAAGAGGTAGGGTTTCAAGTGTCTCCGGAAGGTGGTCAGTGACTCCGCTTTCCTGGCATCGTGGGGGAGCTTGTTCCACCGTTGGGGTCCAGAGCAGCGAATAGCTTTGGCTGGGCTGAGCGGGAACTGTGCTTCCGTAGAGGTAGGGGAGCTAGCAGGCAAGAGGTGGATGAACGTAGTGCCCTCGTTTGGGTGTAGGGTCTGATCAGAGCCTGAAGGTAAGGAGGTGCCGTTCCCCTCATAGCTCTGTAGGCAAGCACCATGGTCTTGTAGTAGATGCGAGCCTCAACTGGAAGCCAGTGGAGTGTGCGGAGGAGCGGGGTGACATGAGAGAACTTGGGAAGGTTGAACACCAGACGGGCTGCAGCGTTCTGGATGAGTTGTAGGGGTTTAATGGCACAGGCAGGGAGCCCAGCCAATAGCGAGTTGCAGTAATCCAGACGGGAGATGACAAGTGCCTGGATTAGGACCTGTGCCGCTTTCTGTGTAAGGTAGGGTCATACTCTGAGAACGTTGTAGAGCATGAACCTGCGGGATCGGGTCACCGCTTTGATGTTAGCGGAGAATGACAAGGTGTTGTCCAGGGTCACGCCAAGGTTCTTTGCACTCTGGGAGGAGGACACAATGGAGTTGTCAACCGTGATGGCGAGATCATGGAGCTGGCAGTCCTTTCCCGGGAGGAAGAGCAGCTCCGTCTTGCCGAGGTTCAGCTTGAGGTGGTGATCCGACATCCACACTCATATGTCTGCCAGACATGCAGAGATACGATTCGCCACCTGGTTATCAGAAAGGGAAAGGAGAAAATGAATTGTGTGTCTTCTGCGTAGCAATGATAGGAGAGACCATGTGAGGATATGACAGAGCCAAGTGACTTGGTGTATAGAGATAATAGGAGAGGGCCTAGAACTGAGCCCTGGGGGACACCAGTGGTGAGAGCATGTGGTGCGGAGACAGATTCTCGCCACGCCACCTGGTAGGAGCGACCTGTCAGGTAGGACGCAATCCAAGAGTGAGCAGCGCCGGAGATGCCCAACTCGGAGAGGATTGGAGAGGAGGATCTGATGGTTCACAGTATCAAAGGCAGCGGATAGGTCTAGAAGGATAAGAGCAGAGGAGAGAGAGTTAGCTTTAGCAGTGCAGAGAGCCTCCGTGACACAGAGAAGAGCAGTCTCAGTTGAAACCTGACATATAGACATATATGTTATATATAACTATGTTGTCCATGAGTTTCTATTGGATAGACCATATGGTTCAAGAGAAAATAGCCTAATTAATTAAAATAATACATCTAATCAACAATGGCATTGTTTTCAGTTAAATCTGCAAGTCTTCCAATTATTGACTTTCTTCACAACTGCCACCAGTTTGGTCCCAAAACATTTACAACAGAAAGATATTGACATACTAAAAAATAAATAGAAGTGTGTAAAAAATAGAGATAAGGATATTTAATGCTGACGGCCTCATATTAAAAACCAATTGCATTCACTAAGTCAATGGTTTATATTTAGGATAATGTTTTACAGCTTTGTCATAATTTTTAAAATTATAAAATCATCTAATTTGGTTGTTATATATTTTACATGTGATAAGGACACACAGAGGGCCAGAGATAATTACAGGCATCTGAAGTACCCAAAAAGGGCACTATATTTGTCATCTGAGAAAATTCCTAAAAAGCCTTGAAAGTTACCAAAATTATATTACCTAACTGGTAAACTTCTAAAGTTTACAGGAATATACCTTCCCTTTGCCACCCTAGTCGCGGTTTGTTGGCAGCCTTCCTACCAGGCTTTGATCTTGTCCCATCTACTGTCCGGTAATATGGTCAGGTGCAGCAAAGAAAGACCTAGCAATGTTGCAGCTGGTTTAAAACAAAGCAGCACACTTTGCCCTTAACTGCACACACATAACTAACATCAACAACATGCATGATAGTCTTTCATGGTTGAGGGTTGAGGAAAAATGTACTACTTCTCTTCTAGTCTTTTTAAGAAACATTTGTGTGTTGAAAATGCCTAACCAATCTATTTGCATACTTTTCAAACAGACTTACATACCCCGCCAGATACGCCACTATGGGTTTCCAAACTAAAAACAGATGTAATGCGTCGCTCAGTTATGTATAGAGCCATGGCATCATGGAACGCTCTGCCACCAGTAGTAACTCAGGCAAAAATCAAGTTTAGCAAAAAAACATTTTATTTTTATTTTGAATTTAATGTAATATCTTATGTTGTTCTTGTCTATTACTGTTCTGTACTTTGTCATGTATTAGTATGTTTTATGTGGAGCCCAGGAAGAGTAGCTGCTGCATGTGCAATAGCTAATGGGGATCCTAATAAACTCAACTAAACCTTCGCTGGGATTGTAATGTATTGTAATGTATCAGTGGAATTTTCACATACATGTTTGGGATTTGTGTGTTCGTGTGTGTTTATGTGTGACCTTGCACTCCACTCGGGGGTGTCTCTAATGTTGAATAGGTTTACACTGCCACAGTTGACCAATTTCCTAAACATGTGAAATGGATCTTCACATCACATCAGACAAGTTATAGCGGAACAAAGCCCATCTGCCAGGTTCTCTACATGAAAACTGTCATCATTGTTAATATAGATTTTGAAGAGGTCCTAACCACCTTTTTCACCCTTCAGTGCCTTATTTTCTATGCAAGTGTTAATCAGAAATGTGTTCTTTGTTCCTAGGATATGTGAAAACCTCCTACATGGTCCGCACTCTGAAAGCCTAAAGCTACATTGACACCACGGTTCACCAGCCCCCACGCTGACCGTGGCACAAACCCTTCCTCCCCCACCACTACAGTAACCACCAGTCCAAGAGCCAGGGACAGGGTCACATGGACCATTGGTGCTCGCCAAGGTGCTGGGGGCCACAAGAACCAGGGAATATTCCCAATAATTTCAGTCCCGGCATTTTTTTACTTCAGGATAATTAGGCTTGATCACTTGCCTACATAAATGCAAGTTAAACAAACAACAGCTCCTCAGTAAATTATATTTTGCTGTTGTGCATTTGACTGAAAATCAGGGCAAAACTCATTTAAAAGTCTACTGAAGCTTGTAGGTGGATGTTAGGCTAGGTATCCTGGGGCACAGTTACTGGTGTTACTACTGAATTATTACTGTGTATCCTGCTGTGCTAGGGTGGTGTTCACATAATCATACGTCTAAGCTGTATACAGTATACATCTAAGATATGGTATTCCACAAGGCAGCTGCTTAGGTAGGCCCACTCCTCTACTAAATGTGTCTAATGATGTACCATCTGTAATTGAAAAAGCAAGTGTGGTTATGTATTCTGATGACTCTACAATGTATAGTGCTGCATCAGCATATATTGAGTACATTTATGTACATTTTCAAGACTAAAAGTGTTGTGTTTGGCCCTAGAAATATGCTTGCTGGTGACCCGCAATTTAACTTTAATGAATGAGGTGCCTGCAGAAGAAGTGATAAAGACCGACCTACTTGGCTTCATGTTGGATGCATCGCTGTCCTGGTCTGATCATATCGACAGGGAAAAGGTATAGTTGTGACAAGAAAATGCTCAGAGTATGTAACATCCTACACTCTTTGTCAGGTGATTCGATCTTTGGTCCTGTCAAACCTAGAGCACTGTCCATTCATATAGTTGTCTGCAAAAAACAAAACAAAAAAACAACTAGCTCAAAAAAGAGCTGCCACACTAAATGTTCATTGCTCTGCCAATACAAATATCAACCGAATGCACCATAACCCCTCATGGCTTTCTGTTTAAGGTGAATTACTCTCAAGTCCTTCGACTTTTTTCTGAAATGAAACCCCATTATTTCTCAAACCAGACAGGCAAGTTTGGGGCATCTGAGACCACCCAGATGTAGGACAAATCTTCTCAAATCAACAGTTATATACAGACCCATCACTCAATGGAACTCCTTACCAACTCGTACTTACCAAACAAAAAGTAAATTCACATTAAAGAAAACAAAAGTACAGCTAATGACATTGACCATATGGACAGATACTGATATCTCTGCAAACAATAATGAGTCGTTAGGACGTCCCTTGGACATCACGAAATGGTCGCCTAAAGTCATCAGGACATTGTGTCATGGTCCCCTGGAGGTTTTGTCTAGTTCCCGGGTTGGTCCCAGGGACATCCCCATGGACATTTCTAGGATGTTCTTGGGACATTGTGTCATGGAGGTATTGTCCACAATCTATATAAATAATATTGGTAATGCAGTAAAAAAATATATACACTGCTCAAAAAAATAAAGGGAACATTAAAATAACACATCCTAGATCTGAATGAATGAAATAATCTTATTAAATACTTTTTTCTTTACATAGTTGAATGTGCTGACAACAAAATCACACAAAAATTATCAATGGAAATCAAATGTATCAACCCATGGAGGTCTGGATTTGGAGTCACCCTCAAAATTAAAGTGGAAAACCACACTACAGGCTGATCCAACTTTGATGTAATGTCCTTAAAACAAGTCAAAATGAGGCTCAGTAGTGTGTGTGGCCTCCACGTGCCTGTATGACCTCCCTATAATGCCTGGGCATGCTCCTGATGAGGTGGCGGATGGTCTCCTGAGGGATCTCCTCCCAGACCTGGACTAAAGCATCCGCCAACTCCTGGACAGTCTGTGGTGCAATGTGGCGTTGGTGGATGGAGCGAGACATGATGTCCCAGATGTGCTCAATTGGATTCAGGTCTGGGGAACGGGCGGGCCAGTCCATAGCATCAATGCCTTCCTCTTGAAGGAACTGCTGACACACTCCAGCCACATGAGGTCTAGCATTGTCTTGCATTAGGAGGAACCCAGGGCCAACCGCACCAGCATATGGTCTCACAAGGGGTCTGAGGATCTCATTTCGGTACCTAATGGCAGTCAGGCTACCTCTGGCGAGCACATGGAGGACTGTGCGGTCCCCCAAAGAAATGCCACCCCACACCATGACTGACCCACTGCCAAACCGGTCATGCTGGAGGATGTTGCAGGCAGCAGAACATTCTCCACGGCGTCTACAGACTCTGTCACGTCTGTCACGTGCTCAGTGTGAACCTGAAGAGCACAGGGCGCCAGTGGCGAATTTGCCAATCTTGGTGTTCTCTGGCAAATGCCAAACGTCCTGCACGGTGTTGGGCTGTAAGCACAACCCCCACCTGTGGATGTCGAGCCCTCATACCACCCTCATGGAGTCTGTTTCTGACCGTTTGAGCAGACACATGCACATTTGTGGCCTGCTGGAGGTCATTTTGCAGGGCTCTGGCAGTGCTCCTCCTGCTCCTCCTTGCACAAAGGCGGAGGTAGCAGTCCTGCTGCTGGTTTGTTGCCCTCCTACGGCCTCCTCCACGTCTCCTGATGTACTGGCCTGTCTCCTGGTAGCGCCTCCATGCTCTGGACACTACGCTGACAGATACAGCAAACCTTCTTGCCACAGCTCGCATTGATGTGCCATCCTGGATGAGCTGCACTACCTGAGCCACTTGTGTGGGTTGTAGACTCCGTCTCATGCTACCACTAGAGTGAAAGCACCGCCAGCATTCAAAAGTGACCAAGACATTAGCCAGGAAGCATAGGAACTGAGAAGTGGTCTGTGGTCACCACCTGCAGAACCACTCCTTTATTGGGGGTGTCTTGCTAATTGCCTATAATTTCCACCTGTTTTCTATTCCATTTGCACAACAGCATGTGCAATTTATTGTCAATCAGTGTTGCTTCCTAAGTGGACAGTTTGATTTCACAGAAGTGTGATTGACTTTAGTGTTCCCTTAATTTTTTTGAGCAGTGTATATTCATTTGTATGCAGATGATAGAGTTTGTATTTCATTGCTCCATCAGTTGGCCAAGCCTTTCACATTTTAAGTCTGTTTTTCAAGCACTGCAGAGGTCACTATTGGATTTAAAGCTAGTGCTAAATGCAAACAAAACATAATGCATACTTTTTTCTAAGTCCCACAACCCAGATGAACAGTACACAAATTGACCGAGTTCCTTCCTACAAATATCTTGGTATCTGGTTTGATGACAAACTGTAATTTAAAGAACATGTCACTGACCTGGTGAAGAAGTAGAATTTCAAGGTTGGTTTCTTTTACAGACTTTTATTAATAGGAAGGAAATTGTCCAGGCCACTTTGATGTCTATTTTAGATTATGGAGATATTATCTACAGTGAGGGGAAAAGTATTTGATCCCCTGCTGATTTTGTACGTTTGCCCAATTATAAAGAAATGATCAGTCTATAATTTTAATGGTAGGTTTATTTGAACAGTGAGAGACAGAATAACAACAAAAATATCCAGAAAAACGCATGTCAAAAATGTTATAAATTGATTTGCATTTTAATGAGGGAAATAAGTAATTGACCCCCTCTGAATCAGAAAGATTTCTGGCTCCCAGGTGTCTTTTATACAGGTAATGAGCTGAGATTAGGAGCACACTCTTAAAGGGAGTGCTCCTAATCTCAGCTTGTTACCTGTATAAAAGACACCTGTCCACAGAAGCAATCAATCAGATTCCAAACTCTCCACCATGGCCAAGACCAAAGAGCTCTCCAAGGATGTCAGGGACAAGATTGTAGACCTACACAAGGCTGGAATGGGCTACAAGACCATCGCCAAGCAGCTTGGTGAGAAGGTGACAACAGTTGGTGCGATTATTCGCAAATGGAAGAAACACAAAATAACTGTCAATCTCCCTCGGCCTGGGGCTCCATGCAAGATCTCACCTCATGGAGTTGCAATGATCATGAGAACGGTGAGGAATCAGCCCAGAACTACATGGGAGGATCTTGTCAATAATCTCAAGGCAGCTGGGACCATAGTCACCAAGAAAACAATTGGTAACACACTACGCGGTGAAGGACTGAAATCCTGCAGCGCCCGCAAGGTCCCCCTGCTCAAGAAAGCACATATACATGCCCGTCTGAAGTTTGCCAATGAACATCTGAATGATTCAGAGAACTGGGTGAAAGTGTTGTGGTCAGATGAGACCAAAATGGAGCTCTTTGGCATCAACTCATCTCACTGTGTTTGGAGGAGGAGGAATGCACCTATGACCCCAAGAACACCATCCCCACCGTCAAACATGGAGGTGGAAACATTATGCTAAGGGGGTGTTTTTCTGCTAAGGGGACAGGACAACTTCACCGCATCAAAGGGACGATGGACGGGACTATGTACTATCAAATCTTGGGTGAGAACCTCCTTCCCTCTGCCAGGGCATTGAAAATGGGTTGTTGATGGGTATTCCAGCATGACAATGACCCAAAACACACGGCCAAGGCAACAAAGGAGTGGCTCAAGAAGAAGCACATTAAGGTCCTGGAGTGGCCTAGCCAGTCTCCCGACCTTAATCCCATAGAAAATCTGTGGAGGGAGCTAAAGGTTCGAGTTGCCAAACGTCAGCCTTGAAACCTAAATGACATGGAGAAGATCTGCAAAAAGGAGTGGAACAAAATCCCTCCTGAGAAGTGTGCAAACCTGGTGGCCAACTACAAGAAACGTCTGACCTCTGTGATTGCCAACAAGGGTTTTGCCACCAAGTACTAAGTCATGTTTTGCAGAGGGGTCAAATACTTATTTCCCCCATTAAAATACAAATCAATTTCTAAAATTTTTGACATGCGTTTTTCAGGATTTTTTTGTTGTTATTCTGTCTCTAACTGTTCAAATAAACCTACCATTAAAATTACAGACTGATCATTTCTTTGTCAGTGGACAAACGTACAAAATCAGCAGGGGATCAAATACTTTTTTCCCTCACTGTATATGCATACAGCAACATCTACACTTAATCCACTAGATGCTGTTTTCCATTGGGCCCTTAGGTTCATTACTGGTGATGGTTATAGAACTCACATTTTACATTTTAGTCATTTAGCAGACACTCTTATCCAGAGCGACTTACAGTTAGTGAGTGCATACATTTTTATACTGCCCCCCCGTGGGAAACACACCCACAACCCTGGAGTTGCAAGCGCCATGCTCTACCAACTGAGCTACACAGAGTTGGGTGAAGCTGCTTCTTTTTTTGTTTGCGCCCTTTATGTGGAACAACTTACAGAGCTCTCTGAAATTAGATGTTCAGGTCCCCCTTGGTCAGTTCAGAGTAATGATCGGAGACCTCTGTGTTGATAAATGTGTCTGTTTATCTCAGTATGTTTTATAATTTTCTACATAATTTTGTAAGCATTGTACATGATTGCATTGTGTATGTTTATTCATACAGTAATTATTATTTAACATGTTCCATAGGGCAGCAGCCTCTAAGGTGCAGGGATGAGTAACCGGGTGGTAGCCGGCTAGTAAAGTTCAGCCCTGCGGTTGAGGACGGTGCAGTTGCCGTACCAAGCGGTGATGCAGCCCGACAGGATGCTCTCAATGGTGCATCTGTAAAAGTTTGTGAGGGTCTTAGGGGCCAAGACAAATTTCTTCAGCCTTCTTCACCACACTGTTTGTGTGGGTTGACCATTTCAGATTGTCAGTGATGTGTACACCAAGGAACTTGAAGCTTTTCACCTTCCCCACTGCGGCCCTGTCGATGTGGATGGGGGCATGCTCCCTCTGCTGTCTTTTTAAGTCCACGATCAGCTCCTTAGTTTTGTTGACGTTAAGAGAGAGGTTATTTTCCTGGCACCACTCCGCCAGGGCCCTCACCTCGTCCCTGTAGGCTGTCTCGTCGTCATTGTTGGTCATCAGGCCTACCTGATTACTTATGACGTCTGCAAACTTGATGATTGAGTTGGAGGCGTGCGTGGCCACACAGTCATCTGTAAACAGGGAGTACAGGAGGGGGCTGAGCACGCACCCTTGTGGGGCCGCTGTGTTCAGTTTAGTGGAGGTGTTGTTGCCTACCTTCACCACCTGGGGGCGGCCTGTCAGGAGGCCGTTTACAGTTTTTCTCAATTGCTAAAACACAATTTCTGAAACCTTGCTCCATTTCCTGAAAACATTAAACACAAAACCTAATCTTCAAGCACTATTCACAAAACCTCTGACTCCTCTCGCAAAATGAAACTTTCGCCTCAAAACAGTTTTACCTGTGTTCAAAATCAAACACTGCTCTCAAATCATAAACTAAGTGATCAAAATGATAAACACTCTCAAGCAGTCAGTAAACAATACACAGAAAAATTGAAAACACATTGTTCAAAACATACAGTTCTCAGGGAGAAGTAAATTTTATATGTGGTCCTCTGTAGCTCAGCTGGTAGAGCACGGCGCTTGTAACGCCAAGGTAGTGGGTTCGATCCCCGGGACCACCCATACACAAAAAAATGTATGCACGCATGACTGTAAGTCGCTTTGGATAAAAGCGTCTGCTAAATGGCATATTATTATTATTATTATTATTATATCTCAAAACAAATTTCATATTTTTCCGTCATTGTCTTTTGATGTAGCATCATAGTAGCTCAAAATTGATCAGAAATTACTACTCTGGTTTGCTCTTTGCAATTTAGTTTTTTGTTCTTCCTCCTCCTTATACCCCTGTATTACCTGTATTACAGTTTTTTCTGATTGGTTAAGCACATTTTTTGTAACTATTGGCTATTTTTGCAAAACACTGATAATACACACAAATAAGAAAACCTTTCACCCAATTATCAAAACATTGTAGTTCTCTTGCAAAAGCGAACACAGCTAGATTAACTCTTCACACCTTCTTAAAAATTGTGTTTTCGTATCAAATAGTAAACACAAGCCATCATCTACTAAGCACACAATGTGCCAACTACACACTGATGGTATGAATACAAAACACATCTGGCTTTTGCTTTCTCTGTGTACAGATGTCAATTTGAGGTCATACTTTTGTCATAGTGTCATGTAAACATACAAGGATCCAAACTTCAAGTATTGGTGTTTATTCACACTCATCAAAACCAAGACAAAGTCAGAGCACAAAATAGTAATTTCACAAAAAAAAGAAAAACAATCAGCCTACATCATGTCGTCTTTCTGGGTCCGGCCACAAAATTTCGTCCACATCGCATGCGATATCCTCCAGTCCAAGGCACCGGGGAAAATATCTCCTTGAATGCCGTATCCAGGCCTGACATGATGGCTGGTCAATATCTCCACATGCCTCCTCCATTGCCTGTAAAAGGGCTACCTGTTGATGAGGATGACGGTCGTACACTTTCCAGCGCCAGGCAGAGAAGAACTCCTCGATGGGATTTAAGAATGGAGAGTATGGAGGGAGGTTGAGTGCCATGAAGAATGGGTGGTCTGTAAACCAGTTGCGGACCAAAGCAGCCCTATGGAAACTAACATTGTCCCATATGATGACATATCGGGTATGCTCTGGTCTCTGAACAGTGAGCATGTCATGTAAGGTGTCCAGGAATGCAATAATGTGTGCAGTGTTGTATGGGCCTAAGGTTGCATGATGGTGAACAACACCATTTTGGCATATAGCTGCACACATGGTTATGTTACCACCACGTTGTCCTGGGACATTGATGATGGCACGGTGTCCAATAATGTTCCTGCCACGTCTCCTGGTTTTACTGAGGTTAAAACCGGCCTCATCTACAAAAAGTAGCTCATGTCCCATGGCATCTGCTTCTAGTTCCATCACTCTCTGGACAAGACAAAACAAATGCAACACATCAGGCCCATGCACAGCACTACAGTATGCACTTCCAAATTCAGAACCAATGACACTATAGCTTACCTGCACATAGTCATATCGCAGTTGCTTTACACGTTCTGTGTTTCTCTCGAAAGGAACTCTGTAAATTTGCTTCATTCTTATTCTGTGGCGCACAAGTACACGACTTAGTGCAGAAATACTTACACTGTGTATATTTTGAAAGATGGTGTCATTATCAATTATGCGCTGCTGTATTTCGCGCAGTCTTATTGCATTATTGGCAATCACCATGTTCACTATATGGGTCTCTTGCTCTGGAGTGAACATTCTTTCTCTGCCCCCAACATCTGGACGGCTAGCAATTCTGTAAAGTAACAATTTCAGTATTTTTGCATGTATGGTACTGTTGTGTTTCTCATTAGAGTATGGCAGTGCTACAAAGTAGTTACCGAATCTCATTTCGAAATGTCCTAATGATGCTTGCCACAGTGTAGCGGCTCAAATTAGGCTGAACCCGTTGGCCAGCTTCCCTCAGGGTCATCCCATGGTTGATGACATGGTCCACTATTGTAGCTCTGATGTCATCAATTAATTAATTTAATAGTTTTAGAAATTGTGCTACAAGTATCACGATTAGCGCTTAAGCATTCAGAAAAAACTGTAATGGCACCTGTTTGAACTTGGTATCAGTATAAAAGACACCTGTCCACAACCTCAAACAGTCACACTCCAAACTCCACTATGGCCAAGACCAAAGAGCTGTCAAAGGAACGAGAAACAAAATTGTAGACCTGCACCAGGCTGGGAAGACTGAATCTGCAATAGGTAAGCAGCTTGGTTTGAAGAAATCAACTGTGGGAGCAATTATTAGGAAATGGAAGACATACAAGACCACTGATAATCTCCCTCGATCTGGGGCTCCACGCAAGATCTCACCCCGTGGGGTCAAACTGATCACAAGAACGGTGAACAAGAAATCCCAGAACCACACGGGGGGACCTAGTGAATGACCTGCAGAGAGCTGGGACCAAAGTAACAAAGCCTACCTTCAGTAACACACTACGCCGCCGGGGACTCAAATCCTGCAGTGCCAGACGTGTCCCCCTGCTTAAGCCAGTACATGTCCAGGCCCGTCTGAAGTTTGCTAGAGTGCATTTGGATGATCCATAAGAGGATTGGGAGAATGTCAAATTGTCAGATGAAACCAAAATATAACTTTTTGGTAAAAACTCAACTTGTCGTGTTTGGAGGACAAAGAATGCTGAGTTGCATCCAAAGAACACCATACCTACTGTGAAGCATGGGGGTGGAAACATCATGCTTTGGGGCTGTTTTTCTGCAAAGGGACCAGGACGACTGATCCGTGTAAAGGAAAGAATGAATGGGGCCATGTATCGTGAGATTTTGAGTGAAAACCTCCTTCCATCAGCAAGGGCATTGAAGATGAAACGTGGCTGGGTCTTTCAGCATGACAATGATCCCAAACACACCGCCCGGGCAACAAAGGAGTGGCTTCGTAAGAAGCATTTCAAGGTCCTGGAGTGGCCTAGCCAGTCTCCAGATCTCAACCCCATAGAAAATCTTTGGAGGGAGTTGAAAGTCCGTGTTGCCCAGCGACAGCCCCAAAACATCACTGCTCTACAGGAGATCTGCATGGAGGAATGGGCCAAAATACCAGCAACAGTGTGTGAAAACCTTGTGAAGACTTACAGAAAACGTTTGACCTGTGTCATTGCCAACAAAGGGTATATAACAAAGTATTGAGTAACTTTTGTTATTGACCAAATACTTATTTTCCACCATAATTTGCAAATAAATTCAATAAAAATCCTACAATGTGATTTTCTGGATTTTTTTTCTTCTCATTTTCTCTGTCATAGTTGACCTATGATGAAAATTACAGGCCTCTCTCATATTTTTAAGTGGGAGAACTTGCACAGTTGGGTGCTGACTAAATACTTTTTCCCCCCACTGTGTGTATATATATATATATATATATATATATATATATATATATATATACACACACACACACAGTATCTCACAAAAGTGAGTACACCCCTCACATTTTTGTAAATATTTGAGTATATCTTTTCATACGACATCACTGAAGAAATGACACTTTGCTACAATGTAAAGTATTGAGTGTACAGCTTGTATAACAGTGTAAATTTGCTGTCCCCTCAAAATAACACAACACACAGCCATTAATGTCTAAATCGCTGGCAACAAAAGTGAGTACACCACTACTTTGTTTCCTTTTCTCTCTCGCTCTCCTCCCACACTACTCACTCTGCCCCTACACAGATGGTAATGTGCCGCCGCAACCTTCGCTCTCTCTCTCCCACTACTCTCTCCTCTTCCATCCTATCATCTCTTCCCTCTGCTCAATCCTTCTCCCTCCAATCTCCTGATTCTGCCTCCTCAACCCTCCTCTCCTCCCTTTCTGCATCCTTTGACTCTCTGTGTCCCCTATCCTCCCGGCCGGCTCGGTCCTCCCCTCCAGCTCCGTGGCTTGATGACTCATTGCGAGCTCACAGAACAGAGCTCCGGGCAGCGGAGCGGAAATGGAAGAAAACTAAACTCCCTGCCGACCTGGCATCTTTTCACTCCCTCCTCTCTACATTTTCTTCATCTGTTTCTGCTGCTAAGGCCACCTTCTACCACTCTAAATTCCAAGCATCTGCCTCTAACCCTAGGAAGCTCTTTGCCACATTTTCCTCCCTCCTGAATCCTCCCCCCCCCCCCCCCCCCCTCCTCTCTCTCTGTGGATGACTTCGTCAACCACTTTGAAAAGAAGGTTGACGACATCCGATCCTCGTTTGTTAAGTCTAATGACACTGCTGGTCCTGCTCACACTGCCCTACCCTATGCTTTGACTTCTTTCTCCCCTCTCTCTCCAGATAAAATCCTGCGACTTGTGACTGCAGGCCGCCCAACAACCTGCCCGCTTGACCCCATCCCCTCCTCCCTTCTCCAGACCATCTCCGGTGACCTTCTCCCCTACCTCACCTCGCTGATCAACTCATCCTTGACCGCTGGCCATGTCCCTTCCGTCTTCAAGAGAGCGAGAGTTGCTCCCCTTCTCAAAAAACCAACACTCGACCCCACTGATGTCAACAACTACAGACCAGTATCCCTTCTTTCTTTTCTTTCCAAAACTATTGAGCGTGCCGTCTTTAGCCAACTCTCTTGCTATCTCTCTCAGAATGACCTTCTTGATCCAAACCAATCAGGTTTCAGGACTGGTCATTCAACTGAGACTGCTCTTCTCTGTGTCACGGAGACTCTCCGCACTGCTAAAGCTAACTCTCTCTCCTCTGCTCTTGTCCTTCTAGACCTGTCTGCTGCCTTTGATACTGTGAACCATCAGATCCTCCTCTCCACCCTCTCCGAGCTGGGCATCTCCGGCGCGGCTCACTCCTGGATTGCGTCCTACCTGACCGGTCGCTCCTACCAAGTGGCGTGGCGAGAAGCTGTCTCCGCACCACGTGCTCTCACCACTGGTGTCCCCCAGGGCTCAGTTCTAGGCCCTCTCCTTTTCTCCCTATACACCAAGTCACTTGGCTCTGTCATATCCTCACATGGCCTTTCCTATCATTGCTACGCTGACGATACACAACTAATCTTCTCCTTTCCCCCTTCTGATAACCAGGTGGCGAATCGCATCTCTGCATGTCTGGCAGACATATCAGTATGGATGACGGATCACCAACTCAAGCTGAACCCTGGCAAGACGGAGCTGCTCTTCCTCCCGGGGAAGGACTGCCCGTTCCATGATCTCGCCATCACGGTTGACAACTCCGCTGTGTCCTCCTCCCAGAGTGCGAAGAGCCTAGGCGTGACCCTGGACAACACCCTGTCGTTCTCCGCCAACATCAAGGCGGTGACCCGCTCCTGCAGGTTCATGCTCTACAACATTCGGAGAGTACGACCCTGCCTTACACAGGAAGCGGCACAGGTCCTAATCCAGGCACTTGTCATCTCCCGTCTGGACTACTGCAACTCGCTGTTGGCTGGCCTCCCTGCCTGTGCCATTAAACCCCTACAACTCATCCAGAATGCCGCAGCCCGTCTGGTGTTCAACCTTCCCAAGTTCTCTCACGTCACCCCCCTCCTCCGCACACTCCACTGGCTTCCAGTTGAAGCTTGCATCCGCTACAAGACCATGGTGCTTGCCTATGGAGCAGTGAGGGGAACGGCACCTCTGTACCTTCAGGCTCTGATCAGTCCCTACACCCAAACGAGGGCATTGCGTTCATCCACCTCTGGCCTGCTGGCTCCCCTTCCTCTGCGGAAGCATAGCTCCCGCTCAGCCCAGTCAAAACTGTTCGCTGCTCTGGCACCCCAATGGTGGAACAAGCTCCCTCACGACGCCAGGACAGCGGAGTCACTCACCACCTTCCGGAGACATTTGAAACCCCACCTCTTTAAGGAATACCTGGGATAGGATAAAGTATTCCTTCTAACCCCCCCCCCCCCCCCCCGCCCCAAATTGTAAAGTGGTTATCCCACTGGCTATAGGGTGAACGCACCAATTTGTGAGTCGCTCTGGCTAAGAGCGTCTGCTAAATGACGTTAATGTGCCCTTGAGCAAGGCACTTAACCCTAATTGCTCCTGTAAGTCGCTCTGGATAAGAGCGTCTGCTAAATGACTAAAATGTAAATGTAAGTGAAAATGTCCAAATTGGGCCCAAAGTGTCAATATTTTGTGTGGCCACCATCATTTTCCAGCACTGCCTTAACCCTCTTGGGCATGGAGTTCACCAGAGCTTCACAGGTTGCCACTGGAGTCCTCTTCCACTCCGCCATGACGACATCACGGAGCTGGTGGATGTTAGAGACCTTGCACTCCTTCACCTTCCGTTTGAGGATGCCCCACAGATACTCAATAGGGTTTAGGTCTGGAGACATGCTTGGCCAGTCCATCACCTTTACCCTCAGCTTATTTAGCAAGGCAGTGGTCGTCTTTGAGGTGTGTTTGGGGTCGTTATCATGTTGGAATACTGCCCTGCGGCTCAGTCTCCGAAGGGAGGGGATCATGCTCTGCTTCAGTATGTCACAGTACATGTTAGCAGTAATGGTTCCCTCAATGAACTGTAGCTCCCCAGTGCCGACAGCACTCATGCAGCCCCAGACCATGACACTCCCACCACCATGTTTGACTGTAGGCAAGACACTTGTCTTTGTACTCCTCACCTGGTTGCCGCCACACGCTTGACACTATCTGAACCAAATAAGTTTATCTTGGTCTCATCAGACCACAGGACATGGTTCCAGTAATCCATGTCCTTAGTCTGCTTGTCTTCAGCAAACTGTTTGCGGTCTTTCTTGTGCATCATCTTTAGAAGAGGCTTCCTTCTGGGACGACAGCCATGCAGACCAATTTGGTGCAGTGTATGGTCTGAGCACTGACAGGCTGACCCCCGACCCCTTCAACCGCTGCAGCAATGCTGGCAGCACTCATACGTCTATTTCCCAAAGACAACCTCTGGATATGACGCTGAGCACGTTCACTCAACTTCTTTGGTCGACCATGGTGAGGCCTGTTCTGAGTGGAACCTGTCCTGTTAAACCGCTGTATGGTCTTGGCCACCGTGCTGCAGCTCAGTTTCAGGGTCTTGGCAATCTTCTTATAGCCCAGGCCATCTTTATGTAGAGCAACAATTCTTTTTTTCAGATCCTCAGAGTTCTTTGCCATGAGGTGCCATGTTGAACTTCCAGTGACCAGTATGAGGGAGTGTGAGAGCGATGACACCAAATTTTAACACACCTGCTCCCCATTCACACCTGAGACCTTGTAACACTAACGAGTGAACATTTTCACTTAGGGGTGTACTCACTTTTGTTGCCAGCGGTTTAGACATTAATGGCTGTGTGTTGAGTTATTTTGAGGGGACAGCAAATGTACACTGTTATTCAAGCTGTACATTCACTACTCTACAATGTAGCAAAGTGTCATTTCTTCAGTGTTGTCACATGAAAAGATATACTCCAAACTGCTACAGACCTATATCCATCCTGCCCTGCCTTTCGAAAGTATTCGAAAGCCAAGTTAACAAACAGATCATCGACCATTTCGAATACCACCGTACCTTCTCCGCTATGCAATCCGGTTTCCGAGCTGGTCACGGGTGCACTTCAGCCACGCTCAAGGTCCTAAACGATATTATAACCGCGATTGATAATAGACAGTACTGTGCAGCCGTCTTCATCGACCTGGCCAAGGCTTTCGACTCTGTCAACCACCGCATTCTTATTGGCAGACTAAATAGCCTTGGTTTCTCAAATGACTGCCTCGCCTGGTTCACCAACTACTTCTCAGATAGAGTTCAGTGTGTCAAATTGGAGGGCTTGTTGTCTGGACCTATGGCAGTCTCTATGGGGGTGCCACAGGCTTCAATTCTTGGGCCGACACTTTTCTCCGTGTATATCAATGATGTCGCTCTTGCTGCTGGTGACTCTCAGATCCACCTCTACGCAGACGACACCATTTTGTATACATCTGGCCCTTCATTGGACACTGTGTTAACAAACCTCCAAACGAGCTTCAATGCCATACAACAATCCTTCAGTAGCCTTCAACTGCTCTTAAACACTAGTAAAACTAAATGCATGCTTTTCAATCGAACGCTGCTAGCACCCGCCCACCCGACTAGAATCACCACTCTCGACGGGTCTGACCTAGAGTATGTGGACAACTACAAATATCTAGGTGTCTGGTTAGACTGTAAACTCAACTTCCAGACTCACATAAAGAATCTCCAATCCAAAGTTAAATCTAGAATCGGCTTCCTATTTCGCAACAAAGCCTCCTTCACTCATGCTGCCAAACATGCCCTCGTAAAACGGACTATCCTACCGATCCTTGACTTCGGCGATGTCATTTACAAAATAGCCTCCAACACTCTACTCAGCAAATTGGATGTAGTCTATCACAGTGCCATCCGTTTTGTCTCCAAAGCCCCATACACTACCCACCACTGTGACCTGTACGCTCTTGTTGGCTGGTCCTCACTACATGTTCGTCGTCAAACCCACTGGCTCCAGGCCATCTATAAATCACTGCTAGGCAAATCCCCGCCTTATCTTAGCTCATTGGTCACCATAGCAGCACCCACCCGTAGTCTGCGCTCCAGCAGGTATATCTCACTGGTCATTCCCAAAGCCAACACCTCCTTTGGCCGCCATTCCTTCCAGTTCTCTGCTGCCAATGACTGGAACGAATTGCAAAAATCTCTGAAGCTGGAGACTCTTATCTCCCTCAATAACTTTAAGCATCAGTTGTCAGAGCACCTTACCGATCACTGCACCTGTACACAGCCCATCTGAAATTAGCCCACCCAACTACCTCATCCCTATATTGTTATTTATTTTGCTCTTTTGCACCCCAGTATCTCTATTTGCACATAATCTCTTGCACATCTAGCATTCCAGTGTTAATACTATTGTAATTATTCTGCACTATAGCCTATTTATTGCCTTACCTCCATAACTTGCTACATTTGCACACACTGTAAATATATTTTCTGTTGTATTTCTGACTTTATGTTTTTTTTACCCCATATGTAACTCTGTGTTGTTTTTATTGCACTGCTTTGCTTTATCTTGGCCAGGTCGCAGTTGTAAATGAGAACCTGTTCTCAACTGGCTTACCTGGTTAAATAAAGGTGAAATAAAAAATAAAAAAAATAAAATAAAAAAAAAACTCAAAAATGTGAGGGGTGTACTCACTTTTGTGAGATACTGTATATATGTGTATATGTTTGGGAGGGAACAGCTATGTGTTTGATATTTTCTAAGAAGTGATATGTGTCCCTAAAATAACTGGGGTGCTTAGTGGAGAGGGGGTTGATATAATTAAGATGTTGTAGGACTCACTGTTGCAGTCAGAAACCATTTCTCTTCCGGGGGGAACCTCAACGGGAACTATCCAGGTGTCTGGTTCTTTGTGTATACACCCACTCAATTGGTTGGCACTTAAAATAGCCTTTGGGGGTTGAGTAGTCAAGTTGAAGCCGCAGTAGCGAATTTACTTGGCTTTGACGGCATTCTCGGTCTTCTTGGGGAGTAGCACCGCCCGGATGTTGGGTCCTCGTCGTTACGGAAGGCCAGCTGCAGGTGACAGGGGATGATGTGAGTTTTGGTGTTAGCTTCACACGCTAACGGCGAAGCTAATGGCGGAGCTAACAGCTAATACCGGAGCAAACAGCGAATCAAACGGGCCTGGAGGCCATTTGTGGTCGAGGCGAGAAGGGATACAGGCTAAAAGAAATGTTTCACGCTTGTTACACTCAAACAGTGTCTCCTCTCATATGCTGAACTGGTCGCATTGTGGATTTGGCCTAAAACATGATTTTGGACAATGTTCATGGAACTCAGCTTAAAACGTACTTGCAGACTTGAAAACCCTTGCCTATTGTAGAGCGCGCCTCCTACTTCCACTGCTGAACGAAAACCCATGATTTTGGACCCTGTTTTCATGCGAAAAGGCTAAAAGAATTGTTTCACGTTTGTTACACTCAAACAGTGTCTCCTGTCATATGCTGATCTGGTCGCAATGTGGATTTGGCCTAAAACATGATTTTGGACAATGTTCATGGAACTCAGCTTAAAACGTACTTGCAGACTTGAAAACCCTTGCCTATTGTAGAGCGCGCCTCCTACTTCCACTGCTGAACGAAAACCCATGATTTTGGACCCTGTTTTCATGCGAAAAGGCTAAAAGAAATGTTTCACGCTTGTTACACTCAAACAGTGTCTCCTCTCATATGCTGAACTGGTCGCATTGTGGATTTTGGTTAAAACATGATTTTGGACAATGTTCATGGAACTCAGCTTAAAACGTACTTGCAGACTTGAAAACCCTTGCCTATTGTAGAGTGCGCCTCCTACTTCCACTACTGAACGAAAACCCATGATTTTGGACCCTGTTTTCATGCGAAAAGGCTAAAAGAATTGTTTCACGTTTGTTACACTCAAACAGTGTCTCCTGTCATATGCTGATCTGGTCGCAATGTGGATTTGGCCTAAAACATGATTTTGGACAATGTTCATGGAACTCAGCTTAAAACGTACTTGCAGACTTGAAAACCCTTGCCTATTGTAGAGCGCACCTCCTACTTCCACTGCTGAACGAAAACCCATGATTTTGGACCCTGTTTTCATGCAAAAAGGCTAAAAGAAATGTTTCACGTTTGTTACACTCAAACAGTGACTCCTCTCATATGCTGAACTGGTTGCATTGTGGATTTGGCCTAAAACATGATTTTGGACAATATTCATGGAACTCAGCTTAAAACGTACTTGCAGACTTGAAAACCCTTGCCTATTGTAGAGCGCGCCTCCTACTTCCAGTGCTGAACGAAAACCCATGATTTTGGACCCTGTTTTCATGCGAAAAGGCTAAAAGAAATGTTTCACGTTTGTTACACTCAACAGTGTCTCCTCTCATATGCTGAACTGGTCGCATTGTGGATTTTGGTTAAAACATGATTTTGGACAATGTTCATGGAACTCAGCTTAAAACGTACTTGCAGACTTGAAAACCCTTGCCTATTGTAGAGCGCGCCTCTTACTTCCACTGCTGAACGAAAACCCATGATGTTGGACCCTCTTTTCATAATAAAAGGCTAAAAGAAATGTTTAACGTTTGTTACACTCAAACAGTGTCTCCTGTCATATGCTGAACTGGTCGCAATGTGGATTTGGCCTAAAACATGATTTTGGACAATATTCATGGAACTCAGCTTAAAACGTACTTGCAGACTTGAAAACCCTTGCCTATTGTAGAGCGCGCCTCCTACTTCCACTACTGAACGAAAACCCATGATTTTGGACCCTGTTTTCATGCGAAAAGGCTAAAAGAATTGTTTCACGTTTGTTACACTCAAACAGTGTCTCCTGTCATATGCTGATCTGGTCGCAATGTGGATTTGGCCTAAAACATGATTTTGGACAATGTTCATGGAACTCAGCTTAAAACGTACTTGCAGACTTGAAAACCCTTGCCTATTGTAGAGCGCGCCTCCTACTTCCACTGCTGAACGAAAACCCATGATTTTGGACCCTGTTTTCATGCGAAAAGGCTAAAAGAAATGTTTCACGCTTGTTACACTCAAACAGTGTCTCCTCTCATATGCTGAACTGGTCGCATTGTGGATTTTGGTTAAAACATGATTTTGGACAATGTTCATGGAACTCAGCTTAAAACGTACTTGCAGACTTGAAAACCCTTGCCTATTGTAGAGCGCGCCTCCTACTTCCACTACTGAACGAAAACCCATGATTTTGGACCCTGTTTTCATGCGAAAAGGCTAAAAGAATTGTTTCACGTTTGTTACACTCAAACAGTGTCTCCTGTCATATGCTGATCTGGTCGCAATGTGGATTTGGCCTAAAACATGATTTTGGACAATGTTCATGGAACTCAGCTTAAAACGTACTTGCAGACTTGAAAACCCTTGCCTATTGTAGAGCGCACCTCCTACTTCCACTGCTGAACGAAAACCCATGATTTTGGACCCTGTTTTCATGCAAAAAGGCTAAAAGAAATGTTTCACGTTTGTTACACTCAAACAGTGGCTCCTCTCATATGCTGAACTGGTCGCATTGTGGATTTGGCCTAAAACATGATTTTGGACAATGTTCATGGAACTCAGCTTAAAACGTACTTGCAGACTTGAAAACCCTTGCCTATTGTAGAGCGCGCCTCCTACTTCCACTGCTGAACGAAAACCCATGATTTTGGACCCTGTTTTCATGCGAAAAGGCTAAAAGAATTGTTTCACGTTTGTTACACTCAAACAGTGTCTCCTGTCATATGCTGATCTGGTCGCAATGTGGATTTGGCCTAAAACATGATTTTGGACAATGTTCATGGAACTCAGCTTAAAACGTACTTGCAGACTTGAAAACCCTTGCCTATTGTAGAGCGCACCTCCTACTTCCACTGCTGAACGAAAACCCATGATTTTGGACCCTGTTTTCATGCAAAAAGGCTAAAAGAAATGTTTCACGTTTGTTACACTCAAACAGTGGCTCCTCTCATATGCTGAACTGGTCGCATTGTGGATTTGGCCTAAAACATGATTTTGGACAATGTTCATGGAACTCAGCTTAAAACGTACTTGCAGACTTGAAAACCCTTGCCTATTGTAGAGCGCGCCTCCTACTTCCACTGCTGAACGAAAACCCATGATTTTGGACCCTGTTTTCATGCGAAAAGGCTAAAAGAATTGTTTCACGTTTGTTACACTCAAACAGTGTCTCCTGTCATATGCTGATCTGGTCGCAATGTGGATTTGGCCTAAAACATGATTTTGGACAATGTTCATGGAACTCAGCTTAAAACGTACTTGCAGACTTGAAAACCCTTGCCTATTGTAGAGTGCGCCTCCTACTTCCACTGCTGAACGAAAACCCATGATTTTGGACCCTGT
Source organism: Coregonus lavaretus (assembly GCF_964263955.1). Taxonomy (NCBI): domain Eukaryota; kingdom Metazoa; phylum Chordata; class Actinopteri; order Salmoniformes; family Salmonidae; genus Coregonus; species Coregonus lavaretus. Next base: position 551,029 of record NC_140013.1, on the reverse strand, counting down.
TTTCATGCGAAAAGGCTAAAAGAATTGTTTCACGTTTGTTACACTCAAACAGTGTCTCCTGTCATATGCTGAACTGGTCGCAATGTGGATTTGGCCTAAAACATGATTTTGGACAATGTTCATGGAACTCAGCTTAAAACATACTTGCAGACTTGAAAACCCTTGCCTATTGTAGAGCGCGCCTCCTACTTCCACTGCTGAACGAAAACCCATGATTTTGGACCCTGTTTTCATGCAAAAAGGCTAAAAGAAATGTTTCACGTTTGTTACACTCAAACAGTGTCTCCTCTCATATGCTGAACTGGTCGCATTGTGGATTTTGGTTAAAACATGATTTTGGACAATGTTCATGGAACTCAGCTTAAAACGTACTTGCAGACTTGAAAACCCTTGCCTATTGTAGAGCGCGCCTCCTACTTCCACTGCTGAACGAAAACCCATGATTTTGGACCCTGTTTTCATGCGAAAAGGCTAAAAGAAATGTTTCACGTTTGTTACACTCAAACAGTGTCTCCTCTCATATGCTGAACTGGTCGCATTGTGGATTTTGGTTAAAACATGATTTTGGACAATGTTCATGGAACTCAGCTTAAAACGTACTTGCAGACTTGAAAACCCTTGCCTATTGTAGAGCGCGCCTCCTACTTCCACTGCTGAACGAAAACCCATGATTTTGGACCCTGTTTTCATACGAAAAGGCTAAAAGAATTGTTTCACGTTTGTTACACTCAAACAGTGTCTCCTGTCATATGCTGATCTGGTCGCAATGTGGATTTGGCCTAAAACATGATTTTGGACAATGTTCATGGAACTCAGCTTAAAACGTACCTGCAGACTTGAAAACCCTTGCCTATTGTAGAGCGCACCTCCTACTTCCACTGCTGAACGAAAACCCATGATTTTGGACCCTGTTTTCATGCGAAAAGGCTAAAAGAAATGTTTCACGCTTGTTACACTCAAACAGTGTCTCCTCTCATATGCTGAACTGGTCGCATTGTGGATTTTGGTTAAAACATGATTTTGGACAATGTTCATGGAACTCAGCTTAAAACGTACTTGCAGACTTGAAAACCCTTGCCTATTGTAGAGCGCGCCTCCTACTTCCACTACTGAACGAAAACCCATGATTTTGGACCCTGTTTTCATGCGAAAAGGCTAAAAGAATTGTTTCACGTTTGTTACACTCAAACAGTGTCTCCTGTCATATGCTGATCTGGTCGCAATGTGGATTTGGCCTAAAACATGATTTTGGACAATGTTCATGGAACTCAGCTTAAAACGTACTTGCAGACTTGAAAACCCTTGCCTATTGTAGAGCGCACCTCCTACTTCCACTGCTGAACGAAAACCCATGATTTTGGACCCTGTTTTCATGCAAAAAGGCTAAAAGAAATGTTTCACGTTTGTTACACTCAAACAGTGGCTCCTCTCATATGCTGAACTGGTCGCATTGTGGATTTGGCCTAAAACATGATTTTGGACAATGTTCATGGAACTCAGCTTAAAACGTACTTGCAGACTTGAAAACCCTTGCCTATTGTAGAGCGCGCCTCCTACTTCCACTGCTGAACGAAAACCTATGATTTTGGACCCTGTTTTCATGCGAAAAGGCTAAAAGAATTGTTTCACGTTTGTTACACTCAAACAGTGTCTCCTGTCATATGCTGATCTGGTCGCAATGTGGATTTGGCCTAAAACATGATTTTGGACAATGTTCATGGAACTCAGCTTAAAACGTACTTGCAGACTTGAAAACCCTTGCCTATTGTAGAGCGCACCTCCTACTTCCACTGCTGAACGAAAACCCATGATTTTGGACCCTGTTTTCATGCAAAAAGGCTAAAAGAAATGTTTCACATTTGTTACACTCAAACAGTGGCTCCTCTCATATGCTGAACTGGTCGCATTGTGGATTTGGCCTAAAACATGATTTTGGACAATGTTCATGGAACTCAGCTTAAAACGTACTTGCAGACTTGAAAACCCTTGCCTATTGTAGAGCGCGCCTCCTACTTCCACTGCTGAACGAAAACCCATGATTTTGGACCCTGTTTTCATGCGAAAAGGCTAAAAGAATTGTTTCACGTTTGTTACACTCAAACAGTGTCTCCTGTCATATGCTGATCTGGTCGCAATGTGGATTTGGCCTAAAACATGATTTTGGACAATGTTCATGGAACTCAGCTTAAAACGTACTTGCAGACTTGAAAACCCTTGCCTATTGTAGAGCGCGCCTCCTACTTCCACTGCTGAACGAAAACCCATGATTTTGGACCCTGTTTTCATGCGAAAAGGCTAAAATAATTGTTTCACGTTTGTTACACTCAAACAGTGTCTCCTGTCATATGCTGAACTGGTCGCAATGTGGATTTGGCCTAAAACATGATTTTGGACAATGTTCATGGAACTCAGGTTAAAACATACTTGCAGACTTGAAAACCCTTGCCTATTGTAGAGCGCGCCTCCTACTTCCACTGCTGAACGAAAACCCATGATTTTGGACCCTGTTTTCATGCGAAAAGGCTAAAAGAAATGTTTCACGTTTGTTACACTCAAACAGTGTCTCCTCTCATATGCTGAACTGGTCGCATTGTGGATTTTGGTTAAAACATGATTTTGGACAATGTTCATGGAACTCAGCTTAAAACGTACTTGCAGACTTGAAAACCCTTGCCTATTGTAGAGCGCGCCTCCTACTTCCACTGCTGAACGAAAACCCATGATTTTGGACCCTGTTTTCATGCGAAAAGGCTAAAAGAATTGTTTCACGTTTGTTACACTCAAACAGTGTCTCCTGTCATATGCTGATCTGGTCGCAATGTGGATTTGGCCTAAAACATGATTTTGGACAATGTTCATGGAACTCAGCTTAAAACGTACTTGCAGACTTGAAAACCCTTGCCTATTGTAGAGCGCACCTCCTACTTCCACTGCTGAACGAAAACCCATGATTTTGGACCCTGTTTTCATGCAAAAAGGCTAAAAGAAATGTTTCACGTTTGTTACACTCAAACAGTGGCTCCTCTCATATGCTGAACTGGTCGCATTGTGGATTTGGCCTAAAACATGATTTTGGACAATGTTCATGGAACTCAGCTTAAAACGTACTTGCAGACTTGAAAACCCTTGCCTATTGTAGAGCGCGCCTCCTACTTCCACTGCTGAACGAAAACCCATGATTTTGGACCCTGTTTTCATGCGAAAAGGCTAAAAGAATTGTTTCACGTTTGTTACACTCAAACAGTGTCTCCTGTCATATGCTGATCTGGTCGCAATGTGGATTTGGCCTAAAACATGATTTTGGACAATGTTCATGGAACTCAGCTTAAAACGTACTTGCAGACTTGAAAACCCTTGCCTATTGTAGAGCGCGCCTCCTACTTCCAGTGCTGAACGAAAACCCATGATTTTGGACCCTGTTTTCATGCGAAAAGGCTAAAAGAATTGTTTCACGTTTGTTACACTCAAACAGTGTCTCCTGTCATATGCTGAACTGGTCGCAATGTGGATTTGGCCTAAAACATGATTTTGGACAATGTTCATGGAACTCAGCTTAAAACGTACTTGCAGACTTGAAAACCCTTGCCTATTGTAGAGCGCGCCTCCTACTTCCACTGCTGAACGAAAACCCATGATTTTGGACCCTGTTTTCATGCAAAAAGGCTAAAAGAAATGTTTCACGTTTGTTACACTCAAACAGTGGCTCCTCTCATATGCTGAACTGGTCGCATTGTGGATTTTGGTTAAAACATGATTTTGGACAATGTTCATGGAACTCAGCTTAAAACGTACTTGCAGACTTGAAAACCCTTGCCTATTGTAGAGCGCGCCTCCTACTTCCACTGCTGAATGAAAACCCATGATTTTGGACCCTGTTTTCATGCAAAATGGCTAAAAGAAATGTTTCACGTTTGTTACACTCAAACAGTGTCTCCTCTCATATGCTGAACTGGTCGCATTGTGGATTTTGGTTAAAACATGATTTTGGACAATGTTCATGGAACTCAGCTTAAAACGTACTTGCAGACTTGAAAACCCTTGCCTATTGTAGAGCGCGCCTCCTACTTCCACTGCTGAACGAAAACCCATGATTTTGGACCCTGTTTTCATGCGAAAAGGCTAAAATAATTGTTTCACGTTTGTTACACTCAAACAGTGTCTCCTGTCATATGCTGATCTGGTCGCAATGTGGATTTGGCCTAAAACATGATTTTGGACAATGTTCATGGAACTCAGCTTAAAACATACCTGCAGACTTGAAAACCCTTGCCTATTGTAGAGCGCACCTCCTACTTCCACTGCTGAACGAAAACCCATGATTTTGGACCCTGTTTTCATGCGAAAAGGCTAAAAGAAATGTTTCACGTTTGTTACACTCAAACAGTGTCTCCTCTCATATTCTGAACTGGTCGCATTGTGGATTTTGGTTAAAACATGATTTTGGACAATGTTCATGGAACTCAGCTTAAAACGTACTTGCAGACTTGAAAACCCTTGCCTATTGTAGAGCGCGCCTCCTACTTCCACTGCTGAACGAAAACCCATGATTTTGGACCCTGTTTTCATGCGAAAAGGCTAAAAGAAATGTTTCACGTTTGTTACACTCAAACAGTGTCTCCTCTCATATGCTGAACTGGTCGCATTGTGGATTTTGGTTAAAACATGATTTTGGACAATGTTCATGGAACTCAGCTGAAAACGTACTTGCAGACTTGAAAATCCTTGCCTATTGTAGAGCGCGCCTCCTACTTCCACTGCTGAACGAAAACCCATGATTTTGGACCCTGTTTTCATGCGAAAAGGCTAAAAGAAATGTTTCACGTTTGTTACACTCAAACAGTGTCTCCTCTCATATGCTGAACTGGTCGCATTGTGGATTTGGCCTAAAACATGATTTTGGACAATGTTCATGGAACTTAGCTTAAAACGTACTTGCAGACTTGAAAACCCTTGCCTATTGTAGAGCGCGCCTCCTACTTCCACTGCTGAACGAAAACCCATGATTTTGGACCCTGTTTTCATGCGAAAAGGCTAAAAGAAATGTTTAACGTTTGTTACACTCAAACAGTGTCTCCTCTCATATGCTGAACTAGTCGCATTGTGGATTTTGGTTAAAACATGATTTTGGACAATGTTCATGGAACTCAGCTTAAAACGTACTTGCAGACTTGAAAACCCTTGCCTATTGTAGAGCGCGCCTCCTACTTCCACTGCTGAACGAAAACCCATGATTTTGGACCCTGTTTTCATGCGAAAAGGCTAAAATAATTGTTTCACGTTTGTTACACTCAAACAGTGTCTCCTGTCATATGCTGATCTGGTCGCAATGTGGATTTGGCCTAAAACATGATTTTGGACAATGTTCATGGAACTCAGCTTAAAACGTACCTGCAGACTTGAAAACCCTTGCCTATTGTAGAGCGCACCTCCTACTTCCACTGCTGAACGAAAACCCATGATTTTGGACCCTGTTTTCATGCGAAAAGGCTAAAAGAAATGTTTCACGTTTGTTACACTCAAACAGTGTCTCCTCTCATATGCTGAACTGGTCGCATTGTGGATTTTGGTTAAAACATGATTTTGGACAATGTTCATGGAACTCAGCTGAAAACGTACTTGCAGACTTGAAAACCCTTGCCTATTGTAGAGCGCGCCTCCTACTTCCACTGCTGAACGAAAACCCATGATTTTGGACCCTGTTTTCATGCGAAAAGGCTAAAAGAAATGTTTCACGTTTGTTACACTCAAACAGTGTCTCCTCTCATATGCTGAACTGGTCGCATTGTGGATTTGGCCTATAAAACATGATTTTGGACAATGTTCATGGAACTTAGCTTAAAACGTACTTGCAGACTTGAAAACCCTTGCCTATTGTAGAGCGCGCCTCCTACTTCCACTGCTGAACGAAAACCCATGATTTTGGACCCTGTTTTCATAAGAAAAGGCTAAAAGAATTGTTTCACGTTTGTTACACTCAAACAGTGTCTCCTGTCATATGCTGAACTGGTTGCAATGTGGATTTGGCCTAAAACATGATTTTGTACAATGTTCATGGAACTCAGCTTAAAACGTACTTGCAGACTTGAAAACCCTTGCCTATTGTAGAGCGCGCCTCCTACTTCCACTGCTGAATGAAAACCCATGATTTTGGACCCTGTTTTCATGCAAAATGGCTAAAAGAAATGTTTCACGTTTGTTACACTCAAACAGTGTCTCCTCTCATATGCTGAACTGGTCGCATTGTGGATTTTGGTTAAAACATGATTTTGGACAATGTTCATGGAACTCAGCTTAAAACGTACTTGCAGACTTGAAAACCCTTGCCTATTGTAGAGCGCGCCTCCTACTTCCACTGCTGAACAAAAACCCATGATTTTGGACCCTGTTTTCATGCGAAAAGGCTAAAAGAAATGTTTCACGTTTGTTACACTCAAACAGTGTCTCCTCTCATATGCTGAACTGGTCGCATTGTGGATTTTGGTTAAAACATGATTTTGGACAATGTTCATGGAACTTCAGCTTAAAACGTACTTGCAGACTTGAAAACCCTTGCCTATTGTAGAGCGCGCCTCCTACTTCCACTGCTGAATGAAAACCCATGATTTTGGACCCTGTTTTCATGCAAAATGGCTAAAAGAAATGTTTCACGTTTGTTACACTCAAACAGTGTCTCCTCTCATATGCTGAACTGGTCGCATTGTGGATTTTGGTTAAAACATGATTTTGGACAATGTTCATGGAACTCAGCTTAAAACGTACTTGCAGACTTGAAAACCCTTGCCTATTGTAGAGCGCGCCTCCTACTTCCACTGCTGAACGAAAACCCATGATTTTGGACCCTGTTTTCATGCCAAAAGGCTAAAAGAAATGTTTCACGTTTGTTACACTCAAACAGTGTCTCCTCTCATATGCTGAACTAGTCGCATTGTGGATTTTGGTTAAAACATGATTTTGGACAATGTTCATGGAACTCAGCTTAAAACGTACTTGCAGACTTGAAAACCCTTGCCTATTGTAGAGCGCGCCTCCTACTTCCACTGCTGAACGAAAACCCATGATTTTGGACCCTGTTTTCATGCGAAAAGGCTAAAAGAAATGTTTCACGTTTGTTACACTCAAACAGTGTCTCCTCTCATATGCTGAACTGGTCGCATTGTGGATTTTGGTTAAAACATGATTTTGGACAATGTTCATGGAACTTCAGCTTAAAACGTACTTGCAGACTTGAAAACCCTTGCCTATTGTAGAGCGCGCCTCCTACTTCCACTGCTGAACGAAAACCCATGATTTTGGACCCTGTTTTCATGCGAAAAGGCTAAAAGAAATGTTTCACGTTTGTTACACTCAAACAGTGTCTCCTCTCATATGCTGAACTGGTCGCATTGTGGATTTGGCCTATAAAACATGATTTTGGACAATGTTCATGGAACTTAGCTGAAAACGTACTTGCAGACTTGAAAACCCTTGCCTATTGTAGAGCGCGCCTCCTACTTCCACTGCTGAACGAAAAGCCATGATTTTGGACCCTGTTTTCATAAGAAAAGGCTAAAAGAATTGTTTCACGTTTGTTACACTCAAACAGTGTCTCCTGTCATATGCTGAACTGGTCGCAATGTGGATTTGGCCTAAAACATGATTTTGGACAATGTTCATGGAACTTAGCTTAAAACGTACTTGCAGACTTGAAAACCCTTGCCTATTGTAGAGCGCGCCTCCTACTTCCACTGCTGAACGAAAACCCATGATTTTGGACCCTGTTTTCATAAGAAAAGGCTAAAAGAATTGTTTCACGTTTGTTACACTCAAACAGTGTCTCCTGTCATATGCTGAACTGGTCGCAATGTGGATTTGGCCTAAAACATGATTTTGTACAATGTTCATGGAACTCAGCTTAAAACGTACTTGCAGACTTGAAAACCCTTGCCTATTGTAGAGCGCGCCTCCTACTTCCACTGCTGAATGAAAACCCATGATTTTGGACCCTGTTTTCATGCAAAATGGCTAAAAGAAATGTTTCACGTTTGTTACACTCAAAGAGTGTCTCCTCTCATATGCTGAACTGGTCGCATTGTGGATTTTGGTTAAAACATGATTTTGGACAATGTTCATGGAACTCAGCTTAAAACGTACTTGCAGACTTGAAAACCCTTGCCTATTGTAGAGCGCGCCTCCTACTTCCACTGCTGAACAAAAACCCATGATTTTGGACCCTGTTTTCATGCGAAAAGGCTAAAAGAAATGTTTCACGTTTGTTACACTCAAACAGTGTCTCCTCTCATATGCTGAACTGGTCGCATTGTGGATTTTGGTTAAAACATGATTTTGGACAATGTTCATGGAACTTCAGCTTAAAACGTACTTGCAGACTTGAAAACCCTTGCCTATTGTAGAGCGCGCCTCCTACTTCCACTGCTGAATGAAAACCCATGATTTTGGACCCTGTTTTCATGCAAAATGGCTAAAAGAAATGTTTCACGTTTGTTACACTCAAACAGTGTCTCCTCTCATATGCTGAACTGGTCGCATTGTGGATTTTGGTTAAAACATGATTTTGGACAATGTTCATGGAACTCAGCTTAAAACGTACTTGCAGACTTGAAAACCCTTGCCTATTGTAGAGCGCGCCTCCTACTTCCACTGCTGAACGAAAACCCATGATTTTGGACCCTGTTTTCATGCGAAAAGGCTAAAAGAAATGTTTCACGTTTGTTACACTCAAACAGTGTCTCCTCTCATATGCTGAACTAGTCGCATTGTGGATTTTGGTTAAAACATGATTTTGGACAATGTTCATGGAACTCAGCTTAAAACGTACTTGCAGACTTGAAAACCCTTGCCTATTGTAGAGCGCACCTCCTACTTCCACTGCTGAACGAAAACCCATGATTTTGGACCCTGTTTTCATGCGAAAAGGCTAAAAGAAATGTTTCACGTTTGTTACACTCAAACAGTGTCTCCTCTCATATGCTGAACTGGTCGCATTGTGGATTTTGGTTAAAACATGATTTTGGACAATGTTCATGGAACTCAGCTTAAAACGTACTTGCAGACTTGAAAACCCTTGCCTATTGTAGAGCGCGCCTCCTACTTCCACTGCTGAACGAAAACCCATGATTTTGGACCCTGTTTTCATGCGAAAAGGCTAAAAGAAATGTTTCACGTTTGTTACACTCAAACAGTGTCTCCTCTCATATGCTGAACTGGTCGCATTGTGGATTTTGGTTAAAACATGATTTTGGACAATGTTCATGGAACTCAGCTGAAAACGTACTTGCAGACTTGAAAACCCTTGCCTATTGTAGAGCGCGCCTCCTACTTCCACTGCTGAAAGAAAACCCATGATTTTGGACCCTGTTTTCATGCGAAAAGGCTAAAAGAAATGTTTCACGTTTGTTACACTCAAACAGTGTCTCCTCTCATATGCTGAACTGGTCGCATTGTGGATTTGGCCTATAAAACATGATTTTGGACAATGTTCATGGAACTTAGCTTAAAACGTACTTGCAGACTTGAAAACCCTTGCCTATTGTAGAGCGCGCCTCCTACTTCCACTGCTGAACGAAAACCCATGATTTTGGACCCTGTTTTCATAAGAAAAGGCTAAAAGAAATGTTTCACGTTTGTTACACTCAAACAGTGTCTCCTCTCATATGCTGAACTGGTCGCATTGTGGATTTTGGTTAAAACATGATTTTGGACAATGTTCATGGAACTCAGCTTAAAACGTACTTGCAGACTTGAAAACCCTTGCCTATTGTAGAGCGCGCCTCCTACTTCCACTGCTGAACGAAAACCCATGATTTTGGACCCTGTTTTCATAAGAAAAGGCTAAAAGAAATGTTTCACGTTTGTTACACTCAAACAGTGTCTCCTCTCATATGCTGAACTGGTCGCATTGTGGATTTTGGTTAAAACATGATTTTGGACAATGTTCATGGAACTCAGCTGAAAACGTACTTGCAGACTTGAAAACCCTTGCCTATTGTAGAGCGCGCCTCCTACTTCCACTGTTGAACGAAAACCCATGATTTTGGACCCTGTTTTCATGCGAAAAGGCTAAAAGAAATGTTTCACGTTTGTTACACTCAAACAGTGTCTCCTCTCATATGCTGAACTGGTCGCATTGTGGATTTGGCCTATAAAACATGATTTTGGACAATGTTCATGGAACTTAGCTTAAAACGTACTTGCAGACTTGAAAACCCTTGCCTATTGTAGAGCGCGCCTCCTACTTCCACTGCTGAACGAAAACCCATGATTTTGGACCCTGTTTTCATAAGAAAAGGCTAAAAGAATTGTTTCACGTTTGTTACACTCAAACAGTGTCTCCTGTCATATGCTGAACTGGTCGCAATGTGGATTTGGCCTAAAACATGATTTTGGACAATGTTCATGGAACTTAGCTTAAAACGTACTTGCAGACTTGAAAACCCTTGCCTATTGTAGAGCGCGCCTCCTACTTCCACTGCTGAACGAAAACCCATGATTTTGGACCCTGTTTTCATAAGAAAAGGCTAAAAGAATTGTTTCACGTTTGTTACACTCAAACAGTGTCTCCTGTCATATGCTGAACTGGTCGCAATGTGGATTTGGCCTAAAACATGATTTTGGACAATGTTCATGGAACTCAGCTTAAAACGTACTTGCAGACTTGAAAACCCTTGCCTATTGTAGAGCGCGCCTCCTACTTCCACTGCTGAATGAAAACCCATGATTTTGGACCCTGTTTTCATGCAAAATGGCTAAAAGAAATGTTTCACGTTTGTTACACTCAAACAGTGTCTCCTCTCATATGCTGAACTGGTCGCAATGTGGATTTGGCCTAAAACATGATTTTGGACAATGTTCATGGAACTTAGCTTAAAACGTACTTGCAGACTTGAAAACCCTTGCCTATTGTAGAGCGCGCCTCCTACTTCCACTGCTGAACGAAAACCCATGATTTTGGACCCTGTTTTCATAAGAAAAGGCTAAAAGAATTGTTTCACGTTTGTTACACTCAAACAGTGTCTCCTGTCATATGCTGAACTGGTCGCAATGTGGATTTGGCCTAAAACATGATTTTGTACAATGTTCATGGAACTCAGCTTAAAACGTACTTGCAGACTTGAAAACCCTTGCCTATTGTAGAGCGCGCCTCCTACTTCCACTGCTGAATGAAAACCCATGATTTTGGACCCTGTTTTCATGCAAAATGGCTAAAAGAAATGTTTCACGTTTGTTACACTCAAACAGTGTCTCCTCTCATATGCTGAACTGGTCGCATTGTGGATTTTGGTTAAAACATGATTTTGGACAATGTTCATGGAACTCAGCTTAAAACGTACTTGCAGACTTGAAAACCCTTGCCTATTGTAGAGCGCGCCTCCTACTTCCACTGCTGAACAAAAACCCATGATTTTGGACCCTGTTTTCATGCGAAAAGGCTAAAAGAAATGTTTCACGTTTGTTACACTCAAACAGTGTCTCCTCTCATATGCTGAACTGGTCGCATTGTGGATTTTGGTTAAAACATGATTTTGGACAATGTTCATGGAACTTCAGCTTAAAACGTACTTGCAGACTTGAAAACCCTTGCCTATTGTAGAGCGCGCCTCCTACTTCCACTGCTGAACGAAAACCCATGATTTTGGACCCTGTTTTCATAAGAAAAGGCTAAAAGAAATGTTTCACGTTTGTTACACTCAAACAGTGTCTCCTCTCATATGCTGAACTGGTCGCATTGTGGATTTTGGTTAAAACATGATTTTGGACAATGTTCATGGAACTCAGCTGAAAACGTACTTGCAGACTTGAAAACCCTTGCCTATTGTAGAGCGCGCCTCCTACTTCCACTGCTGAACGAAAACCCATGATTTTGGACCCTGTTTTCATGCGAAAAGGCTAAAAGAAATGTTTCACGTTTGTTACACTCAAACAGTGTCTCCTCTCATATGCTGAACTGGTCGCATTGTGGATTTGGCCTATAAAACATGATTTTGGACAATGTTCATGGAACTTAGCTTAAAACGTACTTGCAGACTTGAAAACCCTTGCCTATTGTAGAGCGCGCCTCCTACTTCCACTGCTGAACGAAAACCCATGATTTTGGACCCTGTTTTCATAAGAAAAGGCTAAAAGAATTGTTTCACGTTTGTTACACTCAAACAGTGTCTCCTGTCATATGCTGAACTGGTCGCAATGTGGATTTGGCCTAAAACATGATTTTGGACAATGTTCATGGAACTTAGCTTAAAACGTACTTGCAGACTTGAAAACCCTTGCCTATTGTAGAGCGCGCCTCCTACTTCCACTGCTGAACGAAAACCCATGATTTTGGACCCTGTTTTCATAAGAAAAGGCTAAAAGAATTGTTTCACGTTTGTTACACTCAAACAGTGTCTCCTGTCATATGCTGAACTGGTCGCAATGTGGATTTGGCCTAAAACATGATTTTGGACAATGTTCATGGAACTCAGCTTAAAACGTACTTGCAGACTTGAAAACCCTTGCCTATTGTAGAGCGCGCCTCCTACTTCCACTGCTGAACGAAAACCCATGATTTTGGAACCTGTTTTCATGCGAAAAGGCTAAAAGAAATGTTTCACGTTTGTTACACTCAAACAGTGTCTCCTCTCATATGCTGAACTGGTCGCATTGTGGATTTTGGTTAAAACATGATTTTGGACAATGTTCATGGAACTCAGCTTAAAACGTACTTGCAGACTTGAAAACCCTTGCCTATTGTAGAGCGCGCCTCCTACTTCCACTGCTGAACGAAAACCCATGATTTTGGACCCTGTTTTCATGCGAAAAGGCTAAAAGAATTGTTTCACGTTTGTTACACTCAAACAGTGTCTCCTGTCATATGCTGATCTGGTCGCAATGTGGATTTGGCCTAAAACATGATTTTGGACAATGTTCATGGAACTCAGCTTAAAACGTACTTGCAGACTTGAAAACCCTTGCCTATTGTAGAGCGCGCCTCCTACTTCCACTGCTGAACAAAAACCCATGATTTTGGACCCTGTTTTCATGCGAAAAGGCTAAAAGAAATGTTTCACGTTTGTTACACTCAAACAGTGTCTCCTCTCATATGCTGAACTGGTCGCATTGTGGATTTTGGTTAAAACATGATTTTGGACAATGTTCATGGAACTCAGCTTAAAACGTACTTGCAGACTTGAAAACCCTTGCCTATTGTAGAGCGCGCCTCCTACTTCCACTGCTGAACGAAAACCCATGATTTTGGACCCTGTTTTCATGCGAAAAGGCTAAAAGAATTGTTTCACGTTTGTTACACTCAAACAGTGTCTCCTGTAATATGCTGATCTGGTCGCAATGTGGATTTGGCCTAAAACATGATTTTGGACAATGTTCATGGAACTCAGCTTAAAATGTACTTGCAGACTTGAAAACCCTTGCCTATTGTAGAGCGCGCCTCCTACTTCCAGTGCTGAACGAAAACCCATGATTTTGGACCCTGTTTTCATGCGAAAAGGCTAAAATAAATGTTTCACGTTTGTTACACTCAAACAGTGTCTCCTCTCATATGCTGAACTGGTCGCATTGTGGATTTGGCCTAAAACATGATTTTGGACAATGTTCATGGAACTCAGCTTAAAACGTACTTGCAGACTTGAAAACCCTTGCCTATTGTAGAGCGCGCCTCCTACTTCCACTGCTGAACGAAAACCCATGATTTTGGACCCTGTTTTCATGCGAAAAGGCTAAAAGAATTGTTTCACGTTTGTTACACTCAAACAGTGTCTCCTGTCATATGCTGATCTGGTCGCAATGTGGATTTGGCCTAAAACATGATTTTGGACAATGTTCATGGAACTCAGCTTAAAACGTACTTGCAGACTTGAAAACCCTTGCCTATTGTAGAGCGCGCCTCCTACTTCCACTGCTGAACGAAAACCCATGATTTTGGACCCTGTTTTCATGCGAAAAGGCTAAAAGAAATGTTTCACGCTTGTTACACTCAAACAGTGTCTCCTCTCATATGCTGAACTGGTCGCATTGTGGATTTGGCCTAAAACATGATTTTGGACAATGTTCATGGAACTCAGCTTAAAACGTACTTGCAGACTTGAAAACCCTTGCCTATTGTAGAGCGCGCCTCCTACTTCCACTGCTGAACGAAAACCCATGATTTTGGACCCTGTTTTCATGCGAAAAGGCTAAAAGAATTGTTTCACGTTTGTTACACTCAAACAGTGTCTCCTGTCATATGCTGATCTGGTCGCAATGTGGATTTGGCCTAAAACATGATTTTGGACAATGTTCATGGAACTCAGCTTAAAACGTACCTGCAGACTTGAAAACCCTTGCCTATTGTAGAGCGCACCTCCTACTTCCACTGCTGAACGAAAACCCATGATTTTGGACCCTGTTTTCATAAGAAAAGGCTAAAAGAATTGTTTCACGTTTGTTACACTCAAACAGTGTCTCCTGTCATATGCTGAACTGGTCGCAATGTGGATTTGGCCTAAAACATGATTTTGGACAATGTTCATGGAACTTAGCTTAAAACGTACTTGCAGACTTGAAAACCCTTGCCTATTGTAGAGCGCGCCTCCTACTTCCACTGCTGAACGAAAACCCATGATTTTGGACCCTGTTTTCATAAGAAAAGGCTAAAAGAATTGTTTCACGTTTGTTACACTCAAACAGTGTCTCCTGTCATATGCTGAACTGGTCGCAATGTGGATTTGGCCTAAAACATGATTTTGGACAATGTTCATGGAACTCAGCTTAAAACGTACTTGCAGACTTGAAAACCCTTGCCTATTGTAGAGCGCGCCTCCTACTTCCACTGCTGAACGAAAACCCATGATTTTGGAACCTGTTTTCATGCGAAAAGGCTAAAAGAAATGTTTCACGTTTGTTACACTCAAACAGTGTCTCCTCTCATATGCTGAACTGGTCGCATTGTGGATTTTGGTTAAAACATGATTTTGGACAATGTTCATGGAACTCAGCTTAAAACGTACTTGCAGACTTGAAAACCCTTGCCTATTGTAGAGCGCGCCTCCTACTTCCACTGCTGAACGAAAACCCATGATTTTGGACCCTGTTTTCATGCGAAAAGGCTAAAAGAATTGTTTCACGTTTGTTACACTCAAACAGTGTCTCCTGTCATATGCTGATCTGGTCGCAATGTGGATTTGGCCTAAAACATGATTTTGGACAATGTTCATGGAACTCAGCTTAAAACGTACTTGCAGACTTGAAAACCCTTGCCTATTGTAGAGCGCGCCTCCTACTTCCACTGCTGAACAAAAACCCATGATTTTGGACCCTGTTTTCATGCGAAAAGGCTAAAAGAAATGTTTCACGTTTGTTACACTCAAACAGTGTCTCCTCTCATATGCTGAACTGGTCGCATTGTGGATTTTGGTTAAAACATGATTTTGGACAATGTTCATGGAACTCAGCTTAAAACGTACTTGCAGACTTGAAAACCCTTGCCTATTGTAGAGCGCGCCTCCTACTTCCACTGCTGAACGAAAACCCATGATTTTGGACCCTGTTTTCATGCGAAAAGGCTAAAAGAATTGTTTCACGTTTGTTACACTCAAACAGTGTCTCCTGTAATATGCTGATCTGGTCGCAATGTGGATTTGGCCTAAAACATGATTTTGGACAATGTTCATGGAACTCAGCTTAAAATGTACTTGCAGACTTGAAAACCCTTGCCTATTGTAGAGCGCGCCTCCTACTTCCAGTGCTGAACGAAAACCCATGATTTTGGACCCTGTTTTCATGCGAAAAGGCTAAAATAAATGTTTCACGTTTGTTACACTCAAACAGTGTCTCCTCTCATATGCTGAACTGGTCGCATTGTGGATTTGGCCTAAAACATGATTTTGGACAATGTTCATGGAACTCAGCTTAAAACGTACTTGCAGACTTGAAAACCCTTGCCTATTGTAGAGCGCGCCTCCTACTTCCACTGCTGAACGAAAACCCATGATTTTGGACCCTGTTTTCATGCGAAAAGGCTAAAAGAATTGTTTCACGTTTGTTACACTCAAACAGTGTCTCCTGTCATATGCTGATCTGGTCGCAATGTGGATTTGGCCTAAAACATGATTTTGGACAATGTTCATGGAACTCAGCTTAAAACGTACTTGCAGACTTGAAAACCCTTGCCTATTGTAGAGCGCGCCTCCTACTTCCACTGCTGAACGAAAACCCATGATTTTGGACCCTGTTTTCATGCGAAAAGGCTAAAAGAAATGTTTCACGCTTGTTACACTCAAACAGTGTCTCCTCTCATATGCTGAACTGGTCGCATTGTGGATTTGGCCTAAAACATGATTTTGGACAATGTTCATGGAACTCAGCTTAAAACGTACTTGCAGACTTGAAAACCCTTGCCTATTGTAGAGCGCGCCTCCTACTTCCACTGCTGAACGAAAACCCATGATTTTGGACCCTGTTTTCATGCGAAAAGGCTAAAAGAATTGTTTCACGTTTGTTACACTCAAACAGTGTCTCCTGTCATATGCTGATCTGGTCGCAATGTGGATTTGGCCTAAAACATGATTTTGGACAATGTTCATGGAACTCAGCTTAAAACGTACCTGCAGACTTGAAAACCCTTGCCTATTGTAGAGCGCACCTCCTACTTCCACTGCTGAACGAAAACCCATGATTTTGGACCCTGTTTTCATGCGAAAAGGCTAAAAGAAATGTTTCACGTTTGTTACACTCAAACAGTGTCTCCTCTCATATGCTGAACTGGTCGCATTGTGGATTTTGGTTAAAACATGATTTTGGACAATGTTCATGGAACTCAGCTTAAAACGTACTTGCAGACTTGAAAACCCTTGCCTATTGTAGAGCGCGCCTCCTACTTCCACTGCTGAACGAAAACCCATGATTTTGGACCCTGTTTTCATGCGAAAAGGCTAAAAGAAATGTTTCACGTTTGTTACACTCAAACAGTGTCTCCTCTCATATGCTGAACTGGTCGCATTGTGGATTTTGGTTAAAACATGATTTTGGACAATGTTCATGGAACTCAGCTGAAAACGTACTTGCAGACTTGAAAACCCTTGCCTATTGTAGAGCGCGCCTCCTACTTCCACTGCTGAACGAAAACCCATGATTTTGGACCCTGTTTTCATGCGAAAAGGCTAAAAGAAATGTTTCACGTTTGTTACATTCAAACAGTGTCTCCTCTCATATGCTGAACTGGTCGCATTGTGGATTTGGCCTATAAAACATGATTTTGGACAATGTTCATGGAACTTAGCTTAAAACGTACTTGCAGACTTGAAAACCCTTGCCTATTGTAGAGCGCGCCTCCTACTTCCACTGCTGAACGAAAACCCATGATTTTGGACCCTGTTTTCATAAGAAAAGGCTAAAAGAATTGTTTCACGTTTGTTACACTCAAACAGTGTCTCCTGTCATATGCTGAACTGGTCGCAATGTGGATTTGGCCTAAAACATGATTTTGGACAATGTTCATGGAACTTAGCTTAAAACGTACTTGCAGACTTGAAAACCCTTGCCTATTGTAGAGCGCGCCTCCTACTTCCACTGCTGAACGAAAACCCATGATTTTGGACCCTGTTTTCATGCGAAAAGGCTAAAAGAATTGTTTCACGTTTGTTACACTCAAACAGTGTCTCCTGTCATATGCTGAACTGGTCGCAATGTGGATTTGGCCTAAAACATGATTTTGGACAATGTTCATGGAACTCAGCTTAAAACGTACTTGCAGACTTGAAAACCCTTGCCTATTGTAGAGCGCGCCTCCTACTTCCAGTGCTGAACGAAAACCCATGATTTTGGACCCTGTTTTCATGCGAAAAGGCTAAAATAAATGTTTCACGTTTGTTACACTCAAACAGTGTCTCCTCTCATATGCTGAACTGGTCGCATTGTGGATTTGGCCTAAAACATGATTTTGGACAATGTTCATGGAACTCATCTTAAAACGTACTTGCAGACTTGAAAACCCTTGCCTATTGTAGAGCGCGCCTCCTACTTCCACTGCTGAACGAAAACCCATGATTTTGGACCCTGTTTTCATGCGAAAAGGCTAAAAGAATTGTTTCACGTTTGTTACACTCAAACAGTGTCTCCTGTCATATGCTGATCTGGTCGCAATGTGGATTTGGCCTAAAACATGATTTTGGACAATGTTCATGGAACTCAGCTTAAAACGTACTTGCAGACTTGGAAACCCTTGCCTATTGTAGAGCGCGCCTCCTACTTCCACTGCTGAACGAAAACCCATGATTTTGGACCCTGTTTTCATGCGAAAAGGCTAAAAGAAATGTTTCACGCTTGTTACACTCAAACAGTGTCTCCTCTCATATGCTGAACTGGTCGCATTGTGGATTTGGCCTAAAACATGATTTTGGACAATGTTCATGGAACTCAGCTTAAAACGTACTTGCAGACTTGAAAACCCTTGCCTATTGTAGAGCGCGCCTCCTACTTCCACTGCTGAACGAAAACCCATGATTTTGGACCCTGTTTTCATGCGAAAAGGCTAAAAGAATTGTTTCACATTTGTTACACTCAAACAGTGTCTCCTGTCATATGCTGATCTGGTCGCAATGTGGATTTGGCCTAAAACATGATTTTGGACAATGTTCATGGAACTCAGCTTAAAACGTACCTGCAGACTTGAAAACCCTTGCCTATTGTAGAGCGCACCTCCTACTTCCACTGCTGAACGAAAACCCATGATTTTGGACCCTGTTTTCATGCGAAAAGGCTAAAAGAAATGTTTCACGTTTGTTACACTCAAACAGTGTCTCCTCTCATATGCTGAACTGGTCGCATTGTGGATTTTGGTTAAAACATGATTTTGGACAATGTTCATGGAACTCAGCTTAAAACGTACTTGCAGACTTGAAAACCCTTGCCTATTGTAGAGCGCGCCTCCTACTTCCACTGCTGAACGAAAACCCATGATTTTGGACCCTGTTTTCATGCGAAAAGGCTAAAAGAAATGTTTCACGTTTGTTACACTCAAACAGTGTCTCCTCTCATATGCTGAACTGGTCGCATTGTGGATTTTGGTTAAAACATGATTTTGGACAATGTTCATGGAACTCAGCTGAAAACGTACTTGCAGACTTGAAAACCCTTGCCTATTGTAGAGCGCGCCTCCTACTTCCACTGCTGAACGAAAACCCATGATTTTGGACCCTGTTTTCATGCGAAAAGGCTAAAAGAAATGTTTCACGTTTGTTACACTCAAACAGTGTCTCCTCTCATATGCTGAACTGGTCGCATTGTGGATTTGGCCTATAAAACATGATTTTGGACAATGTTCATGGAACTTAGCTTAAAACGTACTTGCAGACTTGAAAACCCTTGCCTATTGTAGAGCGCGCCTCCTACTTCCACTGCTGAACGAAAACCCATGATTTTGGACCCTGTTTTCATAAGAAAAGGCTAAAAGAATTGTTTCACGTTTGTTACACTCAAACAGTGTCTCCTGTCATATGCTGAACTGGTCGCAATGTGGATTTGGCCTAAAACATGATTTTGGACAATGTTCATGGAACTTAGCTTAAAACGTACTTGCAGACTTGAAAACCCTTGCCTATTGTAGAGCGCGCCTCCTACTTCCACTGCTGAACGAAAACCCATGATTTTGGACCCTGTTTTCATAAGAAAAGGCTAAAAGAATTGTTTCACGTTTGTTACACTCAAACAGTGTCTCCTGTCATATGCTGAACTGGTCGCAATGTGGATTTGGCCTAAAACATGATTTTGGACAATGTTCATGGAACTCAGCTTAAAACGTACTTGCAGACTTGAAAACCCTTGCCTATTGTAGAGCGCGCCTCCTACTTCCACTGCTGAATGAAAACCCATGATTTTGGACCCTGTTTTCATGCAAAATGGCTAAAAGAAATGTTTCACGTTTGTTACACTCAAACAGTGTCTCCTCTCATATGCTGAACTGGTCGCATTGTGGATTTTGGTTAAAACATGATTTTGGACAATGTTCATGGAACTCAGCTTAAAACGTACTTGCAGACTTGAAAACCCTTGCCTATTGTAGAGCGCGCCTCCTACTTCCACTGCTGAACGAAAACCCATGATTTTGGACCCTGTTTTCATGCGAAAAGGCTAAAAGAAATGTTTCACGTTTGTTACACTCAAACAGTGTCTCCTCTCATATGCTGAACTGGTCGCATTGTGGATTTTGGTTAAAACATGATTTTGGACAATGTTCATGGAACTCAGCTGAAAACGTACTTGCAGACTTGAAAACCCTTGCCTATTGTAGAGCGCGCCTCCTACTTCCACTGCTGAACGAAAACCCATGATTTTGGACCCTGTTTTCATGCGAAAAGGCTAAAAGAAATGTTTCACGTTTGTTACACTCAAACAGTGTCTCCTCTCATATGCTGAACTGGTCGCATTGTGGATTTGGCCTATAAAACATGATTTTGGACAATGTTCATGGAACTTAGCTTAAAACGTACTTGCAGACTTGAAAACCCTTGCCTATTGTAGAGCGCGCCTCCTACTTCCACTGCTGAACGAAAACCCATGATTTTGGACCCTGTTTTCATAAGAAAAGGCTAAAAGAATTGTTTCACGTTTGTTACACTCAAACAGTGTCTCCTGTCATATGCTGAACTGGTCGCAATGTGGATTTGGCCTAAAACATGATTTTGGACAATGTTCATGGAACTTAGCTTAAAACGTACTTGCAGACTTGAAAACCCTTGCCTATTGTAGAGCGCGCCTCCTACTTCCACTGCTGAACGAAAACCCATGATTTTGGACCCTGTTTTCATAAGAAAAGGCTAAAAGAATTGTTTCACGTTTGTTACACTCAAACAGTGTCTCCTCTCATATGCTGAACTGGTCGCATTGTGGATTTTGGTTAAAACATGATTTTGGACAATGTTCATGGAACTTAGCTTAAAACGTACTTGCAGACTTGAAAACCCTTGCATATTGTAGAGCGCGCCTCCTACTTCCACTGCTGAATGAAAACCCATGATTTTGGACCCTGTTTTCATGCAAAATGGCTAAAAGAAATGTTTCACGTTTGTTACACTCAAACAGTGTCTCCTCTCATATGCTGAACTGGTCGCATTGTGGATTTGGCCTAAAACATGATTTTGGACAATGTTCATGGAACTTAGCTTAAAACGTACTTGCAGACTTGAAAACCCTTGCCTATTGTAGAGCGCGCCTCCTACTTCCACTGCTGAACGAAAACCCATGATTTTGGACCCTGTTTTCATAAGAAAAGGCTAAAAGAATTGTTTCACGTTTGTTACACTCAAACAGTGTCTCCTGTCATATGCTGAACTGGTCGCAATGTGGATTTGGCCTAAAACATGATTTTGGACAATGTTCATGGAACTTAGCTTAAAACGTACTTGCAGACTTGAAAACCCTTGCCTATTGTAGAGCGCGCCTCCTACTTCCACTGCTGAACGAAAACCCATGATTTTGGACCCTGTTTTCATAAGAAAAGGCTAAAAGAATTGTTTCACGTTTGTTACACTCAAACAGTGTCTCCTCTCATATGCTGAACTGGTCGCATTGTGGATTTTGGTTAAAACATGATTTTGGACAATGTTCATGGAACTCAGCTTAAAACGTACTTGCAGACTTGAAAACCCTTGCCTATTGTAGAGCGCGCCTCCTACTTCCACTGCTGAACAAAACCCCATGATTTTGGACCCTGTTTTCATGCGAAAAAGGCTAAAAGAAATGTTTCACGTTTGTTACACTCAAACAGTGTCTCCTCTCATATGCTGAACTGGTCGCATTGTGGATTTTGGTTAAAACATGATTTTGGACAATGTTCATGGAACTCAGCTTAAAACGTACTTGCAGACTTGAAAACCCTTGCCTATTGTAGAGCGCGCCTCCTACTTCCACTGCTGAACGAAAACCCATGATTTTGGACCCTGTTTTCATGCGAAAAGGCTAAAAGAATTGTTTCACGTTTGTTACACTCAAACAGTGTCTCCTGTCATATGCTGATCTGGTCGCAATGTGGATTTGGCCTAAAACATGATTTTGGACAAAGTTCATGGAACTCAGCTTAAAATGTACTTGCAGACTTGAAAACCCTTGCCTATTGTAGAGCGCGCCTCCTACTTCCAGTGCTGAACGAAAACCCATGATTTTGGACCCTGTTTTCATGCGAAAAGGCTAAAAGAAATGTTTCACGTTTGTTACACTCAAACAGTGTCTCCTCTCATATGCTGAACTGGTCGCATTGTGGATTTTGGTTAAAACATGATTTTGGACAATGTTCATGGAACTCAGCTTAAAACGTACTTGCAGACTTGAAAACCCTTGCCTATTGTAGAGCGCGCCTCCTACTTCCACTGCTGAACGAAAACCCATGATTTTGGACCCTGTTTTCATGCGAAAAGGCTAAAAGAAATGTTTCACGTTTGTTACACTCAAACAGTGTCTCCTCTCATATGCTGAACTGGTCGCATTGTGGATTTTGGTTAAAACATGATTTTGGACAATGTTCATGGAACTCAGCTGAAAACGTACTTGCAGACTTGAAAACCCTTGCCTATTGTAGAGCGCGCCTCCTACTTCCACTGCTGAACGAAAACCCATGATTTTGGACCCTGTTTTCATGCGAAAAGGCTAAAAGAAATGTTTCACGTTTGTTACACTCAAACAGTGTCTCCTCTCATATGCTGAACTGGTCGCATTGTGGATTTGGCCTATAAAACATGATTTTGGACAATGTTCATGGAACTTAGCTTAAAACGTACTTGCAGACTTGAAAACCCTTGCCTATTGTAGAGCGCGCCTCCTACTTCCACTGCTGAACGAAAACCCATGATTTTGGACCCTGTTTTCATAAGAAAAGGCTAAAAGAATTGTTTCACGTTTGTTACACTCAAACAGTGTCTCCTGTCATATGCTGAACTGGTCGCAATGTGGATTTGGCCTAAAACATGATTTTGGACAATGTTCATGGAACTTAGCTTAAAACGTACTTGCAGACTTGAAAACCCTTGCCTATTGTAGAGCGCGCCTCCTACTTCCACTGCTGAACGAAAACCCATGATTTTGGACCCTGTTTTCATAAGAAAAGGCTAAAAGAATTGTTTCACGTTTGTTACACTCAAACAGTGTCTCCTGTCATATGCTGAACTGGTCGCAATGTGGATTTGGCCTAAAACATGATTTTGGACAATGTTCATGGAACTCAGCTTAAAACGTACTTGCAGACTTGAAAACCCTTGCCTATTGTAGAGCGCGCCTCCTACTTCCACTGCTGAATGAAAACCCATGATTTTGGACCCTGTTTTCATGCAAAATGGCTAAAAGAAATGTTTCACGTTTGTTACACTCAAACAGTGTCTCCTCTCATATGCTGAACTGGTCGCATTGTGGATTTTGGTTAAAACATGATTTTGGACAATGTTCATGGAACTCAGCTTAAAACGTACTTGCAGACTTGAAAACCCTTGCCTATTGTAGAGCGCGCCTCCTACTTCCACTGCTGAACGAAAACCCATGATTTTGGACCCTGTTTTCATGCGAAAAGGCTAAAAGAAATGTTTCACGTTTGTTACACTCAAACAGTGTCTCCTCTCATATGCTGAACTGGTCGCATTGTGGATTTTGGTTAAAACATGATTTTGGACAATGTTCATGGAACTCAGCTGAAAACGTACTTGCAGACTTGAAAACCCTTGCCTATTGTAGAGCGCGCCTCCTACTTCCACTGCTGAACGAAAACCCATGATTTTGGACCCTGTTTTCATGCGAAAAGGCTAAAAGAAATGTTTCACGTTTGTTACACTCAAACAGTGTCTCCTCTCATATGCTGAACTGGTCGCATTGTGGATTTGGCCTATAAAACATGATTTTGGACAATGTTCATGGAACTTAGCTTAAAACGTACTTGCAGACTTGAAAACCCTTGCCTATTGTAGAGCGCGCCTCCTACTTCCACTGCTGAACGAAAACCCATGATTTTGGACCCTGTTTTCATAAGAAAAGGCTAAAAGAATTGTTTCACGTTTGTTACACTCAAACAGTGTCTCCTGTCATATGCTGAACTGGTCGCAATGTGGATTTGGCCTAAAACATGATTTTGGACAATGTTCATGGAACTTAGCTTAAAACGTACTTGCAGACTTGAAAACCCTTGCCTATTGTAGAGCGCGCCTCCTACTTCCACTGCTGAACGAAAACCCATGATTTTGGACCCTGTTTTCATAAGAAAAGGCTAAAAGAATTGTTTCACGTTTGTTACACTCAAACAGTGTCTCCTCTCATATGCTGAACTGGTCGCATTGTGGATTTTGGTTAAAACATGATTTTGGACAATGTTCATGGAACTTAGCTTAAAACGTACTTGCAGACTTGAAAACCCTTGCATATTGTAGAGCGCGCCTCCTACTTCCACTGCTGAATGAAAACCCATGATTTTGGACCCTGTTTTCATGCAAAATGGCTAAAAGAAATGTTTCACGTTTGTTACACTCAAACAGTGTCTCCTCTCATATGCTGAACTGGTCGCATTGTGGATTTGGCCTAAAACATGATTTTGGACAATGTTCATGGAACTTAGCTTAAAACGTACTTGCAGACTTGAAAACCCTTGCCTATTGTAGAGCGCGCCTCCTACTTCCACTGCTGAACGAAAACCCATGATTTTGGACCCTGTTTTCATAAGAAAAGGCTAAAAGAATTGTTTCACGTTTGTTACACTCAAACAGTGTCTCCTGTCATATGCTGAACTGGTCGCAATGTGGATTTGGCCTAAAACATGATTTTGGACAATGTTCATGGAACTTAGCTTAAAACGTACTTGCAGACTTGAAAACCCTTGCCTATTGTAGAGCGCGCCTCCTACTTCCACTGCTGAACGAAAACCCATGATTTTGGACCCTGTTTTCATAAGAAAAGGCTAAAAGAATTGTTTCACGTTTGTTACACTCAAACAGTGTCTCCTCTCATATGCTGAACTGGTCGCATTGTGGATTTTGGTTAAAACATGATTTTGGACAATGTTCATGGAACTCAGCTTAAAACGTACTTGCAGACTTGAAAACCCTTGCCTATTGTAGAGCGCGCCTCCTACTTCCACTGCTGAACAAAACCCCATGATTTTGGACCCTGTTTTCATGCGAAAAAGGCTAAAAGAAATGTTTCACGTTTGTTACACTCAAACAGTGTCTCCTCTCATATGCTGAACTGGTCGCATTGTGGATTTTGGTTAAAACATGATTTTGGACAATGTTCATGGAACTCAGCTTAAAACGTACTTGCAGACTTGAAAACCCTTGCCTATTGTAGAGCGCGCCTCCTACTTCCACTGCTGAACGAAAACCCATGATTTTGGACCCTGTTTTCATGCGAAAAGGCTAAAAGAATTGTTTCACGTTTGTTACACTCAAACAGTGTCTCCTGTCATATGCTGATCTGGTCGCAATGTGGATTTGGCCTAAAACATGATTTTGGACAAAGTTCATGGAACTCAGCTTAAAATGTACTTGCAGACTTGAAAACCCTTGCCTATTGTAGAGCGCGCCTCCTACTTCCAGTGCTGAACGAAAACCCATGATTTTGGACCCTGTTTTCATGCGAAAAGGCTAAAATAAATGTTTCACGTTTGTTACACTCAAACAGTGTCTCCTCTCATATGCTGAACTGGTCGCATTGTGGATTTTGGTTAAAACATGATTTTGGACAATGTTCATGGAACTCAGCTTAAAACGTACTTGCAGACTTGAAAACCCTTGCCTATTGTAGAGCGCGCCTCCTACTTCCACTGCTGAACAAAAACCCATGATTTTGGACCCTGTTTTCATGCGAAAAAGGCTAAAATAAATGTTTCACGTTTGTTACACTCAAACAGTGTCTCCTCTCATATGCTGAACTGGTCGCATTGTGGATTTTGGTTAAAACATGATTTTGGACAATGTTCATGGAACTCAGCTTAAAACGTACTTGCAGACTTGAAAACCCTTGCCTATTGTAGAGCGCGCCTCCTACTTCCACTGCTGAACGAAAACCCATGATTTTGGACCCTGTTTTCATGCGAAAAGGCTAAAAGAATTGTTTCACGTTTGTTACACTCAAACAGTGTCTCCTGTCATATGCTGATCTGGTCGCAATGTGGATTTGGCCTAAAACATGATTTTGGACAATGTTCATGGAACTCAGCTTAAAACGTACTTGCAGACTTGAAAACCCTTGCCTATTGTAGAGCGCGCCTCCTACTTCCAGTGCTGAACGAAAACCCATGATTTTGGACCCTGTTTTCATGCGAAAAGGCTAAAAGAAATGTTTCACGTTTGTTACACTCAAACAGTGTCTCCTCTCATATGCTGAACTGGTCGCAATGTGGATTTGGCCTAAAACATGATTTTGGACAATGTTCATGGAACTCAGCTTAAAACGTACTTGCAGACTTGAAAACCCTTGCCTATTGTAGAGCGCGCCTCCTACTTCCACTGCTGAACGAAAACCCATGATTTTGGACCCTGTTTTCATAAGAAAAGGCTAAAAGAAATGTTTCACGTTTGTTACACTCAAACAGTGTCTCCTCTCATATGCTGAACTGGTCGCATTGTGGATTTTGGTTAAAACATGATTTTGGACAATGTTCATGGAACTCAGCTTAAAACGTACTTGCAGACTTGAAAACCCTTGCCTATTGTAGAGCGCGCCTCCTACTTCCACTGCTGAACGAAAACCCATGATTTTGGACCCTGTTTTCATGCGAAAAGGCTAAAAGAAATGTTTCACGTTTGTTACACTCAAACAGTGTCTCCTCTCATATGCTGAACTGGTCGCAATGTGGATTTGGCCTAAAACATGATTTTGGACAATGTTCATGGAACTCAGCTTAAAACGTACTTGCAGACTTGAAAACCCTTGCCTATTGTAGAGCGCGCCTCCTACTTCCACTGCTGAACGAAAACCCATGATTTTGGACCCTGTTTTCATAAGAAAAGGCTAAAAGAAATGTTTCACGTTTGTTACACTCAAACAGTGGCTCCTCTCATATGCTGAACTGGTCGCATTGTGGATTTTGGTTAAAACATGATTTTGGACCATGTTCATGGAACTCAGCTTAAAACGTACTTGCAGACTTGAAAACCCTTGCCTATTGTAGAGCGCGCCTCCTACTTCCACTACTGAATGAAAACCCATGATTTTGGACCCTGTTTTCATGCAAAATGGCTAAAAGAAATGTTTCACGTTTGTTACACTCAAACAGTGTCTCCTCTCATATGCTGAACTGGTCGCATTGTGGATTTTGGTTAAAACATGATTTTGGACAACGTTCATGGAACTCAGCTTAAAACGTACTTGCAGACTTGAAAACCCTTGCCTATTGTAGAGCGCGCCTCCTACTTCCACTGCTGAATGAAAACCCATGATTTTGGACCCTGTTTTCATGCGAAAAGGCTAAAAGAATTGTTTCACGTTTGTTACACTCAAACAGTGTCTCCTCTCATATGCTGAACTGGTCGCATTGTGGATTTTGGTTAAAACATGATTTTGGACAATGTTCATGGAACTCAGCTGAAAACGTACTTGCAGACTTGAAAACCCTTGCCTATTGTAGAGCGCGCCTCCTACTTCCACTGCTGAACGAAAACCCATGATTTTGGACCCTGTTTTCATAAGAAAAGGCTAAAAGAATTGTTTCACGTTTGTTACACTCAAACAGTGTCTCCTGTCATATGCTGAACTGGTCGCAATGTGGATTTGGCCTAAAACATGATTTTGGACAATGTTCATGGAACTTAGCTTAAAACGTAGTTGCAGACTTGAAAACCCTTGCCTATTGTAGAGCGCGCCTCCTACTTCCACTGCTGAATGAAAACCCATGATTTTGGACCCTGTTTTCATAAGAAAAGGCTAAAAGAATTGTTTCACGTTTGTTACACTCAAACAGTGTCTCCTGTCATATGATGAACTGGTCGCAATGTGGATTTGGCCTAAAACATGATTTTGGACAATGTTCATGGAACTCAGCTTAAAACGTACTTGCAGACTTGAAAACCCTTGCCTATTGTAGAGCGCGCCTCCTACTTCCACTGCTGAATGAAAACCCATGATTTTGGACCCTGTTTTCATGCAAAATGGCTAAAAGAAATGTTTCACGTTTGTTACACTCAAACAGTGTCTCCTCTCATATGCTGAACTGGTCGCATTGTGGATTTTGGTTAAAACATGATTTTGGACAATGTTCATGGAACTCAGCTTAAAACGTACTTGCAGACTTGAAAACCCTTGCCTATTGTAGAGCGCGCCTCCTACTTCCACTGCTGAACGAAAACCCATGATTTTGGACCCTGTTTTCATGCGAAAAGGCTAAAAGAAATGTTTCACGTTTGTTACACTCAAACAGTGTCTCCTCTCATATGCTGAACTGGTCGCATTGTGGATTTTGGTTAAAACATGATTTTGGACAATGTTCATGGAACTCAGCTTAAAACGTACTTGCAGACTTGAAAACCCTTGCCTATTGTAGAGCGCGCCTCCTACTTCCACTGCTGAACGAAAACCCATGATTTTGGATCCTGTTTTCATGCGAAAAGGCTAAAAGAATTGTTTCACGTTTGTTACACTCAAACAGTGTCTCCTGTCATATGCTGATCTGGTCGCAATGTGGATTTGGCCTAAAACATGATTTTGGACAATGTTCATGGAACTCAGCTTAAAACGTACCTGCAGACTTGAAAACCCTTGCCTATTGTAGAGCGCACCTCCTACTTCCACTGCTGAACGAAAACCCATGATTTTGGACCCTGTTTTCATAAGAAAAGGCTAAAAGAATTGTTTCACGTTTGTTACACTCAAACAGTGTCTCCTGTCATATGCTGAACTGGTCGCATTGTGGATTTGGCCTAAAACATGATTTTGGACAATGTTCATGGAACTCAGCTTAAAACGTACTTGCAGACTTGAAAACCCTTGCCTATTGTAGAGGGCGCCTCCTACTTCCACTGCTGAACGAAAACCCATGATTTTGGACCCTGTTTTCATGCGAAAAGGCTAAAAGAATTGTTTCACGGTTGTTACACTCAAACAGTGTCTCCTGTCATATGCTGATCTGGTCGCAATGTGGATTTGGCCTAAAACATGATTTTGGACAATGTTCATGGAACTCAGCTTAAAACGTACTTGCAGACTTGAAAACCCTTGCCTATTGTAGAGCGCACCTCCTACTTCCACTGCTGAACGAAAACCCATGATTTTGGACCCTGTTTTCATGCGAAAAGGCTAAAAGAAATGTTTCACGTTTGTTACACTCAAACAGTGTCTCCTCTCATATGCTGAACTGGTCGCATTGTGGATTTTGGTTAAAACATGATTTTGGACAATGTTCATGGAACTCAGCTTAAAACGTACTTGCAGACTTGAAAACCCTTGCCTATTGTAGAGCGCGCCTCCTACTTCCACTGCTGAACAAAAACCCATGATTTTGTACCCTGTTTTCATGCGAAAAGGCTAAAAGAAATGTTTCACGTTTGTTACACTCAAACAGTGTTTCCTCTCATATGCTGAACTGGTCGCATTGTGGATTTTGGTTAAAACATGATTTTGGACAATGTTCATGGAACTCAGCTTAAAACGTACTTGCAGACTTGAAAACCCTTGCCTATTGTAGAGCGCGCCTCCTACTTCCACTGCTGAATGAAAACCCATGATTTTGGACCCTGTTTTCATGCAAAATGGCTAAAAGAAATGTTTCACGTTTGTTACACTCAAACAGTGTCTCCTCTCATATGCTGAACTGGTCGCATTGTGGATTTTGGTTAAAACATGATTTTGGACAATGTTCATGGAACTCAGCTTAAAACGTACTTGCAGACTTGAAAACCCTTGCCTATTGTAGAGCGCGCCTCCTACTTCCACTGCTGAACGAAAACCCATGATTTTGGACCCTGTTTTCATGCGAAAAGGCTAAAAGAAATGTTTCACGTTTGTTACACTCAAACAGTGTCTCCTCTCATATGCTGAACTGGTCGCATTGTGGATTTTGGTTAAAACATGATTTTGGACAATGTTCATGGAACTCAGCTTAAAACGTACTTGCAGACTTGAAAACCCTTGCCTATTGTAGAGCGCGCCTCCTACTTCCACTGCTGAACGAAAACCCATGATTTTGGACCCTGTTTTCATGCGAAAAGGCTAAAAGAATTGTTTCACGTTTGTTACACTCAAACAGTGTCTCCTGTCATATGCTGATCTGGTCGCAATGTGGATTTGGCCTAAAACATGATTTTGGACAATGTTCATGGAACTCAGCTTAAAACGTACCTGCAGACTTGAAAACCCTTGCCTATTGTAGAGCGCACCTCCTACTTCCACTGCTGAACGAAAACCCATGATTTTGGACCCTGTTTTCATAAGAAAAGGCTAAAAGAATTGTTTCACGTTTGTTACACTCAAACAGTGTCTCCTGTCATATGCTGAACTGGTCGCATTGTGGATTTGGCCTAAAACATGATTTTGGACAATGTTCATGGAACTCAGCTTAAAACGTACTTGCAGACTTGAAAACCCTTGCCTATTGTAGAGCGCGCCTCCTACTTCCACTGCTGAACGAAAACCCATGATTTTGGACCCTGTTTTCATGCGAAAAGGCTAAAAGAATTGTTTCACGTTTGTTACACTCAAACAGTGTCTCCTGTCATATGCTGATCTGGTCGCAATGTGGATTTGGCCTAAAACATGATTTTGGACAATGTTCATGGAACTCAGCTTAAAACGTACCTGCAGACTTGAAAACCCTTGCCTATTGTAGAGCGCACCTCCTACTTCCACTGCTGAACGAAAACCCATGATTTTGGACCCTGTTTTCATAAGAAAAGGCTAAAAGAATTGTTTCACGTTTGTTACACTCAAACAGTGTCTCCTGTCATATGCTGAACTGGTCGCAATGTGGATTTGGCCTAAAACATGATTTTGGACAATGTTCATGGAACTCAGCTTAAAACGTACTTGCAGACTTGAAAACCCTTGCCTATTGTAGAGCGCGCCTCCTACTTCCACTGCTGAATGAAAACCCATGATTTTGGACCCTGTTTTCATGCAAAATGGCTAAAAGAAATGTTTCACGTTTGTTACACTCAAACAGTGTCTCCTCTCATATGCTGAACTGGTCGCATTGTGGATTTTGGTTAAAACATGATTTTGGACAATGTTCATGGAACTCAGCTTAAAACGTACTTGCAGACTTGAAAACCCTTGCCTATTGTAGAGCGCGCCTCCTACTTCCAGTGCTGAACGAAAACCCATGATTTTGGACCCTGTTTTCATGCGAAAAGGCTAAAAGAAATGTTTCACGTTTGTTACACTCAAACAGTGTCTCCTCTCATATGCTGAACTGGTCGCAATGTGGATTTGGCCTAAAACATGATTTTGGACAATGTTCATGGAACTCAGCTTAAAACGTACTTGCAGACTTGAAAACCCTTGCCTATTGTAGAGCGCGCCTCCTACTTCCACTGCTGAACAAAAACCCATGATTTTGGACCCTGTTTTCATAAGAAAAGGCTAAAAGAAATGTTTCACGTTTGTTACACTCAAACAGTGGCTCCTCTCATATGCTGAACTGGTCGCATTGTGGATTTTGGTTAAAACATGATTTTGGACCATGTTCATGGAACTCAGCTTAAAACGTACTTGCAGACTTGAAAACCCTTGCCTATTGAAGAGCGCGCCTCCTACTTCCACTACTGAATGAAAACCCATGATTTTGGACCCTGTTTTCATGCAAAATGGCTAAAAGAAATGTTTCACGTTTGTTACACTCAAACAGTGTCTCCTCTCATATGCTGAACTGGTCGCATTGTGGATTTTGGTTAAAACATGATTTTGGACAATGTTCATGGAACTCAGCTGAAAACGTACTTGCAGACTTGAAAACCCTTGCCTATTGTAGAGCGCGCCTCCTACTTCCACTGCTGAACGAAAACCCATGATTTTGGACCCTGTTTTCATAAGAAAAGGCTAAAAGAATTGTTTCACGTTTGTTACACTCAAACAGTGTCTCCTGTCATATGCTGAACTGGTCGCAATGTGGATTTGGCCTAAAACATGATTTTGGACAATGTTCATGGAACTTAGCTTAAAACGTAGTTGCAGACTTGAAAACCCTTGCCTATTGTAGAGCGCGCCTCCTACTTCCACTGCTGAACGAAAACCCATGATTTTGGACCCTGTTTTCATAAGAAAAGGCTAAAAGAATTGTTTCACGTTTGTTACACTCAAACAGTGTCTCCTGTCATATGCTGAACTGGTCGCAATGTGGATTTGGCCTAAAACATGATTTTGGACAATGTTCATGGAACTCAGCTTAAAACGTACTTGCAGACTTGAAAACCCTTGCCTATTGTAGAGCGCGCCTCCTACTTCCACTGCTGAATGAAAACCCATGATTTTGGACCCTGTTTTCATGCAAAATGGCTAAAAGAAATGTTTCACGTTTGTTACACTCAAACAGTGTCTCCTCTCATATGCTGAACTGGTCGCATTGTGGATTTTGGTTAAAACATGATTTTGGACAATGTTCATGGAACTCAGCTTAAAACGTACTTGCAGACTTGAAAACCCTTGCCTATTGTAGAGCGCGCCTCCTACTTCCACTGCTGAACAAAAACCCATGATTTTGGACCCTGTTTTCATGCGAAAAGGCTAAAAGAAATGTTTCACGTTTGTTACACTCAAACAGTGTCTCCTCTCATATGCTGAACTGGTCGCATTGTGGATTTTGGTTAAAACATGATTTTGGACAATGTTCATGGAACTCAGCTTAAAACGTACTTGCAGACTTGAAAACCCTTGCCTATTGTAGAGCGCGCCTCCTACTTCCACTGCTGAACGAAAACCCATGATTTTGGACCCTGTTTTCATGCGAAAAGGCTAAAAGAATTGTTTCACGTTTGTT
This sequence comes from Coregonus lavaretus, assembly GCF_964263955.1. Taxonomy (NCBI): domain Eukaryota; kingdom Metazoa; phylum Chordata; class Actinopteri; order Salmoniformes; family Salmonidae; genus Coregonus; species Coregonus lavaretus. The sequence continues at coordinate 518,130 of NC_140013.1, read as the reverse complement.
ACACTCAAACAGTGTCTCCTGTCATATGCTGATCTGGTCGCAATGTGGATTTGGCCTAAAACATGATTTTGGACAATGTTCATGGAACTCAGCTTAAAACGTACCTGCAGACTTGAAAACCCTTGCCTATTGTAGAGCGCACCTCCTACTTCCACTGCTGAACGAAAACCCATGATTTTGGACCCTGTTTTCATAAGAAAAGGCTAAAAGAATTGTTTCACGTTTGTTACACTCAAACAGTGTCTCCTGTCATATGCTGAACTGGTCGCATTGTGGATTTGGCCTAAAACATGATTTTGGACAATGTTCATGGAACTCAGCTTAAAACGTACTTGCAGACTTGAAAACCCTTGCCTATTGTAGAGCGCGCCTCCTACTTCCACTGCTGAACGAAAACCCATGATTTTGGACCCTGTTTTCATGCGAAAAGGCTAAAAGAATTGTTTCACGTTTGTTACACTCAAACAGTGTCTCCTGTCATATGCTGATCTGGTCGCAATGTGGATTTGGCCTAAAACATGATTTTGGACAATGTTCATGGAACTCAGCTTAAAACGTACCTGCAGACTTGAAAACCCTTGCCTATTGTAGAGCGCACCTCCTACTTCCACTGCTGAACGAAAACCCATGATTTTGGACCCTGTTTTCATAAGAAAAGGCTAAAAGAATTGTTTCACGTTTGTTACACTCAAACAGTGTCTCCTGTCATATGCTGAACTGGTCGCAATGTGGATTTGGCCTAAAACATGATTTTGGACAATGTTCATGGAACTCAGCTTAAAACGTACTTGCAGACTTGAAAACCCTTGCCTATTGTAGAGCGCGCCTCCTACTTCCACTGCTGAATGAAAACCCATGATTTTGGACCCTGTTTTCATGCAAAATGGCTAAAAGAAATGTTTCACGTTTGTTACACTCAAACAGTGTCTCCTCTCATATGCTGAACTGGTCGCATTGTGGATTTTGGTTAAAACATGATTTTGGACAATGTTCATGGAACTCAGCTTAAAACGTACTTGCAGACTTGAAAACCCTTGCCTATTGTAGAGCGCGCCTCCTACTTCCAGTGCTGAACGAAAACCCATGATTTTGGACCCTGTTTTCATGCGAAAAGGCTAAAAGAAATGTTTCACGTTTGTTACACTCAAACAGTGTCTCCTCTCATATGCTGAACTGGTCGCAATGTGGATTTGGCCTAAAACATGATTTTGGACAATGTTCATGGAACTCAGCTTAAAACGTACTTGCAGACTTGAAAACCCTTGCCTATTGTAGAGCGCGCCTCCTACTTCCACTGCTGAACAAAAACCCATGATTTTGGACCCTGTTTTCATAAGAAAAGGCTAAAAGAAATGTTTCACGTTTGTTACACTCAAACAGTGGCTCCTCTCATATGCTGAACTGGTCGCATTGTGGATTTTGGTTAAAACATGATTTTGGACCATGTTCATGGAACTCAGCTTAAAACGTACTTGCAGACTTGAAAACCCTTGCCTATTGAAGAGCGCGCCTCCTACTTCCACTACTGAATGAAAACCCATGATTTTGGACCCTGTTTTCATGCAAAATGGCTAAAAGAAATGTTTCACGTTTGTTACACTCAAACAGTGTCTCCTCTCATATGCTGAACTGGTCGCATTGTGGATTTTGGTTAAAACATGATTTTGGACAATGTTCATGGAACTCAGCTGAAAACGTACTTGCAGACTTGAAAACCCTTGCCTATTGTAGAGCGCGCCTCCTACTTCCACTGCTGAACGAAAACCCATGATTTTGGACCCTGTTTTCATAAGAAAAGGCTAAAAGAATTGTTTCACGTTTGTTACACTCAAACAGTGTCTCCTGTCATATGCTGAACTGGTCGCAATGTGGATTTGGCCTAAAACATGATTTTGGACAATGTTCATGGAACTTAGCTTAAAACGTAGTTGCAGACTTGAAAACCCTTGCCTATTGTAGAGCGCGCCTCCTACTTCCACTGCTGAACGAAAACCCATGATTTTGGACCCTGTTTTCATAAGAAAAGGCTAAAAGAATTGTTTCACGTTTGTTACACTCAAACAGTGTCTCCTGTCATATGCTGAACTGGTCGCAATGTGGATTTGGCCTAAAACATGATTTTGGACAATGTTCATGGAACTCAGCTTAAAACGTACTTGCAGACTTGAAAACCCTTGCCTATTGTAGAGCGCGCCTCCTACTTCCACTGCTGAATGAAAACCCATGATTTTGGACCCTGTTTTCATGCAAAATGGCTAAAAGAAATGTTTCACGTTTGTTACACTCAAACAGTGTCTCCTCTCATATGCTGAACTGGTCGCATTGTGGATTTTGGTTAAAACATGATTTTGGACAATGTTCATGGAACTCAGCTTAAAACGTACTTGCAGACTTGAAAACCCTTGCCTATTGTAGAGCGCGCCTCCTACTTCCACTGCTGAACAAAAACCCATGATTTTGGACCCTGTTTTCATGCGAAAAGGCTAAAAGAAATGTTTCACGTTTGTTACACTCAAACAGTGTCTCCTCTCATATGCTGAACTGGTCGCATTGTGGATTTTGGTTAAAACATGATTTTGGACAATGTTCATGGAACTCAGCTTAAAACGTACTTGCAGACTTGAAAACCCTTGCCTATTGTAGAGCGCGCCTCCTACTTCCACTGCTGAACGAAAACCCATGATTTTGGACCCTGTTTTCATAAGAAAAGGCTAAAAGAATTGTTTCACGTTTGTTACACTCAAACAGTGTCTCCTGTCATATGCTGAACTGGTCGCAATGTGGATTTGGCCTAAAACATGATTTTGGACAATGTTCATGGAACTTAGCTTAAAACGTAGTTGCAGACTTGAAAACCCTTGCCTATTGTAGAGCGCGCCTCCTACTTCCACTGCTGAATGAAAACCCATGATTTTGGACCCTGTTTTCATAAGAAAAGGCTAAAAGAATTGTTTCACGTTTGTTACACTCAAACAGTGTCTCCTGTCATATGATGAACTGGTCGCAATGTGGATTTGGCCTAAAACATGATTTTGGACAATGTTCATGGAACTCAGCTTAAAACGTACTTGCAGACTTGAAAACCCTTGCCTATTGTAGAGCGCGCCTCCTACTTCCACTGCTGAACAAAAACCCATGATTTTGGACCCTGTTTTCATCCGAAAAGGCTAAAAGAAATGTTTCACGTTTGTTACACTCAAACAGTGTCTCCTCTCATATGCTGAACTGGTCGCATTGTGGATTTTGGTTAAAACATGATTTTGGACAATGTTCATGGAACTCAGCTTAAAACGTACTTGCAGACTTGAAAACCCTTGCCTATTGTAGAGCGCGCCTCCTACTTCCACTGCTGAATGAAAACCCATGATTTTGGACCCTGTTTTCATGCAAAATGGCTAAAAGAAATGTTTCACGTTTGTTACACTCAAACAGTGTCTCCTCTCATATGCTGGCTAAAAGAATTGTTTCACGTTTGTTACACTCAAACAGTGTCTCCTCTCATATGCTGAACTGGTCGCATTGTGGATTTGGCCTAAAACATGATTTTGGACAATGTTCATGGAACTCAGCTTAAAACGTACTTGCAGACTTGAAAACCCTTGCCTATTGTAGAGCGCGCCTCCTACTTCCACTGCTGAACGAAAACCCATGATTTTGGACCCTGTTTTCATGCGAAAAGGCTAAAAGAATTGTTTCACGTTTGTTACACTCAAACAGTGTCTCCTGTCATATGCTGATCTGGTCGCAATGTGGATTTGGCCTAAAACATGATTTTGGACAATGTTCATGGAACTCAGCTTAAAACGTACTTGCAGACTTGAAAACCCTTGCCTATTGTAGAGCGCGCCTCCTACTTCCAGTGCTGAACGAAAACCCATGATTTTGGACCCTGTTTTCATGCGAAAAGGCTAAAAGAAATGTTTCACGTTTGTTACACTCAAACAGTGTCTCCTCTCATATGCTGAACTGGTTGCATTGTGGATTTTGGTTAAAACATGATTTTGGACAATGTTCATGGAACTCAGCTTAAAACGTACTTGCAGACTTGAAAACCCTTGCCTATTGTAGAGCGCGCCTCCTACTTCCACTGCTGAACGAAAACCCATGATTTTGGACCCTGTTTTCATAAGAAAAGGCTAAAAGAATTGTTTCACGTTTGTTACACTCAAACAGTGTCTCCTGTCATATGCTGAACTGGTCGCAATGTGGATTTGGCCTAAAACATGATTTTGGACAATGTTCATGGAACTCAGCTTAAAACGTACTTGCAGACTTGAAAACCCTTGCCTATTGTAGAGCGCGCCTCCTACTTCCACTGCTGAACGAAAACCCATGATTTTAGACACTGTTTTCATGCAAAAAGGCTAAAAGAAATGTTTCACGTTTGTTACACTCAAACAGTGTCTCCTCTCATATGCTGAACTGGTCGCATTGTGGATTTTGGTTAAAACATGATTTTGGACAATGTTCATGGAACTCAGCTTAAAACGTACTTGCAGACTTGAAAACCCTTGCCTATTGTAGAGCGCGCCTCCTACTTCCACTACTGAATGAAAACCCATGATTTTGGACCCTGTTTTCATGCAAAATGGCTAAAAGAAATGTTTCACGTTTGTTACACTCAAACAGTGTCTCCTCTCATATGCTGAACTGGTCGCATTGTGGATTTTGGTTAAAACATGATTTTGGACAATGTTCATGGAACTCAGCTTAAAATGTACTTGCAGACTTGAAAACCCTTGCCTATTGTAGAGCGCGCCTCCTACTTCCACTGCAGAATGAAAACCCATGATTTTGGACCCTGTTTTCATGCGAAAAGGCTAAAAGAATTGTTTCACGTTTGTTACACTCAAACAGTGTCTCCTGTCATATGCTGATCTGGTCGCAATGTGGATTTGGCCTAAAACATGATTTTGGACAATGTTCATGGAACTCAGCTTAAAACGTACCTGCAGACTTGAAAACCCTTGCCTATTGTAGAGCGCACCTCCTACTTCCACTGCTGAACGAAAACCCATGATTTTGGACCCTGTTTTAATGCTAAAAGGCTAAAAGAATTGTTTCACGTTTGTTACACTCAAACAGTGTCTCCTGTCATATGCTGATCTGGTCGCAATGTGGATTTGGCCTAAAACATGATTTTGGACAATGTTCATGGAACTCAGCTTAAAACGTACTTGCAGACTTGAAAACCCTTGCCTATTGTAGAGCGCGCCTCCTACTTCCACTGCTGAACGAAAACCCATGATTTTGGACCCTGTTTTCATAAGAAAAGGCTAAAAGAATTGTTTCACGTTTGTTACACTCAAACAGTGTCTCCTGTCATATGCTGAACTGGTCTCAATGTGGATTTGGCCTAAAACATGATTTTGGACAATGTTCATGTAACTCAGCTTAAAACGTACTTGCAGACTTGAAAACCCTTGCCTATTGTAGAGCGCGCCTCCTACTTCCACTGCTGAACGAAAACCCATGATTTTGGACCCTGTTTTCATGCAAAAAGGCTAAAAGAAAAGTTTCACGTTTGTTACACTCAAACAGTGGCTCCTCTCATATGCTGATCTGGTCGCATTGTGGATTTTGGTTAAAACATGATTTTGGACAATGTTCATGGAACTCAGCTTAAAACGTACTTGCAGACTTGAAAACCCTTGCCTATTGTAGAGCGCGCCTCCTACTTCCACTACTGAATGAAAACCCATGATTTTGGACCCTGTTTTCATGCAAAATGGCTAAAAGACATGTTTCACGTTTGTTACACTCAAACAGTGTCTCCTCTCATATGCTGAACTGGTCGCATTGTGGATTTTGGTTAAAACATGATTTTGGACAATGTTCATGGAACTCAGCTTAAAACGTACTTGCAGACTTGAAAACCCTTGCCTATTGTAGAGCGCGCCTCCTACTTCCACTGCTGAATGAAAACCCATGATTTTGGACCCTGTTTTCATGCGAAAAGGCTAAAAGAATTGTTTCACGTTTGTTACACTCAAACAGTGTCTACTGTCATATGCTGATCTGGTCGCAATGTGGATTTGGCCTAAAACATGATTTTGGACAATGTTCATGGAACTCAGCTTAAAACGTACCTGCAGACTTGAAAACCCTTGCCTATTGTAGAGCGAGCCTCCTACTTCCACTGCTGAACGAAAACCCATGATTTTGGACCCTAGTTTTCATGCGAAAAGGCTAAAAGAATTGTTTCACGTTTGTTACACTCAAACAGTGTCTCCTGTCATATGCTGATCTGGTCGCAATGTGGATTTGGCCTAAAACATGATTTTGGACAATGTTCATGGAACTCAGCTTAAAACGTACTTGCAGACGTGAAAACCCTTGCCTATTGTAGAGCGCGCCTCCTACTTCCAGTGCTGAACGAAAACCCATGATTTTGGACCCTGTTTTCATGCGAAAAGGCTAAAAGAAATGTTTCACGTTTGTTACACTCAAACAGTGTCTCCTCTCATATGCTGAACTGGTTGCATTGTGGATTTTGGTTAAAACATGATTTTGGACAATGTTCATGGAACTCAGCTTAAAACGTACTTGCAGACTTGAAAACCCTTGCCTATTGTAGAGCGCGCCTCCTACTTCCACTGCTGAACGAAAACCCATGATTTTGGACCCTGTTTTCATAAGAAAAGGCTAAAAGAATTGTTTCACGTTTGTTACACTCAAACAGTGTCTCCTGTCATATGCTGAACTGGTCGCAATGTGGATTTGGCCTAAAACATGATTTTGGACAATGTTCATGGAACTCAGCTTAAAACGTACTTGCAGACTTGAAAACCCTTGCCTATTGTAGAGCGCGCCTCCTACTTCCACTGCTGAACGAAAACCCATGATTTTAGACACTGTTTTCATGCAAAAAGGCTAAAAGAAATGTTTCACGTTTGTTACACTCAAACAGTGGCTCCTCTCATATGCTGAACTGGTCGCATTGTGGATTTTGGTTAAAACATGATTTTGGACAATGTTCATGGAACTCAGCTTAAAACGTACTTGCAGACTTGAAAACCCTTGCCTATTGTAGAGCGCGCCTCCTACTTCCACTACTGAATGAAAACCCATGATTTTGGACCCTGTTTTCATGCAAAATGGCTAAAAGAAATGTTTCACGTTTGTTACACTCAAACAGTGTCTCCTCTCATATGCTGAACTGGTCGCATTGTGGATTTTGGTTAAAACATGATTTTGGACAATGTTCATGGAACTCAGCTTAAAACGTACTTGCAGACTTGAAAACCCTTGCCTATTGTAGAGCGCGCCTCCTACTTCCACTGCTGAACGAAAACCCATGATTTTGGACCCTGTTTTCATGCAAAAAGGCTAAAAGAAAAGTTTCACGTTTGTTACACTCAAACAGTGGCTCCTCTCATATGCTGAACTGGTCGCATTGTGGATTTTGGTTAAAACATGATTTTGGACAATGTTCATGGAACTCAGCTTAAAACGTACTTGCAGACTTGAAAACCCTTGCCTATTGTAGAGTGCGCCTCCTACTTCCACTGCTGAATGAAAACCCATGATTTTGGACCCTGTTTTCATGCGAAAAGGCTAAAAGAATTGTTTCACGTTTGTTACACTCAAACAGTGTCTACTGTCATATGCTGATCTGGTCGCAATGTGGATTTGGCCTAAAACATGATTTTGGACAATGTTCATGGAACTCAGCTTAAAACGTACCTGCAGACTTGAAAACCCTTGCCTATTGTAGAGCGAGCCTCCTACTTCCACTGCTGAACGAAAACCCATGATTTTGGACCCTAGTTTTCATGCGAAAAGGCTAAAAGAATTGTTTCACGTTTGTTACACTCAAACAGTGTCTCCTGTCATATGCTGATCTGGTCGCAATGTGGATTTGGCCTAAAACATGATTTTGGACAATGTTCATGGAACTCAGCTTAAAACGTACTTGCAGACGTGAAAACCCTTGCCTATTGTAGAGCGCGCCTCCTACTTCCAGTGCTGAACGAAAACCCATGATTTTGGACCCTGTTTTCATGCGAAAAGGCTAAAAGAAATGTTTCACGTTTGTTACACTCAAACAGTGTCTCCTCTCATATGCTGAACTGGTTGCATTGTGGATTTTGGTTAAAACATGATTTTGGACAATGTTCATGGAACTCAGCTTAAAACGTACTTGCAGACTTGAAAACCCTTGCCTATTGTAGAGCGCGCCTCCTACTTCCACTGCTGAACGAAAACCCATGATTTTGGACCCTGTTTTCATAAGAAAAGGCTAAAAGAATTGTTTCACGTTTGTTACACTCAAACAGTGTCTCCTGTCATATGCTGAACTGGTCGCAATGTGGATTTGGCCTAAAACATGATTTTGGACAATGTTCATGGAACTCAGCTTAAAACGTACTTGCAGACTTGAAAACCCTTGCCTATTGTAGAGCGCGCCTCCTACTTCCACTGCTGAACGAAAACCCATGATTTTAGACACTGTTTTCATGCAAAAAGGCTAAAAGAAATGTTTCACGTTTGTTACACTCAAACAGTGGCTCCTCTCATATGCTGAACTGGTCGCATTGTGGATTTTGGTTAAAACATGATTTTGGACAATGTTCATGGAACTCAGCTTAAAACGTACTTGCAGACTTGAAAACCCTTGCCTATTGTAGAGCGCGCCTCCTACTTCCACTACTGAATGAAAACCCATGATTTTGGACCCTGTTTTCATGCAAAATGGCTAAAAGAAATGTTTCACGTTTGTTACACTCAAACAGTGTCTCCTCTCATATGCTGAACTGGTCGCATTGTGGATTTTGGTTAAAACATGATTTTGGACAATGTTCATGGAACTCAGCTTAAAACGTACTTGCAGACTTGAAAACCCTTGCCTATTGTAGAGCGCGCCTCCTACTTCCACTGCTGAATGAAAACCCATGATTTTGGACCCTGTTTTCATGCGAAAAGGCTAAAAGAATTGTTTCACGTTTGTTACACTCAAACAGTGTCTCCTGTCATATGCTGATCTGGTCGCAATGTGGATTTGGCCTAAAACATGATTTTGAACAATGTTCATGGAACTCAGCTTAAAACGTACTTGCAGACTTGAAAACCCTTGCCTATTGTAGAGCGCGCCTCCTACTTCCAGTGCTGAACGAAAACCCATGATTTTGGACCCTGTTTTCATGCGAAAAGGCTAAAAGAAATGTTTCACGTTTGTTACACTCAAACAGTGTCTCCTCTCATATGCTGAACTGGTTGCATTGTGGATTTTGGTTAAAACATGATTTTGGACAATGTTCATGGAACTCAGCTTAAAACGTACTTGCAGACTTGAAAACCCTTGCCTATTGTAGAGCGCGCCTCCTACTTCCACTGCTGAACGAAAACCCATGATTTTGGACCCTGTTTTCATAAGAAAAGGCTAAAAGAATTGTTTCACGTTTGTTACACTCAAACAGTGTCTCCTGTCATATGCTGAACTGGTCGCAATGTGGATTTGGCCTAAAACATGATTTTGGACAATGTTCATGGAACTCAGCTTAAAACGTACTTGCAGACTTGAAAACCCTTGCCTATTGTAGAGCGCGCCTCCTACTTCCACTGCTGAACGAAAACCCATGATTTTAGACACTGTTTTCATGCAAAAAGGCTAAAAGAAATGTTTCACGTTTGTTACACTCAAACAGTGGCTCCTCTCATATGCTGAACTGGTCGCATTGTGGATTTTGGTTAAAACATGATTTTGGACAATGTTCATGGAACTCAGCTTAAAACGTACTTGCAGACTTGAAAACCCTTGCCTATTGTAGAGCGCGCCTCCTACTTCCACTACTGAATGAAAACCCATGATTTTGGACCCTGTTTTCATGCAAAATGGCTAAAATAAATGTTTCACGTTTGTTACACTCAAACAGTGTCTCCTCTCATATGCTGAACTGGTCGCATTGTGGATTTTGGTTAAAACATGATTTTGGACAATGTTCATGGAACTCAGCTTAAAATGTACTTGCAGACTTGAAAACCCTTGCCTATTGTAGAGCGCGCCTCCTACTTCCACTGCTGAATGAAAACCCATGATTTTGGACCCTGTTTTCATGCGAAAAGGCTAAAAGAATTGTTTCACGTTTGTTACACTCAAACAGTGTCTCCTGTCATATGCTGATCTGGTCGCAATGTGGATTTGGCCTAAAACATGATTTTGGACAATGTTCATGGAACTCAGCTTAAAACGTACCTGCAGACTTGAAAACCCTTGCCTATTGTAGAGCGCACCTCCTACTTCCACTGCTGAACGAAAACCCATGATTTTGGACCCTGTTTTCATGCGAAAAGGCTAAAAGAAATGTTTCACGTTTGTTACACTCAAACAGTGTCTCCTCTCATATGCTGAACTGGTCGCATTGTGGATTTTGGTTAAAACATGATTTTGGACAATGTTCATGGAACTCAGCTTAAAACGTACTTGCAGACTTGAAAACCCTTGCCTATTGTAGAGCGCGCCTCCTACTTCCACTGCTGAATGAAAACCCATGATTTTGGACCCTGTTTTCATGCGAAAAGGCTAAAAGAATTGTTTCACGTTTGTTACACTCAAACAGTGTCTCCTGTCATATGCTGATCTGGTCGCAATGTGGATTTGGCCTAAAACATGATTTTGGACAATGTTCATGGAACTCAGCTTAAAACGTACTTGCAGACTTGAAAACCCTTGCCTATTGTAGAGCGCGCCTCCTACTTCCACTGCTGAACGAAAACCCATGATTTTGGACCCTGTTTTCATAAGAAAAGGCTAAAAGAATTGTTTCACGTTTGTTACACTCAAACAGTGTCTCCTGTCATATGCTGAACTGGTCTCAATGTGGATTTGGCCTAAAACATGATTTTGGACAATGTTCATGTAACTCAGCTTAAAACGTACTTGCAGACTTGAAAACCCTTGCCTATTGTAGAGCGCGCCTCCTACTTCCACTGCTGAACGAAAACCCATGATTTTGGACCCTGTTTTCATGCGAAAAGGCTAAAAGAATTGTTTCACGTTTGTTACACTCAAACAGTGTCTCCTGTCATATGCTGATCTGGTCGCAATGTGGATTTGGCCTAAAACATGATTTTGGACAATGTTCATGGAACTCAGCTTAAAACGTACTTGCAGACGTGAAAACCCTTGCCTATTGTAGAGCGCGCCTCCTACTTCCACTGCTGAACGAAAACCCATGATTTTGGACCCTGTTTTCATGCGAAAAGGCTAAAAGAAATGTTTCACGTTTGTTACACTCAAACAGTGTCTCCTCTCATATGCTGAACTGGTTGCATTGTGGATTTTGGTTAAAACATGATTTTGGACAATGTTCATGGAACTCAGCTTAAAACGTACTTGCAGACTTGAAAACCCTTGCCTATTGTAGAGCGCGCCTCCTACTTCCACTGCTGAACGAAAACCCATGATTTTGGACCCTGTTTTCATAAGAAAAGGCTAAAAGAATTGTTTCACGTTTGTTACACTCAAACAGTGTCTCCTGTCATATGCTGAACTGGTCGCAATGTGGATTTGGCCTAAAACATGATTTTGGACAATGTTCATGGAACTCAGCTTAAAACGTACTTGCAGACTTGAACACCCTTGCCTATTGTAGAGCGCGCCTCCTACTTCCACTGCTGAACGAAAACCCAAGATTTTAGACACTGTTTTCATGCAAAAAGGCTAAAAGAAATGTTTCACGTTTGTTACACTCAAACAGTGGCTCCTCTCATATGCTGAACTGGTCGCATTGTGGATTTTGGTTAAAACATGATTTTGGACAATGTTCATGGAACTCAGCTTAAAACGTACTTGCAGACTTGAAAACCCTTGCCTATTGTAGAGCGCGCCTCCTACTTCCACTACTGAATGAAAACCCATGATTTTGGACCCTGTTTTCATGCAAAATGGCTAAAAGAAATGTTTCACGTTTGTTACACTCAAACAGTGTCTCCTCTCATATGCTGAACTGGTCGCATTGTGGATTTTGGTTAAAACATGATTTTGGACAATGTTCATGGGACTCAGCTTAAAATGTACTTGCAGACTTGAAAACCCTTGCCTATTGTAGAGCGCGCCTCCTACTTCCACTGCTGAATGAAAACCCATGATTTTGGACCCTGTTTTCATGCGAAAAGGCTAAAAGAATTGTTTCACGTTTGTTACACTCAAACAGTGTCTCCTGTCATATGCTGATCTGGTCGCAATGTGGATTTGGCCTAAAACATGATTTTGGACAATGTTCATGGAAATCAGCTTAAAACGTACCTGCAGACTTGAAAACCCTTGCCTATTGTAGAGCGCACCTCCTACTTCCACTGCTGAACGAAAACCCATGATTTTGGACCCTGTTTTCATGCGAAAAGGCTAAAAGAAATGTTTCACGTTTGTTACACTCAAACAGTGTCTCCTCTCATATGCTGAACTGGTCGCATTGTGGATTTTGGTTAAAACATGATTTTGGACAATGTTCATGGAACTCAGCTTAAAACGTACTTGCAGACTTGAAAACCCTTGCCTATTGTAGAGCGCGCCTCCTACTTCCACTGCTGAATGAAAACCCATGATTTTGGACCCTGTTTTCATGCGAAAAGGCTAAAAGAATTGTTTCACGTTTGTTACACTCAAACAGTGTCTCCTGTCATATGCTGATCTGGTCGCAATGTGGATTTGGCCTAAAACATGATTTTGGACAATGTTCATGGAACTCAGCTTAAAACGTACTTGCAGACTTGAAAACCCTTGCCTATTGTAGAGCGCGCCTCCTACTTCCACTGCTGAACGAAAACCCATGATTTTGGACCCTGTTTTCATAAGAAAAGGCTAAAAGAATTGTTTCACGTTTGTTACACTCAAACAGTGTCTCCTGTCATATGCCGAACTGGTCGCAATGTGGATTTGTCCTAAAACATGATTTTGGACAATGTTCATGGAACTCAGCTTAAAACGTACTTGCAGACTTGAAAACCCTTGCCTATTGTAGAGCGCGCCTCCTACTTCCACTGCTGAACGAAAACCCATGATTTTGGACCCTGTTTTCATGCAAAAAGGCTAAAAGAAATGTTTCACGTTTGTTACACTCAAACAGTGTCTCCTCTCATATGCTGAACTGGTCGCATTGTGGATTTTGGTTAAAACATGATTTTGGACAATGTTCATGGAACTCAGCTTAAAACGTACTTGCAGACTTGAAAACCCTTGCCTATTGTAGAGCGCGCCTCCTACTTCCACTACTGAATGAAAACCCATGATTTTGGACCCTGTTTTCATGCAAAATGGCTAAAATAAATGTTTCACGTTTGTTACACTCAAACAGTGTCTCCTCTCATATGCTGAACTGGTCGCATTGTGGATTTTGGTTAAAACATGATTTTGGACAATGTTCATGGAACTCAGCTTAAAACGTACTTGCAGACTTGAAAACCCTTGCCTATTGTAGAGCGCGCCTCCTACTTCCACTGCTGAATGAAAACCCATGATTTTGGACCCTGTTGTCATGCGAAAAGGCTAAAATAATTGTTTCACGTTTGTTACACTCAAACAGTGTCTCCTGTCATATGCTGATCTGGTCGCAATGTGGATTTGGCCTAAAACATGATTTTGGACAATGTTCATGGAACTCAGCTTAAAACGTACCTGCAGACTTGAAAACCCTTGCCTATTGTAGAGCGCACCTCCTACTTCCACTGCTGAACGAAAACCCATGATTTTGGACCCTGTTTTCATGCGAAAAGGCTAAAAGAAATGTTTCACGTTTGTTACACTCAAACAGTGTCTCCTCTCATATGCTGAACTGGTCGCATTGTGGATTTTGGTTAAAACATGATTTTGGACAATGTTCATGGAACTCAGCTTAAAACGTACTTGCAGACTTGAAAACCCTTGCCTATTGTAGAGCGCGCCTCCTACTTCCACTGCTGAACGAAAACCCATGATTTTGGACCCTGTTTTCATAAGAAAAGGCTAAAAGAATTGTTTCACGTTTGTTACACTCAAACAGTGTCTCCTGTCATATGCTGAACTGGTCTCAATGTGGATTTGGCCTAAAACATGATTTTGGACAATGTTCATGTAACTCAGCTTAAAACGTACTTGCAGACTTGAAAATCCTTGCCTATTGTAGAGCGCGCCTCCTACTTCCACTGCTGAACGAAAACCCATGATTTTGGACCCTGTTTTCATGCAAAAAGGCTAAAAGAAAAGTTTCACGTTTGTTACACTCAAACAGTGGCTCCTCTCATATGCTGAACTGGTCGCATTGTGGATTTTGGTTAAAACATGATTTTGGACAATGTTCATGGAACTCAGCTTAAAACGTACTTGCAGACTTGAAAACCCTTGCCTATTGTAGAGCGCGCCTCCTACTTCCACTACTGAATGAAAACCCATGATTTTGGACCCTGTTTTCATGCAAAATGGCTAAAAGAAATGTTTCACGTTTGTTACACTCAAACAGTGTCTCCTCTCATATGCTGAACTGGTCGCATTGTGGATTTTGGTTAAAACATGATTTTGGACAATGTTCATGGAACTCAGCTTAAAACGTACTTGCAGACTTGAAATCCCTTGCCTATTGTAGAGCGCGCCTCCTACTTCCACTGCTGAATGAAAACCCATGATTTTGGACCCTGTTTTCATGCGAAAAGGCTAAAAGAATTGTTTCACGTTTGTTACACTCAAACAGTGTCTCCTGTCATATGCTGATCTGGTCGCAATGTGGATTTGGCCTAAAACATGATTTTGGACAATGTTCATGGAACTCAGCTTAAAACGTACCTGCAGACTTGAAAACCCTTGCCTATTGTAGAGCGCACCTCCTACTTCCACTGCTGAACGAAAACCCATGATTTTGGACCCTGTTTTCATGCGAAAAGGCTAAAAGAAATGTTTCACGTTTGTTACACTCAAACAGTGTCTCCTCTCATATGCTGAACTGGTCGCATTGTGGATTTTGGTTAAAACATGATTTTGGACAATGTTCATGGAACTCAGCTTAAAACGTACTTGCAGACTTGAAAACCCTTGCCTATTGTAGAGCGCGCCTCCTACTTCCACTGCTGAATGAAAACCCATGATTTTGGACCCTGTTTTCATGCGAAAAGGCTAAAAGAATTGTTTCACGTTTGTTACACTCAAACAGTGTCTCCTGTCATATGCTGATCTGGTCGCAATGTGGATTTGGCCTAAAACATGATTTTGGACAATGTTCATGGAACTCAGCTTAAAACGTACTTGCAGACTTGAAAACCCTTGCCTATTGTAGAGCGCGCCTCCTACTTCCACTGCTGAACGAAAACCCATGATTTTGGACCCTGTTTTCATAAGAAAAGGCTAAAAGAATTGTTTCACGTTTGTTACACTCAAACAGTGTCTCCTGTCATATGCTGAACTGGTCGCAATGTGGATTTGGCCTAAAACATGATTTTGGACAATGTTCATGGAACTCAGCTTAAAACGTACTTGCAGACTTGAAAACCCTTGCCTATTGTAGAGCGCGCCTCCTACTTTCACTGCTGAACGAAAACCCATGATTTTGGACCCTGTTTTCATAAGAAAAGGCTAAAAGAATTGTTTCACGTTTGTTACACTCAAACAGTGTCTCCTGTCATATGCTGAACTGGTCGCAATGTGGATTTGGCCTAAAACATGATTTTGGACAATGTTCATGGAACTCAGCTTAAAACGTACTTGCAGACTTGAAAACCCTTGCCTATTGTAGAGCGCGCCTCCTACTTCCACTGCTGAACGAAAACCCATGATTTTGGACCCTGTTTTCATGCGAAAAGGCTAAAAGAATTGTTTCACGTTTGTTACACTCAAACAGTGTCTCCTGTCATATGCTGATCTGGTCGCAATGTGGATTTGGCCTAAAACATGATTTTGGACAATGTTCATGGAACTCAGCTTAAAACGTACCTGCAGACTTGAAAACCCTTGCCTATTGTAGAGCGCACCTCCTACTTCCACTGCTGAACGAAAACCCATGATTTTGGACCCTGTTTTCATAAGAAAAGGCTAAAAGAATTGTTTCACGTTTGTTACACTCAAACAGTGTCTCCTGTCATATGCTGAACTGGTCGCAATGTGGATTTGGCCTAAAACATGATTTTGGACAATGTTCATGGAACTCAGCTTAAAACGTACTTGCAGACTTGAAAACCCTTGCCTATTGTAGAGCGCGCCTCCTACTTCCACTGCTGAATGAAAACCCATGATTTTGGACCCTGTTTTCATGCAAAATGGCTAAAAGAAATGTTTCACGTTTGTTACACTCAAACAGTGACTCCTCTCATATGCTGAACTGGTCGCATTGTGGATTTTGGTTAAAACATGATTTTGGACAATGTTCATGGAACTCAGCTTAAAACGTACTTGCAGACTTGAAAACCCTTGCCTATTGTAGAGCGCGCCTCCTACTTCCACTGCTGAACAAAAACCCATGATTTTGGACCCTGTTTTCATGCGAAAAGGCTAAAAGAAATGTTTCACGTTTGTTACACTCAAACAGTGTCTCCTCTCATATGCTGAACTGGTCGCATTGTGGATTTGGCCTAAAACATGATTTTGGACAATGTTCATGGAACTCAGCTTAAAACGTACTTGCAGACTTGAAAACCCTTGCCTATTGTAGAGCGCGCCTCCTACTTCCACTGCTGAACGAAAACCCATGATTTTGGACCCTGTTTTCATGCGAAAAGGCTAAAAGAATTGTTTCACGTTTGTTACACTCAAACAGTGTCTCCTGTCATATGCTGATCTGGTCGCAATGTGGATTTGGCCTAAAACATGATTTTGGACAATGTTCATGGAACTCAGCTTAAAACGTACTTGCAGACTTGAAAACCCTTGCCTATTGTAGAGCGCGCCTCCTACTTCCACTGCTGAACGAAAACCCATGATTTTGGACCCTGTTTTCATGCGAAAAGGCTAAAAGAATTGTTTCACGTTTGTTACATTCAAACAGTGTCTCCTGTCATATGCTGATCTGGTCGCAATGTGGATTTGGCCTAAAACATGATTTTGGACAATGTTCATGGAACTCAGCTTAAAACGTACTTGCAGACTTGAAAACCCTTGCCTATTGTAGAGCGCGCCTCCTACTTCCACTGCTGAACGAAAACCCATGATTTTGGACCCTGTTTTCATGCAAAAAGGCTAAAAGAAATGTTTCACGTTTGTTACACTCAAACAGTGGCTCCTCTCATATGCTGAACTGGTCGCATTGTGGATTTTGGTTAAAACATGATTTTGGACAATGTTCATGGAACTCAGCTTAAAACGTACTTGCAGACTTGAAAACCCTTGCCTATTGTAGAGCGCGCCTCCTACTTCCACTACTGAATGAAAACCCATGATTTTGGACCCTGTTTTAATGCAAAATGGCTAAAAGAAATGTTTCACATTTGTTACACTCAAACAGTGTCTCCTCTCATATGCTGAACTGGTCGCATTGTGGATTTTGGTTAAAACATGATTTTGGACAATGTTCATGGAACTCAGCTTAAAACGTACTTGCAGACTTGAAAACCCTTGCCTATTGTAGAGCGCGCCTCCTACTTCCACTGCTGAATGAAAACCCATGATTTTGGACCCTGTTTTCATGCGAAAAGGCTAAAAGAATTGTTTCACGTTTGTTACACTCAAACAGTGTCTCCTGTCATATGCTGATCTGGTCGCAATGTGGATTTGGCCTAAAACATGATTTTGGACAATGTTCATGGAACTCAGCTTAAAACGTACCTGCAGACTTGAAAACCCTTGCCTATTGTAGAGCGCACCTCCTACTTCCACTGCTGAACGAAAACCCATGATTTTGGACCCTGTTTTCATGCGAAAAGGCTAAAAGAAATGTTTCACGTTTGTTACACTCAAACAGTGTCTCCTCTCATATGCTGAACTGGTCGCATTGTGGATTTTGGTTAAAACATGATTTTGGACAATGTTCATGGAACTCAGCTTAAAACGTACTTGCAGACTTGAAAACCCTTGCCTATTGTAGAGCGCGCCTCCTACTTCCACTGCTGAACGAAAACCCATGATTTTGGACCCTGTTTTCATGCGAAAAGGCTAAAAGAAATGTTTCACGTTTGTTACACTCAAACAGTGTCTCCTCTCATATGCTGAACTGGTCGCATTGTGGATTTTGGTTAAAACATGATTTTGGACAATGTTCATGGAACTCAGCTGAAAACGTACTTGCAGACTTGAAAACCCTTGCCTATTGTAGAGCGCGCCTCCTACTTCCACTGCTGAACGAAAACCCATGATTTTGGACCCTGTTTTCATAAGAAAAGGCTAAAAGAATTGTTTCACGTTTGTTACACTCAAACAGTGGCTCCTCTCATATGCTGAACTGGTCGCATTGTGGATTTTGG
Source organism: Coregonus lavaretus (assembly GCF_964263955.1). Taxonomy (NCBI): domain Eukaryota; kingdom Metazoa; phylum Chordata; class Actinopteri; order Salmoniformes; family Salmonidae; genus Coregonus; species Coregonus lavaretus. The sequence continues at coordinate 499,776 of NC_140013.1, read as the reverse complement.
TTAAAACATGATTTTGGACAATGTTCATGGAACTCAGCTTAAAACGTACTTGCAGACTTGAAAACCCTTGCCTATTGTAGAGCGCGCCTCCTACTTCCACTACTGAATGAAAACCCATGATTTTGGACCCTGTTTTCATGCAAAATGGCTAAAAGAAATGTTTCACGTTTGTTACACTCAAACAGTGTCTCCTATCATATGCTGAACTGGTCGCATTGTGGATTTGGCCTAAAACATGATTTTGGACAATGTTCATGGAACTCAGCTTAAAACGTACTTGCAGACTTGAAAACCCTTGCCTATTGTAGAGCGCGCCTCCTACTTCCACTGCTGAACGAAAACCCATGATTTTGGACCCTGTTTTCATGCGAAAAGGCTAAAAGAATTGTTTCACGTTTGTTACACTCAAACAGTGTCTCCTGTCATATGCTGATCTGGTCGCAATGTGGATTTGGCCTAAAACATGATTTTGGACAATGTTCATGGAACTCAGCTTAAAACGTACTTGCAGACTTGAAAACCCTTGCCTATTGTAGAGCGCGCCTCCTACTTCCACTGCTGAACGAAAACCCATGATTTTGGACCCTGTTTTCATAAGAAAAGGCTAAAAGAATTGTTTCACGTTTGTTACACTCAAACAGTGTCTCCTGTCATATGCTGAACTGGTCGCAATGTGGATTTGGCCTAAAACATGATTTTGGACAATGTTCATGTAACTCAGCTTAAAACGTACTTGCAGACTTGAAAACCCTTGCCTATTGTAGAGCGCGCCTCCTACTTCCACTGCTGAACGAAAACCCATGATTTTGGACCCTGTTTTCATGCAAAAAGGCTAAAAGAAATGTTTCACGTTTGTTACACTCAAACAGTGGCTCCTCTCATATGCTGAACTGGTCGCATTGTGGATTTTGGTTAAAACATGATTTTGGACAATGTTCATGGAACTCAGCTTAAAACATACTTGCAGACTTGAAAACCCTTGCCTATTGTAGAGCGCGCCTCCTACTTCCACTACTGAATGAAAACCCATGATTTTGGACCCTGTTTTCATGCAAAATGGCTAAAAGAAATGTTTCACATTTGTTACACTCAAACAGTGTCTCCTCTCATATGCTGAACTGGTCGCATTGTGGATTTTGGTTAAAACATGATTTTGGACAATGTTCATGGAACTCAGCTTAAAACGTACTTGCAGACTTGAAAACCCTTGCCTATTGTAGAGCGCGCCTCCTACTTCCACTGCTGAACAAAAACCCATGATTTTGGACCCTGTTTTCATGCGAAAAGGCTAAAAGAAATATTTCACGTTTGTTACACTCAAACAGTGTCTCCTCTCATATGCTGAACTGGTCGCATTGTGGATTTGGCCTAAAACATGATTTTGGACAATGTTCATGGAACTCAGCTTAAAACGTACTTGCAGACTTGAAAACCCTTGCCTATTGTAGAGCGCGCCTCCTACTTCCACTGCTGAACGAAAACCCATGATTTTGGACCCTGTTTTCATGCGAAAAGGCTAAAAGAATTGTTTCACGTTTGTTACACTCAAACAGTGTCTCCTGTCATATGCTGATCTGGTCGCAATGTGGATTTGGCCTAAAACATGATTTTGGACAATGTTCATGGAACTCAGCTTAAAACGTACTTGCAGACTTGAAAACCCTTGCCTATTGTAGAGCGCGCCTCCTACTTCCAGTGCTGAACGAAAACCCATGATTTTGGACCCTGTTTTCATGCGAAAAGGCTAAAAGAAATGTTTCACGTTTGTTACACTCAAACAGTGTCTCCTCTCATATGCTGAACTGGTTGCATTGTGGATTTTGGTTAAAACATGATTTTGGACAATGTTCATGGAACTCAGCTTAAAACGTACTTGCAGACTTGAAAACCCTTGCCTATTGTAGAGCGCGCCTCCTACTTCCACTGCTGAACGAAAACCCATGATTTTGGACCCTGTTTTCATAAGAAAAGGCTAAAAGAATTGTTTCACGTTTGTTACACTCAAACAGTGTCTCCTGTCATATGCTGAACTGGTCGCAATGTGGATTTGGCCTAAAACATGATTTTGGACAATGTTCATGGAACTCAGCTTAAAACGTACTTGCAGACTTGAAAACCCTTGCCTATTGTAGAGCGCGCCTCCTACTTCCAGTGCTGAACGAAAACCCATGATTTTGGACCCTGTTTTCATGCAAAAAGGCTAAAAGAAATGTTTCACGTTTGTTACACTCAAACAGTGTCTCCTCTCATATGCTGAACTGGTCGCATTGTGGATTTTGGTTAAAACATGATTTTGGACAATGTTCATGGAACTCAGCTTAAAACGTACTTGCAGACTTGAAAACCCTTGCCTATTGTAGAGCGCGCCTCCTACTTCCACTGCTGAACGAAAACCCATGATTTTGGACCCTGTTTTCATGCGAAAAGGCTAAAAGAATTGTTTCACGTTTGTTACACTCAAACAGTGTCTCCTGTCATATGCTGATCTGGTCGCAATGTGGATTTGGCCTAAAACATGATTTTGGACAATGTTCATGGAACTCAGCTTAAAACGTACCTGCAGACTTGAAAACCCTTGCCTATTGTAGAGCGCACCTCCTACTTCCACTGCTGAACGAAAACCCATGATTTTGGACCCTGTTTTCATAAGAAAAGGCTAAAAGAATTGTTTCACGTTTGTTACACTCAAACAGTGTCTCCTGTCATATGCTGAACTGGTCGCAATGTGGATTTGGCCTAAAACATGATTTTGGACAATGTTCATGGAACTCAGCTTAAAACGTACTTGCAGACTTGAAAACCCTTGCCTATTGTAGAGCGCGCCTCCTACTTCCACTGCTGAATGAAAACCCATGATTTTGGACCCTGTTTTCATGCAAAAAGGCTAAAAGAAATGTTTCACGTTTGTTACACTCAAACAGTGTCTCCTCTCATATGCTGAACTTGTCGCATTGTGGATTTTGGTTAAAACATGATTTTGGACAATGTTCATGGAACTCAGCTTAAAACGTACTTGCAGACTTGAAAACCCTTGCCTATTGTAGAGCGCGCCTCCTACTTCCACTGCTGAACAAAAACCCATGATTTTGGACCCTGTTTTCATGCGAAAAGGCTAAAAGAAATGTTTCACGTTTGTTACACTCAAACAGTGTCTCCTCTCATATGCTGAACTGTTCGCATTGTGGATTTGGCCTAAAACATGATTTTGGACAATGTTCATGGAACTCAGCTTAAAACGTACTTGCAGCCTTGAAAACCCTTGCCTATTGTAGAGCGCGCCTCCTACTTCCACTGCTGAACGAAAGCCCATGATTTTGGACCCTGTTTTCATGCGAAAAGGCTAAAAGAATTGTTTCACGTTTGTTACACTCAAACAGTGTCTCCTGTCATATGCTGATCTGGTCACAATGTGGATTTGGCCTAAAACATGATTTTGGACAATGTTCATGGAACTCAGCTTAAAACGTACTTGCAGACTTGAAAACCCTTGCCTATTGTAGAGCGCGCCTCCTACTTCCAGTGCTGAACGAAAACCCATGATTTTGGACCCTGTTTTCATGCGAAAAGGCTAAAAGAAATGTTTCACGTTTGTTACACTCAAACAGTGTCTCCTCTCATATGCTGAACTGGTTGCATTGTGGATTTTGGTTAAAACATGATTTTGGACAATGTTCATGGAACTCAGCTTAAAACGTACTTGCAGACTTGAAAACCCTTGCCTATTGTAGAGCGCGCCTCCTACTTCCACTGCTGAACGAAAACCCATGATTTTGGACCCTGTTTTCATAAGAAAAGGCTAAAAGAATTGTTTCACGTTTGTTACACTCAAACAGTGTCTCCTGTCATATGCTGAACTGGTCGCAATGTGGATTTGGCCTAAAACATGATTTTGGACAATGTTCATGGAACTCAGCTTAAAACGTACTTGCAGACTTGAAAACCCTTGCCTATTGTAGAGCGCGCCTCCTACTTCCACTGTGTCATGAGCACTCTCTCTCCCTGGTAGCAACATTAATTGCATTCAATTCTCTGCCACTCTGCTCACTCTCTCCCTACTCTGCCTAACGAGCTCCACCTGGCTCCGCCCTGCTCTGCTCTTGTTACCTGGCCAGCTGCACTGCATTTCCCACTCACCATCCTCACCTTGCCTCACTCTGTTCTAATTACTCTGCCAGCTGAACTGCATTTCCCCACTAACCTCTCCCAGTATATCAAGCCCTGTTTTTCAGCCAAGCCCTGTCAGATCGTCTTCAAACCCGGACCAGTAACCTGCCTGTCTGCGCTCTGACTCCTGTTTGTGATACCGATCCTTTCTTGACTGCCTCCTTGTTCTACTGCCCCGTCTATCCCGACCTGCCTTCTGGACCTCGACTACTCTCCGATCTTCAGCCCCTCCGGTAACTCGATTCTGCCTTCTGTCTCTCACCACGATATTTGCCCAGCCCTGATCTGTACTTCTGCCTGCCATTCATATTGCTGTTGTGTGTGTGTTCCCCCAGGTCTCCGACCACCAGATGAGCGTGCCCAGACGCTTCACCACCCTCAGCCCGATACGCCGCTCCATCACTGGGGAACACACACACTAAGCACTTGGACTGGACACCCCCGGACATTTGGTGACCCCCGGAGCACAGGTACCCACAGGACCCTGAAAAACCCCAGAGCCCCAAGCACCCCTGGAACCCCTGACACCCCTGGCACTCCTCTTCCCGCCTGAAACCTTCAATAAAGAACTCTGAATTTGAACTTGCGCTCTTGGGTCCTCTTCTGTCCGTGACAGAACGATCTGACCATCATGGACCCAGCGCACTCCCTGACCACGATGGAAGAAGAGCCAGAGATGACTGCCCTACAGCGACTGGAACGCTCTGAGGGAGACATAAATCGGATGGCTGGCGACATCGCTTCCCTTCTCCAGCTATTCAACCAGCAGCAACAACAGTTCCAACTGCAGCAACAACAGCTAGCCCAAGCCCTGCAACTACTCTCAAACCCGGCTACTCCACCTGCACCCCCCCCTGGTCCTTCTGTTCCTGTACCACCGACACTCCTTCATCCCTCCGCTGGAGGTCCCAATGCTGCAGGCCCGGCAGTGCTGCCACCAGATCCCCACGCTCCTGAACCAAAGATTGGGAACCCGGAACGTTTTGATGGCAACCAGAAGCAAGTAAGACCATTCTTGAGCAGCTGCCGAATCCAGTTTGCACTACAGCCCAGGACTTTCTCAACAGAGGGAGCCAAGGTGGGGTATGTCATCACACATCTCACCGGTCGAGCTCGGTTGTGGGGAACGGCGGAATTCGACCGGCAAACCCCAGCCTGTGCCTCCTTCAGTGCCTTTGAGGAGGAGATGTTAAAGGTCTTTGACCTAGGCTCGCCAACAGCCGAAGCGTCACAAGCTCTGCTCACCATCCGTCAGGGCAATCGGACAGTGGCAGACTTCTCCATTGACTTTCGTACCCTGGCCAGTCAAAGCTCGTTTAACCCAGAGGCACTGGTGCAAGCCTTCCTCCATAGCCTGGCGGACTATATCAAAGACGAGCTTGTTTCCCATGACCCGCCCTCAACGCTTGATGCCGCCATTGACCTTGCCGTCCGCATTGACCGCCGTATACAGACCCGGAGGAGGGAGAAGGGCCGTCTCAGTCAACCTGCCATCCGCACTCGGGTCGATACCGCTTCTGTCCAGCCCCTGCCTGTCAAGTCCCATAGCCAACTCAATCAGCCTGAGCCCATGGAGATTGGCCGTGCCTCTCTGACTCCCGAGGAGCGTCGGCGCCGTCTAAGCTCCAACCTTTGCCTCTACTGTGGTGGCGAGAATCACCGTGTCGCCACTTGTCCGGCAAAAGCCGCAGCTCACCAGGTGTAGGGGAGATCCGGGTGAGCTCAACAAGCCTTCAGTCTCCCTCCATCCGAAAGACCCTGCTTCATCTCCGCCTTCAGCTTTCTGACAAGACTCATACATTGGCCGCCCTTGTGGATTCCGGAGCCGAAGCAAACATCATGGACCCTGAGCTTGCACAGCAACTGGGCGTGAACCATCATCAACTGACACAACCCATTCCTGCACGAGCCCTGGATGGGCATCATCTTGGCACTGTCACTCATATCTCCGCCCCTGTGACAATCCTGCTGTCAGGAAACCACCAGGAGTCCATCCAGTTTCACCTCCTACACTCACCTGGCCAACCACTCATTCTTGGATACCCGTGGCTCCGTCAGCACAACCCCCACATCGACTGGGAGACAGGAACAGTCCGTGAGTGGGGAAGGAGTTGTCACCAGACCTGTTTAAGGGGGGCCACCCTGCCCGTTCACCGGGAGAGATCTAGCGCTACCCCCGACATATCCAATGTTCCGGCCTGTTACCACAGCCTGAAAGAGGTGTTCAACAAATCCAAGGCGACATCTCTACCCCCACACAGACCCTATGACTGCGCGATTGATCTCCTGCCTGGCACAGCACCTCCCAAGGGTCGTCTGTATTCACTGTCAGCCCCGGAAAGAAAGGCCATGGAGGACTACATTAATGACTCTCTTGCCGCCGGGATAATTAGACCGTCATCTTCCCCCGCAGGAGCGGGATTCTTCTTTGTCGGCAAGAAGGACGGTTCTCTTCGTCCATGCATAGATTACCGGGGTCTGAACGACATCACGGTTAAGAATCGCTACCCACTGCCCTTACTTTCGTCTGCCTTCGAACTGCTGCAGGGAGCCACTGTATTCACAAAGCTGGACCTTCGCAATGCCTACCATCTGGTGCGGATGAGGGAGGGAGACGAATGGAAGACAGCGTTCAACACACCAACCGGCCACTATGAATATCTCGTCATGCCCTTCGGCCTCACCAATGCCCCAGCAGTTTTTCAAGCCCTAGTGAATGATATCCTCAGGGACATGCTAAATACGTTCGTATTTGTGTACCTTGACGATATTTTAATATTCTCAAAGACTCTGTCAGAACACACGCACCACGTCCAGTTGGTCCTGCGCCGCCTGCTGGAGAACTCTCTTTTCGTGAAGGCAGAGAAGTGCGAGTTCCATGCCAAAACCGTTTCATTCCTGGGGTATGTGGTGACCGAGGGCAGCATTCAGATGGATCTCACGAAGGTGTCGGCTGTCACTTCCTGGCCAGTTCCTGAGTCTCGGAAAAAGTTGCAACAGTTCCTGGGCTTTGCCAACTTTTATAGGAGATTCATCAGAAACTATAGCACAGTGGCTGCACCCCTCACGGCGCTAACCAGCACTAAACAACCGTACCAATGGACATCAGCTGCTGATAAGGCCTTCAATATCCTCAAGACATGTTTCACTTCTGCTCCCATCCTCCAGATGCCAGATGCAGCAAGGCAGTTTGTGGTGGAGGTAGATGCTTCGGACGTGGGAGTGGGTGCAGTGCTTTCTCAAAGAGCAGCTGAGGATGGCAAGATGCACCCCTGTGCCTTCTACTCCCGTCGGCTAACCCCTGCCGAATGCAACTACGACATTGGGAACCGCGAGCTGTTGGCTGTCAAGCTCGCCCTTGAAGAATGGCGGCACTGGTTAGAGGGGTCAAAGGAACCATTCGTAGTGTGGACAGACCACAAGAACCTGGAGTATATCCAAACAGCCAGGAGGCTGAACTCCCGTCAACAGCGGTGGTCTCTGTTCTTTACGCGCTTCAATTTCACGCTCTCCTACCGCCCGGGATCTCGCAACATCAAACCTGATGCTCTTTCCCGGATGTTTCAGAAGGACGAGACCACCGCCATGACAGCCCCCATTCTTCCCAGCCACTTGGTCGTAGCGGCCCTCACCTGGGAGATCGAGAAGCAGGTCATGGAGGCTCTTCGGGACCAGCCAGGTCCAAGCACCAGCGCCCCCAACCGTCTGTTTGTTCCAGCAAATCTCAGGTCACCTGTGATTCAGTGGGGGCACGAATCCCGTCTGGCCTGTCATCCCGGCATCACTCGCACCCTTCATCTGGTCCGCCAGCGGTTCTGGTGGCGGCGGATGAGACGGGATGTCCGAGAATTCATCCGAGCTTGTCCCACTTGTAACCGAAACAAGACCCCCAACCAGCCTCCTGCTGGGTTGCTGCAACCCCTACTCATACCCAAGAGGCCCTGGTCCCACGTTTCACTGGACTTTGTTACGGGCCTTCCGCCCTCTGACGGACACACAGTCATCCTTACCATTGTTGACCGCTTTAGTAAGATGACCCACTTCGTGCCCCTTCCCAAACTACCCTCTGCTAAAGAGACCTCCCAGGTGGTCCTGGAACATGTGTTTCGTATCCATGGCCTACCCCAGGATATAGTGTCAGACCGGGGCCCGCAATTCTCAGCAACCTTTTGGAAGGAGTTCTGTCATCTCCTTGGGGCCACCGCCAGCCTATCGTCTGGATTCCACCCGCAGTCAAACGGCCAGACTGAACGCATGAACCAGGAGCTGGAGAAGGCACTGAGGTGTGTGGCTTCCCAAAATCCCCGGGCCTGGGCTCAACACCTGCTCTGGGTGGAATATGCCCATAATTCACTCACCAGTTCCTCCACCGGGCTCTCCCCCTTTCAGTGTGTCTACGGGTATCAACCTCCACTGTTTGCCAGCCAGGAGGCGGATGCCACCTGTCCGTCTGCTCTTGCGTATGCCCGCCGCTGCCGCCGCACTTGGGCCCAGGCTCGCACTGTGCTCCTGAAGTCTGGAACCAGCTACGCCGTCGGTGCCAACCGACGGAGGACCCCAGCACCTACTTACCGGGTTGGTCAGAAGGTCTGGCTGTCTGCCCGGGATCTGCCGCTGCGGGTTGAATCACGAAAGCTGGCCCCTCGCTTCATTGGTCCTTTTCCTGTGCAGAAAGTCATCAGTCCAACGGCGGTCCGACTTCAGTTGCCCGCTTCCATGCGGGTCCACCCCACCTTCCACGTCTCCAAGGTCAAGCCGGTCCATGAAAGTCCCCTGGTCCCTGCAGCTCCGGCGCCACCTCCTCCGCGCCTCGTAGATGGCGGTCCTGTCTTCACCGTCCGGCGGCTGCTCCGCTCTAGGCGAAGGGGTAGGGGTCTCCAGTACCTCGTTGACTGGGAGGGATATGGTCCAGAGGAGAGGACCTGGATCCCGGCCAGGAGGATAGTGGACCGGACCCTTATCACTGACTTCCACCGACTACATCCTGATCAGCCTGCAATCCGTAGGGGCCGTCCAAGAGGGGTTCCTAGCCGTCCTGCCCGCCCTGCTTCCTGTCCTGTGCCTGACCCTGCTCCTGTCTCAGTGCCTGTCCTGTCTCCCGACCGTGACCCTCCAGCTCCTTCTGAGGATGAGGAGATTCACTCGGACCGCTCGGAGGAGTTCTGACCCGCCGCCTGCTCCCCTCCACCCTCCCGGCATGATGTTGTTCTTGGGACTTCTGGGGCCGTCCCTTGGAGGGGGGGTCCTGTCATGAGCACTCTCTCTCCCTGGTAGCAACATTAATTGCATTCAATTCTCTGCCACTCTGCTCACTCTCTCCCTACTCTGCCTAACGAGCTCCACCTGGCTCCGCCCTGCTCTGCTCTTGTTACCTGGCCAGCTGCACTGCATTTCCCACTCACCATCCTCACCTTGCCTCACTCTGTTCTAATTACTCTGCCAGCTGAACTGCATTTCCCCACTAACCTCTCCCAGTATATCAAGCCCTGTTTTTCAGCCAAGCCCTGTCAGATCGTCTTCAAACCCGGACCAGTAACCTGCCTGTCTGCGCTCTGACTCCTGTTTGTGATACCGATCCTTTCTTGACTGCCTCCTTGTTCTACTGCCCCGTCTATCCCGACCTGCCTTCTGGACCTCGACTACTCTCCGATCTTCAGCCCCTCCGGTAACTCGATTCTGCCTTCTGTCTCTCACCACGATATTTGCCCAGCCCTGATCTGTACTTCTGCCTGCCATTCATATTGCTGTTGTGTGTGTGTTCCCCCAGGTCTCCGACCACCAGATGAGCGTGCCCAGACGCTTCACCACCCTCAGCCCGATACGCCGCTCCATCACTGGGGAACACACACACTAAGCACTTGGACTGGACACCCCCGGACATTTGGTGACCCCCGGAGCACAGGTACCCACAGGACCCTGAAAAACCCCAGAGCCCCAAGCACCCCTGGAACCCCTGACACCCCTGGCACTCCTCTTCCCGCCTGAAACCTTCAATAAAGAACTCTGAATTTGAACTTGCGCTCTTGGGTCCTCTTCTGTCCGTGACACACTGCTGAACGAAAACCCATGATTTTGGACCCTGTTTTCATGCAAAATGGCTAAAAGAAATGTTTCACGTTTGTTACACTCAAACAGTGTCTCCTCTCATATGCTGAACTGGTCGCATTGTGGATTTTGGTTAAAACATGATTTTGGACAATGTTCATGGAACTCAGCTTAAAACGTACTTGCAGACTTGAAAACCCTTGCCTATTGTAGAGCGCGCCTCCTACTTCCACTGCTGAACGAAAACCCATGATTTTGGACCCTGTTTTCATGCGAAAAGGCTAAAAGAATTGTTTCACGTTTGTTACACTCAAACAGTGTCTCCTGTCATATGCTGATCTGGTCGCAATGTGGATTTGGCCTAAAACATGATTTTGGACAATGTTCATGGAACTCAGCTTAAAACGTACCTGCAGACTTGAAAACCCTTGCCTATTGTAGAGCGCACCTCCTACTTCCACTGCTGAACGAAAACCCATGATTTTGGACCCTGTTTTCATGCGAAAAGGCTAAAAGAAATGTTTCACGTTTGTTACACTCAAACAGTGTCTCCTCTCATATGCTGAACTGGTCGCATTGTGGATTTTGGTTAAAACATGATTTTGGACAATGTTCATGGAACTCAGCTTAAAACGTACTTGCAGACTTGAAAACCCTTGCCTATTGTAGAGCGCGCCTCCTACTTCCACTGCTGAATGAAAACCCATGATTTTGGACCCTGTTTTCATGCGAAAAGGCTAAAAGAATTGTTTCACGTTTGTTACACTCAAACAGTGTCTCCTGTCATATGCTGATCTGGTCGCAATGTGGATTTGGCCTAAAACATGATTTTGGACAATGTTCATGGAACTCAGCTTAAAACGTACTTGCAGACTTGAAAACCTTTGCCTATTGTAGAGCGCGCCTCCTACTTCCACTGCTGAACGAAAACCCATGATTTTGGACCCTGTTTTCATAAGAAAAGGCTAAAAGAATTGTTTCACGTTTGTTACACTCAAACAGTGTCTCCTGTCATATGCTGAACTGGTCGCAATGTGGATTTGGCCTAAAACATGATTTTGGACAATGTTCATGTAACTCAGCTTAAAACGTACTTGCAGACTTGAAAACCCTTGCCTATTGTAGAGCGCGCCTCCTACTTCCACTACTGAATGAAAACCCATGATTTTGGACCCTGTTTTCATGCAAAATGGCTAAAAGAAATGTTTCACATTTGTTACACTCAAACAGTGTCTCCTCTCATATGCTGAACTGGTCGCATTGTGGATTTTGGTTAAAACATGATTTTGGACAATGTTCATGGAACTCAGCTTAAAACGTACTTGCAGACTTGAAAACCCTTGCCTATTGTAGAGCGCGCCTCCTACTTCCACTGCTGAATGAAAACCCATGATTTTGGACCCTGTTTTCATGCGAAAAGGCTAAAAGAATTGTTTCACGTTTGTTACACTCAAACAGTGTCTCCTGTCATATGCTGATCTGGTCGCAATGTGGATTTGGCCTAAAACATGATTTTGGACAATGTTCATGGAACTCAGCTTAAAACGTACCTGCAGACTTGAAAACCCTTGCCTATTGTAGAGCGCACCTCCTACTTCCACTGCTGAACGAAAACCCATGATTTTGGACCCTGTTTTCATGCGAAAAGGCTAAAAGAAATGTTTCACGTTTGTTACACTCAAACAGTGTCTCCTCTCATATGCTGAACTGGTCGCATTGTGGATTTTGGTTAAAACATGATTTTGGACAATGTTCATGGAACTCAGCTTAAAACGTACTTGCAGACTTGAAAACCCTTGCCTATTGTAGAGCGCGCCTCCTACTTCCACTGCTGAACGAAAACCCATGATTTTGGACCCTGTTTTCATGCGAAAAGGCTAAAAGAAATGTTTCACGTTTGTTACACTCAAACAGTGTCTCCTCTCATATGCTGAACTGGTCGCATTGTGGATTTTGGTTAAAACATGATTTTGGACAATGTTCATGGAACTCAGCTGAAAACGTACTTGCAGACTTGAAAACCCTTGCCTATTGTAGAGCGCGCCTCCTACTTCCACTGCTGAACGAAAACCCATGATTTTGGACCCTGTTTTCATAAGAAAAGGCTAAAATAATTGTTTCACGTTTGTTACACTCAAACAGTGGCTCCTCTCATATGCTGAACTGGTCGCATTGTGGATTTTGGTTAAAACATGATTTTGGACAATGTTCATGGAACTCAGCTTAAAACGTACTTGCAGACTTGAAAACCCTTGCCTATTGTAGAGCGCGCCTCCTACTTCCACTGCTGAACGAAAACCCATGATTTTGGACCCTGTTTTCATGCAAAATGGCTAAAAGAAATGTTTCACGTTTGTTACACTCAAACAGTGTCTCCTGTCATATGCTGATCTGGTCGCAATGTGGATTTGGCCTAAAACATGATTTTGGACAATGTTCATGGAACTCAGCTTAAAACGTACTTGCAGACTTGAAAACCCTTGCCTATTGTAGAGCGCACCTCCTACTTCCAGTGCTGAACGAAAACCCATGATTTTGGACCCTGTTTTCATGCGGAAAAAAAGGCTAAAAGAAATGTTTCACGTTTGTTACACTCAAACAGTGTCTCCTCTCATATGCTGAACTGGTTGCATTGTGGATTTTGGTTAAAACATGATTTTGGACAATGTTCATGGAACTCAGCTTAAAACGTACTTGCAGACTTGAAAACCCTTGCCTATTGTAGAGCGCGCCTCCTACTTCCACTGCTGAACGAAAACCCATGATTTTGGACCCTGTTTTCATGCGAAAAGGCTAAAAAAAATGTTTCACGTTTGTTACACTCAAACAGTGTCTCCTCTCATATGCTGAACTGGTCGCATTGTGGATTTGGCCTAAAACATGATTTTGGACAATGTTCATGGAACTCAGCTTAAAACGTACTTGCAGACTTGAAAACCCTTGCCTATTGTAGAGCGCGCCTCCTACTTCCACTGCTGAACGAAAACCCATGATTTTGGACCCTGTTTTCATGCAAAATGGCTAAAAGAAATGTTTCACATTTGTTACACTCAAACAGTGTCTCCTCTCATATGCTGAACTGGTCGCATTGTGGATTTTGGTTAAAACATGATTTTGGACAATGTTCATGGAACTCAGCTTAAAACGTACTTGCAGACTTGAAAACCCTTGCCTATTGTAGAGCGCGCCTCCTACTTCCACTACTGAATGAAAACCCATGATTTTGGACCCTGTTTTCATGCAAAATGGCTAAAAGAAATGTTTCACGTTTGTTACACTCAAACAGTGTCTCCTATCATATGCTGAACTGGTCGCATTGTGGATTTGGCCTAAAACATGATTTTGGACAATGTTCATGGAACTCAGCTTAAAACGTACTTGCAGACTTGAAAACCCTTGCCTATTGTAGAGCGCGCCTCCTACTTCCACTGCTGAACGAAAACCCATGATTTTGGACCCTGTTTTCATGCGAAAAGGCTAAAAGAATTGTTTCACGTTTGTTACACTCAAACAGTGTCTCCTGTCATATGCTGATCTGGTCGCAATGTGGATTTGGCCTAAAACATGATTTTGGACAATGTTCATGGAACTCAGCTTAAAACGTACTTGCAGACTTGAAAACCCTTGCCTATTGTAGAGCGCACCTCCTACTTCCAGTGCTGAACGAAAACCCATGATTTTGGACCCTGTTTTCATGCGAAAAGGCTAAAAGAAATGTTTCACGTTTGTTACACTCAAACAGTGTCTCCTCTCATATGCTGAACTGGTTGCATTGTGGATTTTGGTTAAAACATGATTTTGGACAATGTTCATGGAACTCAGCTTAAAACGTACTTGCAGACTTGAAAACCCTTGCCTATTGTAGAGCGCGCCTCCTACTTCCACTGCTGAACGAAAACCAATGATTTTGGACCCTGTTTTCATGCGAAAAGGCTAAAAGAAATGTTTCACGTTTGTTACACTCAAACAGTGTCTCCTCTCATATGCTGAACTGGTCGCATTGTGGATTTTGGTTAAAACATGATTTTGGACAATGTTCATGGAACTCAGCTGAAAACGTACTTGCGGACTTGAAAACCCTTGCCTATTGTAGAGCGCGCCTCCTACTTCCACTGCTGAACGAAAACCCATGATTTTGGACCCTGTTTTCATAAGAAAAGGCTAAAAGAATTGTTTCACGTTTGTTACACTCAAACAGTGTCTCCTGTCATATGCTGAACTGGTCGCAATGTGGATTTGGCCTAAAACATGATTTTGGACAATGTTCATGGAACTCAGCTTAAAACGTACTTGCAGACTTGAAAACCCTTGCCTATTGTAGAGCGCGCCTCCTACTTCCACTGCTGAACGAAAACCCATGATTTTGGACCCTGTTTTCATGCGAAAAGGCTAAAAGAAATGTTTCACGTTTGTTACACTCAAACAGTGTCTCCTCTCATATGCTGAACTGGTTGCATTGTGGATTTTGGTTAAAACATGATTTTGGACAATGTTCATGGAACTCAGCTTAAAACGTACTTGCAGACTTGAAAACCCTTGCCTATTGTAGAGCGCGCCTCCTACTTCCACTGCTGAACGAAAACCCATGATTTTGGACCCTGTTTTCATGCGAAAAGGCTAAAAGAAATGTTTCACGTTTGTTACACTCAAACAGTGTCTCCTCTCATATGCTGAACTGGTCGCATTGTGGATTTTGGTTAAAACATGATTTTGGACAATGTTCATGGAACTCAGCTGAAAACGTACTTGTAGACTTGAAAACCCTTGCCTATTGTAGAGCGCGCCTCCTACTTCCACTGCTGAACGAAAACCCATGATTTTGGACCCTGTTTTCATAAGAAAAGGCTAAAAGAATTGTTTCACGTTTGTTACACTCAAACAGTGTCTCCTGTCATATGCTGAACTGGTCGCAATGTGGATTTGGCCTAAAACATGATTTTGGACAATGTTCATGGAACTCAGCTTAAAACGTACTTGCAGACTTGAAAACCCTTGCCTATTGTAGAGCGCGCCTCCTACTTCCACTGCTGAACGAAAACCCATGATTTTGGACCCTGTTTTCATGCGAAAAGGCTAAAAGAATTGTTTCACGTTTGTTACACTCAAACAGTGGCTCCTCTCATATGCTGAACTGGTCGCATTGTGGATTTTGGTTAAAACATGATTTTGGACAATGTTCATGGAACTCAGCTTAAAACGTACTTGCAGACTTGAAAACCCTTGCCTATTGTAGAGCGCGCCTCCTACTTCCACTACTGAATGAAAACCCATGATTTTGGACCCTGTTTTCATGCAAAATGGCTAAAAGAAATGTTTCACGTTTGTTACACTCAAACAGTGTCTCCTCTCATATGCTGAACTGGTCGCATTGTGGATTTGGCCTAAAACATGATTTTGGACAATGTTCATGGAACTCAGCTTAAAACGTACTTGCAGACTTGAAAACCCTTGCCTATTGTAGAGCGCGCCTCCTACTTCCACTACTGAATGAAAACCCATGATTTTGGACCCTGTTTTCATGCAAAATGGCTAAAAGAAATGTTTCACGTTTGTTACACTCAAACAGTGTCTCCTCTCATATGCTGAACTGGTCGCATTGTGGATTTGGCCTAAAACATGATTTTGGACAATGTTCATGGAACTCAGCTTAAAACGTACTTGCAGACTTGAAAACCCTTGCCTATTGTAGAGCGCGCCTCCTACTTCCACTGCTGAACGAAAACCCATGATTTTGGACCCTGTTTTCATGCGAAAAGGCTAAAAGAATTGTTTCACGTTTGTTACACTCAAACAGTGTCTCCTGTCATATGCTGATCTGGTCGCAATGTGGATTTGGCCTAAAACATGATTTTGGACAATGTTCATGGAACTCAGCTTAAAACGTACTTGCAGACTTGAAAACCCTTGCCTATTGTAGAGCGCGCCTCCTACTTCCACTACTGAATGAAAACCCATGATTTTGGACCCTGTTTTCATGCAAAATGGCTAAAAGAAATGTTTCACATTTGTTACACTCAAACAGTGTCTCCTCTCATATGCTGAACTGGTCGCATTGTGGATTTTGGTTAAAACATGATTTTGGACAATGTTCATGGAACTCAGCTTAAAACGTACTTGCAGACTTGAAAACCCTTGCCTATTGTAGAGCGCGCCTCCTAATTCCACTGCTGAATGAAAACCCATGATTTTGGACCCTGTTTTCATGCGAAAAGGCTAAAAGAATTGTTTCACGTTTGTTACACTCAAACAGTGTCTCCTGTCATATGCTGATCTGGTCGCAATGTGGATTTGGCCTAAAACATGATTTTGGACAATGTTCATGGAACTCAGCTTAAAACGTACCTGCAGACTTGAAAACCCTTGCCTATTGTAGAGCGCACCTCCTACTTCCACTGCTGAACGAAAACCCATGATTTTGGACCCTGTTTTCATGCGAAAAGGCTAAAAGAAATGTTTCACGTTTGTTACACTCAAACAGTGTCTCCTCTCATATGCTGAACTGGTCGCATTGTGGATTTTGGTTAAAACATGATTTTGGACAATGTTCATGGAACTCAGCTGAAAACGTACTTGCAGACTTGAAAACCCTTGCCTATTGTAGAGCGCGCCTCCTACTTCCACTGCTGAACGAAAACCCATGATTTTGGACCCTGTTTTCATAAGAAAAGGCTAAAAGAATTGTTTCACGTTTGTTACACTCAAACAGTGGCTCCTCTCATATGCTGAACTGGTCGCATTGTGGATTTTGGTTAAAACATGATTTTGGACAATGTTCATGGAACTCAGCTTAAAACGTACTTGCAGACTTGAAAACCCTTGCCTATTGTAGAGCGCGCCTCCTACTTCCACTACTGAATGAAAACCCATGATTTTGGACCCTGTTTTCATGCAAAATGGCTAAAAGAAATGTTTCACGTTTGTTACACTCAAACAGTGTCTCCTATCATATGCTGAACTGGTCGCATTGTGGATTTGGCCTAAAACATGATTTTGGACAATGTTCATGGAACTCAGCTTAAAACGTACTTGCAGACTTGAAAACCCTTGCCTATTGTAGAGCGCGCCTCCTACTTCCACTGCTGAACGAAAACCCATGATTTTGGACCCTGTTTTCATGCTAAAAGGCTAAAAGAATTGTTTCACGTTTGTTACACTCAAACAGTGTCTCCTGTCATATGCTGATCTGGTCGCAATGTGGATTTGGCCTAAAACATGATTTTGGACAATGTTCATGGAACTCAGCTTAAAACGTACTTGCAGACTTGAAAACCCTTGCCTATTGTAGAGCGCACCTCCTACTTCCAGTGCTGAACGAAAACCCATGATTTTGGACCCTGTTTTCATGCGAAAAGGCTAAAAGAAATGTTTCACGTTTGTTACACTCAAACAGTGTCTCCTCTCATATGCTGAACTGGTTGCATTGTGGATTTTGGTTAAAACATGATTTTGGACAATGTTCATGGAACTCAGCTTAAAACGTACTTGCAGACTTGAAAACCCTTGCCTATTGTAGAGCGCGCCTCCTACTTCCACTGCTGAACGAAAACCCATGATTTTGGACCCTGTTTTCATGCAAAAAGGCTAAAAGAAATGTTTCACGTTTGTTACACTCAAACAGTGTCTCCTCTCATATGCTGAACTGGTTGCATTGTGGATTTGGCCTAAAACATGATTTTGGACAATGTTCATGGAACTCAGCTTAAAACGTACTTGCAGACTTGAAAACCCTTGCCTATTGTAGAGCGCGCCTCCTACTTCCACTGCTGAATGAAAACCCATGATTTTGGACCCTGTTTTCATGCAAAAAGGCTAAAAGAAATGTTTCACATTTGTTACACTCAAACAGTGTCTCCTCTCATATGCTGAACTTGTCGCATTGTGGATTTTGGTTAAAACATGATTTTGGACAATGTTCATGGAACTCAGCTTAAAACGTACTTGCAGACTTGAAAACCCTTGCCTATTGTAGAGCGCGCCTCCTACTTCCACTGCTGAACAAAAACCCATGATTTTGGACCCTGTTTTCATGCGAAAAGGCTAAAAGAAATGTTTCACGTTTGTTACACTCAAACAGTGTCTCCTCTCATATGCTGAACTGGTCGCATTGTGGATTTGGCCTAAAACATGATTTTGGACAATGTTCATGGAACTCAGCTTAAAACGTACTTGCAGACTTGAAAACCCTTGCCTATTGTAGAGCGCGCCTCCTACTTCCACTGCTGAACGAAAGCCCATGATTTTGGACCCTGTTTTCATGCGAAAAGGCTAAAAGAATTGTTTCACGTTTGTTACACTCAAACAGTGTCTCCTGTCATATGCTGATCTGGTCACAATGTGGATTTGGCCTAAAACATGATTTTGGACAATGTTCATGGAACTCAGCTTAAAACGTACTTGCAGACTTGAAAACCCTTGCCTATTGTAGAGCGCGCCTCCTACTTCCAGTGCTGAACGAAAACCCATGATTTTGGACCCTGTTTTCATGCGAAAAGGCTAAAAGAAATGTTTCACGTTTGTTACACTCAAACAGTGTCTCCTCTCATATGCTGAACTGGTTGCATTGTGGATTTTGGTTAAAACATGATTTTGGACAATGTTCATGGAACTCAGCTTAAAACGTACTTGCAGACTTGAAAACCCTTGCCTATTGTAGAGCGCGCCTCCTACTTCCACTGCTGAACGAAAACCCATGATTTTGGACCCTGTTTTCATAAGAAAAGGCTAAAAGAATTGTTTCACGTTTGTTACACTCAAACAGTGTCTCCTGTCATATGCTGAACTGGTCGCAATGTGGATTTGGCCTAAAACATGATTTTGGACAATGTTCATGGAACTCAGCTTAAAACGTACTTGCAGACTTGAAAACCCTTGCCTATTGTAGAGCGCGCCTCCTACTTCCACTGCTGAACGAAAACCCATGATTTTGGACCCTGTTTTCATGCAAAAAGGCTAAAAGAAATGTTTCACGTTTGTTACACTCAAACAGTGGCTCCTCTCATATGCTGAACTGGTCGCATTGTGGATTTTGGTTAAAACATGATTTTGGACAATGTTCATGGAACTCAGCTTAAAACGTACTTGCAGACTTGAAAACCCTTGCCTATTGTAGAGCGCGCCTCCTACTTCCACTACTGAATGAAAACCCATGATTTTGGACCCTGTTTTCATGCAAAATGGCTAAAAGAAATGTTTCACGTTTGTTACACTCAAACAGTGTCTCCTCTCATATGCTGAACTGGTCGCATTGTGGATTTTGGTTAAAACATGATTTTGGACAATGTTCATGGAACTCAGCTTAAAACGTACTTGCAGACTTGAAAACCCTTGCCTATTGTAGAGCGCGCCTCCTACTTCCACTGCTGAATGAAAACCCATGATTTTGGACCCTGTTTTCATGCGAAAAGGCTAAAAGAATTGTTTCACGTTTGTTACACTCAAACAGTGTCTCCTGTCATATGCTGATCTGGTCGCAATGTGGATTTGGCCTAAAACATGATTTTGGACAATGTTCATGGAACTCAGCTTAAAACGTACCTGCAGACTTGAAAACCCTTGCCTATTGTAGAGCGCACCTCCTACTTCCACTGCTGAACGAAAACCCATGATTTTGGACCCTGTTTTCATGCGAAAAGGCTAAAAGAAATGTTTCACGTTTGTTACACTCAAACAGTGTCTCCTCTCATATGCTGAACTGGTCGCATTGTGGATTTTGGTTAAAACATGATTTTGGACAATGTTCATGGAACTCAGCTTAAAACGTACTTGCAGACTTGAAAACCCTTGCCTATTGTAGAGCGCGCCTCCTACTTCCACTGCTGAATGAAAACCCATGATTTTGGACCCTGTTTTCATGCGAAAAGGCTAAAAGAATTGTTTCACGTTTGTTACACTCAAACAGTGTCTCCTGTCATATGCTGATCTGGTCGCAATGTGGATTTGGCCTAAAACATGATTTTGGACAATGTTCATGGAACTCAGCTTAAAACGTACTTGCAGACTTGAAAACCCTTGCCTATTGTAGAGCGCGCCTCCTACTTCCACTGCTGAACGAAAACCCATGATTTTGGACCCTGTTTTCATAAGAAAAGGCTAAAAGAATTGTTTCACGTTTGTTACACTCAAACAGTGTCTCCTGTCATATGCTGAACTGGTCGCAATGTGGATTTGGCCTAAAACATGATTTTGGACAATGTTCATGTAACTCAGCTTAAAACGTACTTGCAGACTTGAAAACCCTTGCCTATTGTAGAGCGCGCCTCCTACTTCCACTACTGAATGAAAACCCATGATTTTGGACCCTGTTTTCATGCAAAATGGCTAAAAGAAATGTTTCACATTTGTTACACTCAAACAGTGTCTCCTCTCATATGCTGAACTGGTCGCATTGTGGATTTTGGTTAAAACATGATTTTGGACAATGTTCATGGAACTCAGCTTAAAACGTACTTGCAGACTTGAAAACCCTTGCCTATTGTAGAGCGCGCCTCCTACTTCCACTGCTGAATGAAAACCCATGATTTTGGACCCTGTTTTCATGCGAAAAGGCTAAAAGAATTGTTTCACGTTTGTTACACTCAAACAGTGTCTCCTGTCATATGCTGATCTGGTCGCAATGTGGATTTGGCCTAAAACATGATTTTGGACAATGTTCATGGAACTCAGCTTAAAACGTACCTGCAGACTTGAAAACCCTTGCCTATTGTAGAGCGCACCTCCTACTTCCACTGCTGAACGAAAACCCATGATTTTGGACCCTGTTTTCATGCGAAAAGGCTAAAAGAAATGTTTCACGTTTGTTACACTCAAACAGTGTCTCCTCTCATATGCTGAACTGGTCGCATTGTGGATTTTGGTTAAAACATGATTTTGGACAATGTTCATGGAACTCAGCTTAAAACGTACTTGCAGACTTGAAAACCCTTGCCTATTGTAGAGCGCGCCTCCTACTTCCACTGCTGAACGAAAACCCATGATTTTGGACCCTGTTTTCATGCGAAAAGGCTAAAAGAAATGTTTCACGTTTGTTACACTCAAACAGTGTCTCCTCTCATATGCTGAACTGGTCGCATTGTGGATTTTGGTTAAAACATGATTTTGGACAATGTTCATGGAACTCAGCTGAAAACGTACTTGCAGACTTGAAAACCCTTGCCTATTGTAGAGCGCGCCTCCTACTTCCACTGCTGAACGAAAACCCATGATTTTGGACCCTGTTTTCATAAGAAAAGGCTAAAAGAATTGTTTCACGTTTGTTACACTCAAACAGTGGCTCCTCTCATATGCTGAACTGGTCGCATTGTGGATTTTGGTTAAAACATGATTTTGGACAATGTTCATGGAACTCAGCTTAAAACGTACTTGCAGACTTGAAAACCCTTGCCTATTGTAGAGCGCGCCTCCTACTTCCACTGCTGAACGAAAACCCATGATTTTGGACCCTGTTTTCATGCAAAATGGCTAAAAGAAATGTTTCACGTTTGTTACACTCAAACAGTGTCTCCTGTCATATGCTGATCTGGTCGCAATGTGGATTTGGCCTAAAACATGATTTTGGACAATGTTCATGGAACTCAGCTTAAAACGTACTTGCAGACTTGAAAACCCTTGCCTATTGTAGAGCGCGCCTCCTACTTCCACTGCTGAACGAAAACCCATGATTTTGGACCCTGTTTTCATGCGAAAAGGCTAAAAGAAATGTTTCACGTTTGTTACACTCAAACAGTGTCTCCTCTCATATGCTGAACTGGTCGCATTGTGGATTTGGCCTAAAACATGATTTTGGACAATGTTCATGGAACTCAGCTTAAAACGTACTTGCAGACTTGAAAACCCTTGCCTATTGTAGAGCGCGCCTCCTACTTCCACTGCTGAACGAAAACCCATGATTTTGGACCCTGTTTTCATGCGAAAAGGCTAAAAGAATTGTTTCACGTTTGTTACACTCAAACAGTGTCTCCTGTCATATGCTGATCTGGTCGCAATGTGGATTTGGCCTAAAACATGATTTTGGACAATGTTCATGGAACTCAGCTTAAAATGTTCTTGCAGACTTGAAAACCCTTGCCTATTGTAGAGCGCGCCTCCTACTTCCACTACTGAATGAAAACCTATGATTTTGGACCCTGTTTTCATGCAAAATGGCTAAAAGAAATGTTTCACATTTGTTACACTCAAACAGTGTCTCCTCTCATATGCTGAACTGGTCGCATTGTGGATTTTGGTTAAAACATGATTTTGGACAATGTTCATGGAACTCAGCTTAAAACGTACTTGCAGACTTGAAAACCCTTGCCTATTGTAGAGCGCGCCTCCTACTTCCACTGCTGAATGAAAACCCATGATTTTGGACCCTGTTTTCATGCGAAAAGGCTAAAAGAATTGTTTCACGTTTGTTACACTCAAACAGTGTCTCCTGTCATATGCTGATCTGGTCGCAATGTGGATTTGGCCTAAAACATGATTTTGGACAATGTTCATGGAACTCAGCTTAAAACGTACCTGCAGACTTGAAAACCCTTGCCTATTGTAGAGCGCACCTCCTACTTCCACTGCTGAACGAAAACCCATGATTTTGGACCCTGTTTTCATGCGAAAAGGCTAAAAGAAATGTTTCACGTTTGTTACACTCAAACAGTGTCTCCTCTCATATGCTGAACTGGTCGCATTGTGGATTTTGGTTAAAACATGATTTTGGACAATGTTCATGGAACTCAGCTGAAAACGTACTTGCAGACTTGAAAACCCTTGCCTATTGTAGAGCGCGCCTCCTACTTCCACTGCTGAACGAAAACCCATGATTTTGGACCCTGTTTTCATAAGAAAAGGCTAAAAGAATTGTTTCACGTTTGTTACACTCAAACAGTGGCTCCTCTCATATGCTGAACTGGTCGCATTGTGGATTTTGGTTAAAACATGATTTTGGACAATGTTCATGGAACTCAGCTTAAAACGTACTTGCAGACTTGAAAACCCTTGCCTATTGTAGAGCGCGCCTCCTACTTCCACTACTGAATGAAAACCCATGATTTTGGACCCTGTTTTCATGCAAAATGGCTAAAAGAAATGTTTCACGTTTGTTACACTCAAACAGTGTCTCCTATCATATGCTGAACTGGTCGCATTGTGGATTTGGCCTAAAACATGATTTTGGACAATGTTCATGGAACTCAGCTTAAAACGTACTTGCAGACTTGAAAACCCTTGCCTATTGTAGAGCGCGCCTCCTACTTCCACTGCTGAACGAAAACCCATGATTTTGGACCCTGTTTTCATGCGAAAAGGCTAAAAGAATTGTTTCACGTTTGTTACACTCAAACAGTGTCTCCTGTCATATGCTGATCTGGTCGCAATGTGGATTTGGCCTAAAACATGATTTTGGACAATGTTCATGGAACTCAGCTTAAAACGTACTTGCAGACTTGAAAACCCTTGCCTATTGTAGAGCGCACCTCCTACTTCCAGTGCTGAACGAAAACCCATGATTTTGGACCCTGTTTTCATGCGAAAAGGCTAAAAGAAATGTTTCACGTTTGTTACACTCAAACAGTGTCTCCTCTCATATGCTGAACTGGTTGCATTGTGGATTTTGGTTAAAACATGATTTTGGACAATGTTCATGGAACTCAGCTTAAAACGTACTTGCAGACTTGAAAACCCTTGCCTATTGTAGAGCGCGCCTCCTACTTCCACTGCTGAACGAAAACCCATGATTTTGGACCCTGTTTTCATGCGAAAAGGCTAAAAGAAATGTTTCACGTTTGTTACACTCAAACAGTGTCTCCTCTCATATGCTGAACTGGTCGCATTGTGGATTTTGGTTAAAACATGATTTTGGACAATGTTCATGGAACTCAGCTGAAAACGTACTTGCGGACTTGAAAACCCTTGCCTATTGTAGAGCGCGCCTCCTACTTCCACTGCTGAACGAAAACCCATGATTTTGGACCCTGTTTTCATAAGAAAAGGCTAAAAGAATTGTTTCACGTTTGTTACACTCAAACAGTGTCTCCTGTCATATGCTGAACTGGTCGCAATGTGGATTTGGCCTAAAACATGATTTTGGACAATGTTCATGGAACTCAGCTTAAAACGTACTTGCAGACTTGAAAACCCTTGCCTATTGTAGAGCGCGCCTCCTACTTCCACTGCTGAACGAAAACCCATGATTTTGGACCCTGTTTTCATGCGAAAAGGCTAAAAGAAATGTTTCACGTTTGTTACACTCAAACAGTGTCTCCTCTCATATGCTGAACTGGTCGCATTGTGGATTTTGGTTAAAACATGATTTTGGACAATGTTCATGGAACTCAGCTGAAAACGTACTTGCGGACTTGAAAACCCTTGCCTATTGTAGAGCGCGCCTCCTACTTCCACTGCTGAACGAAAACCCATGATTTTGGACCCTGTTTTCATAAGAAAAGGCTAAAAGAATTGTTTCACGTTTGTTACACTCAAACAGTGTCTCCTGTCATATGCTGAACTGGTCGCAATGTGGATTTGGCCTAAAACATGATTTTGGACAATGTTCATGGAACTCAGCTTAAAACGTACTTGCAGACTTGAAAACCCTTGCCTATTGTAGAGCGCGCCTCCTACTTCCACTGCTGAACGAAAACCCATGATTTTGGACCCTGTTTTCATGCGAAAAGGCTAAAAGAAATGTTTCACGTTTGTTACACTCAAACAGTGTCTCCTGTCATATGCTGAACTGGTCGCAATGTGGATTTGGCCTAAAACATGATTTTGGACAATGTTCATGGAACTCAGCTTAAAACGTACTTGCAGACTTGAAAACCCTTGCCTATTGTAGAGCGCGCCTCCTACTTCCACTGCTGAACGAAAACCCATGATTTTGGACCCTGTTTTCATGCGAAAAGGCTAAAAGAAATGTTTCACGTTTGTTACACTCAAACAGTGTCTCCTCTCATATGCTGAACTGGTTGCATTGTGGATTTTGGTTAAAACATGATTTTGGACAATGTTCATGGAACTCAGCTTAAAACGTACTTGCAGACTTGAAAACCCTTGCCTATTGTAGAGCGCGCCTCCTACTTCCACTGCTGAACGAAAACCCATGATTTTGGACCCTGTTTTCATGCGAAAAGGCTAAAAGAAATGTTTCACGTTTGTTACACTCAAACAGTGTCTCCTCTCATATGCTGAACTGGTCGCATTGTGGATTTTGGTTAAAACATGATTTTGGACAATGTTCATGGAACTCAGCTGAAAACGTACTTGCAGACTTGAAAACCCTTGCCTATTGTAGAGCGCGCCTCCTACTTCCACTGCTGAATGAAAACCCATGATTTTGGACCCTGTTTTCATAAGAAAAGGCTAAAAGAATTGTTTCACGTTTGTTACACTCAAACAGTGTCTCCTGTCATATGCTGAACTGGTCGCAATGTGGATTTGGCCTAAAACATGATTTTGGACAATGTTCATGGAACTCAGCTTAAAACGTACTTGCAGACTTGAAAACCCTTGCCTATTGTAGAGCGCGCCTCCTACTTCCACTGCTGAACGAAAACCCATGATTTTGGACCCTGTTTTCATGCGAAAAGGCTAAAAGAATTGTTTCACGTTTGTTACACTCAAACAGTGGCTCCTCTCATATGCTGAACTGGTCGCATTGTGGATTTTGGTTAAAACATGATTTTGGACAATGTTCATGGAACTCAGCTTAAAACGTACTTGCAGACTTGAAAACCCTTGCCTATTGTAGAGCGCGCCTCCTACTTCCACTACTGAATGAAAACCCATGATTTTGGACCCTGTTTTCATGCAAAATGGCTAAAAGAAATGTTTCACGTTTGTTACACTCAAACAGTGTCTCCTCTCATATGCTGAACTGGTCGCATTGTGGATTTGGCCTAAAACATGATTTTGGACAATGTTCATGGAACTCAGCTTAAAACGTACTTGCAGACTTGAAAACCCTTGCCTATTGTAGAGCGTGCCTCCTACTTCCACTACTGAATGAAAACCCATGATTTTGGACCCTGTTTTCATGCAAAATGGCTAAAAGAAATGTTTCACGTTTGTTACACTCAAATAGTGTCTCCTCTCATATGCTGAACTGGTCGCATTGTGGATTTGGCCTAAAACATGATTTTGGACAATGTTCATGGAACTCAGCTTAAAACGTACTTGCAGACTTGAAAACCCTTGCCTATTGTAGAGCGCGCCTCCTACTTCCACTGCTGAACGAAAACCCATGATTTTGGACCCTGTTTTCATGCGAAAAGGCTAAAAGAATTGTTTCACGTTTGTTACACTCAAACAGTGTCTCCTGTCATATGCTGATCTGGTCGCAATGTGGATTTGGCCTAAAACATGATTTTGGACAATGTTCATGGAACTCAGCTTAAAACGTACTTGCAGACTTGAAAACCCTTGCCTATTGTAGAGCGCGCCTCCTACTTCCACTACTGAATGAAAACCCATGATTTTGGACCCTGTTTTCATGCAAAATGGCTAAAAGAAATGTTTCACATTTGTTACACTCAAACAGTGTCTCCTCTCATATGCTGAACTGGTCGCATTGTGGATTTTGGTTAAAACATGATTTTGGACAATGTTCATGGAACTCAGCTTAAAACGTACTTGCAGACTTGAAAACCCTTGCCTATTGTAGAGCGCGCCTCCTACTTCCACTGCTGAATGAAAACCCATGATTTTGGACCCTGTTTTCATGCGAAAAGGCTAAAAGAATTGTTTCACGTTTGTTACACTCAAACAGTGTCTCCTGTCATATGCTGATCTGGTCGCAATGTGGATTTGGCCTAAAACATGATTTTGGACAATGTTCATGGAACTCAGCTTAAAACGTACCTGCAGACTTGAAAACCCTTGCCTATTGTAGAGCGCACCTCCTACTTCCACTGCTGAACGAAAACCCATGATTTTGGACCCTGTTTTCATGCGAAAAGGCTAAAAGAAATGTTTCACGTTTGTTACACTCAAACAGTGTCTCCTCTCATATGCTGAACTGGTCGCATTGTGGATTTTGGTTAAAACATGATTTTGGACAATGTTCATGGAACTCAGCTTAAAACGTACTTGCAGACTTGAAAACCCTTGCCTATTGTAGAGCGCGCCTCCTACTTCCACTACTGAATGAAAACCCATGATTTTGGACCCTGTTTTCATGCAAAATGGCTAAAAGAAATGTTTCACGTTTGTTACACTCAAACAGTGTCTCCTATCATATGCTGAACTGGTCGCATTGTGGATTTGGCCTAAAACATGATTTTGGACAATGTTCATGGAACTCAGCTTAAAACGTACTTGCAGACTTGAAAACCCTTGCCTATTGTAGAGCGCGCCTCCTACTTCCACTGCTGAACGAAAACCCATGATTTTGGACCCTGTTTTCATGCTAAAAGGCTAAAAGAAATGTTTCACGTTTGTTACACTCAAACAGTGTCTCCTCTCATATGCTGAACTGGTTGCATTGTGGATTTTGGTTAAAACATGATTTTGGACAATGTTCATGGAACTCAGCTTAAAACGTACTTGCAGACTTGAAAACCCTTGCCTATTGTAGAGCGCGCCTCCTACTTCCACTGCTGAACGAAAACCCATGATTTTGGACCCTGTTTTCATGCGAAAAGGCTAAAAGAAATGTTTCACGTTTGTTACACTCAAACAGTGTCTCCTCTCATATGCTGAACTGGTCGCATTGTGGATTTTGGTTAAAACATGATTTTGGACAATGTTCATGGAACTCAGCTGAAAACGTACTTGCAGACTTGAAAACCCTTGCCTATTGTAGAGCGCGCCTCCTACTTCCACTGCTGAACGAAAACCCATGATTTTGGACCCTGTTTTCATAAGAAAAGGCTAAAAGAATTGTTTCACGTTTGTTACACTCAAACAGTGTCTCCTGTCATATGCTGATCTGGTCGCAATGTGGATTTGGCCTAAAACATGATTTTGGACAATGTTCATGGAACTCAGCTTAAAACGTACTTGCAGACTTGAAAACCCTTGCCTATTGTAGAGCGCGCCTCCTACTTCCAGTGCTGAACGAAAACCCATGATTTTGGACCCTGTTTTCATGCGAAAAGGCTAAAAGAAATGTTTCACGTTTGTTACACTCAAACAGTGTCTCCTCTCATATGCTGAACTGGTTGCATTGTGGATTTTGGTTAAAACATGATTTTGGACAATGTTCATGGAACTCAGCTTAAAACGTACTTGCAGACTTGAAAACCCTTGCCTATTGTAGAGCGCGCCTCCTACTTCCACTGCTGAACGAAAACCCATGATTTTGGACCCTGTTTTCATAAGAAAAGGCTAAAAGAATTGTTTCACGTTTGTTACACTCAAACAGTGTCTCCTGTCATATGCTGAACTGGTCGCAATGTGGATTTGGCCTAAAACATGATTTTGGACAATGTTCATGGAACTCAGCTTAAAACGTACTTGCAGACTTGAAAACCCTTGCCTATTGTAGAGCGCGCCTCCTACTTCCACTGCTGAACGAAAACCCATGATTTTGGACCCTGTTTTCATGCAAAAAGGCTAAAAGAAATGTTTCACGTTTGTTACACTCAAACAGTGGCTCCTCTCATATGCTGAACTGGTCGCATTGTGGATTTTGGTTAAAACATGATTTTGGACAATGTTCATGGAACTCAGCTTAAAACGTACTTGCAGACTTGAAAACCCTTGCCTATTGTAGAGCGCGCCTCCTACTTCCACTACTGAATGAAAACCCATGATTTTGGACCCTGTTTTCATGCAAAATGGCTAAAAGAAATGTTTCACGTTTGTTACACTCAAACAGTGTCTCCTCTCATATGCTGAACTGGTCGCATTGTGGATTTTGGTTAAAACATGATTTTGGACAATGTTCATGGAACTCAGCTTAAAACGTACTTGCAGACTTGAAAACCCTTGCCTATTGTAGAGTGCGCCTCCTACTTCCACTGCTGAATGAAAACCCATGATTTTGGACCCTGTTTTCATGCGAAAAGGCTAAAAGAATTGTTTCACGTTTGTTACACTCAAACAGTGTCTCCTGTCATATGCTGATCTGGTCGCAATGTGGATTTGGCCTAAAACATGATTTTGGACAATGTTCATGGAACTCAGCTTAAAACGTACCTGCAGACTTGAAAACCCTTGCCTATTGTAGAGCGCACCTCCTACTTCCACTGCTGAACGAAAACCCATGATTTTGGACCCTGTTTTCATGCGAAAAGGCTCAAAGAAATGTTTCACGTTTGTTACACTCAAACAGTGTCTCCTCTCATATGCTGAACTGGTCGCATTGTGGATTTTGGTTAAAACATGATTTTGGACAATGTTCATGGAACTCAGCTTAAAACGTACTTGCAGACTTGAAAACCCTTGCCTATTGTAGAGCGCGCCTCCTACTTCCACTGCTGAACGAAAACCCATGATTTTGGACCCTGTTTTCATGCGAAAAGGCTAAAAGAAATGTTTCACGTTTGTTACACTCAAACAGTGTCTCCTCTCATATGCTGAACTGGTCGCATTGTGGATTTTGGTTAAAACATGATTTTGGACAATGTTCATGGAACTCAGCTGAAAACGTACTTGCAGACTTGAAAACCCTTGCCTATTGTAGAGCGCGCCTCCTACTTCCACTGCTGAACGAAAACCCATGATTTTGGACCCTGTTTTCATAAGAAAAGGCTAAAAGAATTGTTTCACGTTTGTTACACTCAAACAGTGTCTCCTGTCATATGCTGAACTGGTCGCAATGTGGATTTGGCCTAAAACATGATTTTGGACAATGTTCATGGAACTCAGCTTAAAACGTACTTGCAGACTTGAAAACCCTTGCCTATTGTAGAGCGCGCCTCCTACTTCCACTGCTGAATGAAAACCCATGATTTTGGACCCTGTTTTCATGCAAAATGGCTAAAAGAAATGTTTCACGTTTGTTACACTCAAACAGTGTCTCCTCTCATATGCTGAACTGGTCGCATTGTGGATTTTGGTTAAAACATGATTTTGGACAATGTTCATGGAACTCAGCTTAAAACGTACTTGCAGACTTGAAAACCCTTGCCTATTGTAGAGCGCGCCTCCTACTTCCACTGCTGAATGAAAACCCATGATTTTGGACCCTGTTTTCATGCGAAAAGGCTAAAAGAATTGTTTCACGTTTGTTACACTCAAACAGTGTCTCCTGTCATATGCTGATCTGGTCGCAATGTGGATTTGGCCTAAAACATGATTTTGGACAATGTTCATGGAACTCAGCTTAAAACGTACCTGCAGACTTGAAAACCCTTGCCTATTGTAGAGCGCACCTCCTACTTCCACTGCTGAACGAAAACCCATGATTTTGGACCCTGTTTTCATGCGAAAAGGCTAAAAGAAATGTTTCACGTTTGTTACACTCAAACAGTGTCTCCTCTCATATGCTGAACTGGTCGCATTGTGGATTTTGGTTAAAACATGATTTTGGACAATGTTCATGGAACTCAGCTTAAAACGTACTTGCAGACTTGAAAACCCTTGCCTATTGTAGAGCGCGCCTCCTACTTCCACTGCTGAATGAAAACCCATGATTTTGGACCCTGTTTTCATGCGAAAAGGCTAAAAGAATTGTTTCACGTTTGTTACACTCAAACAGTGTCTCCTGTCATATGCTGATCTGGTCGCAATGTGGATTTGGCCTAAAACATGATTTTGGACAATGTTCATGGAACTCAGCTTAAAACGTACTTGCAGACTTGAAAACCCTTGCCTATTGTAGAGCGCGCCTCCTACTTCCACTGCTGAACGAAAACCCATGATTTTGGACCCTGTTTTCATAAGAAAAGGCTAAAAGAATTGTTTCACGTTTGTTACACTCAAACAGTGTCTCCTGTCATATGCTGAACTGGTCGCAATGTGGATTTGGCCTAAAACATGATTTTGGACAATGTTCATGGAACTCAGCTTAAAACGTACTTGCAGACTTGAAAACCCTTGCCTATTGTAGAGCGCGCCTCCTACTTCCACTGCTGAACGAAAACCCATGATTTTGGACCCTGTTTTCATGCAAAAAGGCTAAAAGAATTGTTTCACGTTTGTTACACTCAAACAGTGTCTCCTGTCATATGCTGATCTGGTCGCAATGTGGATTTGGCCTAAAACATGATTTTGGACAATGTTCATGGAACTCAGCTTAAAACGTACCTGCAGACTTGAAAACCCTTGCCTATTGTAGAGCGCACCTCCTACTTCCACTGCTGAACGAAAACCCATGATTTTGGACCCTGTTTTCATGCGAAAAGGC
Organism: Coregonus lavaretus; assembly: GCF_964263955.1. Lineage (NCBI taxonomy): Eukaryota > Metazoa > Chordata > Actinopteri > Salmoniformes > Salmonidae > Coregonus > Coregonus lavaretus. The sequence goes on along the minus strand of NC_140013.1, from coordinate 468,305 downwards.
TAAAAGAAATGTTTCACGTTTGTTACACTCAAACAGTGTCTCCTCTCATATGCTGAACTGGTCGCATTGTGGATTTTGGTTAAAACATGATTTTGGACAATGTTCATGGAACTCAGCTTAAAACGTACTTGCAGACTTGAAAACCCTTGCCTATTGTAGAGCGCGCCTCCTACTTCCACTACTGAATGAAAACCCATGATTTTGGACCCTGTTTTCATGCAAAATGGCTAAAAGAAATGTTTCACGTTTGTTACACTCAAACAGTGTCTCCTATCATATGCTGAACTGGTCGCATTGTGGATTTGGCCTAAAACATGATTTTGGACAATGTTCATGGAACTCAGCTTAAAACGTACTTGCAGACTTGAAAACCCTTGCCTATTGTAGAGCGCGCCTCCTACTTCCACTGCTGAACGAAAACCCATGATTTTGGACCCTGTTTTCATGCTAAAAGGCTAAAAGAAATGTTTCACGTTTGTTACACTCAAACAGTGTCTCCTCTCATATGCTGAACTGGTTGCATTGTGGATTTTGGTTAAAACATGATTTTGGACAATGTTCATGGAACTCAGCTTAAAACGTACTTGCAGACTTGAAAACCCTTGCCTATTGTAGAGCGCGCCACCTACTTCCACTGCTGAACGAAAACCCATGATTTTGGACCCTGTTTTCATGCGAAAAGGCTAAAAGAAATGTTTCACGTTTGTTACACTCAAACAGTGTCTCCTCTCATATGCTGAACTGGTCGCATTGTGGATTTTGGTTAAAACATGATTTTGGACAATGTTCATGGAACTCAGCTGAAAACGTACTTGCAGACTTGAAAACCCTTGCCTATTGTAGAGCGCGCCTCCTACTTCCACTGCTGAACGAAAACCCATGATTTTGGACCCTGTTTTCATAAGAAAAGGCTAAAAGAATTGTTTCACGTTTGTTACACTCAAACAGTGTCTCCTGTCATATGCTGAACTGGTCGCAATGTGGATTTGGCCTAAAACATGATTTTGGACAATGTTCATGGAACTCAGCTTAAAACGTACTTGCAGACTTGAAAACCCTTGCCTATTGTAGAGCGCGCCTCCTACTTCCACTGCTGAACGAAAACCCATGATTTTGGACCCTGTTTTCATGCGAAAAGGCTAAAAGAATTGTTTCACGTTTGTTACACTCAAACAGTGGCTCCTCTCATATGCTGAACTGGTCGCATTGTGGATTTTGGTTAAAACATGATTTTGGACAATGTTCATGGAACTCAGCTTAAAACGTACTTGCAGACTTGAAAACCCTTGCCTATTGTAGAGCGCGCCTCCTACTTCCACTGCTGAACGAAAACCCATGATTTTGGACCCTGTTTTCATGCGAAAAGGCTAAAAGAATTGTTTCACGTTTGTTACACTCAAACAGTGTCTCCTGTCATATGCTGATCTGGTCGCAATGTGGATTTGGCCTAAAACATGATTTTGGACAATGTTCATGGAACTCAGCTTAAAACGTACTTGCAGACTTGAAAACCCTTGCCTATTGTAGAGCGCGCCTCCTACTTCCAGTGCTGAACGAAAACCCATGATTTTGGACCCTGTTTTCATGCGAAAAGGCTAAAAGAAATGTTTCACGTTTGTTACACTCAAACAGTGTCTCCTCTCATATGCTGAACTGGTTGCATTGTGGATTTTGGTTAAAACATGATTTTGGACAATGTTCATGGAACTCATCTTAAAACGTACTTGCAGACTTGAAAACCCTTGCCTATTGTAGAGCGCGCCTCCTACTTCCACTGCTGAACGAAAACCCATGATTTTGGACCCTGTTTTCATAAGAAAAGGCTAAAAGAATTGTTTCACGTTTGTTACACTCAAACAGTGTCTCCTGTCATATGCTGAACTGGTCGCAATGTGGATTTGGCCTAAAACATGATTTTGGACAATGTTCATGGAACTCAGCTTAAAACGTACTTGCAGACTTGAAAACCCTTGCCTATTGTAGAGCGCGCCTCCTACTTCCAATACTGAATGAAAACCCATGATTTTGGACCCTGTTTTCATGCAAAATGGCTAAAAGAAATGTTTCACGTTTGTTACACTCAAACAGTGTCTCCTCTCATATGCTGAACTGGTCGCATTGTGGATTTTGGTTAAAACATGATTTTGGACAATGTTCATGGAACTCAGCTTAAAACGTACTTGCAGACTTGAAAACCCTTGCCTATTGTAGAGTGCGCCTCCTACTTCCACTGCTGAATGAAAACCCATGATTTTGGACCCTGTTTTCATGCGAAAAGGCTAAAAGAATTGTTTCACGTTTGTTACACTCAAACAGTGTCTCCTGTCATATGCTGATCTGGTCGCAATGTGGATTTGGCCTAAAACATGATTTTGGACAATGTTCATGGAACTCAGCTTAAAACGTACCTGCAGACTTGAAAACCCTTGCCTATTGTAGAGCGCACCTCCTACTTCCACTGCTGAACGAAAACCCATGATTTTGGACCCTGTTTTCATGCGAAAAGGCTCAAAGAAATGTTTCACGTTTGTTACACTCAAACAGTGTCTCCTCTCATATGCTGAACTGGTCGCATTGTGGATTTTGGTTAAAACATGATTTTGGACAATGTTCATGGAACTCAGCTTAAAACGTACTTGCAGACTTGAAAACCCTTGCCTATTGTAGAGCGCGCCTCCTACTTCCACTGCTGAACGAAAACCCATGATTTTGGACCCTGTTTTCATGCGAAAAGGCTAAAAGAAATGTTTCACGTTTGTTACACTCAAACAGTGTCTCCTCTCATATGCTGAACTGGTCGCATTGTGGATTTTGGTTAAAACATGATTTTGGACAATGTTCATGGAACTCAGCTGAAAACGTACTTGCAGACTTGAAAACCCTTGCCTATTGTAGAGCGCGCCTCCTACTTCCACTGCTGAACGAAAACCCATGATTTTGGACCCTGTTTTCATAAGAAAAGGCTAAAAGAATTGTTTCACGTTTGTTACACTCAAACAGTGTCTCCTGTCATATGCTGAACTGGTCGCAATGTGGATTTGGCCTAAAACATGATTTTGGACAATGTTCATGGAACTCAGCTTAAAACGTACTTGCAGACTTGAAAACCCTTGCCTATTGTAGAGCGCGCCTCCTACTTCCACTGCTGAATGAAAACCCATGATTTTGGACCCTGTTTTCATGCAAAATGGCTAAAAGAAATGTTTCACGTTTGTTACACTCAAACAGTGTCTCCTCTCATATGCTGAACTGGTCGCATTGTGGATTTTGGTTAAAACATGATTTTGGACAATGTTCATGGAACTCAGCTTAAAACGTACTTGCAGACTTGAAAACCCTTGCCTATTGTAGAGCGCGCCTCCTACTTCCACTGCTGAATGAAAACCCATGATTTTGGACCCTGTTTTCATGCGAAAAGGCTAAAAGAATTGTTTCACGTTTGTTACACTCAAACAGTGTCTCCTGTCATATGCTGATCTGGTCGCAATGTGGATTTGGCCTAAAACATGATTTTGGACAATGTTCATGGAACTCAGCTTAAAACGTACCTGCAGACTTGAAAACCCTTGCCTATTGTAGAGCGCACCTCCTACTTCCACTGCTGAACGAAAACCGATGATTTTGGACCCTGTTTTCATGCGAAAAGGCTAAAAGAAATGTTTCACGTTTGTTACACTCAAACAGTGTCTCCTCTCATATGCTGAACTGGTCGCATTGTGGATTTTGGTTAAAACATGATTTTGGACAATGTTCATGGAACTCAGCTTAAAACGTACTTGCAGACTTGAAAACCCTTGCCTATTGTAGAGCGCGCCTCCTACTTCCACTGCTGAACGAAAACCCATGATTTTGGACCCTGTTTTCATAAGAAAAGGCTAAAAGAATTGTTTCACGTTTGTTACACTCAAACAGTGTCTCCTGTCATATGCTGAACTGGTCGCAATGTGGATTTGGCCTAAAACATGATTTTGGACAATGTTCATGGAACTCAGCTTAAAACGTACTTGCAGACTTGAAAACCCTTGCCTATTGTAGAGCGCGCCTCCTACTTCCACTGCTGAACGAAAACCCATGATTTTGGACCCTGTTTTCATGCAAAAAGGCTAAAAGAAATGTTTCACGTTTGTTGCACTCAAACAGTGGCTCCTCTCATATGCTGAACTGGTCGCATTGTGGATTTTGGTTAAAACATGATTTTGGACAATGTTCATGGAACTCAGCTTAAAACGTACTTGCAGACTTGAAAACCCTTGCCTATTGTAGAGCGCGCCTCCTACTTCCACTACTGAATGAAAACCCATGATTTTGGACCCTGTTTTCATGCAAAATGCCTAAAATAAATGTTTCACGTTTGTTACACTCAAACAGTGTCTCCTCTCATATGCTGAACTGGTCGCATTGTGGATTTTGGTTAAAACATGATTTTGGACAATGTTCATGGAACTCAGCTTAAAACGTACTTGCAGACTTGAAAACCCTTGCCTATTGTAGAGCGCGCCTCCTACTTCCACTGCTGAATGAAAACCCATGATTTTGGACCCTGTTTTCATGCGAAAAGGCTAAAAGAATTGTTTCACGTTTGTTACACTCAAACAGTGTCTCCTCTCATATGCTGAACTGGTCGCATTGTGGATTTTGGTTAAAACATGATTTTGGACAATGTTCATGGAACTCAGCTTAAAACGTACTTGCAGACTTGAAAACCCTTGCCTATTGTAGAGCGCACCTCCTACTTCCACTGCTGAACGAAAACCCATGATTTTGGACCCTGTTTTCATGCGAAAAGGCTAAAAGAAATGTTTCACGTTTGTTACACTCAAACAGTGTCTCCTCTCATATGCTGAACTGGTCGCATTGTGGATTTTGGTTAAAACATGATTTTGGACAATGTTCATGGAACTCAGCTTAAAACGTACTTGCAGACTTGAAAACCCTTGCCTATTGTAGAGCGCGCCTCCTACTTCCACTGCTGAATGAAAACCCATGATTTTGGACCCTGTTTTCATGCGAAAAGGCTAAAAGAATTGTTTCACGTTTGTTACACTCAAACAGTGTCTCCTGTCATATGCTGATCTGGTCGCAATGTGGATTTGGCCTAAAACATGATTTTGGACAATGTTCATGGAACTCAGCTTAAAACGTACTTGCAGACTTGAAAACCCTTGCCTATTGTAGAGCGCGCCTCCTACTTCCACTGCTGAACGAAAACCCATGATTTTGGACCCTGTTTTCATAAGAAAAGGCTAAAAGAATTGTTTCACGTTTGTTACACTCAAACAGTGTCTCCTGTCATATGCTGAACTGGTCGCAATGTGGATTTGGCCTAAAACATGATTTTGGACAATGTTCATGGAACTCAGCTTAAAACGTACTTGCAGACTTGAAAACCCTTGCCTATTGTAGAGCGCGCCTCCTACTTCCACTGCTGAACGAAAACCCATGATTTTGGACCCTGTTTTCATGCAAAAAGGCTAAAAGAAATGTTTCACGTTTGTTACACTCAAACAGTGGCTCCTCTCATATGCTGAACTGGTCGCATTGTGGATTTTGGTTAAAACATGATTTTGGACAATGTTCATGGAACTCAGCTTAAAACGTACTTGCAGACTTGAAAACCCTTGCCTATTGTAGAGCGCGCCTCCTACTTCCACTACTGAATGAAAACCCATGATTTTGGACCCTGTTTTCATGCAAAATGGCTAAAATAAATGTTTCACGTTTGTTACACTCAAACAGTGTCTCCTCTCATATGCTGAACTGGTCGCATTGTGGATTTTGGTTAAAACATGATTTTGGACAATGTTCATGGAACTCAGCTTAAAACGTACTTGCAGACTTGAAAACCCTTGCCTATTGTAGAGCGCGCCTCCTACTTCCACTGCTGAATGAAAACCCATGATTTTGGACCCTGTTTTCATGCGAAAAGGCTAAAAGAATTGTTTCACGTTTGTTACACTCAAACAGTGTCTCCTGTCATATGCTGATCTGGTCGCAATGTGGATTTGGCCTAAAACATGATTTTGGACAATGTTCATGGAACTCAGCTTAAAACGTACCTGCAGACTTGAAAACCCTTGCCTATTGTAGAGCGCACCTCCTACTTCCACTGCTGAACGAAAACCCATGATTTTGGACCCTGTTTTCATGCGAAAAGGCTAAAAGAAATGTTTCACGTTTGTTACACTCAAACAGTGTCTCCTCTCATATGCTGAACTGGTCGCATTGTGGATTTTGGTTAAAACATGATTTTGGACAATGTTCATGGAACTCAGCTTAAAACGTACTTGCAGACTTGAAAACCCTTGCCTATTGTAGAGCGCGCCTCCTACTTCCAGTGCTGAACGAAAACCCATGATTTTGGACCCTGTTTTCATGCGAAAAGGCTAAAAGAAATGTTTCACGTTTGTTACACTCAAACAGTGTCTCCTCTCATATGCTGAACTGGTTGCATTGTGGATTTTGGTTAAAACATGATTTTGGACAATGTTCATGGAACTCAGCTTAAAACGTACTTGCAGACTTGAAAACCCTTGCCTATTGTAGAGCGCGCCTCCTACTTCCACTGCTGAACGAAAACCCATGATTTTGGACCCTGTTTTCATAAGAAAAGGCTAAAAGAATTGTTTCACGTTTGTTACACTCAAACAGTGTCTCCTGTCATATGCTGAACTGGTCGCAATGTGGATTTGGCCTAAAACATGATTTTGGACAATGTTCATGGAACTCAGCTTAAAACGTACTTGCAGACTTGAAAACCCTTGCCTATTGTAGAGCGCGCCTCCTACTTCCACTGCTGAACGAAAACCCATGATTTTGGACCCTGTTTTCATGCAAAAAGGCTAAAAGAAATGTTTCACGTTTGTTACACTCAAACAGTGGCTCCTCTCATATGCTGAACTGGTCGCATTGTGGATTTTGGTTAAAACATGATTTTGGACAATGTTCATGGAACTCAGCTTAAAACGTACTTGCAGACTTGAAAACCCTTGCCTATTGTAGAGCGCGCCTCCTACTTCCACTACTGAATGAAAACCCATGATTTTGGACCCTGTTTTCATGCAAAATGGCTAAAAGAAATGTTTCACGTTTGTTACACTCAAACAGTGTCTCCTCTCATATGCTGAACTGGTCGCATTGTGGATTTTGGTTAAAACATGATTTTGGACAATGTTCATGGAACTCAGCTTAAAACGTACTTGCAGACTTGAAAACCCTTGCCTATTGTAGAGTGCGCCTCCTACTTCCACTGCTGAATGAAAACCCATGATTTTGGACCCTGTTTTCATGCGAAAAGGCTAAAAGAATTGTTTCACGTTTGTTACACTCAAACAGTGTCTCCTGTCATATGCTGATCTGGTCGCAATGTGGATTTGGCCTAAAACATGATTTTGGACAATGTTCATGGAACTCAGCTTAAAACGTACCTGCAGACTTGAAAACCCTTGCCTATTGTAGAGCGCACCTCCTACTTCCACTGCTGAACGAAAACCCATGATTTTGGACCCTGTTTTCATGCGAAAAGGCTCAAAGAAATGTTTCACGTTTGTTACACTCAAACAGTGTCTCCTCTCATATGCTGAACTGGTCGCATTGTGGATTTTGGTTAAAACATGATTTTGGACAATGTTCATGGAACTCAGCTTAAAACGTACTTGCAGACTTGAAAACCCTTGCCTATTGTAGAGCGCGCCTCCTACTTCCACTGCTGAACGAAAACCCATGATTTTGGACCCTGTTTTCATGCGAAAAGGCTAAAAGAAATGTTTCACGTTTGTTACACTCAAACAGTGTCTCCTCTCATATGCTGAACTGGTCGCATTGTGGATTTTGGTTAAAACATGATTTTGGACAATGTTCATGGAACTCAGCTGAAAACGTACTTGCAGACTTGAAAACCCTTGCCTATTGTAGAGCGCGCCTCCTACTTCCACTGCTGAACGAAAACCCATGATTTTGGACCCTGTTTTCATAAGAAAAGGCTAAAAGAATTGTTTCACGTTTGTTACACTCAAACAGTGTCTCCTGTCATATGCTGAACTGGTCGCAATGTGGATTTGGCCTAAAACATGATTTTGGACAATGTTCATGGAACTCAGCTTAAAACGTACTTGCAGACTTGAAAACCCTTGCCTATTGTAGAGCGCGCCTCCTACTTCCACTGCTGAATGAAAACCCATGATTTTGGACCCTGTTTTCATGCAAAATGGCTAAAAGAAATGTTTCACGTTTGTTACACTCAAACAGTGTCTCCTCTCATATGCTGAACTGGTCGCATTGTGGATTTTGGTTAAAACATGATTTTGGACAATGTTCATGGAACTCAGCTTAAAACGTACTTGCAGACTTGAAAACCCTTGCCTATTGTAGAGCGCGCCTCCTACTTCCACTGCTGAATGAAAACCCATGATTTTGGACCCTGTTTTCATGCGAAAAGGCTAAAAGAATTGTTTCACGTTTGTTACACTCAAACAGTGTCTCCTGTCATATGCTGATCTGGTCGCAATGTGGATTTGGCCTAAAACATGATTTTGGACAATGTTCATGGAACTCAGCTTAAAACGTACCTGCAGACTTGAAAACCCTTGCCTATTGTAGAGCGCACCTCCTACTTCCACTGCTGAACGAAAACCGATGATTTTGGACCCTGTTTTCATGCGAAAAGGCTAAAAGAAATGTTTCACGTTTGTTACACTCAAACAGTGTCTCCTCTCATATGCTGAACTGGTCGCATTGTGGATTTTGGTTAAAACATGATTTTGGACAATGTTCATGGAACTCAGCTTAAAACGTACTTGCAGACTTGAAAACCCTTGCCTATTGTAGAGCGCGCCTCCTACTTCCACTGCTGAACGAAAACCCATGATTTTGGACCCTGTTTTCATAAGAAAAGGCTAAAAGAATTGTTTCACGTTTGTTACACTCAAACAGTGTCTCCTGTCATATGCTGAACTGGTCGCAATGTGGATTTGGCCTAAAACATGATTTTGGACAATGTTCATGGAACTCAGCTTAAAACGTACTTGCAGACTTGAAAACCCTTGCCTATTGTAGAGCGCGCCTCCTACTTCCACTGCTGAACGAAAACCCATGATTTTGGACCCTGTTTTCATGCAAAAAGGCTAAAAGAAATGTTTCACGTTTGTTGCACTCAAACAGTGGCTCCTCTCATATGCTGAACTGGTCGCATTGTGGATTTTGGTTAAAACATGATTTTGGACAATGTTCATGGAACTCAGCTTAAAACGTACTTGCAGACTTGAAAACCCTTGCCTATTGTAGAGCGCGCCTCCTACTTCCACTACTGAATGAAAACCCATGATTTTGGACCCTGTTTTCATGCAAAATGCCTAAAATAAATGTTTCACGTTTGTTACACTCAAACAGTGTCTCCTCTCATATGCTGAACTGGTCGCATTGTGGATTTTGGTTAAAACATGATTTTGGACAATGTTCATGGAACTCAGCTTAAAACGTACTTGCAGACTTGAAAACCCTTGCCTATTGTAGAGCGCGCCTCCTACTTCCACTGCTGAATGAAAACCCATGATTTTGGACCCTGTTTTCATGCGAAAAGGCTAAAAGAATTGTTTCACGTTTGTTACACTCAAACAGTGTCTCCTCTCATATGCTGAACTGGTCGCATTGTGGATTTTGGTTAAAACATGATTTTGGACAATGTTCATGGAACTCAGCTTAAAACGTACTTGCAGACTTGAAAACCCTTGCCTATTGTAGAGCGCACCTCCTACTTCCACTGCTGAACGAAAACCCATGATTTTGGACCCTGTTTTCATGCGAAAAGGCTAAAAGAAATGTTTCACGTTTGTTACACTCAAACAGTGTCTCCTCTCATATGCTGAACTGGTCGCATTGTGGATTTTGGTTAAAACATGATTTTGGACAATGTTCATGGAACTCAGCTTAAAACGTACTTGCAGACTTGAAAACCCTTGCCTATTGTAGAGCGCGCCTCCTACTTCCACTGCTGAATGAAAACCCATGATTTTGGACCCTGTTTTCATGCGAAAAGGCTAAAAGAATTGTTTCACGTTTGTTACACTCAAACAGTGTCTCCTGTCATATGCTGATCTGGTCGCAATGTGGATTTGGCCTAAAACATGATTTTGGACAATGTTCATGGAACTCAGCTTAAAACGTACTTGCAGACTTGAAAACCCTTGCCTATTGTAGAGCGCGCCTCCTACTTCCACTGCTGAACGAAAACCCATGATTTTGGACCCTGTTTTCATAAGAAAAGGCTAAAAGAATTGTTTCACGTTTGTTACACTCAAACAGTGTCTCCTGTCATATGCTGAACTGGTCGCAATGTGGATTTGGCCTAAAACATGATTTTGGACAATGTTCATGGAACTCAGCTTAAAACGTACTTGCAGACTTGAAAACCCTTGCCTATTGTAGAGCGCGCCTCCTACTTCCACTGCTGAACGAAAACCCATGATTTTGGACCCTGTTTTCATGCAAAAAGGCTAAAAGAAATGTTTCACGTTTGTTACACTCAAACAGTGGCTCCTCTCATATGCTGAACTGGTCGCATTGTGGATTTTGGTTAAAACATGATTTTGGACAATGTTCATGGAACTCAGCTTAAAACGTACTTGCAGACTTGAAAACCCTTGCCTATTGTAGAGCGCGCCTCCTACTTCCACTACTGAATGAAAACCCATGATTTTGGACCCTGTTTTCATGCAAAATGGCTAAAATAAATGTTTCACGTTTGTTACACTCAAACAGTGTCTCCTCTCATATGCTGAACTGGTCGCATTGTGGATTTTGGTTAAAACATGATTTTGGACAATGTTCATGGAACTCAGCTTAAAACGTACTTGCAGACTTGAAAACCCTTGCCTATTGTAGAGCGCGCCTCCTACTTCCACTGCTGAATGAAAACCCATGATTTTGGACCCTGTTTTCATGCGAAAAGGCTAAAAGAATTGTTTCACGTTTGTTACACTCAAACAGTGTCTCCTGTCATATGCTGATCTGGTCGCAATGTGGATTTGGCCTAAAACATGATTTTGGACAATGTTCATGGAACTCAGCTTAAAACGTACCTGCAGACTTGAAAACCCTTGCCTATTGTAGAGCGCACCTCCTACTTCCACTGCTGAACGAAAACCCATGATTTTGGACCCTGTTTTCATGCGAAAAGGCTAAAAGAAATGTTTCACGTTTGTTACACTCAAACAGTGTCTCCTCTCATATGCTGAACTGGTCGCATTGTGGATTTTGGTTAAAACATGATTTTGGACAATGTTCATGGAACTCAGCTTAAAACGTACTTGCAGACTTGAAAACCCTTGCCTATTGTAGAGCGCGCCTCCTACTTCCAGTGCTGAACGAAAACCCATGATTTTGGACCCTGTTTTCATGCGAAAAGGCTAAAAGAAATGTTTCACGTTTGTTACACTCAAACAGTGTCTCCTCTCATATGCTGAACTGGTTGCATTGTGGATTTTGGTTAAAACATGATTTTGGACAATGTTCATGGAACTCAGCTTAAAACGTACTTGCAGACTTGAAAACCCTTGCCTATTGTAGAGCGCGCCTCCTACTTCCACTGCTGAACGAAAACCCATGATTTTGGACCCTGTTTTCATAAGAAAAGGCTAAAAGAATTGTTTCACGTTTGTTACACTCAAACAGTGTCTCCTGTCATATGCTGAACTGGTCGCAATGTGGATTTGGCCTAAAACATGATTTTGGACAATGTTCATGGAACTCAGCTTAAAACGTACTTGCAGACTTGAAAACCCTTGCCTATTGTAGAGCGCGCCTCCTACTTCCACTGCTGAACGAAAACCCATGATTTTGGACCCTGTTTTCATGCAAAAAGGCTAAAAGAAATGTTTCACGTTTGTTACACTCAAACAGTGGCTCCTCTCATATGCTGAACTGGTCGCATTGTGGATTTTGGTTAAAACATGATTTTGGACAATGTTCATGGAACTCAGCTTAAAACGTACTTGCAGACTTGAAAACCCTTGCCTATTGTAGAGCGCGCCTCCTACTTCCACTACTGAATGAAAACCCATGATTTTGGACCCTGTTTTCATGCAAAATGGCTAAAAGAAATGTTTCACGTTTGTTACACTCAAACAGTGTCTCCTCTCATATGCTGAACTGGTCGCATTGTGGATTTTGGTTAAAACATGATTTTGGACAATGTTCATGGAACTCAGCTTAAAACGTACTTGCAGACTTGAAAACCCTTGCCTATTGTAGAGTGCGCCTCCTACTTCCACTGCTGAATGAAAACCCATGATTTTGGACCCTGTTTTCATGCGAAAAGGCTAAAAGAATTGTTTCACGTTTGTTACACTCAAACAGTGTCTCCTGTCATATGCTGATCTGGTCGCAATGTGGATTTGGCCTAAAACATGATTTTGGACAATGTTCATGGAACTCAGCTTAAAACGTACCTGCAGACTTGAAAACCCTTGCCTATTGTAGAGCGCACCTCCTACTTCCACTGCTGAACGAAAACCCATGATTTTGGACCCTGTTTTCATGCGAAAAGGCTCAAAGAAATGTTTCACGTTTGTTACACTCAAACAGTGTCTCCTCTCATATGCTGAACTGGTCGCATTGTGGATTTTGGTTAAAACATGATTTTGGACAATGTTCATGGAACTCAGCTTAAAACGTACTTGCAGACTTGAAAACCCTTGCCTATTGTAGAGCGCGCCTCCTACTTCCACTGCTGAACGAAAACCCATGATTTTGGACCCTGTTTTCATGCGAAAAGGCTAAAAGAAATGTTTCACGTTTGTTACACTCAAACAGTGTCTCCTCTCATATGCTGAACTGGTCGCATTGTGGATTTTGGTTAAAACATGATTTTGGACAATGTTCATGGAACTCAGCTGAAAACGTACTTGCAGACTTGAAAACCCTTGCCTATTGTAGAGCGCGCCTCCTACTTCCACTGCTGAACGAAAACCCATGATTTTGGACCCTGTTTTCATAAGAAAAGGCTAAAAGAATTGTTTCACGTTTGTTACACTCAAACAGTGTCTCCTGTCATATGCTGAACTGGTCGCAATGTGGATTTGGCCTAAAACATGATTTTGGACAATGTTCATGGAACTCAGCTTAAAACGTACTTGCAGACTTGAAAACCCTTGCCTATTGTAGAGCGCGCCTCCTACTTCCACTGCTGAACGAAAACCCATGATTTTGGACCCTGTTTTCATAAGAAAAGGCTAAAAGAATTGTTTCACGTTTGTTACACTCAAACAGTGTCTCCTGTCATATGCTGAACTGGTCGCAATGTGGATTTGGCCTAAAACATGATTTTGGACAATGTTCATGGAACTCAGCTTAAAACGTACTTGCAGACTTGAAAACCCTTGCCTATTGTAGAGCGCGCCTCCTACTTCCACTGCTGAACGAAAACCCATGATTTTGGACCCTGTTTTCATGCAAAAAGGCTAAAAGAAATGTTTCACGTTTGTTACACTCAAACAGTGGCTCCTCTCATATGCTGAACTGGTCGCATTGTGGATTTTGGTTAAAACATGATTTTGGACAATGTTCATGGAACTCAGCTTAAAACGTACTTGCAGACTTGAAAACCCTTGCCTATTGTAGAGCGCGCCTCCTACTTCCACTACTGAATGAAAACCCATGATTTTGGACCCTGTTTTCATGCAAAATGGCTAAAATAAATGTTTCACGTTTGTTACACTCAAACAGTGTCTCCTCTCATATGCTGAACTGGTCGCATTGTGGATTTTGGTTAAAACATGATTTTGGACAATGTTCATGGAACTCAGCTTAAAACGTACTTGCAGACTTGAAAACCCTTGCCTATTGTAGAGCGCGCCTCCTACTTCCACTGCTGAATGAAAACCCATGATTTTGGACCCTGTTTTCATGCGAAAAGGCTAAAAGAATTGTTTCACGTTTGTTACACTCAAACAGTGTCTCCTGTCATATGCTGATCTGGTCGCAATGTGGATTTGGCCTAAAACATGATTTTGGACAATGTTCATGGAACTCAGCTTAAAACGTACCTGCAGACTTGAAAACCCTTGCCTATTGTAGAGCGCACCTCCTACTTCCACTGCTGAACGAAAACCCATGATTTTGGACCCTGTTTTCATGCGAAAAGGCTAAAATAATTGTTTCACGTTTGTTACACTCAAACAGTGTCTCCTGTCATATGCTGATCTGGTCGCAATGTGGATTTGGCCTAAAACATGATTTTGGACAATGTTCATGGAACTCAGCTTAAAACGTACTTGCAGACTTGAAAATCCTTGCCTATTGTAGAGCGCGCCTCCTACTTCCACTGCTGAACGAAAACCCATGATTTTGGACCCTGTTTTCATAAGAAAAGGCTAAAAGAATTGTTTCACGTTTGTTACACTCAAACAGTGTCTCCTGTCATATGCTGAACTGGTCGCAATGTGGATTTGGCCTAAAACATGATTTTGGACAATGTTCATGGAACTCAGCTTAAAACGTACTTGCAGACTTGAAAACCCTTGCCTATTGTAGAGCGCGCCTCCTACTTCCACTGCTGAACGAAAACCCATGATTTTGGACCCTGTTTTCATGCAAAAAGGCTAAAAGAAATGTTTCACGTTTGTTACACTCAAACAGTGGCTCCTCTCATATGCTGAACTGGTCGCATTGTGGATTTTGGTTAAAACATGATTTTGGACAATGTTCATGGAACTCAGCTTAAAACGTACTTGCAGACTTGAAAACCCTTGCCTATTGTAGAGCGCGCCTCCTACTTCCACTACTGAATGAAAACCCATGATGTTGGACCCTGTTTTCATGCAAAATGGCTAAAATAAATGTTTCACGTTTGTTACACTCAAACAGTGTCTCCTCTCATATGCTGAACTGGTCGCATTGTGGATTTTGGTTAAAACATGATTTTGGACAATGTTCATGGAACTCAGCTTAAAACGTACTTGCAGACTTGAAAACCCTTGCCTATTGTAGAGCGCTCCTCCTACTTCCACTGCTGAATGAAAACCCATGATTTTGGACCCTGTTTTCATGCGAAAAGGCTAAAAGAATTGTTTCACGTTTGTTACACTCAAACAGTGTCTCCTGTCATATGCTGATCTGGTCGCAATGTGGATTTGGCCTAAAACATGATTTTGGACAATGTTCATGGAACTCAGCTTAAAACGTACCTGCAGACTTGAAAACCCTTGCCTATTGTAGAGCGCACCTCCTACTTCCACTGCTGAACGAAAACCCATGATTTTGGACCCTGTTTTCATGCGAAAAGGCTAAAAGAAATGTTTCACGTTTGTTACACTCAAACAGTGTCTCCTCTCATCTGCTGAACTGGTCGCATTGTGGATTTTGGTTAAAACATGATTTTGGACAATGTTCATGGAACTCAGCTGAAAACGTACTTGCAGACTTGAAAACCCTTGCCTATTGTAGAGCGCGCCTCCTACTTCCACTGCTGAACGAAAACCCATGATTTTGGACCCTGTTTTCATAAGAAAAGGCTAAAAGAATTGTTTCACGTTTGTTACACTCAAACAGTGTCTCCTGTCATATGCTGAACTGGTCGCAATGTGGATTTGGCCTAAAACATGATTTTGGACAATGTTCATGGAACTCAGCTTAAAACGTACTTGCAGACTTGAAAACCCTTGCCTATTGTAGAGCGCGCCTCCTACTTCCACTGCTGAACGAAAACCCATGATTTTGGACCCTGTTTTCATGCAAAAAGGCTAAAAGAAATGTTTCACGTTTGTTACACTCAAACAGTGGCTCCTCTCATATGCTGAACTGGTCGCATTGTGGATTTTGGTTAAAACATGATTTTGGACAATGTTCATGGAACTCAGCTTAAAACGTACTTGCAGACTTGAAAACCCTTGCCTATTGTAGAGCGCGCCTCCTACTTCCACTACTGAATGAAAACCCATGATTTTGGACCCTGTTTTCATGCAAAATGGCTAAAAGAAATGTTTCACGTTTGTTACACTCAAACAGTGTCTCCTCTCATATGCTGAACTGGTCGCTTTGTGGATTTTGGTTAAAACATGATTTTGGACAATGTTCATGGAACTCAGCTTAAAACGTACTTGCAGACTTGAAAACCCTTGCCTATTGTAGAGCGCGCCTCCTACTTCCACTGCTGAATGAAAACCCATGATTTTGGACCCTGTTTTCATGCGAAAAGGCTAAAAGAATTGTTTCACGTTTGTTACACTCAAACAGTGTCTCCTGTCATATGCTGATCTGGTCGCAATGTGGATTTGGCCTAAAACATGATTTTGGACAATGTTCATGGAACTCAGCTTAAAACGTACCTGCAGACTTGAAAACCCTTGCCTATTGTAGAGCGCACCTCCTACTTCCACTGCTGAACGAAAACCCATGATTTTGGACCCTGTTTTCATGCGAAAAGGCTAAAAGAATTGTTTCACGTTTGTTACACTCAAACAGTGTCTCCTGTCATATGCTGATCTGGTCGCAATGTGGATTTGGCCTAAAACATGATTTTGGACAATGTTCATGGAACTCAGCTTAAAACGTACTTGCAGACTTGAAAACCCTTGCCTATTGTAGAGCGCGCCTCCTACTTCCACTGCTGAATGAAAACCCATGATTTTGGACCCTGTTTTCATGCGAAAAGGCTAAAAGAATTGTTTCACGTTTGTTACACTCAAACAGTGTCTCCTGTCATATGCTGATCTGGTCGCAATGTGGATTTGGCCTAAAACATGATTTTGGACAATGTTCATGGAACTCAGCTTAAAACGTACCTGCAGACTTGAAAACCCTTGCCTATTGTAGAGCGCACCTCCTACTTCCACTGCTGAACGAAAACCCATGATTTTGGACCCTGTTTTCATGCGAAAAGGCTCAAAGAAATGTTTCACGTTTGTTACACTCAAACAGTGTCTCCTCTCATATGCTGAACTGGTCGCATTGTGGATTTTGGTTAAAACATGATTTTGGACAATGTTCATGGAACTCAGCTGAAAACGTACTTGCAGACTTGAAAACCCTTGCCTATTGTAGAGCGCGCCTCCTACTTCCACTGCTGAACGAAAACCCATGATTTTGGACCCTGTTTTCATAAGAAAAGGCTAAAAGAATTGTTTCACGTTTGTTACACTCAAACAGTGTCTCCTGTCATATGCTGAACTGGTCGCAATGTGGATTTGGCCTAAAACATGATTTTGGACAATGTTCATGGAACTCAGCTTAAAACGTACTTGCAGACTTGAAAACCCTTGCCTATTGTAGAGCGCGCCTCCTACTTCCACTGCTGAACGAAAACCCATGATTTTGGACCCTGTTTTCATGCAAAAAGGCTAAAAGAAATGTTTCACGTTTGTTACACTCAAACAGTGGCTCCTCTCATATGCTGAACTGGTCGCATTGTGGATTTTGGTTAAAACATGATTTTGGACAATGTTCATGGAACTCAGCTTAAAACGTACTTGCAGACTTGAAAACCCTTGCCTATTGTAGAGCGCGCCTCCTACTTCCACTACTGAATGAAAACCCATGATTTTGGACCCTGTTTTCATGCAAAATGGCTAAAAGAAATGTTTCACGTTTGTTACACTCAAACAGTGTCTCCTCTCATATGCTGAACTGGTCGCATTGTGGATTTTGGTTAAAACATGATTTTGGACAATGTTCATGGAACTCAGCTTAAAACGTACTTGCAGACTTGAAAACCCTTGCCTATTGTAGAGCGCGCCTCCTACTTCCACTGCTGAATGAAAACCCATGATTTTGGACCCTGTTTTCATGCGAAAAGGCTAAAAGAATTGTTTCACGTTTGTTACACTCAAACAGTGTCTCCTGTCATATGCTGATCTGGTCGCAATGTGGATTTGGCCTAAAACATGATTTTGGACAATGTTCATGGAACTCAGCTTAAAACGTACCTGCAGACTTGAAAACCCTTGCCTATTGTAGAGCGCACCTCCTACTTCCACTGCTGAACGAAAACCCATGATTTTGGACCCTGTTTTCATGCGAAAAGGCTAAAAGAAATGTTTCACGTTTGTTACACTCAAACAGTGTCTCCTCTCATATGCTGAACTGGTCGCATTGTGGATTTTGGTTAAAACATGATTTTGGACAATGTTCATGGAACTCAGCTTAAAACGTACTTGCAGACTTGAAAACCCTTGCCTATTGTAGAGCGCGCCTCCTACTTCCACTGCTGAATGAAAACCCATGATTTTGGACCCTGTTTTCATGCGAAAAGGCTAAAAGAATTGTTTCACGTTTGTTACACTCAAACAGTGTCTCCTGTCATATGCTGATCTGGTCGCAATGTGGATTTGGCCTAAAACATGATTTTGGACAATGTTCATGGAACTCAGCTTAAAACGTACTTGCAGACTTGAAAACCCTTGCCTATTGTAGAGCGCGCCTCCTACTTCCACTGCTGAACGAAAACCCATGATTTTGGACCCTGTTTTCATAAGAAAAGGCTAAAAGAATTGTTTCACGTTTGTTACACTCAAACAGTGTCTCCTGTCATATGCTGAACTGGTCGCAATGTGGATTTGGCCTAAAACATGATTTTGGACAATGTTCATGGAACTCAGCTTAAAACGTACTTGCAGACTTGAAAACCCTTGCCTATTGTAGAGCGCGCCTCCTACTTCCACTGCTGAACGAAAACCCATGATTTTGGACCCTGTTTTCATGCAAAAAGGCTAAAAGAAATGTTTCACGTTTGTTGCACTCAAACAGTGGCTCCTCTCATATGCTGAACTGGTCGCATTGTGGATTTTGGTTAAAACATGATTTTGGACAATGTTCATGGAACTCAGCTTAAAACGTACTTGCAGACTTGAAAACCCTTGCCTATTGTAGAGCGCGCCTCCTACTTCCACTACTGAATGAAAACCCATGATTTTGGACCCTGTTTTCATGCAAAATGGCTAAAATAAATGTTTCACGTTTGTTACACTCAAACAGTGTCTCCTCTCATATGCTGAACTGGTCGCATTGTGGATTTTGGTTAAAACATGATTTTGGACAATGTTCATGGAACTCAGCTTAAAACGTACTTGCAGACTTGAAAACCCTTGCCTATTGTAGAGCGCGCCTCCTACTTCCACTGCTGAATGAAAACCCATGATTTTGGACCCTGTTTTCATGCGAAAAGGCTAAAAGAATTGTTTCACGTTTGTTACACTCAAACAGTGTCTCCTGTCATATGCTGATCTGGTCGCAATGTGGATTTGGCCTAAAACATGATTTTGGACAATGTTCATGGAACTCAGCTTAAAACGTACCTGCAGACTTGAAAACCCTTGCCTATTGTAGAGCGCACCTCCTACTTCCACTGCTGAACGAAAACCCATGATTTTGGACCCTGTTTTCATGCGAAAAGGCTAAAAGAAATGTTTCACGTTTGTTACACTCAAACAGTGTCTCCTCTCATATGCTGAACTGGTCGCATTGTGGATTTTGGTTAAAACATGATTTTGGACAATGTTCATGGAACTCAGCTTAAAACGTACTTGCAGACTTGAAAACCCTTGCCTATTGTAGAGCGCGCCTCCTACTTCCACTGCTGAATGAAAACCCATGATTTTGGACCCTGTTTTCATGCGAAAAGGCTAAAAGAATTGTTTCACGTTTGTTACACTCAAACAGTGTCTCCTGTCATATGCTGATCTGGTCGCAATGTGGATTTGGCCTAAAACATGATTTTGGACAATGTTCATGGAACTCAGCTTAAAACGTACTTGCAGACTTGAAAACCCTTGCCTATTGTAGAGCGCGCCTCCTACTTCCACTGCTGAACGAAAACCCATGATTTTGGACCCTGTTTTCATAAGAAAAGGCTAAAAGAATTGTTTCACGTTTGTTACACTCAAACAGTGTCTCCTGTCATATGCTGAACTGGTCGCAATGTGGATTTGGCCTAAAACATGATTTTGGACAATGTTCATGGAACTCAGCTTAAAACGTACTTGCAGACTTGAAAACCCTTGCCTATTGTAGAGCGCGCCTCCTACTTCCACTGCTGAACGAAAACCCATGATTTTGGACCCTGTTTTCATGCAAAAAGGCTAAAAGAAATGTTTCACGTTTGTTACACTCAAACAGTGGCTCCTCTCATATGCTGAACTGGTCGCATTGTGGATTTTGGTTAAAACATGATTTTGGACAATGTTCATGGAACTCAGCTTAAAACGTACTTGCAGACTTGAAAACCCTTGCCTATTGTAGAGCGCGCCTCCTACTTCCACTACTGAATGAAAACCCATGATTTTGGACCCTGTTTTCATGCAAAATGGCTAAAATAAATGTTTCACGTTTGTTACACTCAAACAGTGTCTCCTCTCATATGCTGAACTGGTCGCATTGTGGATTTTGGTTAAAACATGATTTTGGACAATGTTCATGGAACTCAGCTTAAAACGTACCTGCAGACTTGAAAACCCTTGCCTATTGTAGAGCGCACCTCCTACTTCCACTGCTGAACGAAAACCCATGATTTTGGACCCTGTTTTCATGCGAAAAGGCTAAAAGAAATGTTTCACGTTTGTTACACTCAAACAGTGTCTCCTCTCATATGCTGAACTGGTCGCATTGTGGATTTTGGTTAAAACATGATTTTGGACAATGTTCATGGAACTCAGCTTAAAACGTACTTGCAGACTTGAAAACCCTTGCCTATTGTAGAGCGCGCCTCCTACTTCCACTGCTGAATGAAAACCCATGATTTTGGACCCTGTTTTCATGCGAAAAGGCTAAAATAATTGTTTCACGTTTGTTACACTCAAACAGTGTCTCCTGTCATATGCTGATCTGGTCGCAATGTGGATTTGGCCTAAAACATGATTTTGGACAATGTTCATGGAACTCAGCTTAAAACGTACTTGCAGACTTGAAAATCCTTGCCTATTGTAGAGCGCGCCTCCTACTTCCACTGCTGAACGAAAACCCATGATTTTGGACCCTGTTTTCATAAGAAAAGGCTAAAAGAATTGTTTCACGTTTGTTACACTCAAACAGTGTCTCCTGTCATATGCTGAACTGGTCGCAATGTGGATTTGGCCTAAAACATGATTTTGGACAATGTTCATGGAACTCAGCTTAAAACGTACTTGCAGACTTGAAAACCCTTGCCTATTGTAGAGCGCGCCTCCTACTTCCACTGCTGAACGAAAACCCATGATTTTGGACCCTGTTTTCATGCAAAAAGGCTAAAAGAAATGTTTCACGTTTGTTACACTCAAACAGTGGCTCCTCTCATATGCTGAACTGGTCGCATTGTGGATTTTGGTTAAAACATGATTTTGGACAATGTTCATGGAACTCAGCTTAAAACGTACTTGCAGACTTGAAAACCCTTGCCTATTGTAGAGCGCGCCTCCTACTTCCACTACTGAATGAAAACCCATGATTTTGGACCCTGTTTTCATGCAAAATGGCTAAAATAAATGTTTCACGTTTGTTACACTCAAACAGTGTCTCCTCTCATATGCTGAACTGGTCGCATTGTGGATTTTGGTTAAAACATGATTTTGGACAATGTTCATGGAACTCAGCTTAAAACGTACTTGCAGACTTGAAAACCCTTGCCTATTGTAGAGCGCTCCTCCTACTTCCACTGCTGAATGAAAACCCATGATTTTGGACCCTGTTTTCATGCGAAAAGGCTAAAAGAATTGTTTCACGTTTGTTACACTCAAACAGTGTCTCCTGTCATATGCTGATCTGGTCGCAATGTGGATTTGGCCTAAAACATGATTTTGGACAATGTTCATGGAACTCAGCTTAAAACGTACCTGCAGACTTGAAAACCCTTGCCTATTGTAGAGCGCACCTCCTACTTCCACTGCTGAACGAAAACCCATGATTTTGGACCCTGTTTTCATGCGAAAAGGCTAAAAGAAATGTTTCACGTTTGTTACACTCAAACAGTGTCTCCTCTCATCTGCTGAACTGGTCGCATTGTGGATTTTGGTTAAAACATGATTTTGGACAATGTTCATGGAACTCAGCTGAAAACGTACTTGCAGACTTGAAAACCCTTGCCTATTGTAGAGCGCGCCTCCTACTTCCACTGCTGAACGAAAACCCATGATTTTGGACCCTGTTTTCATAAGAAAAGGCTAAAAGAATTGTTTCACGTTTGTTACACTCAAACAGTGTCTCCTGTCATATGCTGAACTGGTCGCAATGTGGATTTGGCCTAAAACATGATTTTGGACAATGTTCATGGAACTCAGCTTAAAACGTACTTGCAGACTTGAAAACCCTTGCCTATTGTAGAGCGCGCCTCCTACTTCCACTGCTGAACGAAAACCCATGATTTTGGACCCTGTTTTCATGCAAAAAGGCTAAAAGAAATGTTTCACGTTTGTTACACTCAAACAGTGGCTCCTCTCATATGCTGAACTGGTCGCATTGTGGATTTTGGTTAAAACATGATTTTGGACAATGTTCATGGAACTCAGCTTAAAACGTACTTGCAGACTTGAAAACCCTTGCCTATTGTAGAGCGCGCCTCCTACTTCCACTACTGAATGAAAACCCATGATTTTGGACCCTGTTTTCATGCAAAATGGCTAAAAGAAATGTTTCACGTTTGTTACACTCAAACAGTGTCTCCTCTCATATGCTGAACTGGTCGCTTTGTGGATTTTGGTTAAAACATGATTTTGGACAATGTTCATGGAACTCAGCTTAAAACGTACTTGCAGACTTGAAAACCCTTGCCTATTGTAGAGCGCGCCTCCTACTTCCACTGCTGAATGAAAACCCATGATTTTGGACCCTGTTTTCATGCGAAAAGGCTAAAAGAATTGTTTCACGTTTGTTACACTCAAACAGTGTCTCCTGTCATATGCTGATCTGGTCGCAATGTGGATTTGGCCTAAAACATGATTTTGGACAATGTTCATGGAACTCAGCTTAAAACGTACCTGCAGACTTGAAAACCCTTGCCTATTGTAGAGCGCACCTCCTACTTCCACTGCTGAACGAAAACCCATGATTTTGGACCCTGTTTTCATGCGAAAAGGCTAAAAGAAATGTTTCACGTTTGTTACACTCAAACAGTGTCTCCTCTCATATGCTGAACTGGTCGCATTGTGGATTTTGGTTAAAACATGATTTTGGACAATGTTCATGGAACTCAGCTTAAAACGTACTTGCAGACTTGAAAACCCTTGCCTATTGTAGAGCGCGCCTCCTACTTCCACTGCTGAATGAAAACCCATGATTTTGGACCCTGTTTTCATGCGAAAAGGCTAAAAGAATTGTTTCACGTTTGTTACACTCAAACAGTGTCTCCTGTCATATGCTGATCTGGTCGCAATGTGGATTTGGCCTAAAACATGATTTTGGACAATGTTCATGGAACTCAGCTTAAAACGTACTTGCAGACTTGAAAACCCTTGCCTATTGTAGAGCGCGCCTCCTACTTCCACTGCTGAACGAAAACCCATGATTTTGGACCCTGTTTTCATAAGAAAAGGCTAAAAGAATTGTTTCACGTTTGTTACACTTAAACAGTGTCTCCTGTCATATGCTGAACTGGTCGCAATGTGGATTTGGCCTAAAACATGATTTTGGACAATGTTCATGGAACTCAGCTTAAAACGTACTTGCAGACTTGAAAACCCTTGCCTATTGTAGAGCGCGCCTCCTACTTCCACTGCTGAACGAAAACCCATGATTTTGGACCCTGTTTTCATGCAAAAAGGCTAAAAGAAATGTTTCACGTTTGTTACACTCAAACAGTGGCTCCTCTCATATGCTGAACTGGTCGCATTGTGGATTTTGGTTAAAACCTGATTTTGGACAATGTTCATGGAACTCAGCTTAAAACGTACTTGCAGACTTGAAAACCCTTGCCTATTGTAGAGCGCGCCTCCTACTTCCACTACTGAATGAAAACCCATGATTTTGGACCCTGTTTTCATGCAAAATGGCTAAAAGAAATGTTTCACGTTTGTTACACTCAAACAGTGTCTCCTCTCATATGCTGAACTGGTCGCATTGTGGATTTTGGTTAAAACATGATTTTGGACAATGTTCATGGAACTCAGTTTAAAACGTACTTGCAGACTTGAAAACCCTTGCCTATTGTAGAGCGCGCCTCCTACTTCCACTGCTGAATGAAAACCCATGATTTTGGACCCTGTTTTCATAAGAAAAGGCTAAAAGAATTGTTTCACGTTTGTTACACTCAAACAGTGTCTCCTGTCATATGCTGATCTGGTCGCAATGTGGATTTGGCCTAAAACATGATTTTGGACAATGTTCATGGAACTCAGCTTAAAACGTACCTGCAGACTTGAAAACCCTTGCCTATTGTAGAGCGCACCTCCTACTTCCACTGCTGAACGAAAACCCATGATTTTGGACCCTGTTTTCATAAGAAAAGGCTAAAAGAATTGTTTCACGTTTGTTACACTCAAACAGTGTCTCCTGTCATATGCTGATCTGGTCGCAATGTGGATTTGGCCTAAAACATGATTTTGGACAATGTTCATGGAACTCAGCTTAAAACGTACCTGCAGACTTGAAAACCCTTGCCTATTGTAGAGCGCACCTCCTACTTCCACTGCTGAACGAAAACCCATGATTTTGGACCCTGTTTTCATGCGAAAAGGCTAAAAGAAATGTTTCACGTTTGTTACACTCAAACAGTGGCTCCTCTCATATGCTGAACTGGTCGCATTGTGGATTTTGGTTAAAACATGATTTTGGACAATGTTCATGGAACTCAGCTTAAAACGTACTTGCAGACTTGAAAACCCTTGCCTATTGTAGAGCGCGCCTCCTACTTCCACTACTGAATGAAAACCCATGATTTTGGACCCTGTTTTCATGCAAAATGGCTAAAAGAAATGTTTCACGTTTGTTACACTCAAACAGTGTCTCCTCTCATATGCTGAACTGGTCGCTTTGTGGATTTTGGTTAAAACATGATTTTGGACAATGTTCATGGAACTCAGCTTAAAACGTACTTGCAGACTTGAAAACCCTTGCCTATTGTAGAGCGCGCCTCCTACTTCCACTGCTGAATGAAAACCCATGATTTTGGACCCTGTTTTCATGCGAAAAGGCTAAAAGAATTGTTTCACGTTTGTTACACTCAAACAGTGTCTCCTGTCATATGCTGATCTGGTCGCAATGTGGATTTGGCCTAAAACATGATTTTGGACAATGTTCATGGAACTCAGCTTAAAACGTACCTGCAGACTTGAAAACCCTTGCCTATTGTAGAGCGCACCTCCTACTTCCACTGCTGAACGAAAACCCATGATTTTGGACCCTGTTTTCATGCGAAAAGGCTAAAAGAAATGTTTCACGTTTGTTACACTCAAACAGTGTCTCCTCTCATATGCTGAACTGGTCGCATTGTGGATTTTGGTTAAAACATGATTTTGGACAATGTTCATGGAACTCAGCTTAAAACGTACTTGCAGACTTGAAAACCCTTGCCTATTGTAGAGCGCGCCTCCTACTTCCACTGCTGAATGAAAACCCATGATTTTGGACCCTGTTTTCATGCGAAAAGGCTAAAAGAATTGTTTCACGTTTGTTACACTCAAACAGTGTCTCCTGTCATATGCTGATCTGGTCGCAATGTGGATTTGGCCTAAAACATGATTTTGGACAATGTTCATGGAACTCAGCTTAAAACGTACTTGCAGACTTGAAAACCCTTGCCTATTGTAGAGCGCGCCTCCTACTTCCACTGCTGAACGAAAACCCATGATTTTGGACCCTGTTTTCATAAGAAAAGGCTAAAAGAATTGTTTCACGTTTGTTACACTTAAACAGTGTCTCCTGTCATATGCTGAACTGGTCGCAATGTGGATTTGGCCTAAAACATGATTTTGGACAATGTTCATGGAACTCAGCTTAAAACGTACTTGCAGACTTGAAAACCCTTGCCTATTGTAGAGCGCGCCTCCTACTTCCACTGCTGAACGAAAACCCATGATTTTGGACCCTGTTTTCATGCAAAAAGGCTAAAAGAAATGTTTCACGTTTGTTACACTCAAACAGTGGCTCCTCTCATATGCTGAACTGGTCGCATTGTGGATTTTGGTTAAAACATGATTTTGGACAATGTTCATGGAACTCAGCTTAAAACGTACTTGCAGACTTGAAAACCCTTGCCTATTGTAGAGCGCGCCTCCTACTTCCACTACTGAATGAAAACCCATGATTTTGGACCCTGTTTTCATGCAAAATGGCTAAAAGAAATGTTTCACGTTTGTTACACTCAAACAGTGTCTCCTCTCATATGCTGAACTGGTCGCATTGTGGATTTTGGTTAAAACATGATTTTGGACAATGTTCATGGAACTCAGTTTAAAACGTACTTGCAGACTTGAAAACCCTTGCCTATTGTAGAGCGCGCCTCCTACTTCCACTGCTGAATGAAAACCCATGATTTTGGACCCTGTTTTCATAAGAAAAGGCTAAAAGAATTGTTTCACGTTTGTTACACTCAAACAGTGTCTCCTGTCATATGCTGATCTGGTCGCAATGTGGATTTGGCCTAAAACATGATTTTGGACAATGTTCATGGAACTCAGCTTAAAACGTACCTGCAGACTTGAAAACCCTTGCCTATTGTAGAGCGCACCTCCTACTTCCACTGCTGAACGAAAACCCATGATTTTGGACCCTGTTTTCATAAGAAAAGGCTAAAAGAATTGTTTCACGTTTGTTACACTCAAACAGTGTCTCCTGTCATATGCTGATCTGGTCGCAATGTGGATTTGGCCTAAAACATGATTTTGGACAATGTTCATGGAACTCAGCTTAAAACGTACCTGCAGACTTGAAAACCCTTGCCTATTGTAGAGCGCACCTCCTACTTCCACTGCTGAACGAAAACCAATGATTTTGGACCCTGTTTTCATGCGAAAAGGCTAAAAGAAATGTTTCACGTTTGTTACACTCAAACAGTGTCTCCTCTCATATGCTGAACTGGTCGCATTGTGGATTTTGGTTAAAACATGATTTTGGACAATGTTCATGGAACTCAGCTGAAAACGTAATTGCAGACTTGAAAACCCTTGCCTATTGTAGAGCGCGCCTCCTACTTCCACTGCTGAACGAAAACCCATGATTTTGGACCCTGTTTTCATAAGAAAAGGCTAAAAGAATTGTTTCACGTTTGTTACACTCAAACAGTGTCTCCTGTCATATGCTGAACTGGTCGCAATGTGGATTTGGCCTAAAACATGATTTTGGACAATGTTCATGGAACTCAGCTTAAAACGTACTTGCAGACTTGAAAACCCTTGCCTATTGTAGAGCGCGCCTCCTACTTCCACTGCTGAACGAAAACCCATGATTTTGGACCCTGTTTTCATGCAAAAAGGCTAAAAGAAATGTTTCACGTTTGTTACACTCAAACAGTGGCTCCTCTCATATGCTGAACTGGTCGCATTGTGGATTTTGGTTAAAACATGATTTTGGACAATGTTCATGGAACTCAGCTTAAAACGTACTTGCAGACTTGAAAACCCTTGCCTATTGTAGAGCGCGCCTCCTACTTCCACTACTGAATGAAAACCCATGATTTTGGACCCTGTTTTCATGCAAAATGGCTAAAAGAAATGTTTCACGTTTGTTACACTCAAACAGTGTCTCCTCTCATATGCTGAACTGGTCGCATTGTGGATTTTGGTTAAAACATGATTTTGGACAATGTTCATGGAACTCAGTTTAAAACGTACTTGCAGACTTGAAAACCCTTGCCTATTGTAGAGCGCGCCTCCTACTTCCACTGCTGAATGAAAACCCATGATTTTGGACCCTGTTTTCATAAGAAAAGGCTAAAAGAATTGTTTCACGTTTGTTACACTCAAACAGTGTCTCCTGTCATATGCTGATCTGGTCGCAATGTGGATTTGGCCTAAAACATGATTTTGGACAATGTTCATGGAACTCAGCTTAAAACGTACTTGCAGACTTGAAAACCCTTGCCTATTGTAGAGCGCGCCTCCTACTTCCACTGCTGAATGAAAACCCATGATTTTGGACCCTGTTTTCATGCGAAAAGGCTAAAAGAATTGTTTCACGTTTGTTACACTCAAACAGTGTCTCCTGTCATATGCTGATCTGGTCGCAATGTGGATTTGGCCTAAAACATGATTTTGGACAATGTTCATGGAACTCAGCTTAAAACGTACCTGCAGACTTGAAAACCCTTGCCTATTGTAGAGCGCACCTCCTACTTCCACTGCTGAACGAAAACCCATGATTTTGGACCCTGTTTTCATGCGAAAAGGCTAAAAGAAATGTTTCACGTTTGTTACACTCAAACAGTGTCTCCTCTCATATGCTGAACTGGTCGCATTGTGGATTTTGGTTAAAACATGATTTTGGACAATGTTCATGGAACTCAGCTTAAAACGTACTTGCAGACTTGAAAACCCTTGCCTATTGTAGAGCGCGCCTCCTACTTCCACTGCTGAATGAAAACCCATGATTTTGGACCCTGTTTTCATGCGAAAAGGCTAAAAGAATTGTTTCACGTTTGTTACACTCAAACAGTGTCTCCTGTCATATGCTGATCTGGTCGCAATGTGGATTTGGCCTAAAACATGATTTTGGACAATGTTCATGGAACTCAGCTTAAAACGTACTTGCAGACTTGAAAACCCTTGCCTATTGTAGAGCGCGCCTCCTACTTCCACTGCTGAACGAAAACCCATGATTTTGGACCCTGTTTTCATAAGAAAAGGCTAAAAGAATTGTTTCACGTTTGTTACACTTAAACAGTGTCTCCTGTCATATGCTGAACTGGTCGCAATGTGGATTTGGCCTAAAACATGATTTTGGACAATGTTCATGGAACTCAGCTTAAAACGTACTTGCAGACTTGAAAACCCTTGCCTATTGTAGAGCGCGCCTCCTACTTCCACTGCTGAACGAAAACCCATGATTTTGGACCCTGTTTTCATGCAAAAAGGCTAAAAGAAATGTTTCACGTTTGTTACACTCAAACAGTGGCTCCTCTCATATGCTGAACTGGTCGCATTGTGGATTTTGGTTAAAACATGATTTTGGACAATGTTCATGGAACTCAGCTTAAAACGTACTTGCAGACTTGAAAACCCTTGCCTATTGTAGAGCGCGCCTCCTACTTCCACTACTGAATGAAAACCCATGATTTTGGACCCTGTTTTCATGCAAAATGGCTAAAAGAAATGTTTCACGTTTGTTACACTCAAACAGTGTCTCCTCTCATATGCTGAACTGGTCGCATTGTGGATTTTGGTTAAAACATGATTTTGGACAATGTTCATGGAACTCAGTTTAAAACGTACTTGCAGACTTGAAAACCCTTGCCTATTGTAGAGCGCGCCTCCTACTTCCACTGCTGAATGAAAACCCATGATTTTGGACCCTGTTTTCATAAGAAAAGGCTAAAAGAATTGTTTCACGTTTGTTACACTCAAACAGTGTCTCCTGTCATATGCTGATCTGGTCGCAATGTGGATTTGGCCTAAAACATGATTTTGGACAATGTTCATGGAACTCAGCTTAAAACGTACCTGCAGACTTGAAAACCCTTGCCTATTGTAGAGCGCACCTCCTACTTCCACTGCTGAACGAAAACCCATGATTTTGGACCCTGTTTTCATAAGAAAAGGCTAAAAGAATTGTTTCACGTTTGTTACACTCAAACAGTGTCTCCTGTCATATGCTGATCTGGTCGCAATGTGGATTTGGCCTAAAACATGATTTTGGACAATGTTCATGGAACTCAGCTTAAAACGTACCTGCAGACTTGAAAACCCTTGCCTATTGTAGAGCGCACCTCCTACTTCCACTGCTGAACGAAAACCAATGATTTTGGACCCTGTTTTCATGCGAAAAGGCTAAAAGAAATGTTTCACGTTTGTTACACTCAAACAGTGTCTCCTCTCATATGCTGAACTGGTCGCATTGTGGATTTTGGTTAAAACATGATTTTGGACAATGTTCATGGAACTCAGCTGAAAACGTAATTGCAGACTTGAAAACCCTTGCCTATTGTAGAGCGCGCCTCCTACTTCCACTGCTGAACGAAAACCCATGATTTTGGACCCTGTTTTCATAAGAAAAGGCTAAAAGAATTGTTTCACGTTTGTTACACTCAAACAGTGTCTCCTGTCATATGCTGAACTGGTCGCAATGTGGATTTGGCCTAAAACATGATTTTGGACAATGTTCATGGAACTCAGCTTAAAACGTACTTGCAGACTTGAAAACCCTTGCCTATTGTAGAGCGCGCCTCCTACTTCCACTGCTGAACGAAAACCCATGATTTTGGACCCTGTTTTCATGCAAAAAGGCTAAAAGAAATGTTTCACGTTTGTTACACTCAAACAGTGGCTCCTCTCATATGCTGAACTGGTCGCATTGTGGATTTTGGTTAAAACATGATTTTGGACAATGTTCATGGAACTCAGCTTAAAACGTACTTGCAGACTTGAAAACCCTTGCCTATTGTAGAGCGCGCCTCCTACTTCCACTACTGAATGAAAACCCATGATTTTGGACCCTGTTTTCATGCAAAATGGCTAAAAGAAATGTTTCACGTTTGTTACACTCAAACAGTGTCTCCTCTCATATGCTGAACTGGTCGCATTGTGGATTTTGGTTAAAACATGATTTTGGACAATGTTCATGGAACTCAGTTTAAAACGTACTTGCAGACTTGAAAACCCTTGCCTATTGTAGAGCGCGCCTCCTACTTCCACTGCTGAATGAAAACCCATGATTTTGGACCCTGTTTTCATAAGAAAAGGCTAAAAGAATTGTTTCACGTTTGTTACACTCAAACAGTGTCTCCTGTCATATGCTGATCTGGTCGCAATGTGGATTTGGCCTAAAACATGATTTTGGACAATGTTCATGGAACTCAGCTTAAAACGTACCTGCAGACTTGAAAACCCTTGCCTATTGTAGAGCGCACCTCCTACTTCCACTGCTGAACGAAAACCCATGATTTTGGACCCTGTTTTCATAAGAAAAGGCTAAAAGAATTGTTTCACGTTTGTTACACTCAAACAGTGTCTCCTGTCATATGCTGATCTGGTCGCAATGTGGATTTGGCCTAAAACATGATTTTGGACAATGTTCATGGAACTCAGCTTAAAACGTACCTGCAGACTTGAAAACCCTTGCCTATTGTAGAGCGCACCTCCTACTTCCACTGCTGAACGAAAACCAATGATTTTGGACCCTGTTTTCATGCGAAAAGGCTAAAAGAAATGTTTCACGTTTGTTACACTCAAACAGTGTCTCCTCTCATATGCTGAACTGGTCGCATTGTGGATTTTGGTTAAAACATGATTTTGGACAATGTTCATGGAACTCAGCTGAAAACGTAATTGCAGACTTGAAAACCCTTGCCTATTGTAGAGCGCGCCTCCTACTTCCACTGCTGAACGAAAACCCATGATTTTGGACCCTGTTTTCATAAGAAAAGGCTAAAAGAATTGTTTCACGTTTGTTAC
The DNA here is from genome assembly GCF_964263955.1 of Coregonus lavaretus. Lineage (NCBI taxonomy): Eukaryota > Metazoa > Chordata > Actinopteri > Salmoniformes > Salmonidae > Coregonus > Coregonus lavaretus. Next base: position 436,815 of record NC_140013.1, on the reverse strand, counting down.
ACTCAAACAGTGTCTCCTGTCATATGCTGAACTGGTCGCAATGTGGATTTGGCCTAAAACATGATTTTGGACAATGTTCATGGAACTCAGCTTAAAACGTACTTGCAGACTTGAAAACCCTTGCCTATTGTAGAGCGCGCCTCCTACTTCCACTGCTGAACGAAAACCCATGATTTTGGACCCTGTTTTCATGCAAAAAGGCTAAAAGAAATGTTTCACGTTTGTTACACTCAAACAGTGGCTCCTCTCATATGCTGAACTGGTCGCATTGTGGATTTTGGTTAAAACATGATTTTGGACAATGTTCATGGAACTCAGCTTAAAACGTACTTGCAGACTTGAAAACCCTTGCCTATTGTAGAGCGCGCCTCCTACTTCCACTACTGAATGAAAACCCATGATTTTGGACCCTGTTTTCATGCAAAATGGCTAAAAGAAATGTTTCACGTTTGTTACACTCAAACAGTGTCTCCTCTCATATGCTGAACTGGTCGCTTTGTGGATTTTGGTTAAAACATGATTTTGGACAATGTTCATGGAACTCAGCTTAAAACGTACTTGCAGACTTGAAAACCCTTGCCTATTGTAGAGCGCGCCTCCTACTTCCACTGCTGAATGAAAACCCATGATTTTGGACCCTGTTTTCATGCGAAAAGGCTAAAAGAATTGTTTCACGTTTGTTACACTCAAACAGTGTCTCCTGTCATATGCTGATCTGGTCGCAATGTGGATTTGGCCTAAAACATGATTTTGGACAATGTTCATGGAACTCAGCTTAAAACGTACCTGCAGACTTGAAAACCCTTGCCTATTGTAGAGCGCACCTCCTACTTCTACTGCTGAACGAAAACCCATGATTTTGGACCCTGTTTTCATGCGAAAAGGCTAAAAGAAATGTTTCACGTTTGTTACACTCAAACAGTGTCTCCTCTCATATGCTGAACTGGTCGCATTGTGGATTTTGGTTAAAACATGATTTTGGACAATGTTCATGGAACTCAGCTTAAAACGTACTTGCAGACTTGAAAACCCTTGCCTATTGTAGAGCGCGCCACCTACTTCCACTGCTGAATGAAAACCCATGATTTTGGACCCTGTTTTCATGCGAAAAGGCTAAAAGAATTGTTTCACGTTTGTTACACTCAAACAGTGTCTCCTGTCATATGCTGATCTGGTCGCAATGTGGATTTGGCCTAAAACATGATTTTGGACAATGTTCATGGAACTCAGCTTAAAACGTACTTGCAGACTTGAAAACCCTTGCCTATTGTAGAGCGCGCCTCCTACTTCCACTGCTGAACGAAAACCCATGATTTTGGACCCTGTTTTCATAAGAAAAGGCTAAAAGAATTGTTTCACGTTTGTTACACTTAAACAGTGTCTCCTGTCATATGCTGAACTGGTCGCAATGTGGATTTGGCCTAAAACATGATTTTGGACAATGTTCATGGAACTCAGCTTAAAACGTACTTGCAGACTTGAAAACCCTTGCCTATTGTCGAGCGCGCCTCCTACTTCCACTGCTGAACGAAAACCCATGATTTTGGACCCTGTTTTCATGCAAAAAGGCTAAAAGAAATGTTTCACGTTTGTTACACTCAAACAGTGGCTCCTCTCATATGCTGAACTGGTCGCATTGTGGATTTTGGTTAAAACATGATTTTGGACAATGTTCATGGAACTCAGCTTAAAACGTACTTGCAGACTTGAAAACCCTTGCCTATTGTAGAGCGCGCCTCCTACTTCCACTGCTGAACGAAAACCCATGATTTTGGACCCTGTTTTCATGCAAAAAGGCTAAAAGAAATGTTTCACGTTTGTTACACTCAAACAGTGGCTCCTCTCATATGCTGAACTGGTCGCATTGTGGATTTTGGTTAAAACATGATTTTGGACAATGTTCATGGAACTCAGCTTAAAACGTACTTGCAGACTTGAAAACCCTTGCCTATTGTAGAGCGCGCCTCCTACTTCCACTACTGAATGAAAACCCATGATTTTGGACCCTGTTTTCATGCAAAATGGCTAAAAGAAATGTTTCACGTTTGTTACACTCAAACAGTGTCTCCTCTCATATGCTGAACTGGTCGCTTTGTGGATTTTGGTTAAAACATGATTTTGGACAATGTTCATGGAACTCAGCTTAAAACGTACTTGCAGACTTGAAAACCCTTGCCTATTGTAGAGCGCGCCTCCTACTTCCACTGCTGAATGAAAACCCATGATTTTGGACCCTGTTTTCATGCGAAAAGGCTAAAAGAATTGTTTCACGTTTGTTACACTCAAACAGTGTCTCCTGTCATATGCTGATCTGGTCGCAATGTGGATTTGGCCTAAAACATGATTTTGGACAATGTTCATGGAACTCAGCTAAAAACGTACCTGCAGACTTGAAAACCCTTGCCTATTGTAGAGCGCACCTCCTACTTCCACTGCTGAACGAAAACCCATGATTTTGGACCCTGTTTTCATGCGAAAAGGCTAAAAGAAATGTTTCACGTTTGTTACACTCAAACAGTGTCTCCTCTCATATGCTGAACTGGTCGCATTGTGGATTTTGGTTAAAACATGATTTTGGACAATGTTCATGGAACTCAGCTTAAAACGTACTTGCAGACTTGAAAACCCTTGCCTATTGTAGAGCGCGCCACCTACTTCCACTGCTGAATGAAAACCCATGATTTTGGACCCTGTTTTCATGCGAAAAGGCTAAAAGAATTGTTTCACGTTTGTTACACTCAAACAGTGTCTCCTGTCATATGCTGATCTGGTCGCAATGTGGATTTGGCCTAAAACATGATTTTGGACAATGTTCATGGAACTCAGCTTAAAACGTACTTGCAGACTTGAAAACCCTTGCCTATTGTAGAGCGCGCCTCCTACTTCCACTGCTGAACGAAAACCCATGATTTTGGACCCTGTTTTCATAAGAAAAGGCTAAAAGAATTGTTTCACGTTTGTTACACTTAAACAGTGTCTCCTGTCATATGCTGAACTGGTCGCAATGTGGATTTGGCCTAAAACATGATTTTGGACAATGTTCATGGAACTCAGCTTAAAACGTACTTGCAGACTTGAAAACCCTTGCCTATTGTCGAGCGCGCCTCCTACTTCCACTGCTGAACGAAAACCCATGATTTTGGACCCTGTTTTCATGCAAAAAGGCTAAAAGAAATGTTTCACGTTTGTTACACTCAAACAGTGGCTCCTCTCATATGCTGAACTGGTCGCATTGTGGATTTTGGTTAAAACATGATTTTGGACAATGTTCATGGAACTCAGCTTAAAACGTACTTGCAGACTTGAAAACCCTTACCTATTGTAGAGCGCGCCTCCTACTTCCACTACTGAATGAAAACCCATGATTTTGGACCCTGTTTTCATGCAAAATGGCTAAAAGAAATGTTTCACGTTTGTTACACTCAAACAGTGTCTCCTCTCATATGCTGAACTGGTCGCATTGTGGATTTTGGTTAAAACATGATTTTGGACAATGTTCATGGAACTCAGCTTAAAACGTACCTGCAGACTTGAAAACCCTTGCCTATTGTAGAGCGCGCCTCCTACTTCCACTGCTGAATGAAAACCCATGATTTTGGACCCTGTTTTCATGCAAAAAGGCTAAAAGAAATGTTTCACGTTTGTTACACTCAAACAGTGTCTCCTGTCATATGCTGATCTGGTCGCAATGTGGATTTGGCCTAAAACATGATTTTGGACAATGTTCATGGAACTCAGCTTAAAACGTACCTGCAGACTTGAAAACCCTTGCCTATTGTAGAGCGCACCTCCTACTTCCACTGCTGAACGAAAACCCATGATTTTGGACCCTGTTTTCATGCGAAAAGGCTAAAAGAAATGTTTCACGTTTGTTACACTCAAACAGTGTCTCCTCTCATATGCTGAACTGGTCGCATTGTGGATTTTGGTTAAAACATGATTTTGGACAATGTTCATGGAACTCAGCTGAAAACGTAATTGCAGACTTGAAAACCCTTGCCTATTGTAGAGCGCGCCTCCTACTTCCACTGCTGAACGAAAACCCATGATTTTGGACCCTGTTTTCATAAGAAAAGGCTAAAAGAATTGTTTCACGTTTGTTACACTCAAACAGTGTCTCCTGTCATATGCTGAACTGGTCGCAATGTGGATTTGGCCTAAAACATGATTTTGGACAATGTTCATGGAACTTAGCTTAAAACGTACTTGCAGACTTGAAAACCCTTGCCTATTGTAGAGCGCGCCTCCTACTTCCACTGCTGAACGAAAACCCATGATTTTGGACCCTGTTTTCATAAGAAAAGGCTAAAAGAATTGTTTCACGTTTGTTACACTCAAACAGTGTCTCCTGTCATATGCTGAACTGGTCGCAATGTGGATTTGGCCTAAAACATGATTTTGGACAATGTTCATGGAACTCAGCTTAAAACGTACTTGCAGACTTGAAAACCCTTGCCTATTGTAGAGCGCGCCTCCTACTTCCACTGCTGAATGAAAACCCATGATTTTGGACCCTGTTTTCATGCAAAATGGCTAAAAGAAATGTTTCACGTTTGTTACACTCAAACAGTGTCTCCTCTCATATGCTGAACTGGTCGCATTGTGGATTTTGGTTAAAACATGATTTTGGACAATGTTCATGGAACTCAGCTTAAAACGTACTTGCAGATTTGAAAACCCTTGCCTATTGTAGAGCGCGCCTCCTACTTCCACTGCTGAACGAAAACCCATGATTTTGGACCCTGTTTTCATGCGAAAAGGCTAAAAGAATTGTTTCACGTTTGTTACACTCAAACAGTGTCTCCTGTCATATGCTGATCTGGTCGCAATGTGGATTTGGCCTAAAACATGATTTTGGACAATGTTCATGGAACTCAGCTTAAAACGTACTTGCAGACTTGAAAACCCTTGCCTATTGTAGAGCGCGCCTCCTACTTCCACTGCTGAACGAAAACCCATGATTTTGGACCCTGTTTTCATGCAAAAAGGCTAAAAGAAATGTTTCACGTTTGTTACACTCAAACAGTGGCTCCTCTCATATGCTGAACTGGTCGCATTGTGGATTTTGGTTAAAACATGATTTTGGACAATGTTCATGGAACTCAGCTTAAAACGTACTTGCAGACTTGAAAACCCTTGCCTATTGTAGAGCGCGCCTCCTACTTCCACTACTGAATGAAAACCCATGATTTTGGACCCTGTTTTCATGCAAAATGGCTAAAAGAAATGTTTCACGTTTGTTACACTCAAACAGTGTCTCCTCTCATATGCTGAACTGGTCGCATTGTGGATTTTGGTTAAAACATGATTTTGGACAATGTTCATGGAACTCAGCTTAAAACGTACTTGCAGACTTGAAAACCCTTGCCTATTGTAGAGCGCGCCTCCTACTTCCACTGCTGAATGAAAACCCATGATTTTGGACCCTGTTTTCATGCGAAAAGGCTAAAAGAATTGTTTCACGTTTGTTACACTCAAACAGTGTCTCCTGTCATATGCTGATCTGGTCGCAATGTGGATTTGGCCTAAAACATGATTTTGGACAATGTTCATGGAACTCAGCTTAAAACGTACCTGCAGACTTGAAAACCCTTGCCTATTGTAGAGCGCACCTCCTACTTCCACTGCTGAACGAAAACCCATGATTTTGGACCCTGTTTTCATGCGAAAAGGCTAAAAGAAATGTTTCACGTTTGTTACACTCAAACAGTGTCTCCTCTCATATGCTGAACTGGTCGCATTGTGGATTTTGGTTAAAACATGATTTTGGACAATGTTCATGGAACTCAGCTTAAAACGTACTTGCAGACTTGAAAACCCTTGCCTATTGTAGAGCGCGCCTCCTACTTCCACTGCTGAACGAAAACCCATGATTTTGGACCCTGTTTTCATGCAAAAAGGCTAAAAGAAATGTTTCACGTTTGTTACACTCAAACAGTGGCTCCTCTCATATGCTGAACTGGTCGCATTGTGGATTTTGGTTAAAACATGATTTTGGACAATGTTCATGGAACTCAGCTTAAAACGTACTTGCAGACTTGAAAACCCTTGCCTATTGTAGAGCGCGCCTCCTACTTCCACTACTGAATGAAAACCCATGATTTTGGACCCTGTTTTCATGCAAAATGGCTAAAAGAAATGTTTCACGTTTGTTACACTCAAACAGTGTCTCCTCTCATATGCTGAACTGGTCGCTTTGTGGATTTTGGTTAAAACATGATTTTGGACAATGTTCATGGAACTCAGCTTAAAACGTACTTGCAGACTTGAAAACCCTTGCCTATTGTAGAGCGCGCCTCCTACTTCCACTGCTGAATGAAAACCCATGATTTTGGACCCTGTTTTCATGCGAAAAGGCTAAAAGAATTGTTTCACGTTTGTTACACTCAAACAGTGTCTCCTGTCATATGCTGATCTGGTCGCAATGTGGATTTGGCCTAAAACATGATTTTGGACAATGTTCATGGAACTCAGCTTAAAACGTACCTGCAGACTTGAAAACCCTTGCCTATTGTAGAGCGCACCTCCTACTTCCACTGCTGAACGAAAACCCATGATTTTGGACCCTGTTTTCATGCGAAAAGGCTAAAAGAAATGTTTCACGTTTGTTACACTCAAACAGTGTCTCCTCTCATATGCTGAACTGGTCGCATTGTGGATTTTGGTTAAAACATGATTTTGGACAATGTTCATGGAACTCAGCTTAAAACGTACTTGCAGACTTGAAAACCCTTGCCTATTGTAGAGCGCGCCTCCTACTTCCACTGCTGAACGAAAACCCATGATTTTGGACCCTGTTTTCATGCGAAAAGGCTAAAAGAATTGTTTCACGTTTGTTACACTCAAACAGTGTCTCCTGTCATATGCTGATCTGGTCGCAATGTGGATTTGGCCTAAAACATGATTTTGGACAATGTTCATGGAACTCAGCTTAAAACGTACTTGCAGACTTGAAAACCCTTGCCTATTGTAGAGCGCGCCTCCTACTTCCACTGCTGAACGAAAACACATGATTTTGGACCCTGTTTTCATAAGAAAAGGCTAAAAGAATTGTTTCACGTTTGTTACACTTAAACAGTGTCTCCTGTCATATGCTGAACTGGTCGCAATGTGGATTTGGCCTAAAACATGATTTTGGACAATGTTCATGGAACTCAGCTTAAAACGTACTTGCAGACTTGAAAACCCTTGCCTATTGTAGAGCGCGCCTCCTACTTCCACTGCTGAACGAAAACCCATGATTTTGGACCCTGTTTTCATGCAAAAAGGCTAAAAGAAATGTTTCACGTTTGTTACACTCAAACAGTGGCTCCTCTCATATGCTGAACTGGTCGCATTGTGGATTTTGGTTAAAACATGATTTTGGACAATGTTCATGGAACTCAGCTTAAAACGTACTTGCAGACTTGAAAACCCTTACCTATTGTAGAGCGCGCCTCCTACTTCCACTACTGAATGAAAACCCATGATTTTGGACCCTGTTTTCATGCAAAATGGCTAAAAGAAATGTTTCACGTTTGTTACACTCAAACAGTGTCTCCTCTCATATGCTGAACTGGTCGCATTGTGGATTTTGGTTAAAACATGATTTTGGACAATGTTCATGGAACTCAGCTTAAAACGTACTTGCAGACTTGAAAACCCTTGCCTATTGTAGAGCGCGCCTCCTACTTCCACTGCTGAATGAAAACCCATGATTTTGGACCCTGTTTTCATAAGAAAAGGCTAAAAGAATTGTTTCACGTTTGTTACACTCAAACAGTGTCTCCTGTCATATGCTGATCTGGTCGCAATGTGGATTTGGCCTAAAACATGATTTTGGACAATGTTCATGGAACTCAGCTTAAAACGTACCTGCAGACTTGAAAACCCTTGCCTATTGTAGAGCGCACCTCCTACTTCCACTGCTGAATGAAAACCCATGATTTTGGACCCTGTTTTCATGCGAAAAGGCTAAAAGAAATGTTTCACGTTTGTTACACTCAAACAGTGTCTCCTCTCATATGCTGAACTGGTCGCATTGTGGATTTTGGTTAAAACATGATTTTGGACAATGTTCATGGAACTCAGCTGAAAACGTAATTGCAGACTTGAAAACCCTTGCCTATTGTAGAGCGCGCCTCCTACTTCCACTGCTGAACGAAAACCCATGATTTTGGACCCTGTTTTCATAAGAAAAGGCTAAAAGAATTGTTTCACGTTTGTTACACTCAAACAGTGTCTCCTGTCATATGCTGAACTGGTCGCAATGTGGATTTGGCCTAAAACATGATTTTGGACAATGTTCATGGAACTTAGCTTAAAACGTACTTGCAGACTTGAAAACCCTTGCCTATTGTAGAGCGCGCCTCCTACTTCCACTGCTGAACGAAAACCCATGATTTTGGACCCTGTTTTCATAAGAAAAGGCTAAAAGAATTGTTTCACGTTTGTTACACTCAAACAGTGTCTCCTGTCATATGCTGAACTGGTCGCAATGTGGATTTGGCCTAAAACATGATTTTGGACAATGTTCATGGAACTCAGCTTAAAACGTACTTGCAGACTTGAAAACCCTTGCCTATTGTAGAGCGCGCCTCCTACTTCCACTGCTGAATGAAAACCCATGATTTTGGACCCTGTTTTCATGCAAAATGGCTAAAAGAAATGTTTCACGTTTGTTACACTCAAACAGTGTCTCCTCTCATATGCTGAACTGGTCGCATTGTGGATTTTGGTTAAAACATGATTTTGGACAATGTTCATGGAACTCAGCTTAAAACGTACTTGCAGACTTGAAAACCCTTGCCTATTGTAGAGCGCGCCTCCTACTTCCACTGCTGAACGAAAACCCATGATTTTGGACCCTGTTTTCATGCGAAAAGGCTAAAAGAATTGTTTCACGTTTGTTACACTCAAACAGTGTCTCCTGTCATATGCTGATCTGGTCGCAATGTGGATTTGGCCTAAAACATGATTTTGGACAATGTTCATGGAACTCAGCTTAAAACGTACCTGCAGACTTGAAAACCCTTGCCTATTGTAGAGCGCACCTCCTACTTCCACTGCTGAACGAAAACCCATGATTTTGGACCCTGTTTTCATGCGAAAAGGCTAAAAGAAATGTTTCACGTTTGTTACACTCAAACAGTGTCTCCTCTCATATGCTGAACTGGTCGCATTGTGGATTTTGGTTAAAACATGATTTTGGACAATGTTCATGGAACTCAGCTTAAAACGTACTTGCAGACTTGAAAACCCTTGCCTATTGTAGAGCGCGCCTCCTACTTCCACTGCTGAATGAAAACCCATGATTTTGGACCCTGTTTTCATGCGAAAAGGCTAAAAGAATTGTTTCACGTTTGTTACACTCAAACAGTGTCTCCTGTCATATGCTGATCTGGTCGCAATGTGGATTTGGCCTAAAACATGATTTTGGACAATGTTCATGGAACTCAGCTTAAAACGTACTTGCAGACTTGAAAACCCTTGCCTATTGTAGAGCGCGCCTCCTACTTCCACTGCTGAACGAAAACCCATGATTTTGGACCCTGTTTTCATAAGAAAAGGCTAAAAGAATTGTTTCACGTTTGTTACACTTAAACAGTGTCTCCTGTCATATGCTGAACTGGTCGCAATGTGGATTTGGCCTAAAACATGATTTTGGACAATGTTCATGGAACTCAGCTTAAAACGTACTTGCAGACTTGAAAACCCTTGCCTATTGTCGAGCGCGCCTCCTACTTCCACTGCTGAACGAAAACCCATGATTTTGGACCCTGTTTTCATGCAAAAAGGCTAAAAGAAATGTTTCACGTTTGTTACACTCAAACAGTGGCTCCTCTCATATGCTGAACTGGTCGCATTGTGGATTTTGGTTAAAACATGATTTTGGACAATGTTCATGGAACTCAGCTTAAAACGTACTTGCAGACTTGAAAACCCTTACCTATTGTAGAGCGCGCCTCCTACTTCCACTACTGAATGAAAACCCATGATTTTGGACCCTGTTTTCATGCAAAATGGCTAAAAGAAATGTTTCACGTTTGTTACACTCAAACAGTGTCTCCTCTCATATGCTGAACTGGTCGCATTGTGGATTTTGGTTAAAACATGATTTTGGACAATGTTCATGGAACTCAGCTTAAAACGTACTTGCAGACTTGAAAACCCTTGCCTATTGTAGAGCGCGCCTCCTACTTCCACTACTGAATGAAAACCCATGATTTTGGACCCTGTTTTCATGCAAAATGGCTAAAAGAAATGTTTCACGTTTGTTACACTCAAACAGTGTCTCCTCTCATATGCTGAACTGGTCGCTTTGTGGATTTTGGTTAAAACATGATTTTGGACAATGTTCATGGAACTCAGCTTAAAACGTACTTGCAGACTTGAAAACCCTTGCCTATTGTAGAGCGCGCCTCCTACTTCCACTGCTGAATGAAAACCCATGATTTTGGACCCTGTTTTCATGCGAAAAGGCTAAAAGAATTGTTTCACGTTTGTTACACTCAAACAGTGTCTCCTGTCATATGCTGATCTGGTCGCAATGTGGATTTGGCCTAAAACATGATTTTGGACAATGTTCATGGAACTCAGCTTAAAACGTACCTGCAGACTTGAAAACCCTTGCCTATTGTAGAGCGCACCTCCTACTTCTACTGCTGAACGAAAACCCATGATTTTGGACCCTGTTTTCATGCGAAAAGGCTAAAAGAAATGTTTCACGTTTGTTACACTCAAACAGTGTCTCCTCTCATATGCTGAACTGGTCGCATTGTGGATTTTGGTTAAAACATGATTTTGGACAATGTTCATGGAACTCAGCTTAAAACGTACTTGCAGACTTGAAAACCCTTGCCTATTGTAGAGCGCGCCACCTACTTCCACTGCTGAATGAAAACCCATGATTTTGGACCCTGTTTTCATGCGAAAAGGCTAAAAGAATTGTTTCACGTTTGTTACACTCAAACAGTGTCTCCTGTCATATGCTGATCTGGTCGCAATGTGGATTTGGCCTAAAACATGATTTTGGACAATGTTCATGGAACTCAGCTTAAAACGTACTTGCAGACTTGAAAACCCTTGCCTATTGTAGAGCGCGCCTCCTACTTCCACTGCTGAACGAAAACCCATGATTTTGGACCCTGTTTTCATAAGAAAAGGCTAAAAGAATTGTTTCACGTTTGTTACACTTAAACAGTGTCTCCTGTCATATGCTGAACTGGTCGCAATGTGGATTTGGCCTAAAACATGATTTTGGACAATGTTCATGGAACTCAGCTTAAAACGTACTTGCAGACTTGAAAACCCTTGCCTATTGTCGAGCGCGCCTCCTACTTCCACTGCTGAACGAAAACCCATGATTTTGGACCCTGTTTTCATGCAAAAAGGCTAAAAGAAATGTTTCACGTTTGTTACACTCAAACAGTGGCTCCTCTCATATGCTGAACTGGTCGCATTGTGGATTTTGGTTAAAACATGATTTTGGACAATGTTCATGGAACTCAGCTTAAAACGTACTTGCAGACTTGAAAACCCTTGCCTATTGTAGAGCGCGCCTCCTACTTCCACTGCTGAACGAAAACCCATGATTTTGGACCCTGTTTTCATGCAAAAAGGCTAAAAGAAATGTTTCACGTTTGTTACACTCAAACAGTGGCTCCTCTCATATGCTGAACTGGTCGCATTGTGGATTTTGGTTAAAACATGATTTTGGACAATGTTCATGGAACTCAGCTTAAAACGTACTTGCAGACTTGAAAACCCTTGCCTATTGTAGAGCGCGCCTCCTACTTCCACTACTGAATGAAAACCCATGATTTTGGACCCTGTTTTCATGCAAAATGGCTAAAAGAAATGTTTCACGTTTGTTACACTCAAACAGTGTCTCCTCTCATATGCTGAACTGGTCGCTTTGTGGATTTTGGTTAAAACATGATTTTGGACAATGTTCATGGAACTCAGCTTAAAACGTACTTGCAGACTTGAAAACCCTTGCCTATTGTAGAGCGCGCCTCCTACTTCCACTGCTGAATGAAAACCCATGATTTTGGACCCTGTTTTCATGCGAAAAGGCTAAAAGAATTGTTTCACGTTTGTTACACTCAAACAGTGTCTCCTGTCATATGCTGATCTGGTCGCAATGTGGATTTGGCCTAAAACATGATTTTGGACAATGTTCATGGAACTCAGCTAAAAACGTACCTGCAGACTTGAAAACCCTTGCCTATTGTAGAGCGCACCTCCTACTTCCACTGCTGAACGAAAACCCATGATTTTGGACCCTGTTTTCATGCGAAAAGGCTAAAAGAAATGTTTCACGTTTGTTACACTCAAACAGTGTCTCCTCTCATATGCTGAACTGGTCGCATTGTGGATTTTGGTTAAAACATGATTTTGGACAATGTTCATGGAACTCAGCTTAAAACGTACTTGCAGACTTGAAAACCCTTGCCTATTGTAGAGCGCGCCACCTACTTCCACTGCTGAATGAAAACCCATGATTTTGGACCCTGTTTTCATGCGAAAAGGCTAAAAGAATTGTTTCACGTTTGTTACACTCAAACAGTGTCTCCTGTCATATGCTGATCTGGTCGCAATGTGGATTTGGCCTAAAACATGATTTTGGACAATGTTCATGGAACTCAGCTTAAAACGTACTTGCAGACTTGAAAACCCTTGCCTATTGTAGAGCGCGCCTCCTACTTCCACTGCTGAACGAAAACCCATGATTTTGGACCCTGTTTTCATAAGAAAAGGCTAAAAGAATTGTTTCACGTTTGTTACACTTAAACAGTGTCTCCTGTCATATGCTGAACTGGTCGCAATGTGGATTTGGCCTAAAACATGATTTTGGACAATGTTCATGGAACTCAGCTTAAAACGTACTTGCAGACTTGAAAACCCTTGCCTATTGTCGAGCGCGCCTCCTACTTCCACTGCTGAACGAAAACCCATGATTTTGGACCCTGTTTTCATGCAAAAAGGCTAAAAGAAATGTTTCACGTTTGTTACACTCAAACAGTGGCTCCTCTCATATGCTGAACTGGTCGCATTGTGGATTTTGGTTAAAACATGATTTTGGACAATGTTCATGGAACTCAGCTTAAAACGTACTTGCAGACTTGAAAACCCTTACCTATTGTAGAGCGCGCCTCCTACTTCCACTACTGAATGAAAACCCATGATTTTGGACCCTGTTTTCATGCAAAATGGCTAAAATAAATGTTTCACGTTTGTTACACTCAAACAGTGTCTCCTCTCATATGCTGAACTGGTCGCATTGTGGATTTTGGTTAAAACATGATTTTGGACAATGTTCATGGAACTCAGCTTAAAACGTACCTGCAGACTTGAAAACCCTTGCCTATTGTAGAGCGCGCCTCCTACTTCCACTGCTGAATGAAAACCCATGATTTTGGACCCTGTTTTCATGCAAAAAGGCTAAAAGAAATGTTTCACGTTTGTTACACTCAAACAGTGTCTCCTGTCATATGCTGATCTGGTCGCAATGTGGATTTGGCCTAAAACATGATTTTGGACAATGTTCATGGAACTCAGCTTAAAACGTACCTGCAGACTTGAAAACCCTTGCCTATTGTCGAGCGCGCCCCCTACTTCCACTGCTGAACGAAAACCCATGATTTTGGACCCTGTTTTCATGCAAAAAGGCTAAAAGAAATGTTTCACGTTTGTTACACTCAAACAGTGGCTCCTCTCATATGCTGAACTGGTCGCATTGTGGATTTTGGTTAAAACATGATTTTGGACAATGTTCATGGAACTCAGCTTAAAACGTACTTGCAGACTTGAAAACCCTTACCTATTGTAGAGCGCGCCTCCTACTTCCACTACTGAATGAAAACCCATGATTTTGGACCCTGTTTTCATGCAAAATGGCTAAAAGAAATGTTTCACGTTTGTTACACTCAAACAGTGTCTCCTCTCATATGCTGAACTGGTCGCATTGTGGATTTTGGTTAAAACATGATTTTGGACAATGTTCATGGAACTCAGCTTAAAACGTACCTGCAGACTTGAAAACCCTTGCCTATTGTAGAGCGCGCCTCCTACTTCCACTGCTGAATGAAAACCCATGATTTTGGACCCTGTTTTCATGCAAAAAGGCTAAAAGAAATGTTTCACGTTTGTTACACTCAAACAGTGTCTCCTGTCATATGCTGATCTGGTCGCAATGTGGATTTGGCCTAAAACATGATTTTGGACAATGTTCATGGAACTCAGCTTAAAACGTACCTGCAGACTTGAAAACCCTTGCCTATTGTAGAGCGCACCTCCTACTTCCACTGCTGAACGAAAACCCATGATTTTGGACCCTGTTTTCATGCGAAAAGGCTAAAAGAAATGTTTCACGTTTGTTACACTCAAACAGTGTCTCCTCTCATATGCTGAACTGGTCGCATTGTGGATTTTGGTTAAAACATGATTTTGGACAATGTTCATGGAACTCAGCTGAAAACGTAATTGCAGACTTGAAAACCCTTGCCTATTGTAGAGCGCGCCTCCTACTTCCACTGCTGAACGAAAACCCATGATTTTGGACCCTGTTTTCATAAGAAAAGGCTAAAAGAATTGTTTCACGTTTGTTACACTCAAACAGTGTCTCCTGTCATATGCTGAACTGGTCGCAATGTGGATTTGGCCTAAAACATGATTTTGGACAATGTTCATGGAACTTAGCTTAAAACGTACTTGCAGACTTGAAAACCCTTGCCTATTGTAGAGCGCGCCTCCTACTTCCACTGCTGAACGAAAACCCATGATTTTGGACCCTGTTTTCATAAGAAAAGGCTAAAAGAATTGTTTCACGTTTGTTACACTCAAACAGTGTCTCCTGTCATATGCTGAACTGGTCGCAATGTGGATTTGGCCTAAAACATGATTTTGGACAATGTTCATGGAACTCAGCTTAAAACGTACTTGCAGACTTGAAAACCCTTGCCTATTGTAGAGCGCGCCTCCTACTTCCACTGCTGAATGAAAACCCATGATTTTGGACCCTGTTTTCATGCAAAATGGCTAAAAGAAATGTTTCACGTTTGTTACACTCAAACAGTGTCTCCTCTCATATGCTGAACTGGTCGCATTGTGGATTTTGGTTAAAACATGATTTTGGACAATGTTCATGGAACTCAGCTTAAAACGTACTTGCAGATTTGAAAACCCTTGCCTATTGTAGAGCGCGCCTCCTACTTCCACTGCTGAACGAAAACCCATGATTTTGGACCCTGTTTTCATGCGAAAAGGCTAAAAGAATTGTTTCACGTTTGTTACACTCAAACAGTGTCTCCTGTCATATGCTGATCTGGTCGCAATGTGGATTTGGCCTAAAACATGATTTTGGACAATGTTCATGGAACTCAGCTTAAAACGTACTTGCAGACTTGAAAACCCTTGCCTATTGTAGAGCGCGCCTCCTACTTCCACTGCTGAACGAAAACCCATGATTTTGGACCCTGTTTTCATGCAAAAAGGCTAAAAGAAATGTTTCACGTTTGTTACACTCAAACAGTGGCTCCTCTCATATGCTGAACTGGTCGCATTGTGGATTTTGGTTAAAACATGATTTTGGACAATGTTCATGGAACTCAGCTTAAAACGTACTTGCAGACTTGAAAACCCTTGCCTATTGTAGAGCGCGCCTCCTACTTCCACTACTGAATGAAAACCCATGATTTTGGACCCTGTTTTCATGCAAAATGGCTAAAAGAAATGTTTCACGTTTGTTACACTCAAACAGTGTCTCCTCTCATATGCTGAACTGGTCGCATTGTGGATTTTGGTTAAAACATGATTTTGGACAATGTTCATGGAACTCAGCTTAAAACGTACTTGCAGACTTGAAAACCCTTGCCTATTGTAGAGCGCGCCTCCTACTTCCACTGCTGAATGAAAACCCATGATTTTGGACCCTGTTTTCATGCGAAAAGGCTAAAAGAATTGTTTCACGTTTGTTACACTCAAACAGTGTCTCCTGTCATATGCTGATCTGGTCGCAATGTGGATTTGGCCTAAAACATGATTTTGGACAATGTTCATGGAACTCAGCTTAAAACGTACCTGCAGACTTGAAAACCCTTGCCTATTGTAGAGCGCACCTCCTACTTCCACTGCTGAACGAAAACCCATGATTTTGGACCCTGTTTTCATGCGAAAAGGCTAAAAGAAATGTTTCACGTTTGTTACACTCAAACAGTGTCTCCTCTCATATGCTGAACTGGTCGCATTGTGGATTTTGGTTAAAACATGATTTTGGACAATGTTCATGGAACTCAGCTTAAAACGTACTTGCAGACTTGAAAACCCTTGCCTATTGTAGAGCGCGCCTCCTACTTCCACTGCTGAACGAAAACCCATGATTTTGGACCCTGTTTTCATGCAAAAAGGCTAAAAGAAATGTTTCACGTTTGTTACACTCAAACAGTGGCTCCTCTCATATGCTGAACTGGTCGCATTGTGGATTTTGGTTAAAACATGATTTTGGACAATGTTCATGGAACTCAGCTTAAAACGTACTTGCAGACTTGAAAACCCTTGCCTATTGTAGAGCGCGCCTCCTACTTCCACTACTGAATGAAAACCCATGATTTTGGACCCTGTTTTCATGCAAAATGGCTAAAAGAAATGTTTCACGTTTGTTACACTCAAACAGTGTCTCCTCTCATATGCTGAACTGGTCGCTTTGTGGATTTTGGTTAAAACATGATTTTGGACAATGTTCATGGAACTCAGCTTAAAACGTACTTGCAGACTTGAAAACCCTTGCCTATTGTAGAGCGCGCCTCCTACTTCCACTGCTGAATGAAAACCCATGATTTTGGACCCTGTTTTCATGCGAAAAGGCTAAAAGAATTGTTTCACGTTTGTTACACTCAAACAGTGTCTCCTGTCATATGCTGATCTGGTCGCAATGTGGATTTGGCCTAAAACATGATTTTGGACAATGTTCATGGAACTCAGCTTAAAACGTACCTGCAGACTTGAAAACCCTTGCCTATTGTAGAGCGCACCTCCTACTTCCACTGCTGAACGAAAACCCATGATTTTGGACCCTGTTTTCATGCGAAAAGGCTAAAAGAAATGTTTCACGTTTGTTACACTCAAACAGTGTCTCCTCTCATATGCTGAACTGGTCGCATTGTGGATTTTGGTTAAAACATGATTTTGGACAATGTTCATGGAACTCAGCTTAAAACGTACTTGCAGACTTGAAAACCCTTGCCTATTGTAGAGCGCGCCTCCTACTTCCACTGCTGAACGAAAACCCATGATTTTGGACCCTGTTTTCATGCGAAAAGGCTAAAAGAATTGTTTCACGTTTGTTACACTCAAACAGTGTCTCCTGTCATATGCTGATCTGGTCGCAATGTGGATTTGGCCTAAAACATGATTTTGGACAATGTTCATGGAACTCAGCTTAAAACGTACTTGCAGACTTGAAAACCCTTGCCTATTGTAGAGCGCGCCTCCTACTTCCACTGCTGAACGAAAACACATGATTTTGGACCCTGTTTTCATAAGAAAAGGCTAAAAGAATTGTTTCACGTTTGTTACACTTAAACAGTGTCTCCTGTCATATGCTGAACTGGTCGCAATGTGGATTTGGCCTAAAACATGATTTTGGACAATGTTCATGGAACTCAGCTTAAAACGTACTTGCAGACTTGAAAACCCTTGCCTATTGTAGAGCGCGCCTCCTACTTCCACTGCTGAACGAAAACCCATGATTTTGGACCCTGTTTTCATGCAAAAAGGCTAAAAGAAATGTTTCACGTTTGTTACACTCAAACAGTGGCTCCTCTCATATGCTGAACTGGTCGCATTGTGGATTTTGGTTAAAACATGATTTTGGACAATGTTCATGGAACTCAGCTTAAAACGTACTTGCAGACTTGAAAACCCTTACCTATTGTAGAGCGCGCCTCCTACTTCCACTACTGAATGAAAACCCATGATTTTGGACCCTGTTTTCATGCAAAATGGCTAAAAGAAATGTTTCACGTTTGTTACACTCAAACAGTGTCTCCTCTCATATGCTGAACTGGTCGCATTGTGGATTTTGGTTAAAACATGATTTTGGACAATGTTCATGGAACTCAGCTTAAAACGTACTTGCAGACTTGAAAACCCTTGCCTATTGTAGAGCGCGCCTCCTACTTCCACTGCTGAATGAAAACCCATGATTTTGGACCCTGTTTTCATAAGAAAAGGCTAAAAGAATTGTTTCACGTTTGTTACACTCAAACAGTGTCTCCTGTCATATGCTGATCTGGTCGCAATGTGGATTTGGCCTAAAACATGATTTTGGACAATGTTCATGGAACTCAGCTTAAAACGTACCTGCAGACTTGAAAACCCTTGCCTATTGTAGAGCGCACCTCCTACTTCCACTGCTGAATGAAAACCCATGATTTTGGACCCTGTTTTCATGCGAAAAGGCTAAAAGAAATGTTTCACGTTTGTTACACTCAAACAGTGTCTCCTCTCATATGCTGAACTGGTCGCATTGTGGATTTTGGTTAAAACATGATTTTGGACAATGTTCATGGAACTCAGCTGAAAACGTAATTGCAGACTTGAAAACCCTTGCCTATTGTAGAGCGCGCCTCCTACTTCCACTGCTGAACGAAAACCCATGATTTTGGACCCTGTTTTCATAAGAAAAGGCTAAAAGAATTGTTTCACGTTTGTTACACTCAAACAGTGTCTCCTGTCATATGCTGAACTGGTCGCAATGTGGATTTGGCCTAAAACATGATTTTGGACAATGTTCATGGAACTTAGCTTAAAACGTACTTGCAGACTTGAAAACCCTTGCCTATTGTAGAGCGCGCCTCCTACTTCCACTGCTGAACGAAAACCCATGATTTTGGACCCTGTTTTCATAAGAAAAGGCTAAAAGAATTGTTTCACGTTTGTTACACTCAAACAGTGTCTCCTGTCATATGCTGAACTGGTCGCAATGTGGATTTGGCCTAAAACATGATTTTGGACAATGTTCATGGAACTCAGCTTAAAACGTACTTGCAGACTTGAAAACCCTTGCCTATTGTAGAGCGCGCCTCCTACTTCCACTGCTGAATGAAAACCCATGATTTTGGACCCTGTTTTCATGCAAAATGGCTAAAAGAAATGTTTCACGTTTGTTACACTCAAACAGTGTCTCCTCTCATATGCTGAACTGGTCGCATTGTGGATTTTGGTTAAAACATGATTTTGGACAATGTTCATGGAACTCAGCTTAAAACGTACTTGCAGACTTGAAAACCCTTGCCTATTGTAGAGCGCGCCTCCTACTTCCACTGCTGAACGAAAACCCATGATTTTGGACCCTGTTTTCATGCGAAAAGGCTAAAAGAATTGTTTCACGTTTGTTACACTCAAACAGTGTCTCCTGTCATATGCTGATCTGGTCGCAATGTGGATTTGGCCTAAAACATGATTTTGGACAATGTTCATGGAACTCAGCTTAAAACGTACCTGCAGACTTGAAAACCCTTGCCTATTGTAGAGCGCACCTCCTACTTCCACTGCTGAACGAAAACCCATGATTTTGGACCCTGTTTTCATGCGAAAAGGCTAAAAGAAATGTTTCACGTTTGTTACACTCAAACAGTGTCTCCTCTCATATGCTGAACTGGTCGCATTGTGGATTTTGGTTAAAACATGATTTTGGACAATGTTCATGGAACTCAGCTTAAAACGTACTTGCAGACTTGAAAACCCTTGCCTATTGTAGAGCGCGCCTCCTACTTCCACTGCTGAATGAAAACCCATGATTTTGGACCCTGTTTTCATGCGAAAAGGCTAAAAGAATTGTTTCACGTTTGTTACACTCAAACAGTGTCTCCTGTCATATGCTGATCTGGTCGCAATGTGGATTTGGCCTAAAACATGATTTTGGACAATGTTCATGGAACTCAGCTTAAAACGTACTTGCAGACTTGAAAACCCTTGCCTATTGTAGAGCGCGCCTCCTACTTCCACTGCTGAACGAAAACCCATGATTTTGGACCCTGTTTTCATAAGAAAAGGCTAAAAGAATTGTTTCACGTTTGTTACACTTAAACAGTGTCTCCTGTCATATGCTGAACTGGTCGCAATGTGGATTTGGCCTAAAACATGATTTTGGACAATGTTCATGGAACTCAGCTTAAAACGTACTTGCAGACTTGAAAACCCTTGCCTATTGTCGAGCGCGCCTCCTACTTCCACTGCTGAACGAAAACCCATGATTTTGGACCCTGTTTTCATGCGAAAAGGCTAAAAGAATTGTTTCACGTTTGTTACACTCAAACAGTGTCTCCTGTCATATGCTGATCTGGTCGCAATGTGGATTTGGCCTAAAACATGATTTTGGACAATGTTCATGGAACTCAGCTTAAAACGTACTTGCAGACTTGAAAACCCTTGCCTATTGTAGAGCGCGCCTCCTACTTCCACTGCTGAACGAAAACCCATGATTTTGGACCCTGTTTTCATAAGAAAAGGCTAAAAGAATTGTTTCACGTTTGTTACACTTAAACAGTGTCTCCTGTCATATGCTGAACTGGTCGCAATGTGGATTTGGCCTAAAACATGATTTTGGACAATGTTCATGGAACTCAGCTTAAAACGTACTTGCAGACTTGAAAACCCTTGCCTATTGTCGAGCGCGCCTCCTACTTCCACTGCTGAACGAAAACCCATGATTTTGGACCCTGTTTTCATGCAAAAAGGCTAAAAGAAATGTTTCACGTTTGTTACACTCAAACAGTGGCTCCTCTCATATGCTGAACTGGTCGCATTGTGGATTTTGGTTAAAACATGATTTTGGACAATGTTCATGGAACTCAGCTTAAAACGTACTTGCAGACTTGAAAACCCTTACCTATTGTAGAGCGCGCCTCCTACTTCCACTACTGAATGAAAACCCATGATTTTGGACCCTGTTTTCATGCAAAATGGCTAAAAGAAATGTTTCACGTTTGTTACACTCAAACAGTGTCTCCTCTCATATGCTGAACTGGTCGCATTGTGGATTTTGGTTAAAACATGATTTTGGACAATGTTCATGGAACTCAGTTTAAAACGTACTTGCAGACTTGAAAAACCTTGCCTATTGTAGAGCGTGCCTCCTACTTCCACTGCTGAATGAAAACCCATGATTTTGGACCCTGTTTTCATAAGAAAAGGCTAAAAGAATTGTTTCACGTTTGTTACACTCAAACAGTGTCTCCTGTCATATGCTGATCTGGTCGCAATGTGGATTTGGCCTAAAACATGATTTTGGACAATGTTCATGGAACTCAGCTTAAAACGTACCTGCAGACTTGAAAACCCTTGCCTATTGTAGAGCGCACCTCCTACTTCCACTGCTGAACGAAAACCCATGATTTTGGACCCTGTTTTCATGCGAAAAGGCTAAAAGAAATGTTTCACGTTTGTTACACTCAAACAGTGTCTCTTCTCATATGCTGAACTGGTCGCATTGTGGATTTTGGTTAAAACATGATTTTGGACAATGTTCATGGAACTCAGCTGAAAACGTAATTGCAGACTTGAAAACCCTTGCCTATTGTAGAGCGCGCCTCCTACTTCCACTGCTGAATGAAAACCCATGATTTTGGACCCTGTTTTCATAAGAAAAGGCTAAAAGAATTGTTTCACGTTTGTTACACTCAAACAGTGTCTCCTGTCATATGCTGATCTGGTCGCAATGTGGATTTGGCCTAAAACATGATTTTGGACAATGTTCATGGAACTCAGCTTAAAACGTACCTGCAGACTTGAAAACCCTTGCCTATTGTAGAGCGCACCTCCTACTTCCACTGCTGAACGAAAACCCATGATTTTGGACCCTGTTTTCATGCGAAAAGGCTAAAAGAAATGTTTCACGTTTGTTACACTCAAACAGTGTCTCCTCTCATATGCTGAACTGGTCGCATTGTGGATTTTGGTTAAAACATGATTTTGGACAATGTTCATGGAACTCAGCTGAAAACGTAATTGCAGACTTGAAAACCCTTGCCTATTGTAGAGCGCGCCTCCTACTTCCACTGCTGAACGAAAACCCATGATTTTGGACCCTGTTTTCATAAGAAAAGGCTAAAAGAATTGTTTCACGTTTGTTACACTCAAACAGTGTCTCCTGTCATATGCTGAACTGGTCGCAATGTGGATTTGGCCTAAAACATGATTTTGGACAATGTTCATGGAACTTAGCTTAAAACGTACTTGCAGACTTGAAAACCCTTGCCTATTGTAGAGCGCGCCTCCTACTTCCACTGCTGAACGAAAACCCATGATTTTGGACCCTGTTTTCATAAGAAAAGGCTAAAAGAATTGTTTCACGTTTGTTACACTCAAACAGTGTCTCCTGTCATATGCTGAACTGGTCGCAATGTGGATTTGGCCTAAAACATGATTTTGGACAATGTTCATGGAACTCAGCTTAAAACGTACTTGCAGACTTGAAAACCCTTGCCTATTGTAGAGCGCGCCTCCTACTTCCACTGCTAAATGAAAACCCATGATTTTGGACCCTGTTTTCATGCAAAATGGCTAAAAGAAATGTTTCACGTTTGTTACACTCAAACAGTGTCTCCTCTCATATGCTGAACTGGTCGCATTGTGGATTTTGGTTAAAACATGATTTTGGACAATGTTCATGGAACTCAGCTTAAAACGTACTTGCAGATTTGAAAACCCTTGCCTATTGTAGAGCGCGCCTCCTACTTCCACTGCTGAACGAAAACCCATGATTTTGGACCCTGTTTTCATGCGAAAAGGCTAAAAGAATTGTTTCACGTTTGTTACACTCAAACAGTGTCTCCTGTCATATGCTGATCTGGTCGCAATGTGGATTTGGCCTAAAACATGATTTTGGACAATGTTCATGGAACTCAGCTTAAAACGTACTTGCAGACTTGAAAACCCTTGCCTATTGTAGAGCGCGCCTCCTACTTCCACTGCTGAATGAAAACCCATGATTTTGGACCCTGTTTTCATGCGAAAAGGCTAAAATAATTGTTTCACGTTTGTTACACTCAAACAGTGTCTCCTGTCATATGCTGATCTGGTCGCAATGTGGATTTGGCCTAAAACATGATTTTGGACAATGTTCATGGAACTCAGCTTAAAACGTACTTGCAGACTTGAAAACCCTTGCCTATTGTAGAGCGCGCCTCCTACTTCCACTGCTGAACGAAAACCCATGATTTTGGACCCTGTTTTCATGCAAAAAGGCTAAAAGAAATGTTTCACGTTTGTTACACTCAAACAGTGTCTCTTCTCATATGCTGAACTGGTCGCATTGTGGATTTTGGTTAAAACATGATTTTGGACAATGTTCATGGAACTCAGCTGAAAACGTAATTGCAGACTTGAAAACCCTTGCCTATTGTAGAGCGCGCCTCCTACTTCCACTGCTGAATGAAAACCCATGATTTTGGACCCTGTTTTCATAAGAAAAGGCTAAAAGAATTGTTTCACGTTTGTTACACTCAAACAGTGTCTCCTGTCATATGCTGATCTGGTCGCAATGTGGATTTGGCCTAAAACATGATTTTGGACAATGTTCATGGAACTCAGCTTAAAACGTACCTGCAGACTTGAAAACCCTTGCCTATTGTAGAGCGCACCTCCTACTTCCACTGCTGAACGAAAACCCATGATTTTGGACCCTGTTTTCATGCGAAAAGGCTAAAAGAAATGTTTCACGTTTGTTACACTCAAACAGTGTCTCCTCTCATATGCTGAACTGGTCGCATTGTGGATTTTGGTTAAAACATGATTTTGGACAATGTTCATGGAACTCAGCTGAAAACGTAATTGCAGACTTGAAAACCCTTGCCTATTGTAGAGCGCGCCTCCTACTTCCACTGCTGAACGAAAACCCATGATTTTGGACCCTGTTTTCATAAGAAAAGGCTAAAAGAATTGTTTCACGTTTGTTACACTCAAACAGTGTCTCCTGTCATATGCTGAACTGGTCGCAATGTGGATTTGGCCTAAAACATGATTTTGGACAATGTTCATGGAACTTAGCTTAAAACGTACTTGCAGACTTGAAAACCCTTGCCTATTGTAGAGCGCGCCTCCTACTTCCACTGCTGAACGAAAACCCATGATTTTGGACCCTGTTTTCATAAGAAAAGGCTAAAAGAATTGTTTCACGTTTGTTACACTCAAACAGTGTCTCCTGTCATATGCTGAACTGGTCGCAATGTGGATTTGGCCTAAAACATGATTTTGGACAATGTTCATGGAACTCAGCTTAAAACGTACTTGCAGACTTGAAAACCCTTGCCTATTGTAGAGCGCGCCTCCTACTTCCACTGCTAAATGAAAACCCATGATTTTGGACCCTGTTTTCATGCAAAATGGCTAAAAGAAATGTTTCACGTTTGTTACACTCAAACAGTGTCTCCTCTCATATGCTGAACTGGTCGCATTGTGGATTTTGGTTTAAACATGATTTTGGACAATGTTCATGGAACTCAGCTTAAAACGTACTTGCAGATTTGAAAACCCTTGCCTATTGTAGAGCGCGCCTCCTACTTCCACTGCTGAACGAAAACCCATGATTTTGGACCCTGTTTTCATGCGAAAAGGCTAAAAGAATTGTTTCACGTTTGTTACACTCAAACAGTGTCTCCTGTCATATGCTGATCTGGTCGCAATGTGGATTTGGCCTAAAACATGATTTTGGACAATGTTCATGGAACTCAGCTTAAAACGTACTTGCAGACTTGAAAACCCTTGCCTATTGTAGAGCGCGCCTCCTACTTCCACTGCTGAACGAAAACCCATGATTTTGGACCCTGTTTTCATGCAAAAAGGCTAAAAGAAATGTTTCACGTTTGTTACACTCAAACAGTGGCTCCTCTCATATGCTGAACTGGTCGCATTGTGGATTTTGGTTAAAACATGATTTTGGACAATGTTCATGGAACTCAGCTTAAAACGTACTTGCAGACTTGAAAACCCTTGCCTATTGTAGAGCGCGCCTCCTACTTCCACTACTGAATGAAAACCCATGATTTTGGACCCTGTTTTCATGCAAAATGGCTAAAAGAAATGTTTCACGTTTGTTACACTCAAACAGTGTCTCCTCTCATATGCTGAACTGGTCGCATTGTGGATTTTGGTTAAAACATGATTTTGGACAATGTTCATGGAACTCAGCTTAAAACGTACTTGCAGACTTGAAAACCCTTGCCTATTGTAGAGCGCGCCTCCTACTTCCACTGCTGAATGAAAACCCATGATTTTGGACCCTGTTTTCATGCGAAAAGGCTAAAAGAATTGTTTCACGTTTGTTACACTCAAACAGTGTCTCCTGTCATATGCTGATCTGGTCGCAATGTGGATTTGGCCTAAAACATGATTTTGGACAATGTTCATGGAACTCAGCTTAAAACGTACCTGCAGACTTGAAAACCCTTGCCTATTGTAGAGCGCACCTCCTACTTCCACTGCTGAACGAAAACCCATGATTTTGGACCCTGTTTTCATGCGAAAAGGCTAAAAGAAATGTTTCACGTTTGTTACACTCAAACAGTGTCTCCTCTCATATGCTGAACTGGTCGCATTGTGGATTTTGGTTAAAACATGATTTTGGACAATGTTCATGGAACTCAGCTTAAAACGTACTTGCAGACTTGAAAACCCTTGCCTATTGTAGAGCGCGCCTCCTACTTCCACTGCTGAATGAAAACCCATGATTTTGGACCCTGTTTTCATGCGAAAAGGCTAAAAGAATTGTTTCACGTTTGTTACACTCAAACAGTGTCTCCTGTCATATGCTGATCTGGTCGCAATGTGGATTTGGCCTAAAACATGATTTTGGACAATGTTCATGGAACTCAGCTTAAAACGTACTTGCAGACTTGAAAACCCTTGCCTATTGTAGAGCGCGCCTCCTACTTCCACTGCTGAACGAAAACCCATGATTTTGGACCCTGTTTTCATAAGAAAAGGCTAAAAGAATTGTTTCACGTTTGTTACACTTAAACAGTGTCTCCTGTCATATGCTGAACTGGTCGCAATGTGGATTTGGCCTAAAACATGATTTTGGACAATGTTCATGGAACTCAGCTTAAAACGTACTTGCAGACTTGAAAACCCTTGCCTATTGTAGAGCGCGCCTCCTACTTCCACTGCTGAACGAAAACCCATGATTTTGGACCCTGTTTTCATGCAAAAAGGCTAAAAGAAATGTTTCACGTTTGTTACACTCAAACAGTGGCTCCTCTCATATGCTGAACTGGTCGCATTGTGGATTTTGGTTAAAACATGATTTTGGACAATGTTCATGGAACTCAGCTTAAAACGTACTTGCAGACTTGAAAACCCTTACCTATTGTAGAGCGCGCCTCCTACTTCCACTACTGAATGAAAACCCATGATTTTGGACCCTGTTTTCATGCAAAATGGCTAAAAGAAATGTTTCACGTTTGTTACACTCAAACAGTGTCTCCTCTCATATGCTGAACTGGTCGCATTGTGGATTTTGGTTAAAACATGATTTTGGACAATGTTCATGGAACTCAGCTTAAAACGTACTTGCAGACTTGAAAACCCTTGCCTATTGTAGAGCGCGCCTCCTACTTCCACTGCTGAATGAAAACCCATGATTTTGGACCCTGTTTTCATAAGAAAAGGCTAAAAGAATTGTTTCACGTTTGTTACACTCAAACAATGTCTCCTGTCATATGCTGATCTGGTCGCAATGTGGATTTGGCCTAAAACATGATTTTGGACAATGTTCATGGAACTCAGCTTAAAACGTACCTGCAGACTTGAAAACCCTTGCCTATTGTAGAGCGCACCTCCTACTTCCACTGCTGAACGAAAACCCATGATTTTGGACCCTGTTTTCATGCGAAAAGGCTAAAAGAAATGTTTCACGTTTGTTACACTCAAACAGTGTCTCCTCTCATATGCTGAACTGGTCGCATTGTGGATTTTGGTTAAAACATGATTTTGGACAATGTTCATGGAACTCAGCTGAAAACGTAATTGCAGACTTGAAAACCCCTGCCTATTGTAGAGCGCGCCTCCTACTTCCACTGCTGAACGAAAACCCATGATTTTGGACCCTGTTTTCATAAGAAAAGGCTAAAAGAATTGTTTCACGTTTGTTACACTCAAACAGTGTCTCCTGTCATATGCTGAACTGGTCGCAATGTGGATTTGGCCTAAAACATGATTTTGGACAATGTTCATGGAACTTAGCTTAAAACGTACTTGCAGACTTGAAAACCCTTGCCTATTGTAGAGCGCGCCTCCTACTTCCACTGCTGAACGAAAACCCATGATTTTGGACCCTGTTTTCATAAGAAAAGGCTAAAAGAATTGTTTCACGTTTGTTACACTCAAACAGTGTCTCCTGTCATATGCTGAACTGGTCGCAATGTGGATTTGGCCTAAAACATGATTTTGGACAATGTTCATGGAACTCAGCTTAAAACGTACTTGCAGACTTGAAAACCCTTGCCTATTGTAGAGCGCGCCTCCTACTTCCACTGCTGAATGAAAACCCATGATTTTGGACCCTGTTTTCATGCAAAATGGCTAAAAGAAATGTTTCACGTTTGTTACACTCAAACAGTGTCTCCTCTCATATGCTGAACTGGTCGCATTGTGGATTTTGGTTAAAACATGATTTTGGACAATGTTCATGGAACTCAGCTTAAAACGTACTTGCAGACTTGAAAACCCTTGCCTATTGTAGAGCGCGCCTCCTACTTCCACTGCTGAACGAAAACCCATGATTTTGGACCCTGTTTTCATGCGAAAAGGCTAAAAGAATTGTTTCACGTTTGTTACACTCAAACAGTGTCTCCTGTCATATGCTGATCTGGTCGCAATGTGGATTTTGCCTAAAACATGATTTTGGACAATGTTCATGGAACTCAGCTTAAAACGTACTTGCAGACTTGAAAACCCTTGCCTATTGTAGAGCGCGCCTCCTACTTCCAGTGCTGAACGAAAACCCATGATTTTGGACCCTGTTTTCATGCGAAAAGGCTAAAAGAAATGTTTCACGTTTGTTACACTCAAACAGTGTCTCCTCTCATATGCTGAACTGGTTGCATTGTGGATTTTGGTTAAAACATGATTTTTGACAATGTTCATGGAACTCAGCTTAAAACGTACTTGCAGACTTGAAAACCCTTGCCTATTGTAGAGCGCGCCTCCTACTTCCACTACTGAACGAAAACCCATGATTTTGGACCCTGTTTTCATAAGAAAAGGCTAAAATAATTGTTTCACGTTTGTTACACTCAAACAGTGTCTCCTGTCATATGCTGAACTGGTCGCAATGTGGATTTGGCCTAAAACATGATTTTGGACAATGTTCATGGAACTTAGCTTAAAACGTACTTGCAGACTTGAAAACCCTTGCCTATTGTAGAGCGCGCCTCCTACTTCCACTGCTGAACGAAAACCCATGATTTTGGACCCTGTTTTCATAAGAAAAGGCTAAAAGAATTGTTTCACGTTTGTTACACTCAAACAGTGTCTCCTGTCATATGCTGAACTGGTCGCAATGTGGATTTGGCCTAAAACATGATTTTGGACAATGTTCATGGAACTCAGCTTAAAACGTACTTGCAGACTTGAAAACCCTTGCCTATTGTAGAGCGCGCCTCCTACTTCCACTGCTGAATGAAAACCCATGATTTTGGACCCTGTTTTCATGCAAAATGGCTAAAAGAAATGTTTCACGTTTGTTACACTCAAACAGTGTCTCCTCTCATATGCTGAACTGGTCGCATTGTGGATTTTGGTTAAAACATGATTTTGGACAATGTTCATGGAACTCAGCTTAAAACGTACTTGCAGACTTGAAAACCCTTGCCTATTGTAGAGCGCGCCTCCTACTTCCACTGCTGAACGAAAACCCATGATTTTGGACCCTGTTTTCATGCGAAAAGGCTAAAAGAAATGTTTCACGTTTGTTACACTCAAACAGTGTCTCCTCTCATATGCTGAACTGGTCGCATTGTGGATTTTGGTTAAAACATGATTTTGGACAATGTTCATGGAACTCAGCTTAAAACGTACTTGCAGACTTGAAAACCCTTGCCTATTGTAGAGCGCGCCTCCTACTTCCACTGCTGAACGAAAACCCATGATTTTGGACCCTGTTTTCATAAGAAAAGGCTAAAAGAATTGTTTCACGTTTGTTACACTCAAACAGTGTCTCCTGTCATATGCTGAACTGGTCGCAATGTGGATTTGGCCTAAAACATGATTTTGGACAATGTTCATGGAACTCAGCTTAAAACGTACTTGCAGACTTGAAAACCCTTGCCTATTGTAGAGCGCGCCTCCTACTTCCACTGCTGAATGAAAACCCATGATTTTGGACCCTGTTTTCATGCAAAATGGCTAAAAGAAATGTTTCACGTTTGTTACACTCAAACAGTGTCTCCTCTCATATGCTGAACTGGTCGCATTGTGGATTTTGGTTAAAACATGATTTTGGACAATGTTCATGGAACTCAGCTTAAAACGTACTTGCAGACTTGAAAACCCTTGCCTATTGTAGAGCGCGCCTCCTACTTCCACTGCTGAACGAAAACCCATGATTTTGGACCCTGTTTTCATGCGAAAAGGCTAAAAGAATTGTTTCACGTTTGTTACACTCAAACAGTGTCTCCTGTCATATGCTGATCTGGTCGCAATGTGGATTTTGCCTAAAACATGATTTTGGACAATGTTCATGGAACTCAGCTTAAAACGTACTTGCAGACTTGAAAACCCTTGCCTATTGTAGAGCGCGCCTCCTACTTCCAGTGCTGAACGAAAACCCATGATTTTGGACCCTGTTTTCATGCGAAAAGGCTAAAAGAAATGTTTCACGTTTGTTACACTCAAACAGTGTCTCCTCTCATATGCTGAACTGGTTGCATTGTGGATTTTGGTTAAAACATGATTTTTGACAATGTTCATGGAACTCAGCTTAAAACGTACTTGCAGACTTGAAAACCCTTGCCTATTGTAGAGCGCGCCTCCTACTTCCACTACTGAACGAAAACCCATGATTTTGGACCCTGTTTTCATAAGAAAAGGCTAAAATAATTGTTTCACGTTTGTTACACTCAAACAGTGTCTCCTGTCATATGCTGAACTGGTCGCAATGTGGATTTGGCCTAAAACATGATTTTGGACAATGTTCATGGAACTTAGCTTAAAACGTACTTGCAGACTTGAAAACCCTTGCCTATTGTAGAGCGCGCCTCCTACTTCCACTGCTGAACGAAAACCCATGATTTTGGACCCTGTTTTCATAAGAAAAGGCTAAAAGAATTGTTTCACGTTTGTTACACTCAAACAGTGTCTCCTGTCATATGCTGAACTGGTCGCAATGTGGATTTGGCCTAAAACATGATTTTGGACAATGTTCATGGAACTCAGCTTAAAACGTACTTGCAGACTTGAAAACCCTTGCCTATTGTAGAGCGCGCCTCCTACTTCCACTGCTGAATGAAAACCCATGATTTTGGACCCTGTTTTCATGCAAAATGGCTAAAAGAAATGTTTCACGTTTGTTACACTCAAACAGTGTCTCCTCTCATATGCTGAACTGGTCGCATTGTGGATTTTGGTTAAAACATGATTTTGGACAATGTTCATGGAACTCAGCTTAAAACGTACTTGCAGACTTGAAAACCATTGCCTATTGTAGAGCGCGCCTCCTACTTCCACTGCTGAACGAAAACCCATGATTTTGGACCCTGTTTTCATGCGAAAAGGCTAAAAGAAATGTTTCACGTTTGTTACACTCAAACAGTGTCTCCTCTCATATGCTGAACTGGTCGCATTGTGGATTTTGGTTAAAACATGATTTTGGACAATGTTCATGGAACTCAGCTTAAAACGTACTTGCAGACTTGAAAACCCTTGCCTATTGTAGAGCGCGCCTCCTACTTCCACTGCTGAACGAAAACCCATGATTTTGGACCCTGTTTTCATGCGAAAAGGCTAAAAGAAATGTTTCACGTTTGTTACACTCAAACAGTGTCTCCTCTCATATGCTGAACTGGTCGCATTGTGGATTTTGGTTAAAACATGATTTTGGACAATGTTCATGGAACTCAGCTTAAAACGTACTTGCAGACTTGAAAACCCTTGCCTATTGTAGAGCGCGCCTCCTACTTCCACTGCTGAACGAAAACCCATGATTTTGGACCCTGTTTTCATGCGAAAAGGCTAAAAGAATTGTTTCACGTTTGTTACACTCAAACAGTGTCTCCTGTCATATGCTGATCTGGTCGCAATGTGGATTTGGCCTAAAACATGATTTTGGACAATGTTCATGGAACTCAGCTTAAAACGTACCTGCAGACTTGAAAACCCTTGCCTATTGTAGAGCGCACCTCCTACTTCCACTGCTGAACGAAAACCCATGATTTTGGACCCTGTTTTCATAAGAAAAGGCTAAAAGAATTGTTTCACGTTTGTTACACTCAAACAGTGCCTCCTGTCATATGCTGAACTGGTCGCAATGTGGATTTGGCCTAAAACATGATTTTGGACAATGTTCATGGAACTCAGCTTAAAACGT
The DNA here is from genome assembly GCF_964263955.1 of Coregonus lavaretus. Taxonomy (NCBI): domain Eukaryota; kingdom Metazoa; phylum Chordata; class Actinopteri; order Salmoniformes; family Salmonidae; genus Coregonus; species Coregonus lavaretus. The sequence continues at coordinate 405,251 of NC_140013.1, read as the reverse complement.
ACTTGCAGACTTAAAAACCCTTGCCTATTGTAAGAGCGCGCCTCCTACTTCCACTGCTGAATGAAAACCCATGATTTTGGACCCTGTTTTCATGCAAAATGGCTAAAAGAAATGTTTCACGTTTGTTACACTCAAACAGTGTCTCCTCTCATATGCTGAACTGGTCGCATTGTGGATTTTGGTTAAAACATGATTTTGGACAATGTTCATGGAACTCAGCTTAAAACGTACTTGCAGACTTGAAAACCCTTGCCTATTGTAGAGCGCGCCTCCTACTTCCACTGCTGAACGAAAACCCATGATTTTGGACCCTGTTTTCATGCGAAAAGGCTAAAAGAAATGTTTCACGCTTGTTACACTCAAACAGTGTCTCCTGTCATATGCTGAACTGGTCGCATTGTGGATTTGGCCTAAAACATGATTTTGGACAATGTTCATGGAACTCAGCTTAAAACGTACTTGCAGACTTGAAAACCCTTGCCTATTGTAGAGCGCGCCTCCTACTTCCACTGCTGAACAAAAACCCATGATTTTGGACCCTGTTTTCATTCGAAAAGGCTAAAAGAAATGTTTCACGTTTGTTACACTCAAACAGTGTCTCCTCTCATATGCTGAACTGGTCGCATTGTGGATTTTGGTTAAAACATGATTTTGGACAATGTTCATGGAACTCAGCTTAAAACGTACTTGCAGACTTGAAAACCCTTGCCTATTGTAGAGCGCGCCTCCTACTTCCACTGCTGAACGAAAACCCATGATTTTGGACCCTGTTTTCATGCGAAAAGGCTAAAAGAAATGTTTCACGCTTGTTACACTCAAACAGTGTCTCCTCTCATATGCTGAACTGGTCGCATTATGGATTTGGCCTAAAACATGATTTTGGACAATGTTCATGGAACTCAGCTTAAAAAGTACTTGCAGACTTGAAAACCCTTGCCTATTGTAGAGCGCGCCTCCTACTTCCACTGCTGAACGAAAACCCATGATTTTGGACCCTGTTTTCATGCGAAAAGGCTAAAAGAATTGTTTCACGTTTGTTACACTCAAACAGTGTCTCCTGGCATATGCTGATCTGGTCGCAATGTGGATTTGGCCTAAAACATGATTTTGGACAATGTTCATGGAACTCAGCTTAAAACGTACTTGCAGACTTGAAAACCCTTGCCTATTGTAGAGCGCGCCTCCTACTTCCACTGCTGAACGAAAACCCATGATTTTGGACCCTGTTTTCATGCGAAAAGGCTAAAAGAATTGTTTCACGTTTGTTACACTCAAACAGTGTCTCCTGTCATATGCTGATCTGGTCGCAATGTGGATTTGGCCTAAAACATGATTTTGGACAATGTTCATGGAACTCAGCTTAAAACGTACTTGCAGACTTGAAAACCCTTGCCTATTGTAGAGCGCGCCTCCTACTTCCACTGCTGAACGAAAACCCATGATTTTGGACCCTGTTTTCATAATAAAAGGCTAAAAGAAATGTTTCACGCTTGTTACACTCAAACAGTGTCTCCTCTCATATGCTGAACTGGTCGCATTGTGGATTTGGCCTAAAACATGATTTTGGACAATGTTCATGGAACTCAGCTTAAAATGTACTTGCAGACTTGAAAACCCTTGCCTATTGTAGAGCGCGCCTCCTACTTCCACTGCTGAACGAAAACCCATGATTTTGGACCCTGTTTTCATGCGAAAAGGCTAAAATAATTGTTTCACGTTTGTTACACTCAAACAGTGTCTCCTGTCATATGCTGATCTGGTCGCAATGTGGATTTGGCCTAAAACATGATTTTGGACAATGTTCATGGAACTCAGCTTAAAACGTACTTGCAGACTTGAAAACCCTTGCCTATTGTAGAGCGCGCCTCCTACTTCCACTGCTGAACGAAAACCCATGATTTTGGACCCTGTTTTCATGCGAAAAGGCTAAAAGAAATGTTTCACGTTTGTTACACTCAAACAGTGTCTCCTCTCATATGCTGAACTGGTCGCATTGTGGATTTTGGTTAAAACATGATTTTGGACAATGTTCATGGAACTCAGCTTAAAACGTACTTGCAGACTTGAAAACCCTTGCCTATTGTAGAGCGCGCCTCCTACTTCCACTACTGAATGAAAACCCATGATTTTGGACCCTGTTTTCATGCGAAAAGGCTAAAAGAATTGTTTCACGCTTGTTACACTCAAACAGTGTCTCCTCTCATATGCTGAACTGGTCGCATTGTGGATTTGGCCTAAAACATGATTTTGGACAATGTTCATGGAACTCAGCTTAAAATGTACTTGCAGACTTGAAAACCCTTGCCTATTGTAGAGCGCGCCTCCTACTTCCACTGCTGAACGAAAACCCATGATTTTGGACCCTGTTTTCATGCGAAAAGGCTAAAAGAAATGTTTCACGTTTGTTACACTCAAACAGTGTCTCCTGTCATATGCTGAACTGGTCGCATTGTGGATTTGGCCTAAAACATGATTTTGGACAATGTTCATGGAACTCAGCTTAAAACGTACTTGCAGACTTGAAAACCCTTGCCTATTGTAGAGCGCGCCTCCTACTTCCACTGCTGAACGAAAACCCATGATTTTGGACCCTGTTTTCATGCGAAAAGGCTAAAAGAATTATTTCACGTTTGTTACACTCAAACAGTGTCTCCTGTCATATGCTGATCTGGTCGCAATGTGGATTTGGCCTAAAACATGATTTTGGACAATGTTCATGGAACTCAGCTTAAAACGTACTTGCAGACTTGAAAACCCTTGCCTATTGTAGAGCGCGCCTCCTACTTCCACTGCTGAACGAAAACCCATGATTTTGGACCCTGTTTTCATGCGAAAAGGCTAAAAGAAATGTTTCACGCTTGTTACACTCAAACAGTGTCTCCTCTCATATGCTGAACTGGTCGCATTGTGGATTTGGCCTAAAACATGATTTTGGACAATGTTCATGGAACTCAGCTTAAAACGTACTTGCAGACTTGAAAACCCTTGCCTATTGTAGAGCGCGCCTCCTACTTCCCCTGCTGAACGAAAACCCATGATTTTGGACCCTGTTTTCATGCGAAAAGGCTAAAAGAATTGTTTCACGTTTGTTACACTCAAACAGTGTCTCCTGTCATATGCTGATCTGGTCGCAATGTGGATTTGGCCTAAAACATGGTTTTGGACAATGTTCATGGAACTCAGCTTAAAACGTACTTGCAGACTTGAAAACCCTTGCCTATTGTAGAGCGCGCCTCCTACTTCCACTGCTGAACGAAAACCCATGATTTTGGACCCTGTTTTCATAAGAAAAGGCTAAAAGAAATGTTTCACGCTTGTTACACTCAAACAGTGTCTCCTCTCATATGCTGAACTGGTCGCATTGTGGATTTGGCCTAAAACATGATTTTGGACAATGTTCATGGAACTCAGCTTAAAATGTACTTGCAGACTTGAAAACCCTTGCCTATTGTAGAGCGCGCCTCCTACTTCCACTGCTGAACGAAAACCCATGATTTTGGACCCTGTTTTCATGCGAAAAGGCTAAAAGAATTGTTTCACGTTTGTTACACTCAAACAGTGTCTCCTGTCATATGCTGATCTGGTCGCAATGTGGATTTGGCCTAAAACATGATTTTGGACAATGTTCATGGAACTCAGCTTAAAACGTACTTGCAGACTTGAAAACCCTTGCCTATTGTAGAGCGCGCCTCCTACTTCCACTGCTGAACGAAAACCCATGATTTTGGACCCTGTTTTCATGCGAAAAGGCTAAACGAATTGTTTCACGCTTGTTACACTCAAACAGTGTCTCCTGTCATATGCTGATCTGGTCGCATTGTGGATTTGGCCTAAAACATGATTTTGGACAATGTTCATGGAACTCAGCTTAAAATGTACTTGCAGACTTGAAAACCCTTGCCTATTGTAGAGCGCGCCTCCTACTTCCACTGCTGAACGAAAACCCATGATTTTGGACCCTGTTTTCATGCGAAAAGGCTAAAAGAATTGTTTCACGTTTGTTACACTCAAACAGTGTCTCCTGTCATATGCTGATCTGGTCGCAATGTGGATTTGGCCTAAAACATGATTTTGGACAATGTTCATGGAACTCAGCTTAAAACGTACTTGCAGACTTGAAAACCCTTGCCTATTGTAGAGCGCGCCTCCTACTTCCACTACTGAATGAAAACCCATGACTTTGGACCCTGTTTTCATGCGAAAAGGCTAAAAGAATTGTTTCACGTTTGTTACACTCAAACAGTGTCTCCTGTCATATGCTGATCTGGTCGCAATGTGGATTTGGCCTAAAACATGATTTTGGACAATGTTCATGGAACTCAGCTTAAAACGTACTTGCAGACTTGAAAACCCTTGCCTATTGTAGAGCGCACCTCCTACTTCCACTGCTGAACGAAAACCCATGATTTTGGACCCTGTTTTCATGCAAAAAGGCTAAAAGAAATGTTTCACGTTTGTTACACTCAAACAGTGACTCCTCTCATATGCTGAACTGGTTGCATTGTGGATTTGGCCTAAAACATGATTTTGGACAATATTCATGGAACTCAGCTTAAAACGTACTTGCAGACTTGAAAACCCTTGCCTATTGTAGAGCGCGCCTCCTACTTCCACTACTGAACGAAAACCCATGATTTTGGACCCTGTTTTCATGCGAAAAGGCTAAAAGAAATGTTTCACGTTTGTTACACTCAAACAGTGTCTCCTCTCATATGCTGAACTGGTCGCATTGTGGATTTGGCCTAAAACATGATTTTGGACAATGTTCATGGAACTCAGCTTAAAACGTACTTGCAGACTTGAAAACCCTTGCCTATTGTAGAGCGCGCCTCCTACTTCCACTGCTGAACGAAAACCCATGATTTTGGACCCTGTTTTCATGCGAAAGGCTAAAAGAAATGTTTCATGCTTGTTACACTCAAACAGTGTCTCCTCTCATATGCTGAACTGGTCGCATTGTGGATTTTGGTTAAAACATGATTTTGGACAATGTTCATGGAACTCAGCTTAAAACGTACTTGCAGACTTGAAAACCCTTGCCTATTGTAGAGCGCGCCTCCTACTTCCACTACTGAACGAAAACCCATGATTTTGGACCCTGTTTTCATGCAAAAAGGCTAAAAGAAATGTTTCACGTTTGTTACACTCAAACAGTGTCTCCTCTCACATGCTGAACTGGTCGCATTGTGGATTTGGCCTAAAACATGATTTTGGACAATGTTCATGGAACTCAGCTTAAAACGTACTTGCAGACTTGAAAACCCTTGCCTATTGTAGAGCGCGCCTCCTACTTCCACTGCTGAACGAAAACCCATGATTTTGGACCCTGTTTTCATGCGAAAAGGCTAAAAGAATTATTTCACGTTTGTTACACTCAAACAGTGTCTCCTGTCATATGCTGATCTGGTCGCAATGTGGATTTGGCCTAAAACATGATTTTGGACAATGTTCATGGAACTCAGCTTAAAACGTACTTGCAGACTTGAAAACCCTTGCCTATTGTAGAGCGCGCCTCCTACTTCCACTGCTGAACGAAAACCCATGATTTTGGACCCTGTTTTCATGCGAAAAGGCTAAAATAAATGTTTCACGCTTGTTACACTCAAGCAGTGTCTCCTCTCATATGCTGAACTGGTCGCATTGTGGTTTTTGCCTAAAACATGATTTTGGACAATGTTCATGGAACTCAGCTTAAAACGTACTTGCAGACTTGAAAACCCTTGCCTATTGTAGAGCGCGCCTCCTACTTCCACTGCTGAACGAAAACCCATGATTTTGGACCCTGTTTTCATGCGAAAAGGCTAAAAGAATTGTTTCACGTTTGTTACACTCAAACAGTGTCTCCTGTCATATGCTGATCTGGTCACAATGTGGATTTGGCCTAAAACATGATTTTGGACAATGTTCATGGAACTCAGCTTAAAACGTACTTGCAGACTTGAAAACCCTTGCCTATTGTAGAGCGCGCCTCCTACTTCCACTGCTGAACGAAAACCCATGATTTTGGACCCTGTTTTCATGCGAAAAGGCTAAAAGAATTGTTTCACGTTTGTTACACTCAAACAGTGTCTCCTGTCATATGCTGATCTGGTCGCAATGTGGATTTGGCCTAAAACATGATTTTGGACAATGTTCATGGAACTCAGCTTAAAACGTACTTGCAGACTTGAAAACCCTTGCCTATTGTAGAGCGCGCCTCCTACTTCCACTGCTGAACGAAAACCCATGATTTTGGACCCTGTTTTCATGCGAAAAGGCTAAAAGAAATGTTTCACGCTTGTTACACTCAAACAGTGTCTCCTGTCCTATGCTGAACTGGTCGCATTGTGGATTTGGCCTAAAACATGATTTTGGACAATGTTCATGGAACTCAGCTTAAAACGTACTTAAAGACTTGAAAACCCTTGCCTATTGTAGAGCGCGCCTCCTACTTCCACTGCTGAACGAAAACCCATGATTTTGGACCCTGTTTTCATGCGAAAAGGCTAAAAGAAATGTTTCACGCTTGTTACACTCAAACAGTGTCTCCTCTCATATGCTGAACTGGTCGCATTGTGGATTTGGCCTAAAACATGATTTTGGACAATGTTCATGGAACTCAGCTTAAAACGTACTTGCAGACTTGAAAACCCTTGCCTATTGTAGAGCGCGCCTCCTACTTCCACTGCTGAACGAAAACCCATGATTTTGGACCCTGTTTTCATGCGAAAAGGCTAAAAGAAATGTTTCACGCTTGTTACACTCAAACAGTGTCTCCTCTCATATGCTGAACTGGTCGCATTGTGGATTTGGCCTAAAACATGATTTTGGACAATGTTCATGGAACTCAGCTTAAAACGTACTTGCAGACTTGAAAACCCTTGCCTATTGTAGAGCGCGCCTCCTACTTCCACTGCTGAACGAAAACCCATGATTTTGGACCCTGTTTTCATGCGAAAAGGCTAAAAGAATTGTTTCACGTTTGTTACACTCAAACAGTGTCTCCTGTCATATGCTGATCTGGTCGCAATGTGGATTTGGCCTAAAACATGATTTTGGACAATGTTCATGGAACTCAGCTTAAAACGTACTTGCAGACTTGAAAACCCTTGCCTATTGTAGAGCGCGCCTCCTACTTCCACTGCTGAACGAAAACCCATGATTTTGGACCCTGTTTTCATGCGAAAAGGCTAAAAGAAATGTTTCACGCTTGTTACACTCAAACAGTGTCTCCTCTCATATGCTGAACTGGTCGCATTGTGGATTTGGCCTAAAACATGATTTTGGACAATGTTCATGGAACTCAGCTTAAAACGTACTTGCAGACTTGAAAACCCTTGCCTATTGTAGAGCGCGCCTCCTACTTCCACTGCTGAACGAAAACCCATGATTTTGGACCCTGTTTTCATGCGAAAAGGCTAAAAGAATTGTTTCACGTTTGTTACACTCAAACAGTGTCTCCTGTCATATGCTGATCTGGTCGCAATGTGGATTTGGCCTAAAACATGATTTTGGACAATGTTCATGGAACTCAGCTTAAAACGTACTTGCAGACTTGAAAACCCTTGCCTATTGTAGAGCGTGCCTCCTACTTCCACTGCTGAACGAAAACCCATGATTTTGGACCCTGTTTTCATGCGAAAAGGCTAAAAGAATTGTTTCACGTTTGTTACACTCAAACAGTGTCTCCTGTCATATGCTGATCTGGTCGCAATGTGGATTTGGCCTAAAACATGATTTTGGACAATGTTCATGGAACTCAGCTTAAAACGTACTTGCAGACTTGAAAACCCTTGCCTATTGTAGAGCGCGCCTCCTACTTCCACTGCTGAACGAAAACCCATGATTTTGGACCCTGTTTTCATGCGAAAAGGCTAAAAGAAATGTTTCACGCTTGTTACACTCAAACAGTGTCTCCTGTCATATGCTGAACTGGTCGCATTGTGGATTTGGCCTAAAACATGATTTTGGACAATGTTCATGGAACTCAGCTTAAAACGTACTTGCAGACTTGAAAACCCTTGCCTATTGTAGAGCGCGCCTCCTACTTCCACTGCTGAACGAAAACCCATGATTTTGGACCCTGTTTTCATGCGAAAAGGCTAAAAGAAATGTTTCACGCTTGTTACACTCAAACAGTGTCTCCTCTCATATGCTGAACTGGTCGCATTGTGGATTTGGCCTAAAACATGATTTTGGACAATGTTCATGGAACTCAGCTTAAAACGTACTTGCAGACTTGAAAACCCTTGCCTATTGTAGAGCGCGCCTCCTACTTCCACTGCTGAACGAAAACCCATGATTTTGGACCCTGTTTTCATGCGAAAAGGCTAAAAGAAATGTTTCAAGCTTGTTACACTCAAACAGTGTCTCCTCTCATATGCTGAACTGGTCTCATTGTGGATTTGGCCTAAAACATGATTTTGGACAATGTTCATGGAACTCAGCTTAAAACGTACTTGCAGACTTGAAAACCCTTGCCTATTGTAGAGCGCGCCTCCTACTTCCACTGCTGAACGAAAACCCATGATTTTGGACCCTGTTTTCATGCGAAAAGGCTAAAAGAATTGTTTCACGTTTGTTACACTCAAACAGTGTCTCCTGTCATATGCTGATCTGGTCGCAATGTGGATTTGGCCTAAAACATGATTTTGGACAATGTTCATGGAACTCAGCTTAAAACGTACTTGCAGACTTGAAAACCCTTGCCTATTGTAGAGCGCGCCTCCTACTTCCACTGCTGAACGAAAACCCATGATTTTGGACCCTGTTTTCATGCGAAAAGGCTAAAAGAATTGTTTCACGTTTGTTACACTCAAACAGTGTCTCCTGTCATATGCTGATCTGGTCGCAATGTGGATTTGGCCTAAAACATGATTTTGGACAATGTTCATGGAACTCAGCTTAAAACGTACTTGCAGACTTGAAAACCCTTGCCTATTGTAGCGCGCGCCTCCTACTTCCAATGCTGAACGAAAACCCATGATTTTGGACCCTGTTTTCATGCGAAAAGGCTAAAAGAAATGTTTCACGCTTGTTACATTCAAACAGTGTCTCCTGTCATATGCTGAACTGGTCGCATTGTGGATTTGGCCTAAAACATGATTTTGGACAATGTTCATGGAACTCAGCTTAAAACGTACTTGCAGACTTGAAAACCCTTGCCTATTGTAGAGCGCGCCTCCTACTTCCACTGCTGAACGAAAACCCATGATTTTGGACCCTGTTTTCATGCGAAAAGGCTAAAAGAATTATTTCACGTTTGTTACACTCAAACAGTGTCTCCTGTCATATGCTGATCTGGTCGCAATGTGGATTTGGCCTAAAACATGATTTTGGACAATGTTCATGGAACTCAGCTTAAAACGTACTTGCAGACTTGAAAACCCTTGCCTATTGTAGAGCGCGCCTCCTACTTCCACTGCTGAACGAAAACCCATGATTTTGGACCCTGTTTTCATGCGAAAAGGCTAAAATAAATGTTTCACGCTTGTTACACTCAAACAGTGTCTCCTCTCATATGCTGAACTGGTCGCATTGTGGATTTGGCCTAAAACATGATTTTGGACAATGTTCATGGAACTCAGCTTAAAACGTACTTGCAGACTTGAAAACCCTTGCCTATTGTAGAGCGCGCCTCCTACTTCCACTGCTGAACGAAAACCCATGATTTTGGACCCTGTTTTCATGCGAAAGGCTAAAAGAAATGTTTCATGCTTGTTACACTCAAACAGTGTCTCCTCTCATATGCTGAACTGGTCGCATTGTGGATTTTGGTTAAAACATGATTTTGGACAATGTTCATGGAACTCAGCTTAAAACGTACTTGCAGACTTGAAAACCCTTGCCTATTGTAGAGCGCGCCTCCTACTTCCACTACTGAACGAAAACCCATGATTTTGGACCCTGTTTTCATGCAAAAAGGCTAAAAGAAATGTTTCACGTTTGTTACACTCAAACAGTGTCTCCTCTCACATGCTGAACTGGTCGCATTGTGGATTTGGCCTAAAACATGATTTTGGACAATGTTCATGGAACTCAGCTTAAAACGTACTTGCAGACTTGAAAACCCTTGCCTATTGTAGAGCGCGCCTCCTACTTCCACTGCTGAACGAAAACCCATGATTTTGGACCCTGTTTTCATGCGAAAAGGCTAAAAGAATTATTTCACGTTTGTTACACTCAAACAGTGTCTCCTGTCATATGCTGATCTGGTCGCAATGTGGATTTGGCCTAAAACATGATTTTGGACAATGTTCATGGAACTCAGCTTAAAACGTACTTGCAGACTTGAAAACCCTTGCCTATTGTAGAGCGCGCCTCCTACTTCCACTGCTGAACGAAAACCCATGATTTTGGACCCTGTTTTCATGCGAAAAGGCTAAAATAAATGTTTCACGCTTGTTACACTCAAGCAGTGTCTCCTCTCATATGCTGAACTGGTCGCATTGTGGATTTGGCCTAAAACATGATTTTGGACAATGTTCATGGAACTCAGCTTAAAACGTACTTGCAGACTTGAAAACCCTTGCCTATTGTAGAGCGCGCCTCCTACTTCCACTGCTGAACGAAAACCCATGATTTTGGACCCTGTTTTCATGCGAAAAGGCTAAAAGAATTGTTTCACGTTTGTTACACTCAAACAGTGTCTCCTGTCATATGCTGATCTGGTCACAATGTGGATTTGGCCTAAAACATGATTTTGGACAATGTTCATGGAACTCAGCTTAAAACGTACTTGCAGACTTGAAAACCCTTGCCTATTGTAGAGCGCGCCTCCTACTTCCACTGCTGAACGAAAACCCATGATTTTGGACCCTGTTTTCATGCGAAAAGGCTAAAAGAATTGTTTCACGTTTGTTACACTCAAACAGTGTCTCCTGTCATATGCTGATCTGGTCGCAATGTGGATTTGGCCTAAAACATGATTTTGGACAATGTTCATGGAACTCAGCTTAAAACGTACTTGCAGACTTGAAAACCCTTGCCTATTGTAGAGCGCGCCTCCTACTTCCACTGCTGAACGAAAACCCATGATTTTGGACCCTGTTTTCATGCGAAAAGGCTAAAAGAAATGTTTCACGCTTGTTACACTCAAACAGTGTCTCCTGTCCTATGCTGAACTGGTCGCATTGTGGATTTGGCCTAAAACATGATTTTGGACAATGTTCATGGAACTCAGCTTAAAACGTACTTGCAGACTTGAAAACCCTTGCCTATTGTAGAGCGCGCCTCCTACTTCCACTGCTGAACGAAAACCCATGATTTTGGACCCTGTTTTCATGCGAAAAGGCTAAAAGAAATGTTTCACGCTTGTTACACTCAAACAGTGTCTCCTCTCATATGCTGAACTGGTCGCATTGTGGATTTGGCCTAAAACATGATTTTGGACAATGTTCATGGAACTCAGCTTAAAACGTACTTGCAGACTTGAAAACCCTTGCCTATTGTAGAGCGCGCCTCCTACTTCCACTGCTGAACGAAAACCCATGATTTTGGACCCTGTTTTCATGCGAAAAGGCTAAAAGAAATGTTTCACGCTTGTTACACTCAAACAGTGTCTCCTCTCATATGCTGAACTGGTCGCATTGTGGATTTGGCCTAAAACATGATTTTGGACAATGTTCATGGAACTCAGCTTAAAACGTACTTGCAGACTTGAAAACCCTTGCCTATTGTAGAGCGCGCCTCCTACTTCCACTGCTGAACGAAAACCCATGATTTTGGACCCTGTTTTCATGCGAAAAGGCTAAAAGAATTGTTTCACGTTTGTTACACTCAAACAGTGTCTCCTGTCATATGCTGATCTGGTCGCAATGTGGATTTGGCCTAAAACATGATTTTGGACAATGTTCATGGAACTCAGCTTAAAACGTACTTGCAGACTTGAAAACCCTTGCCTATTGTAGAGCGCGCCTCCTACTTCCACTGCTGAACGAAAACCCATGATTTTGGACCCTGTTTTCATGCGAAAAGGCTAAAAGAAATGTTTCACGCTTGTTACACTCAAACAGTGTCTCCTCTCATATGCTGAACTGGTCGCATTGTGGATTTGGCCTAAAACATGATTTTGGACAATGTTCATGGAACTCAGCTTAAAACGTACTTGCAGACTTGAAAACCCTTGCCTATTGTAGAGCGCGCCTCCTACTTCCACTGCTGAACGAAAACCCATGATTTTGGACCCTGTTTTCATGCGAAAAGGCTAAAAGAATTGTTTCACGTTTGTTACACTCAAACAGTGTCTCCTGTCATATGCTGATCTGGTCGCAATGTGGATTTGGCCTAAAACATGATTTTGGACAATGTTCATGGAACTCAGCTTAAAACGTACTTGCAGACTTGAAAACCCTTGCCTATTGTAGAGCGTGCCTCCTACTTCCACTGCTGAACGAAAACCCATGATTTTGGACCCTGTTTTCATGCGAAAAGGCTAAAAGAATTGTTTCACGTTTGTTACACTCAAACAGTGTCTCCTGTCATATGCTGATCTGGTCGCAATGTGGATTTGGCCTAAAACATGATTTTGGACAATGTTCATGGAACTCAGCTTAAAACGTACTTGCAGACTTGAAAACCCTTGCCTATTGTAGAGCGCGCCTCCTACTTCCACTGCTGAACGAAAACCCATGATTTTGGACCCTGTTTTCATGCGAAAAGGCTAAAAGAAATGTTTCACGCTTGTTACACTCAAACAGTGTCTCCTGTCATATGCTGAACTGGTCGCATTGTGGATTTGGCCTAAAACATGATTTTGGACAATGTTCATGGAACTCAGCTTAAAACGTACTTGCAGACTTGAAAACCCTTGCCTATTGTAGAGCGCGCCTCCTACTTCCACTGCTGAACGAAAACCCATGATTTTGGACCCTGTTTTCATGCGAAAAGGCTAAAAGAAATGTTTCACGCTTGTTACACTCAAACAGTGTCTCCTCTCATATGCTGAACTGGTCGCATTGTGGATTTGGCCTAAAACATGATTTTGGACAATGTTCATGGAACTCAGCTTAAAACGTACTTGCAGACTTGAAAACCCTTGCCTATTGTAGAGCGCGCCTCCTACTTCCACTGCTGAACGAAAACCCATGATTTTGGACCCTGTTTTCATGCGAAAAGGCTAAAATAAATGTTTCAAGCTTGTTACACTCAAACAGTGTCTCCTCTCATATGCTGAACTGGTCTCATTGTGGATTTGGCCTAAAACATGATTTTGGACAATGTTCATGGAACTCAGCTTAAAACGTACTTGCAGACTTGAAAACCCTTGCCTATTGTAGAGCGCGCCTCCTACTTCCACTGCTGAACGAAAACCCATGATTTTGGACCCTGTTTTCATGCGAAAAGGCTAAAAGAATTGTTTCACGTTTGTTACACTCAAACAGTGTCTCCTGTCATATGCTGATCTGGTCGCAATGTGGATTTGGCCTAAAACATGATTTTGGACAATGTTCATGGAACTCAGCTTAAAACGTACTTGCAGACTTGAAAACCCTTGCCTATTGTAGCGCGCGCCTCCTACTTCCAATGCTGAACGAAAACCCATGATTTTGGACCCTGTTTTCATGCGAAAAGGCTAAAAGAAATGTTTCACGCTTGTTACATTCAAACAGTGTCTCCTGTCATATGCTGAACTGGTCGCATTGTGGATTTGGCCTAAAACATGATTTTGGACAATGTTCATGGAACTCAGCTTAAAACGTACTTGCAGACTTGAAAACCCTTGCCTATTGTAGAGCGCGCCTCCTACTTCCACTGCTGAACGAAAACCCATGATTTTGGACCCTGTTTTCATGCGAAAAGGCTAAAAGAATTATTTCACGTTTGTTACACTCAAACAGTGTCTCCTGTCATATGCTGATCTGGTCGCAATGTGGATTTGGCCTAAAACATGATTTTGGACAATGTTCATGGAACTCAGCTTAAAACGTACTTGCAGACTTGAAAACCCTTGCCTATTGTAGAGCGCGCCTCCTACTTCCACTGCTGAACGAAAACCCATGATTTTGGACCCTGTTTTCATGCGAAAAGGCTAAAATAAATGTTTCACGCTTGTTACACTCAAACAGTGTCTCCTCTCATATGCTGAACTGGTCGCATTGTGGATTTGGCCTAAAACATGATTTTGGACAATGTTCATGGAACTCAGCTTAAAACGTACTTGCAGACTTGAAAACCCTTGCCTATTGTAGAGCGCGCCTCCTACTTCCACTGCTGAACGAAAACCCATGATTTTGGACCCTGTTTTCATGCGAAAAGGCTAAAAGAATTGTTTCACGTTTGTTACACTCAAACAGTGTCTCCTGTCATATGCTGATCTGGTCACAATGTGGATTTGGCCTAAAACATGATTTTGGACAATGTTCATGGAACTCAGCTTAAAACGTACTTGCAGACTTGAAAACCCTTGCCTATTGTAGAGCGCGCCTCCTACTTCCACTGCTGAACGAAAACCCATGATTTTGGACCCTGTTTTCATGCGAAAAGGCTAAAAGAATTGTTTCACGTTTGTTACACTCAAACAGTGTCTCCTGTCATATGCTGATCTGGTCGCAATGTGGATTTGGCCTAAAACATGATTTTGGACAATGTTCATGGAACTCAGCTTAAAACGTACTTGCAGACTTGAAAACCCTTGCCTATTGTAGAGCGCGCCTCCTACTTCCACTGCTGAACGAAAACCCATGATTTTGGACCCTGTTTTCATGCGAAAAGGCTAAAAGAAATGTTTCACGCTTGTTACACTCAAACAGTGTCTCCTGTCCTATGCTGAACTGGTCGCATTGTGGATTTGGCCTAAAACATGATTTTGGACAATGTTCATGGAACTCAGCTTAAAACGTACTTGCAGACTTGAAAACCCTTGCCTATTGTAGAGCGCGCCTCCTACTTCCACTGCTGAACGAAAACCCATGATTTTGGACCCTGTTTTCATGCGAAAAGGCTAAAAGAAATGTTTCACGCTTGTTACACTCAAACAGTGTCTCCTCTCATATGCTGAACTGGTCGCATTGTGGATTTGGCCTAAAACATGATTTTGGACAATGTTCATGGAACTCAGCTTAAAACGTACTTGCAGACTTGAAAACCCTTGCCTATTGTAGAGCGCGCCTCCTACTTCCACTGCTGAACGAAAACCCATGATTTTGGACCCTGTTTTCATGCGAAAAGGCTAAAAGAAATGTTTCACGCTTGTTACACTCAAACAGTGTCTCCTCTCATATGCTGAACTGGTCGCATTGTGGATTTGGCCTAAAACATGATTTTGGACAATGTTCATGGAACTCAGCTTAAAACGTACTTGCAGACTTGAAAACCCTTGCCTATTGTAGAGCGCGCCTCCTACTTCCACTGCTGAACGAAAACCCATGATTTTGGACCCTGTTTTCATGCGAAAAGGCTAAAAGAATTGTTTCACGTTTGTTACACTCAAACAGTGTCTCCTGTCATATGCTGATCTGGTCGCAATGTGGATTTGGCCTAAAACATGATTTTGGACAATGTTCATGGAACTCAGCTTAAAACGTACTTGCAGACTTGAAAACCCTTGCCTATTGTAGAGCGCGCCTCCTACTTCCACTGCTGAACGAAAACCCATGATTTTGGACCCTGTTTTCATGCGAAAAGGCTAAAAGAATTATTTCACGTTTGTTACACTCAAACAGTGTCTCCTGTCATATGCTGATCTGGTCGCAATGTGGATTTGGCCTAAAACATGATTTTGGACAATGTTCATGGAACTCAGCTTAAAACGTACTTGCAGACTTGAAAACCCTTGCCTATTGTAGAGCGCGCCTCCTACTTCCACTGCTGAACGAAAACCCATGATTTTGGACCCTGTTTTCATGCGAAAAGGCTAAAATAAATGTTTCACGCTTGTTACACTCAAACAGTGTCTCCTCTCATATGCTGAACTGGTCGCATTGTGGATTTGGCCTAAAACATGATTTTGGACAATGTTCATGGAACTCAGCTTAAAACGTACTTGCAGACTTGAAAACCCTTGCCTATTGTAGAGCGCGCCTCCTACTTCCACTGCTGAACGAAAACCCATGATTTTGGACCCTGTTTTCATGCGAAAAGGCTAAAAGAATTGTTTCACGTTTGTTACACTCAAACAGTGTCTCCTGTCATATGCTGATCTGGTCACAATGTGGATTTGGCCTAAAACATGATTTTGGACAATGTTCATGGAACTCAGCTTAAAACGTACTTGCAGACTTGAAAACCCTTGCCTATTGTAGAGCGCGCCTCCTACTTCCACTGCTGAACGAAAACCCATGATTTTGGACCCTGTTTTCATGCGAAAAGGCTAAAAGAATTGTTTCACGTTTGTTACACTCAAACAGTGTCTCCTGTCATATGCTGATCTGGTCGCAATGTGGATTTGGCCTAAAACATGATTTTGGACAATGTTCATGGAACTCAGCTTAAAACGTACTTGCAGACTTGAAAACCCTTGCCTATTGTAGAGCGCGCCTCCTACTTCCACTGCTGAACGAAAACCCATGATTTTGGACCCTGTTTTCATGCGAAAAGGCTAAAAGAAATGTTTCACGCTTGTTACACTCAAACAGTGTCTCCTCTCATATGCTGAACTGGTCGCATTGTGGATTTGGCCTAAAACATGATTTTGGACAATGTTCATGGAACTCAGCTTAAAACGTACTTGCAGACTTGAAAACCCTTGCCTATTGTAGAGCGCGCCTCCTACTTCCACTGCTGAACGAAAACCCATGATTTTGGACCCTGTTTTCATGCGAAAAGGCTAAAAGAATTGTTTCACGTTTGTTACACTCAAACAGTGTCTCCTGTCATATGCTGATCTGGTCGCAATGTGGATTTGGCCTAAAACATGATTTTGGACAATGTTCATGGAACTCAGCTTAAAACGTACTTGCAGACTTGAAAACCCTTGCCTATTGTAGAGCGCGCCTCCTACTTCCACTGCTGAACGAAAACCCATGATTTTGGACCCTGTTTTCATGCGAAAAGGCTAAAAGAATTATTTCACGTTTGTTACACTCAAACAGTGTCTCCTGTCATATGCTGATCTGGTCGCAATGTGGATTTGGCCTAAAACATGATTTTGGACAATGTTCATGGAACTCAGCTTAAAACGTACTTGCAGACTTGAAAACCCTTGCCTATTGTAGAGCGCGCCTCCTACTTCCACTGCTGAACGAAAACCCATGATTTTGGACCCTGTTTTCATGCGAAAAGGCTAAAATAAATGTTTCACGCTTGTTACACTCAAACAGTGTCTCCTCTCATATGCTGAACTGGTCGCATTGTGGATTTGGCCTAAAACATGATTTTGGACAATGTTCATGGAACTCAGCTTAAAACGTACTTGCAGACTTGAAAACCCTTGCCTATTGTAGAGCGCGCCTCCTACTTCCACTGCTGAACGAAAACCCATGATTTTGGACCCTGTTTTCATGCGAAAAGGCTAAAAGAATTGTTTCACGTTTGTTACACTCAAACAGTGTCTCCTGTCATATGCTGATCTGGTCACAATGTGGATTTGGCCTAAAACATGATTTTGGACAATGTTCATGGAACTCAGCTTAAAACGTACTTGCAGACTTGAAAACCCTTGCCTATTGTAGAGCGCGCCTCCTACTTCCACTGCTGAACGAAAACCCATGATTTTGGACCCTGTTTTCATGCGAAAAGGCTAAAAGAATTGTTTCACGTTTGTTACACTCAAACAGTGTCTCCTGTCATATGCTGATCTGGTCGCAATGTGGATTTGGCCTAAAACATGATTTTGGACAATGTTCATGGAACTCAGCTTAAAACGTACTTGCAGACTTGAAAACCCTTGCCTATTGTAGAGCGCGCCTCCTACTTCCACTGCTGAACGAAAACCCATGATTTTGGACCCTGTTTTCATGCGAAAAGGCTAAAAGAAATGTTTCACGCTTGTTACACTCAAACAGTGTCTCCTCTCATATGCTGAACTGGTCGCATTGTGGATTTGGCCTAAAACATGATTTTGGACAATGTTCATGGAACTCAGCTTAAAACGTACTTGCAGACTTGAAAACCCTTGCCTATTGTAGAGCGCGCCTCCTACTTCCACTGCTGAACGAAAACCCATGATTTTGGACCCTGTTTTCATGCGAAAAGGCTAAAAGAAATGTTTCACGCTTGTTACACTCAAACAGTGTCTCCTCTCATATGCTGAACTGGTCGCATTGTGGATTTGGCCTAAAACATGATTTTGGACAATGTTCATGGAACTCAGCTTAAAACGTACTTGCAGACTTGAAAACCCTTGCCTATTGTAGAGCGCGCCTCCTACTTCCACTGCTGAACGAAAACCCATGATTTTGGACCCTGTTTTCATGCGAAAAGGCTAAAAGAATTGTTTCACGTTTGTTACACTCAAACAGTGTCTCCTGTCATATGCTGATCTGGTCGCAATGTGGATTTGGCCTAAAACATGATTTTGGACAATGTTCATGGAACTCAGCTTAAAACGTACTTGCAGACTTGAAAACCCTTGCCTATTGTAGAGCGCGCCTCCTACTTCCACTGCTGAACGAAAACCCATGATTTTGGACCCTGTTTTCATGCGAAAAGGCTAAAAGAAATGTTTCACGCTTGTTACACTCAAACAGTGTCTCCTCTCATATGCTGAACTGGTCGCATTGTGGATTTGGCCTAAAACATGATTTTGGACAATGTTCATGGAACTCAGCTTAAAACGTACTTGCAGACTTGAAAACCCTTGCCTATTGTAGAGCGCGCCTCCTACTTCCACTGCTGAACGAAAACCCATGATTTTGGACCCTGTTTTCATGCGAAAAGGCTAAAAGAATTGTTTCACGTTTGTTACACTCAAACAGTGTCTCCTGTCATATGCTGATCTGGTCGCAATGTGGATTTGGCCTAAAACATGATTTTGGACAATGTTCATGGAACTCAGCTTAAAACGTACTTGCAGACTTGAAAACGCTTGCCTATTGTAGAGCGCGCCTCCTACTTCCAGTGCTGAACGAAAACCCATGATTTTGGACCCTGTTTTCATGCGAAAAGGCTAAAAGAAATGTTTCACGTTTGTTACACTCAAACAGTGTCTCCTCTCATATGCTTAACTGGTCGCATTGTGGATTTTGGTTATAACATGATTTTGGACAATGTTCATGGAACTCAGCTTAAAACGTACTTGCAGACTTGAAAACCCTTGCCTATTGTAGAGCGCGCCTCCTACTTCCACTGCTGAACGAAAACCCATGATTTTGGACCCTGTTTTCATAAGAAAAGGCTAAAAGAATTGTTTCACGTTTGTTACACTCAAACAGTGTCTCCTGTCATATGCTGAACTGGTCGCAATGTGGATTTGGCCTAAAACATGATTTTGGACAATATTCATGGAACTCAGCTTAAAACGTACTTGCAGTCTTGAAAACCCTTGCCTATTGTAGAGCGCGCCTCCTACTTCCACTACTGAACGAAAACCCATGATTTTGGACCCTGTTTTCATGCGAAAAGGCTAAAAGAAATGTTTCACGTTTGTTACACTCAAACAGTGTCTCCTGTCATATGCTGATCTGGTCGCAATGTGGATTTGGCCTAAAACATGATTTTGGACAATGTTCATGGAACTCAGCTTAAAACGTACTTGCAGACTTGAAAACGCTTGCCTATTGTAGAGCGCGCCTCCTACTTCCACTGCTGAACGAAAACCCATGATTTTGGACCCTGTTTTCATAAGAAAAGGCTAAAAGAATTGTTTCACGTTTGTTACACTCAAACAGTGTCTCCTGTCATATGCTGAACTGGTCGCAATGTGGATTTGGCCTAAAACATGATTTTGGACAATGTTCATGGAACTCAGCTTAAAACGTACTTGCAGACTTGAAAACCCTTGCCTATTGTAGAGCGCGCCTCCTACTTCCAGTGCTGAACGAAAACCCATGATTTTGGACCCTGTTTTCATGCGAAAAGGCTAAAAGAATTGTTTCACGTTTGTTACACTCAAACAGTGTCTCCTGTCATATGCTGAACTGGTCGCAATGTGGATTTGGCCTAAAACATGATTTTGGACAATGTTCATGGAACTCAGCTTAAAACGTACTTGCAGACTTGAAAACCCTTGCCTATTGTAGAGCGCACCTCCTACTTCCACTGCTGAACGAAAACCCATGATTTTGGACCCTGTTTTCATGCAAAAAGGCTAAAAGAAATGTTTCACGTTTGTTACACTCAAACAGTGACTCCTCTCATATGCTGAACTGGTTGCATTGTGGATTTGGCCTAAAACATGATTTTGGACAATATTCATGGAACTCAGCTTAAAACGTACTTGCAGACTTGAAAACCCTTGCCTATTGTAGAGCGCGCCTCCTACTTCCACTACTGAACGAAAACCCATGATTTTGGACCCTGTTTTCATGCGAAAAGGCTAAAAGAATTGTTTCACGTTTGTTACACTCAAACAGTGTCTCCTGTCATATGCTGATCTGGTCGCAATGTGGATTTGGCCTAAAACATGATTTTGGACAATGTTCATGGAACTCAGCTTAAAACGTACTTGCAGACTTGAAAACGCTTGCCTATTGTAGAGCGCGCCTCCTACTTCCAGTGCTGAACGAAAACCCATGATTTTGGACCCTGTTTTCATGCGAAAAGGCTAAAAGAAATGTTTCACGTTTGTTACACTCAAACAGTGTCTCCTCTCATATGCTGAACTGGTCGCATTGTGGATTTTGGTTAAAACATGATTTTGGACAATGTTCATGGAACTCAGCTTAAAACGTACTTGCAGACTTGAAAACCCTTGCCTATTGTAGAGCGCGCCTCCTACTTCCACTGCTGAACGAAAACCCATGATTTTGGACCCTGTTTTCATGCGAAAAGGCTAAAAGAAATGTTTCACGCTTGTTACACTCAAACAGTGTCTCCTCTCATATGCTGAACTGGTCGCATTGTGGATTTGGCCTAAAACATGATTTTGGACAATGTTCATGGAACTCAGCTTAAAACGTACTTGCAGACTTGAAAACCCTTGCCTATTGTAGAGCGCGCCTCCTACTTCCAGTGCTGAACGAAAACCCATGATTTTGGACCCTGTTTTCATGCGAAAAGGCTAAAAGAAATGTTTCACGTTTGTTACACTCAAACAGTGTCTCCTGTCATATGCTGAACTGGTCGCATTGTGGATTTGGCCTAAAACATGATTTTGGACAATGTTCATGGAACTCAGCTTAAAACGTACTTGCAGACTTGAAAACCCTTGCCTATTGTAGAGCGCGCCTCCTACTTCCACTGCTGAACGAAAACCCATGATTTTGGACCCTGTTTTCATAAGAAAAGGCTAAAAGAAATGTTTCACGTTTGTTACACTCAAACAGTGTCTCCTCTCATATGCTGAACTGGTCGCATTGTGGATTTTGGTTAAAACATGATTTTGGACAATGTTCATGGAACTCAGCTTAAAACGTACTTGCAGACTTGAAAACCCTTGCCTATTGTAGAGCGCGCCTCCTACTTCCAGTGCTGAACGAAAACCCATGATTTTGGACCCTGTTTTCATGCGAAAAGGCTAAAAGAAATGTTTCACGTTTGTTACACTCAAACAGTGTCTCCTCTCATATGCTGAACTGGTCGCATTGTGGATTTGGCCTAAAACATGATTTTGGACAATGTTCATGGAACTCAGCTTAAAACGTACTTGCAGACTTGAAAACCCTTGCCTATTGTAGAGCGCGCCTCCTACTTCCACTGCTGAACGAAAACCCATGATTTTGGACCCTGTTTTCATGCGAAAAGGCTAAAAGAATTGTTTCACGTTTGTTACACTCAAACAGTGTCTCCTGTCATATGCTGATCTGGTCGCAATGTGGATTTGGCCTAAAACATGATTTTGGACAATGTTCATGGAACTCAGCTTAAAACGTACTTGCAGACTTGAAAACCCTTGCCTATTGTAGAGCGCGCCTCCTACTTCCACTGCTGAACGAAAACCCATGATTTTGGACCCTGTTTTCATGCGAAAAGGCTAAAAGAATTGTTTCACGTTTGTTACACTCAAACAGTGTCTCCTGTCATATGCTGATCTGGTCGCAATGTGGATTTGGCCTAAAACATGATTTTGGACAATGTTCATGGAACTCAGCTTAAAATGTACTTGCATACTTGAAAACCCTTGCCTATTGTAGAGCGCGCCTCCTACTTCCACTGCTGAATAAAAACCCATGATTTTGGACCCTGTTTTCATGCAAAATGGCTAAAAGAAATGTTTCACGTTTGTTACACTCAAACAGTGTCTCCTCTCATATGCTGAACTGGTCGCATTGTGGATTTGGCCTAAAACATGATTTTGGACAATGTTCATGGAACTCAGCTTAAAACGTACTTGCAGACTTGAAAACCCTTGCCTATTGTAGAGCGCGCCTCCTACTTCCACTGCTGAACGAAAACCCATGATTTTGGACCCTGTTTTCATGCAAAAAGGCTAAAAGAAATGTTTCACGTTTGTTACACTCAAACAGTGGCTCCTCTCATATGCTGAACTGGTCGCATTGTGGATTTTGGTTAAAACATGATTTTGGACAATGTTCATGGAACTCAGCTTAAAACGTACTTGCAGACTTGAAAACCCTTACCTATTGTAGAGCGCGCCTCCTACTTCCACTACTGAATGAAAACCCATGATTTTGGACCCTGTTTTCATGCAAAATGGCTAAAAGAAATGTTTCACGTTTGTTACACTCAAACAGTGTCTCCTCTCATATGCTGAACTGGTCGCATTGTGGATTTTGGTTAAAACATGATTTTGGACAATGTTCATGGAACTCAGCTTAAAACGTACTTGCAGACTTGAAAACCCTTACCTATTGTAGAGCGCGCCTCCTACTTCCACTACTGAATGAAAACCCATGATTTTGGACCCTGTTTTCATGCAAAATGGCTAAAAGAAATGTTTCACGTTTGTTACACTCAAACAGTGTCTCCTCTCATATGCTGAACTGGTCGCATTGTGGATTTTGGTTAAAACATGATTTTGGACAATGTTCATGGAACTCAGCTTAAAACGTACTTGCAGACTTGAAAACCCTTGCCTATTGTAGAGCGCGCCTCCTACTTCCACTGCTGAATGAAAACCCATGATTTTGGACCCTGTTTTCATAAGAAAAGGCTAAAAGAATTGTTTCACGTTTGTTACACTCAAACAGTGTCTCCTGTCATATGCTGATCTGGTCGCAATGTGGATTTGGCCTAAAACATGATTTTGGACAATGTTCATGGAACTCAGCTTAAAACGTACCTGCAGACTTGAAAACCCTTGCCTATTGTAGAGCGCACCTCCTACTTCCACTGCTGAACGAAAACCCATGATTTTGGACCCTGTTTTCATGCGAAAAGGCTAAAAGAAATGTTTCACGTTTGTTACACTCAAACAGTGTCTCCTCTCATATGCTGAACTGGTCGCATTGTGGATTTTGGTTAAAACATGATTTTGGACAATGTTCATGGAACTCAGCTGAAAACGTAATTGCAGACTTGAAAACCCTTGCCTATTGTAGAGCGCGCCTCCTACTTCCACTGCTGAACGAAAACCCATGATTTTGGACCCTGTTTTCATAAGAAAAGGCTAAAAGAATTGTTTCACGTTTGTTACACTCAAACAGTGTCTCCTGTCATATGCTGAACTGGTCGCAATGTGGATTTGGCCTAAAACATGATTTTGGACAATGTTCATGGAACTTAGCTTAAAACGTACTTGCAGACTTGAAAACCCTTGCCTATTGTAGAGCGCGCCTCCTACTTCCACTGCTGAACGAAAACCCATGATTTTGGACCCTGTTTTCATAAGAAAAGGCTAAAAGAATTGTTTCACGTTTGTTACACTCAAACAGTGTCTCCTGTCATATGCTGAACTGGTCGCAATGTGGATTTGGCCTAAAACATGATTTTGGACAATGTTCATGGAACTCAGCTTAAAACGTACTTGCAGACTTGAAAACCCTTGCCTATTGTAGAGCGCGCCTCCTACTTCCACTGCTGAATGAAAACCCATGATTTTGGACCCTGTTTTCATGCAAAATGGCTAAAAGAAATGTTTCACGTTTGTTACACTCAAACAGTGTCTCCTCTCATATGCTGAACTGGTCGCATTGTGGATTTTGGTTAAAACATGATTTTGGACAATGTTCATGGAACTCAGCTTAAAACGTACTTGCAGACTTGAAAACCCTTGCCTATTGTAGAGCGCGCCTCCTACTTCCACTGCTGAACGAAAACCCATGATTTTGGACCCTGTTTTCATGCGAAAAGGCTAAAAGAATTGTTTCACGTTTGTTACACTCAAACAGTGTCTCCTGTCATATGCTGATCTGGTCGCAATGTGGATTTGGCCTAAAACATGATTTTGGACAATGTTCATGGAACTCAGCTTAAAACGTACCTGCAGACTTGAAAACCCTTGCCTATTGTAGAGCGCACCTCCTACTTCCACTGCTGAACGAAAACCCATGATTTTGGACCCTGTTTTCATGCGAAAAGGCTAAAAGAAATGTTTCACGTTTGTTACACTCAAACAGTGTCTCCTCTCATATGCTGAACTGGTCGCATTGTGGATTTTGGTTAAAACATGATTTTGGACAATGTTCATGGAACTCAGCTTAAAACGTACTTGCAGACTTGAAAACCCTTGCCTATTGTAGAGCGCGCCTCCTACTTCCACTGCTGAATGAAAACCCATGATTTTGGACCCTGTTTTCATGCGAAAAGGCTAAAAGAATTGTTTCACGTTTGTTACACTCAAACAGTGTCTCCTGTCATATGCTGATCTGGTCGCAATGTGGATTTGGCCTAAAACATGATTTTGGACAATGTTCATGGAACTCAGCTTAAAACGTACTTGCAGACTTGAAAACCCTTGCCTATTGTAGAGCGCGCCTCCTACTTCCACTGCTGAACGAAAACCCATGATTTTGGACCCTGTTTTCATAAGAAAAGGCTAAAAGAATTGTTTCACGTTTGTTACACTTAAACAGTGTCTCCTGTCATATGCTGAACTGGTCGCAATGTGGATTTGGCCTAAAACATGATTTTGGACAATGTTCATGGAACTCAGCTTAAAACGTACTTGCAGACTTGAAAACCCTTGCCTATTGTCGAGCGCGCCTCCTACTTCCACTGCTGAACGAAAACCCATGATTTTGGACCCTGTTTTCATGCAAAAAGGCTAAAAGAAATGTTTCACGTTTGTTACACTCAAACAGTGGCTCCTCTCATATGCTGAACTGGTCGCATTGTGGATTTTGGTTAAAACATGATTTTGGACAATGTTCATGGAACTCAGCTTAAAACGTACTTGCAGACTTGAAAACCCTTACCTATTGTAGAGCGCGCCTCCTACTTCCACTACTGAATGAAAACCCATGATTTTGGACCCTGTTTTCATGCAAAATGGCTAAAAGAAATGTTTCACGTTTGTTACACTCAAACAGTGTCTCCTCTCATATGCTGAACTGGTCGCATTGTGGATTTTGGTTAAAACATGATTTTGGACAATGTTCATGGAACTCAGTTTAAAACGTACTTGCAGACTTGAAAAACCTTGCCTATTGTAGAGCGTGCCTCCTACTTCCACTGCTGAATGAAAACCCATGATTTTGGACCCTGTTTTCATAAGAAAAGGCTAAAAGAATTGTTTCACGTTTGTTACACTCAAACAGTGTCTCCTGTCATATGCTGATCTGGTCGCAATGTGGATTTGGCCTAAAACATGATTTTGGACAATGTTCATGGAACTCAGCTTAAAACGTACCTGCAGACTTGAAAACCCTTGCCTATTGTAGAGCGCACCTCCTACTTCCACTGCTGAACGAAAACCCATGATTTTGGACCCTGTTTTCATGCGAAAAGGCTAAAAGAAATGTTTCACGTTTGTTACACTCAAACAGTGTCTCTTCTCATATGCTGAACTGGTCGCATTGTGGATTTTGGTTAAAACATGATTTTGGACAATGTTCATGGAACTCAGCTGAAAACGTAATTGCAGACTTGAAAACCCTTGCCTATTGTAGAGCGCGCCTCCTACTTCCACTGCTGAATGAAAACCCATGATTTTGGACCCTGTTTTCATAAGAAAAGGCTAAAAGAATTGTTTCACGTTTGTTACACTCAAACAGTGTCTCCTGTCATATGCTGATCTGGTCGCAATGTGGATTTGGCCTAAAACATGATTTTGGACAATGTTCATGGAACTCAGCTTAAAACGTACCTGCAGACTTGAAAACCCTTGCCTATTGTAGAGCGCACCTCCTACTTCCACTGCTGAACGAAAACCCATGATTTTGGACCCTGTTTTCATGCGAAAAGGCTAAAAGAAATGTTTCACGTTTGTTACACTCAAACAGTGTCTCCTCTCATATGCTGAACTGGTCGCATTGTGGATTTTGGTTAAAACATGATTTTGGACAATGTTCATGGAACTCAGCTGAAAACGTAATTGCAGACTTGAAAACCCTTGCCTATTGTAGAGCGCGCCTCCTACTTCCACTGCTGAACGAAAACCCATGATTTTGGACCCTGTTTTCATAAGAAAAGGCTAAAAGAATTGTTTCACGTTTGTTACACTCAAACAGTGTCTCCTGTCATATGCTGAACTGGTCGCAATGTGGATTTGGCCTAAAACATGATTTTGGACAATGTTCATGGAACTTAGCTTAAAACGTACTTGCAGACTTGAAAACCCTTGCCTATTGTAGAGCGCGCCTCCTACTTCCACTGCTGAACGAAAACCCATGATTTTGGACCCTGTTTTCATAAGAAAAGGCTAAAAGAATTGTTTCACGTTTGTTACACTCAAACAGTGTCTCCTGTCATATGCTGAACTGGTCGCAATGTGGATTTGGCCTAAAACATGATTTTGGACAATGTTCATGGAACTCAGCTTAAAACGTACTTGCAGACTTGAAAAACCTTGCCTATTGTAGAGCGTGCCTCCTACTTCCACTGCTGAATGAAAACCCATGATTTTGGACCCTGTTTTCATAAGAAAAGGCTAAAAGAATTGTTTCACGTTTGTTACACTCAAACAGTGTCTCCTGTCATATGCTGATCTGGTCGCAATGTGGATTTGGCCTAAAACATGATTTTGGACAATGTTCATGGAACTCAGCTTAAAACGTACCTGCAGACTTGAAAACCCTTGCCTATTGTAGAGCGCACCTCCTACTTCCACTGCTGAACGAAAACCCATGATTTTGGACCCTGTTTTCATGCGAAAAGGCTAAAAGAAATGTTTCACGTTTGTTACACTCAAACAGTGTCTCTTCTCATATGCTGAACTGGTCGCATTGTGGATTTTGGTTAAAACATGATTTTGGACAATGTTCATGGAACTCAGCTGAAAACGTAATTGCAGACTTGAAAACCCTTGCCTATTGTAGAGCGCGCCTCCTACTTCCACTGCTGAATGAAAACCCATGATTTTGGACCCTGTTTTCATAAGAAAAGGCTAAAAGAATTGTTTCACGTTTGTTACACTCAAACAGTGTCTCCTGTCATATGCTGATCTGGTCGCAATGTGGATTTGGCCTAAAACATGATTTTGGACAATGTTCATGGAACTCAGCTTAAAACGTACCTGCAGACTTGAAAACCCTTGCCTATTGTAGAGCGCACCTCCTACTTCCACTGCTGAACGAAAACCCATGATTTTGGACCCTGTTTTCATGCGAAAAGGCTAAAAGAAATGTTTCACGTTTGTTACACTCAAACAGTGTCTCCTCTCATATGCTGAACTGGTCGCATTGTGGATTTTGGTTAAAACATGATTTTGGACAATGTTCATGGAACTCAGCTGAAAACGTAATTGCAGACTTGAAAACCCTTGCCTATTGTAGAGCGCGCCTCCTACTTCCACTGCTGAACGAAAACCCATGATTTTGGACCCTGTTTTCATAAGAAAAGGCTAAAAGAATTGTTTCACGTTTGTTACACTCAAACAGTGTCTCCTGTCATATGCTGATCTGGTCGCAATGTGGATTTGGCCTAAAACATGATTTTGGACAATGTTCATGGAACTCAGCTTAAAACGTACTTGCAGACTTGAAAACCCTTGCCTATTGTAGAGCGCGCCTCCTACTTCCACTGCTGAACGAAAACCCATGATTTTGGACCCTGTTTTCATGCAAAAAGGCTAAAAGAAATGTTTCACGTTTGTTACACTCAAACAGTGGCTCCTCTCATATGCTGAACTGGTCGCATTGTGGATTTTGGTTAAAACATGATTTTGGACAATGTTCATGGAACTCAGCTTAAAACGTACTTGCAGACTTGAAAACCCTTGCCTATTGTAGAGCGCGCCTCCTACTTCCACTACTGAATGAAAACCCATGATTTTGGACCCTGTTTTCATGCAAAATGGCTAAAAGAAATGTTTCACGTTTGTTACACTCAAACAGTGTCTCCTCTCATATGCTGAACTGGTCGCATTGTGGATTTTGGTTAAAACATGATTTTGGACAATGTTCATGGAACTCAGCTTAAAACGTACTTGCAGACTTGAAAACCCTTGCCTATTGTAGAGCGCGCCTCCTACTTCCACTGCTGAATGAAAACCCATGATTTTGGACCCTGTTTTCATGCGAAAAGGCTAAAAGAATTGTTTCACGTTTGTTACACTCAAACAGTGTCTCCTGTCATATGCTGATCTGGTCGCAATGTGGATTTGGCCTAAAACATGATTTTGGACAATGTTCATGGAACTCAGCTTAAAACGTACCTGCAGACTTGAAAACCCTTGCCTATTGTAGAGCGCACCTCCTACTTCCACTGCTGAACGAAAACCCATGATTTTGGACCCTGTTTTCATGCGAAAAGGCTAAAAGAAATGTTTCACGTTTGTTACACTCAAACAGTGTCTCCTCTCATATGCTGAACTGGTCGCATTGTGGATTTTGGTTAAAACATGATTTTGGACAATGTTCATGGAACTCAGCTTAAAACGTACTTGCAGACTTGAAAACCCTTGCCTATTGTAGAGCGCGCCTCCTACTTCCACTGCTGAATGAAAACCCATGATTTTGGACCCTGTTTTCATGCGAAAAGGCTAAAAGAATTGTTTCACGTTTGTTACACTCAAACAGTGTCTCCTGTCATATGCTGATCTGGTCGCAATGTGGATTTGGCCTAAAACATGATTTTGGACAATGTTCATGGAACTCAGCTTAAAACGTACTTGCAGACTTGAAAACCCTTGCCTATTGTAGAGCGCGCCTCCTACTTCCACTGCTGAACGAAAACCCATGATTTTGGACCCTGTTTTCATAAGAAAAGGCTAAAAGAATTGTTTCACGTTTGTTACACTTAAACAGTGTCTCCTGTCATATGCTGAACTGGTCGCAATGTGGATTTGGCCTAAAACATGATTTTGGACAATGTTCATGGAACTCAGCTTAAAACGTACTTGCAGACTTGAAAACCCTTGCCTATTGTAGAGCGCGCCTCCTACTTCCACTGCTGAACGAAAACCCATGATTTTGGACCCTGTTTTCATGCAAAAAGGCTAAAAGAAATGTTTCACGTTTGTTACACTCAAACAGTGGCTCCTCTCATATGCTGAACTGGTCGCATTGTGGATTTTGGTTAAAACATGATTTTGGACAATGTTCATGGAACTCAGCTTAAAACGTACTTGCAGACTTGAAAACCCTTACCTATTGTAGAGCGCGCCTCCTACTTCCACTACTGAATGAAAACCCATGATTTTGGACCCTGTTTTCATGCAAAATGGCTAAAAGAAATGTTTCACGTTTGTTACACTCAAACAGTGTCTCCTCTCATATGCTGAACTGGTCGCATTGTGGATTTTGGTTAAAACATGATTTTGGACAATGTTCATGGAACTCAGCTTAAAACGTACTTGCAGACTTGAAAACCCTTGCCTATTGTAGAGCGCGCCTCCTACTTCCACTGCTGAATGAAAACCCATGATTTTGGACCCTGTTTTCATAAGAAAAGGCTAAAAGAATTGTTTCACGTTTGTTACACTCAAACAATGTCTCCTGTCATATGCTGATCTGGTCGCAATGTGGATTTGGCCTAAAACATGATTTTGGACAATGTTCATGGAACTCAGCTTAAAACGTACCTGCAGACTTGAAAACCCTTGCCTATTGTAGAGCGCACCTCCTACTTCCACTGCTGAACGAAAACCCATGATTTTGGACCCTGTTTTCATGCGAAAAGGCTAAAAGAAATGTTTCACGTTTGTTACACTCAAACAGTGTCTCCTCTCATATGCTGAACTGGTCGCATTGTGGATTTTGGTTAAAACATGATTTTGGACAATGTTCATGGAACTCAGCTGAAAACGTAATTGCAGACTTGAAAACCCTTGCCTATTGTAGAGCGCGCCTCCTACTTCCACTGCTGAACGAAAACCCATGATTTTGGACCCTGTTTTCATAAGAAAAGGCTAAAAGAATTGTTTCACGTTTGTTACACTCAAACAGTGTCTCCTGTCATATGCTGAACTGGTCGCAATGTGGATTTGGCCTAAAACATGATTTTGGACAATGTTCATGGAACTCAGCTTAAAACGTACTTGCAGACTTGAAAACCCTTGCCTATTGTAGAGCGCGCCTCCTACTTCCACTGCTGAATGAAAACCCATGATTTTGGACCCTGTTTTCATGCAAAATGGCTAAAAGAAATGTTTCACGTTTGTTACACTCAAACAGTGTCTCCTCTCATATGCTGAACTGGTCGCATTGTGGATTTTGGTTAAAACATGATTTTGGACAATGTTCATGGAACTCAGCTTAAAACGTACTTGCAGACTTGAAAACCCTTGCCTATTGTAGAGCGCGCCTCCTACTTCCACTGCTGAACGAAAACCCATGATTTTGGACCCTGTTTTCATGCGAAAAGGCTAAAAGAATTGTTTCACGTTTGTTACACTCAAACAGTGTCTCCTGTCATATGCTGATCTGGTCGCAATGTGGATTTTGCCTAAAACATGATTTTGGACAATGTTCATGGAACTCAGCTTAAAACGTACTTGCAGACTTGAAAACCCTTGCCTATTGTAGAGCGCGCCTCCTACTTCCACTGCTGAATGAAAACCCATGATTTTGGACCCTGTTTTCATGCAAAATGGCTAAAAGAAATGTTTCACGTTTGTTACACTCAAACAGTGTCTCCTCTCATATGCTGAACTGGTCGCATTGTGGATTTTGGTTAAAACATGATTTTGGACAATGTTCATGGAACTCAGCTTAAAACGTACTTGCAGACTTGAAAACCCTTGCCTATTGTAGAGCGCGCCTCCTACTTCCACTGCTGAACGAAAACCCATGATTTTGGACCCTGTTTTCATGCGAAAAGGCTAAAAGAATTGTTTCACGTTTGTTACACTCAAACAGTGTCTCCTGTCATATGCTGATCTGGTCGCAATGTGGATTTTGCCTAAAACATGATTTTGGACAATGTTCATGGAACTCAGCTTAAAACGTACTTGCAGACTTGAAAACCCTTGCCTATTGTAGAGCGCGCCTCCTACTTCCACTGCTGAATGAAAACCCATGATTTTGGACCCTGTTTTCATGCAAAATGGCTAAAAGAAATGTTTCACGTTTGTTACACTCAAACAGTGTCTCCTCTCATATGCTGAACTGGTCGCATTGTGGATTTTGGTTAAAACATGATTTTGGACAATGTTCATGGAACTCAGCTTAAAACGTACTTGCAGACTTGAAAACCCTTGCCTATTGTAGAGCGCGCCTCCTACTTCCACTGCTGAACGAAAACCCATGATTTTGGACCCTGTTTTCATGCGAAAAGGCTAAAAGAATTGTTTCACGTTTGTTACACTCAAACAGTGTCTCCTGTCATATGCTGATCTGGTCGCAATGTGGATTTTGCCTAAAACATGATTTTGGACAATGTTCATGGAACTCAGCTTAAAACGTACTTGCAGACTTGAAAACCCTTGCCTATTGTAGAGCGCGCCTCCTACTTCCAGTGCTGAACGAAAACCCATGATTTTGGACCCTGTTTTCATGCGAAAAGGCTAAAAGAAATGTTTCACGTTTGTTACACTCAAACAGTGTCTCCTCTCATATGCTGAACTGGTTGCATTGTGGATTTTGGTTAAAACATGATTTTTGACAATGTTCATGGAACTCAGCTTAAAACGTACTTGCAGACTTGAAAACCCTTGCCTATTGTAGAGCGCGCCTCCTACTTCCACTACTGAACGAAAACCCATGATTTTGGACCCTGTTTTCATAAGAAAAGGCTAAAATAATTGTTTCACGTTTGTTACACTCAAACAGTGTCTCCTGTCATATGCTGAACTGGTCGCAATGTGGATTTGGCCTAAAACATGATTTTGGACAATGTTCATGGAACTTAGCTTAAAACGTACTTGCAGACTTGAAAACCCTTGCCTATTGTAGAGCGCGCCTCCTACTTCCACTGCTGAACGAAAACCCATGATTTTGGACCCTGTTTTCATAAGAAAAGGCTAAAAGAATTGTTTCACGTTTGTTACACTCAAACAGTGTCTCCTGTCATATGCTGAACTGGTCGCAATGTGGATTTGGCCTAAAACATGATTTTGGACAATGTTCATGGAACTCAGCTTAAAACGTACTTGCAGACTTGAAAACCCTTGCCTATTGTAGAGCGCGCCTCCTACTTCCACTGCTGAATGAAAACCCATGATTTTGGACCCTGTTTTCATGCAAAATGGCTAAAAGAAATGTTTCACGTTTGTTACACTCAAACAGTGTCTCCTCTCATATGCTGAACTGGTCGCATTGTGGATTTTGGTTAAAACATGATTTTGGACAATGTTCATGGAACTCAGCTTAAAACGTACTTGCAGACTTGAAAACCCTTGCCTATTGTAGAGCGCGCCTCCTACTTCCACTGCTGAACGAAAACCCATGATTTTGGACCCTGTTTTCATGCGAAAAGGCTAAAAGAAATGTTTCACGTTTGTTACACTCAAACAGTGTCTCCTCTCATATGCTGAACTGGTCGCATTGTGGATTTTGGTTAAAACATGATTTTGGACAATGTTCATGGAACTCAGCTTAAAACGTACTTGCAGACTTGAAAACCCTTGCCTATTGTAGAGCGCGCCTCCTACTTCCACTGCTGAACGAAAACCCATGATTTTGGACCCTGTTTTCATAAGAAAAGGCTAAAAGAATTGTTTCACGTTTGTTACACTCAAACAGTGTCTCCTGTCATATGCTGAACTGGTCGCAATGTGGATTTGGCCTAAAACATGATTTTGGACAATGTTCATGGAACTCAGCTTAAAACGTACTTGCAGACTTGAAAACCCTTGCCTATTGTAGAGCGCGCCTCCTACTTCCACTGCTGAATGAAAACCCATGATTTTGGACCCTGTTTTCATGCAAAATGGCTAAAAGAAATGTTTCACGTTTGTTACACTCAAACAGTGTCTCCTCTCATATGCTGAACTGGTCGCATTGTGGATTTTGGTTAAAACATGATTTTGGACAATGTTCATGGAACTCAGCTTAAATCGTACTTGCAGACTTGAAAACCCTTGCCTATTGTAGAGCGCGCCTCCTACTTCCACTGCTGAACGAAAACCCATGATTTTGGACCCTGTTTTCATGCGAAAAGGCTAAAAGAATTGTTTCACGTTTGTTACACTCAAACAGTGTCTCCTGTCATATGCTGATCTGGTCGCAATGTGGATTTTGCCTAAAACATGATTTTGGACAATGTTCATGGAACTCAGCTTAAAACGTACTTGCAGACTTGAAAACCCTTGCCTATTGTAGAGCGCGCCTCCTACTTCCAGTGCTGAACGAAAACCCATGATTTTGGACCCTGTTTTCATGCGAAAAGGCTAAAAGAAATGTTTCACGTTTGTTACACTCAAACAGTGTCTCCTCTCATATGCTGAACTGGTTGCATTGTGGATTTTGGTTAAAACATGATTTTTGACAATGTTCATGGAACTCAGCTTAAAACGTACTTGCAGACTTGAAAACCCTTGCCTATTGTAGAGCGCGCCTCCTACTTCCACTACTGAACGAAAACCCATGATTTTGGACCCTGTTTTCATAAGAAAAGGCTAAAATAATTGTTTCACGTTTGTTACACTCAAACAGTGTCTCCTGTCATATGCTGAACTGGTCGCAATGTGGATTTGGCCTAAAACATGATTTTGGACAATGTTCATGGAACTTAGCTTAAAACGTACTTGCAGACTTGAAAACCCTTGCCTATTGTAGAGCGCGCCTCCTACTTCCACTGCTGAACGAAAACCCATGATTTTGGACCCTGTTTTCATAAGAAAAGGCTAAAAGAATTGTTTCACGTTTGTTACACTCAAACAGTGTCTCCTGTCATATGCTGAACTGGTCGCAATGTGGATTTGGCCTAAAACATGATTTTGGACAATGTTCATGGAACTCAGCTTAAAACGTACTTGCAGACTTGAAAACCCTTGCCTATTGTAGAGCGCGCCTCCTACTTCCACTGCTGAATGAAAACC
This sequence comes from Coregonus lavaretus, assembly GCF_964263955.1. NCBI lineage: Eukaryota > Metazoa > Chordata > Actinopteri > Salmoniformes > Salmonidae > Coregonus > Coregonus lavaretus. The sequence continues at coordinate 370,756 of NC_140013.1, read as the reverse complement.
CATGATTTTGGACCCTGTTTTCATGCAAAATGGCTAAAAGAAATGTTTCACGTTTGTTACACTCAAACAGTGTCTCCTCTCATATGCTGAACTGGTCGCATTGTGGATTTTGGTTAAAACATGATTTTGGACAATGTTCATGGAACTCAGCTTAAAACGTACTTGCAGACTTGAAAACCCTTGCCTATTGTAGAGCGCGCCTCCTACTTCCACTGCTGAACGAAAACCCATGATTTTGGACCCTGTTTTCATGCGAAAAGGCTAAAAGAAATGTTTCACGTTTGTTACACTCAAACAGTGTCTCCTCTCATATGCTGAACTGGTCGCATTGTGGATTTTGGTTAAAACATGATTTTGGACAATGTTCATGGAACTCAGCTTAAAACGTACTTGCAGACTTGAAAACCCTTGCCTATTGTAGAGCGCGCCTCCTACTTCCACTGCTGAACGAAAACCCATGATTTTGGACCCTGTTTTCATGCGAAAAGGCTAAAAGAAATGTTTCACGTTTGTTACACTCAAACAGTGTCTCCTCTCATATGCTGAACTGGTCGCATTGTGGATTTTGGTTAAAACATGATTTTGGACAATGTTCATGGAACTCAGCTTAAAACGTACTTGCAGACTTGAAAACCCTTGCCTATTGTAGAGCGCGCCTCCTACTTCCACTGCTGAACGAAAACCCATGATTTTGGACCCTGTTTTCATGCGAAAAGGCTAAAAGAATTGTTTCACGTTTGTTACACTCAAACAGTGTCTCCTGTCATATGCTGATCTGGTCGCAATGTGGATTTGGCCTAAAACATGATTTTGGACAATGTTCATGGAACTCAGCTTAAAACGTACCTGCAGACTTGAAAACCCTTGCCTATTGTAGAGCGCACCTCCTACTTCCACTGCTGAACGAAAACCCATGATTTTGGACCCTGTTTTCATAAGAAAAGGCTAAAAGAATTGTTTCACGTTTGTTACACTCAAACAGTGCCTCCTGTCATATGCTGAACTGGTCGCAATGTGGATTTGGCCTAAAACATGATTTTGGACAATGTTCATGGAACTCAGCTTAAAACGTACTTGCAGACTTAAAAACCCTTGCCTATTGTAAGAGCGCGCCTCCTACTTCCACTGCTGAATGAAAACCCATGATTTTGGACCCTGTTTTCATGCAAAATGGCTAAAAGAAATGTTTCACGTTTGTTACACTCAAACAGTGTCTCCTCTCATATGCTGAACTGGTCGCATTGTGGATTTTGGTTAAAACATGATTTTGGACAATGTTCATGGAACTCAGCTTAAAACGTACTTGCAGACTTGAAAACCCTTGCCTATTGTAGAGCGCGCCTCCTACTTCCACTGCTGAACAAAAACCCATGATTTTGGACCCTGTTTTCATTCGAAAAGGCTAAAAGAAATGTTTCACGTTTGTTACACTCAAACAGTGTCTCCTCTCATATGCTGAACTGGTCGCATTGTGGATTTTGGTTAAAACATGATTTTGGACAATGTTCATGGAACTCAGCTTAAAACGTACTTGCAGACTTGAAAACCCTTGCCTATTGTAGAGCGCGCCTCCTACTTCCACTGCTGAACGAAAACCCATGATTTTGGACCCTGTTTTCATGCGAAAAGGCTAAAAGAAATGTTTCACGCTTGTTACACTCAAACAGTGTCTCCTCTCATATGCTGAACTGGTCGCATTATGGATTTGGCCTAAAACATGATTTTGGACAATGTTCATGGAACTCAGCTTAAAAAGTACTTGCAGACTTGAAAACCCTTGCCTATTGTAGAGCGCGCCTCCTACTTCCACTGCTGAACGAAAACCCATGATTTTGGACCCTGTTTTCATGCGAAAAGGCTAAAAGAATTGTTTCACGTTTGTTACACTCAAACAGTGTCTCCTGGCATATGCTGATCTGGTCGCAATGTGGATTTGGCCTAAAACATGATTTTGGACAATGTTCATGGAACTCAGCTTAAAACGTACTTGCAGACTTGAAAACCCTTGCCTATTGTAGAGCGCGCCTCCTACTTCCACTGCTGAACGAAAACCCATGATTTTGGACCCTGTTTTCATGCGAAAAGGCTAAAAGAATTGTTTCACGTTTGTTACACTCAAACAGTGTCTCCTGTCATATGCTGATCTGGTCGCAATGTGGATTTGGCCTAAAACATGATTTTGGACAATGTTCATGGAACTCAGCTTAAAACGTACTTGCAGACTTGAAAACCCTTGCCTATTGTAGAGCGCGCCTCCTACTTCCACTGCTGAACGAAAACCCATGATTTTGGACCCTGTTTTCATAATAAAAGGCTAAAAGAAATGTTTCACGCTTGTTACACTCAAACAGTGTCTCCTCTCATATGCTGAACTGGTCGCATTGTGGATTTGGCCTAAAACATGATTTTGGACAATGTTCATGGAACTCATCTTAAAATGTACTTGCAGACTTGAAAACCCTTGCCTATTGTAGAGCGCGCCTCCTACTTCCACTGCTGAACGAAAACCCATGATTTTGGACCCTGTTTTCATGCGAAAAGGCTAAAATAATTGTTTCACGTTTGTTACACTCAAACAGTGTCTCCTGTCATATGCTGATCTGGTCGCAATGTGGATTTGGCCTAAAACATGATTTTGGACAATGTTCATGGAACTCAGCTTAAAACGTACTTGCAGACTTGAAAACCCTTGCCTATTGTAGAGCGCGCCTCCTACTTCCACTGCTGAACGAAAACCCATGATTTTGGACCCTGTTTTCATGCGAAAAGGCTAAAAGAAATGTTTCACGTTTGTTACACTCAAACAGTGTCTCCTCTCATATGCTGAACTGGTCGCATTGTGGATTTTGGTTAAAACATGATTTTGGACAATGTTCATGGAACTCAGCTTAAAACGTACTTGCAGACTTGAAAACCCTTGCCTATTGTAGAGCGCGCCTCCTACTTCCACTACTGAATGAAAACCCATGATTTTGGACCCTGTTTTCATGCGAAAAGGCTAAAAGAATTGTTTCACGCTTGTTACACTCAAACAGTGTCTCCTCTCATATGCTGAACTGGTCGCATTGTGGATTTGGCCTAAAACATGATTTTGGACAATGTTCATGGAACTCAGCTTAAAATGTACTTGCAGACTTGAAAACCCTTGCCTATTGTAGAGCGCGCCTCCTACTTCCACTGCTGAACGAAAACCCATGATTTTGGACCCTGTTTTCATGCGAAAAGGCTAAAAGAAATGTTTCACGTTTGTTACACTCAAACAGTGTCTCCTGTCATATGCTGAACTGGTCGCATTGTGGATTTGGCCTAAAACATGATTTTGGACAATGTTCATGGAACTCAGCTTAAAACGTACTTGCAGACTTGAAAACCCTTGCCTATTGTAGAGCGCGCCTCCTACTTCCACTGCTGAACGAAAACCCATGATTTTGGACCCTGTTTTCATGCGAAAAGGCTAAAAGAATTATTTCACGTTTGTTACACTCAAACAGTGTCTCCTGTCATATGCTGATCTGGTCGCAATGTGGATTTGGCCTAAAACATGATTTTGGACAATGTTCATGGAACTCAGCTTAAAACGTACTTGCAGACTTGAAAACCCTTGCCTATTGTAGAGCGCGCCTCCTACTTCCACTGCTGAACGAAAACCCATGATTTTGGACCCTGTTTTCATGCGAAAAGGCTAAAAGAAATGTTTCACGCTTGTTACACTCAAACAGTGTCTCCTCTCATATGCTGAACTGGTCGCATTGTGGATTTGGCCTAAAACATGATTTTGGACAATGTTCATGGAACTCAGCTTAAAACGTACTTGCAGACTTGAAAACCCTTGCCTATTGTAGAGCGCGCCTCCTACTTCCCCTGCTGAACGAAAACCCATGATTTTGGACCCTGTTTTCATGCGAAAAGGCTAAAAGAATTGTTTCACGTTTGTTACACTCAAACAGTGTCTCCTGTCATATGCTGATCTGGTCGCAATGTGGATTTGGCCTAAAACATGGTTTTGGACAATGTTCATGGAACTCAGCTTAAAACGTACTTGCAGACTTGAAAACCCTTGCCTATTGTAGAGCGCGCCTCCTACTTCCACTGCTGAACGAAAACCCATGATTTTGGACCCTGTTTTCATAAGAAAAGGCTAAAAGAAATGTTTCACGCTTGTTACACTCAAACAGTGTCTCCTCTCATATGCTGAACTGGTCGCATTGTGGATTTGGCCTAAAACATGATTTTGGACAATGTTCATGGAACTCAGCTTAAAATGTACTTGCAGACTTGAAAACCCTTGCCTATTGTAGAGCGCGCCTCCTACTTCCACTGCTGAACGAAAACCCATGATTTTGGACCCTGTTTTCATGCGAAAAGGCTAAAAGAATTGTTTCACGTTTGTTACACTCAAACAGTGTCTCCTGTCATATGCTGATCTGGTCGCAATGTGGATTTGGCCTAAAACATGATTTTGGACAATGTTCATGGAACTCAGCTTAAAACGTACTTGCAGACTTGAAAACCCTTGCCTATTGTAGAGCGCGCCTCCTACTTCCACTGCTGAACGAAAACCCATGATTTTGGACCCTGTTTTCATGCGAAAAGGCTAAACGAATTGTTTCACGCTTGTTACACTCAAACAGTGTCTCCTGTCATATGCTGATCTGGTCGCATTGTGGATTTGGCCTAAAACATGATTTTGGACAATGTTCATGGAACTCAGCTTAAAATGTACTTGCAGACTTGAAAACCCTTGCCTATTGTAGAGCGCGCCTCCTACTTCCACTGCTGAACGAAAACCCATGATTTTGGACCCTGTTTTCATGCGAAAAGGCTAAAAGAATTGTTTCACGTTTGTTACACTCAAACAGTGTGTCCTGTCATATGCTGATCTGGTCGCAATGTGGATTTGGCCTAAAACATGATTTTGGACAATGTTCATGGAACTCAGCTTAAAACGTACTTGCAGACTTGAAAACCCTTGCCTATTGTAGAGCGCGCCTCCTACTTCCACTACTGAATGAAAACCCATGACTTTGGACCCTGTTTTCATGCGAAAAGGCTAAAAGAATTGTTTCACGTTTGTTACACTCAAACAGTGTCTCCTGTCATATGCTGATCTGGTCGCAATGTGGATTTGGCCTAAAACATGATTTTGGACAATGTTCATGGAACTCAGCTTAAAACGTACTTGCAGACTTGAAAACCCTTGCCTATTGTAGAGCGCACCTCCTACTTCCACTGCTGAACGAAAACCCATGATTTTGGACCCTGTTTTCATGCAAAAAGGCTAAAAGAAATGTTTCACGTTTGTTACACTCAAACAGTGTCTCCTCTCACATGCTGAACTGGTCGCATTGTGGATTTGGCCTAAAACATGATTTTGGACAATGTTCATGGAACTCAGCTTAAAACGTACTTGCAGACTTGAAAACCCTTGCCTATTGTAGAGCGCGCCTCCTACTTCCACTGCTGAACGAAAACCCATGATTTTGGACCCTGTTTTCATGCGAAAAGGCTAAAAGAATTATTTCACGTTTGTTACACTCAAACAGTGTCTCCTGTCATATGCTGATCTGGTCGCAATGTGGATTTGGCCTAAAACATGATTTTGGACAATGTTCATGGAACTCAGCTTAAAACGTACTTGCAGACTTGAAAACCCTTGCCTATTGTAGAGCGCGCCTCCTACTTCCACTGCTGAACGAAAACCCATGATTTTGGACCCTGTTTTCATGCGAAAAGGCTAAAATAAATGTTTCACGCTTGTTACACTCAAGCAGTGTCTCCTCTCATATGCTGAACTGGTCGCATTGTGGATTTGGCCTAAAACATGATTTTGGACAATGTTCATGGAACTCAGCTTAAAACGTACTTGCAGACTTGAAAACCCTTGCCTATTGTAGAGCGCGCCTCCTACTTCCACTGCTGAACGAAAACCCATGATTTTGGACCCTGTTTTCATGCGAAAAGGCTAAAAGAATTGTTTCACGTTTGTTACACTCAAACAGTGTCTCCTGTCATATGCTGATCTGGTCACAATGTGGATTTGGCCTAAAACATGATTTTGGACAATGTTCATGGAACTCAGCTTAAAACGTACTTGCAGACTTGAAAACCCTTGCCTATTGTAGAGCGCGCCTCCTACTTCCACTGCTGAACGAAAACCCATGATTTTGGACCCTGTTTTCATGCGAAAAGGCTAAAAGAATTGTTTCACGTTTGTTACACTCAAACAGTGTCTCCTGTCATATGCTGATCTGGTCGCAATGTGGATTTGGCCCAAAACATGATTTTGGACAATGTTCATGGAACTCAGCTTAAAACGTACTTGCAGACTTGAAAACCCTTGCCTATTGTAGAGCGCGCCTCCTACTTCCACTGCTGAACGAAAACCCATGATTTTGGACCCTGTTTTCATGCGAAAAGGCTAAAAGAAATGTTTCACGCTTGTTACACTCAAACAGTGTCTCCTGTCCTATGCTGAACTGGTCGCATTGTGGATTTGGCCTAAAACATGATTTTGGACAATGTTCATGGAACTCAGCTTAAAACGTACTTGCAGACTTGAAAACCCTTGCCTATTGTAGAGCGCGCCTCCTACTTCCACTGCTGAACGAAAACCCATGATTTTGGACCCTGTTTTCATGCGAAAAGGCTAAAAGAAATGTTTCACGCTTGTTACACTCAAACAGTGTCTCCTCTCATATGCTGAACTGGTCGCATTGTGGATTTGGCCTAAAACATGATTTTGGACAATGTTCATGGAACTCAGCTTAAAACGTACTTGCAGACTTGAAAACCCTTGCCTATTGTAGAGCGCGCCTCCTACTTCCACTGCTGAACGAAAACCCATGATTTTGGACCCTGTTTTCATGCGAAAAGGCTAAAAGAAATGTTTCACGCTTGTTACACTCAAACAGTGTCTCCTCTCATATGCTGAACTGGTCGCATTGTGGATTTGGCCTAAAACATGATTTTGGACAATGTTCATGGAACTCAGCTTAAAACGTACTTGCAGACTTGAAAACCCTTGCCTATTGTAGAGCGCGCCTCCTACTTCCACTGCTGAACGAAAACCCATGATTTTGGACCCTGTTTTCATGCGAAAAGGCTAAAAGAATTGTTTCACGTTTGTTACACTCAAACAGTGTCTCCTGTCATATGCTGATCTGGTCGCAATGTGGATTTGGCCTAAAACATGATTTTGGACAATGTTCATGGAACTCAGCTTAAAACGTACTTGCAGACTTGAAAACCCTTGCCTATTGTAGAGCGCGCCTCCTACTTCCACTGCTGAACGAAAACCCATGATTTTGGACCCTGTTTTCATGCGAAAAGGCTAAAAGAAATGTTTCACGCTTGTTACACTCAAACAGTGTCTCCTCTCATATGCTGAACTGGTCGCATTGTGGATTTGGCCTAAAACATGATTTTGGACAATGTTCATGGAACTCAGCTTAAAACGTACTTGCAGACTTGAAAACCCTTGCCTATTGTAGAGCGCGCCTCCTACTTCCACTGCTGAACGAAAACCCATGATTTTGGACCCTGTTTTCATGCGAAAAGGCTAAAAGAATTGTTTCACGTTTGTTACACTCAAACAGTGTCTCCTGTCATATGCTGATCTGGTCGCAATGTGGATTTGGCCTAAAACATGATTTTGGACAATGTTCATGGAACTCAGCTTAAAACGTACTTGCAGACTTGAAAACCCTTGCCTATTGTAGAGCGTGCCTCCTACTTCCACTGCTGAACGAAAACCCATGATTTTGGACCCTGTTTTCATGCGAAAAGGCTAAAAGAATTGTTTCACGTTTGTTACACTCAAACAGTGTCTCCTGTCATATGCTGATCTGGTCGCAATGTGGATTTGGCCTAAAACATGATTTTGGACAATGTTCATGGAACTCAGCTTAAAACGTACTTGCAGACTTGAAAACCCTTGCCTATTGTAGAGCGCGCCTCCTACTTCCACTGCTGAACGAAAACCCATGATTTTGGACCCTGTTTTCATGCGAAAAGGCTAAAAGAAATGTTTCACGCTTGTTACACTCAAACAGTGTCTCCTGTCATATGCTGAACTGGTCGCATTGTGGATTTGGCCTAAAACATGATTTTGGACAATGTTCATGGAACTCAGCTTAAAACGTACTTGCAGACTTGAAAACCCTTGCCTATTGTAGAGCGCGCCTCCTACTTCCACTGCTGAACGAAAACCCATGATTTTGGACCCTGTTTTCATGCGAAAAGGCTAAAAGAAATGTTTCACGCTTGTTACACTCAAACAGTGTCTCCTCTCATATGCTGAACTGGTCGCATTGTGGATTTGGCCTAAAACATGATTTTGGACAATGTTCATGGAACTCAGCTTAAAACGTACTTGCAGACTTGAAAACCCTTGCCTATTGTAGAGCGCGCCTCCTACTTCCACTGCTGAACGAAAACCCATGATTTTGGACCCTGTTTTCATGCGAAAAGGCTAAAAGAAATGTTTCAAGCTTGTTACACTCAAACAGTGTCTCCTCTCATATGCTGAACTGGTCTCATTGTGGATTTGGCCTAAAACATGATTTTGGACAATGTTCATGGAACTCAGCTTAAAACGTACTTGCAGACTTGAAAACCCTTGCCTATTGTAGAGCGCGCCTCCTACTTCCACTGCTGAACGAAAACCCATGATTTTGGACCCTGTTTTCATGCGAAAAGGCTAAAAGAATTGTTTCACGTTTGTTACACTCAAACAGTGTCTCCTGTCATATGCTGATCTGGTCGCAATGTGGATTTGGCCTAAAACATGATTTTGGACAATGTTCATGGAACTCAGCTTAAAACGTACTTGCAGACTTGAAAACCCTTGCCTATTGTAGAGCGCGCCTCCTACTTCCACTGCTGAACGAAAACCCATGATTTTGGACCCTGTTTTCATGCGAAAAGGCTAAAAGAATTGTTTCACGTTTGTTACACTCAAACAGTGTCTCCTGTCATATGCTGATCTGGTCGCAATGTGGATTTGGCCTAAAACATGATTTTGGACAATGTTCATGGAACTCAGCTTAAAACGTACTTGCAGACTTGAAAACCCTTGCCTATTGTAGCGCGCGCCTCCTACTTCCAATGCTGAACGAAAACCCATGATTTTGGACCCTGTTTTCATGCGAAAAGGCTAAAAGAAATGTTTCACGCTTGTTACATTCAAACAGTGTCTCCTGTCATATGCTGAACTGGTCGCATTGTGGATTTGGCCTAAAACATGATTTTGGACAATGTTCATGGAACTCAGCTTAAAACGTACTTGCAGACTTGAAAACCCTTGCCTATTGTAGAGCGCGCCTCCTACTTCCACTGCTGAACGAAAACCCATGATTTTGGACCCTGTTTTCATGCGAAAAGGCTAAAAGAATTATTTCACGTTTGTTACACTCAAACAGTGTCTCCTGTCATATGCTGATCTGGTCGCAATGTGGATTTGGCCTAAAACATGATTTTGGACAATGTTCATGGAACTCAGCTTAAAACGTACTTGCAGACTTGAAAACCCTTGCCTATTGTAGAGCGCGCCTCCTACTTCCACTGCTGAACGAAAACCCATGATTTTGGACCCTGTTTTCATGCGAAAAGGCTAAAATAAATGTTTCACGCTTGTTACACTCAAACAGTGTCTCCTCTCATATGCTGAACTGGTCGCATTGTGGATTTGGCCTAAAACATGATTTTGGACAATGTTCATGGAACTCAGCTTAAAACGTACTTGCAGACTTGAAAACCCTTGCCTATTGTAGAGCGCGCCTCCTACTTCCACTGCTGAACGAAAACCCATGATTTTGGACCCTGTTTTCATGCGAAAAGGCTAAAAGAATTGTTTCACGTTTGTTACACTCAAACAGTGTCTCCTGTCATATGCTGATCTGGTCACAATGTGGATTTGGCCTAAAACATGATTTTGGACAATGTTCATGGAACTCAGCTTAAAACGTACTTGCAGACTTGAAAACCCTTGCCTATTGTAGAGCGCGCCTCCTACTTCCACTGCTGAACGAAAACCCATGATTTTGGACCCTGTTTTCATGCGAAAAGGCTAAAAGAATTGTTTCACGTTTGTTACACTCAAACAGTGTCTCCTGTCATATGCTGATCTGGTCGCAATGTGGATTTGGCCTAAAACATGATTTTGGACAATGTTCATGGAACTCAGCTTAAAACGTACTTGCAGACTTGAAAACCCTTGCCTATTGTAGAGCGCGCCTCCTACTTCCACTGCTGAACGAAAACCCATGATTTTGGACCCTGTTTTCATGCGAAAAGGCTAAAAGAAATGTTTCACGCTTGTTACACTCAAACAGTGTCTCCTGTCCTATGCTGAACTGGTCGCATTGTGGATTTGGCCTAAAACATGATTTTGGACAATATTCATGGAACTCAGCTTAAAACGTACTTGCAGACTTGAAAACCCTTGCCTATTGTAGAGCGCGCCTCCTACTTCCACTGCTGAACGAAAACCCATGATTTTGGACCCTGTTTTCATGCGAAAAGGCTAAAAGAAATGTTTCACGCTTGTTACACTCAAACAGTGTCTCCTCTCATATGCTGAACTGGTCGCATTGTGGATTTGGCCTAAAACATGATTTTGGACAATGTTCATGGAACTCAGCTTAAAACGTACTTGCAGACTTGAAAACCCTTGCCTATTGTAGAGCGCGCCTCCTACTTCCACTGCTGAACGAAAACCCATGATTTTGGACCCTGTTTTCATGCGAAAAGGCTAAAAGAAATGTTTCACGCTTGTTACACTCAAACAGTGTCTCCTCTCATATGCTGAACTGGTCGCATTGTGGATTTGGCCTAAAACATGATTTTGGACAATGTTCATGGAACTCAGCTTAAAACGTACTTGCAGACTTGAAAACCCTTGCCTATTGTAGAGCGCGCCTCCTACTTCCACTGCTGAACGAAAACCCATGATTTTGGACCCTGTTTTCATGCGAAAAGGCTAAAAGAATTATTTCACGTTTGTTACACTCAAACAGTGTCTCCTGTCATATGCTGATCTGGTCGCAATGTGGATTTGGCCTAAAACATGATTTTGGACAATGTTCATGGAACTCAGCTTAAAACGTACTTGCAGACTTGAAAACCCTTGCCTATTGTAGAGCGCGCCTCCTACTTCCACTGCTGAACGAAAACCCATGATTTTGGACCCTGTTTTCATGCGAAAAGGCTAAAATAAATGTTTCACGCTTGTTACACTCAAACAGTGTCTCCTCTCATATGCTGAACTGGTCGCATTGTGGATTTGGCCTAAAACATGATTTTGGACAATGTTCATGGAACTCAGCTTAAAACGTACTTGCAGACTTGAAAACCCTTGCCTATTGTAGAGCGCGCCTCCTACTTCCACTGCTGAACGAAAACCCATGATTTTGGACCCTGTTTTCATGCGAAAAGGCTAAAAGAATTGTTTCACGTTTGTTACACTCAAACAGTGTCTCCTGTCATATGCTGATCTGGTCACAATGTGGATTTGGCCTAAAACATGATTTTGGACAATGTTCATGGAACTCAGCTTAAAACGTACTTGCAGACTTGAAAACCCTTGCCTATTGTAGAGCGCGCCTCCTACTTCCACTGCTGAACGAAAACCCATGATTTTGGACCCTGTTTTCATGCGAAAAGGCTAAAAGAATTGTTTCACGTTTGTTACACTCAAACAGTGTCTCCTGTCATATGCTGATCTGGTCGCAATGTGGATTTGGCCTAAAACATGATTTTGGACAATGTTCATGGAACTCAGCTTAAAACGTACTTGCAGACTTGAAAACCCTTGCCTATTGTAGAGCGCGCCTCCTACTTCCACTGCTGAACGAAAACCCATGATTTTGGACCCTGTTTTCATGCGAAAAGGCTAAAAGAAATGTTTCACGCTTGTTACACTCAAACAGTGTCTCCTGTCCTATGCTGAACTGGTCGCATTGTGGATTTGGCCTAAAACATGATTTTGGACAATGTTCATGGAACTCAGCTTAAAACGTACTTGCAGACTTGAAAACCCTTGCCTATTGTAGTGCGCGTCCTCCTACTTCCACTGCTGAACGAAAACCCATGATTTTGGACCCTGTTTTCATGCGAAAAGGCTAAAAGAAATGTTTCACGCTTGTTACACTCAAACAGTGTCTCCTCTCATATGCTGAACTGGTCGCATTGTGGATTTGGCCTAAAACATGATTTTGGACAATGTTCATGGAACTCAGCTTAAAACGTACTTGCAGACTTGAAAACCCTTGCCTATTGTAGAGCGCGCCTCCTACTTCCACTGCTGAACGAAAACCCATGATTTTGGACCCTGTTTTCATGCGAAAAGGCTAAAATAATTGTTTCACGTTTGTTACACTCAAACAGTGTCTCCTGTCATATGCTGATCTGGTCGCAATGTGGATTTGGCCTAAAACATGATTTTGGACAATGTTCATGGAACTCAGCTTAAAACGTACTTGCAGACTTGAAAACCCTTGCCTATTGTAGAGCGCGCCTCCTACTTCCACTGCTGAACGAAAACCCATGATTTTGGACCCTGTTTTCATGCGAAAAGGCTAAAAGAAATGTTTCACGCTTGTTACACTCAAACAGTGTCTCCTCTCATATGCTGAACTGGTCGCATTGTGGATTTGGCCTAAAACATGATTTTGGACAATGTTCATGGAACTCAGCTTAAAACGTACTTGCAGACTTGAAAACCCTTGCCTATTGTAGAGCGCGCCTCCTACTTCCACTGCTGAACGAAAACCCATGATTTTGGACCCTGTTTTCATGCGAAAAGGCTAAAAGAATTGTTTCACGTTTGTTACACTCAAACAGTGTCTCCTGTCATATGCTGATCTGGTCGCAATGTGGATTTGGCCTAAAACATGATTTTGGACAATGTTCATGGAACTCAGCTTAAAACGTACTTGCAGACTTGAAAACCCTTGCCTATTGTAGAGCGTGCCTCCTACTTCCACTGCTGAACGAAAACCCATGATTTTGGACCCTGTTTTCATGCGAAAAGGCTAAAAGAATTGTTTCACGTTTGTTACACTCAAACAGTGTCTCCTGTCATATGCTGATCTGGTCACAATGTGGATTTGGCCTAAAACATGATTTTGGACAATGTTCATGGAACTCAGCTTAAAACGTACTTGCAGACTTGAAAACCCTTGCCTATTGTAGAGCGCGCCTCCTACTTCCACTGCTGAACGAAAACCCATGATTTTGGACCCTGTTTTCATGCGAAAAGGCTAAAAGAAATGTTTCACGCTTGTTACACTCAAACAGTGTCTCCTGTCATATGCTGAACTGGTCGCATTGTGGATTTGGCCTAAAACATGATTTTGGACAATGTTCATGGAACTCAGCTTAAAACGTACTTGCAGACTTGAAAACCCTTGCCTATTGTAGAGCGCGCCTCCTACTTCCACTGCTGAACGAAAACCCATGATTTTGGACCCTGTTTTCATGCGAAAAGGCTAAAAGAAATGTTTCACGTTTGTTACACTCAAACAGTGTCTCCTCTCATATGCTTAACTGGTCGCATTGTGGATTTTGGTTATAACATGATTTTGGACAATGTTCATGGAACTCAGCTTAAAACGTACTTGCAGACTTGAAAACCCTTGCCTATTGTAGAGCGCGCCTCCTACTTCCACTGCTGAACGAAAACCCATGATTTTGGACCCTGTTTTCATAAGAAAAGGCTAAAAGAATTGTTTCACGTTTGTTACACTCAAACAGTGTCTCCTGTCATATGCTGAACTGGTCGCAATGTGGATTTGGCCTAAAACATGATTTTGGACAATGTTCATGGAACTCAGCTTAAAACGTACTTGCAGACTTGAAAACCCTTGCCTATTGTAGAGCGTGCCTCCTACTTCCACTGCTGAACGAAAACCCATGATTTTGGACCCTGTTTTCATGCGAAAAGGCTAAAAGAATTGTTTCACGTTTGTTACACTCAAACAGTGTCTCCTGTCATATGCTGATCTGGTCACAATGTGGATTTGGCCTAAAACATGATTTTGGACAATGTTCATGGAACTCAGCTTAAAACGTACTTGCAGACTTGAAAACCCTTGCCTATTGTAGAGCGCGCCTCCTACTTCCACTGCTGAACGAAAACCCATGATTTTGGACCCTGTTTTCATGCGAAAAGGCTAAAAGAAATGTTTCACGTTTGTTACACTCAAACAGTGTCTCCTGTCATATGCTGAACTGGTCGCATTGTGGATTTGGCCTAAAACATGATTTTGGACAATGTTCATGGAACTCAGCTTAAAACGTACTTGCAGACTTGAAAACCCTTGCCTATTGTAGAGCGCGCCTCCTACTTCCACTGCTGAACGAAAACCCATGATTTTGGACCCTGTTTTCATGCGAAAAGGCTAAAAGAAATGTTTCACGTTTGTTACACTCAAACAGTGTCTCCTCTCATATGCTTAACTGGTCGCATTGTGGATTTTGGTTATAACATGATTTTGGACAATGTTCATGGAACTCAGCTTAAAACGTACTTGCAGACTTGAAAACCCTTGCCTATTGTAGAGCGCGCCTCCTACTTCCACTGCTGAACGAAAACCCATGATTTTGGACCCTGTTTTCATAAGAAAAGGCTAAAAGAATTGTTTCACGTTTGTTACACTCAAACAGTGTCTCCTGTCATATGCTGAACTGGTCGCAATGTGGATTTGGCCTAAAACATGATTTTGGACAATATTCATGGAACTCAGCTTAAAACGTACTTGCAGTCTTGAAAACCCTTGCCTATTGTAGAGCGCGCCTCCTACTTCCACTACTGAACGAAAACCCATGATTTTGGACCCTGTTTTCATGCGAAAAGGCTAAAAGAAATGTTTCACGTTTGTTACACTCAAACAGTGTCTCCTGTCATATGCTGATCTGGTCGCAATGTGGATTTGGCCTAAAACATGATTTTGGACAATGTTCATGGAACTCAGCTTAAAACGTACTTGCAGACTTGAAAACGCTTGCCTATTGTAGAGCGCGCCTCCTACTTCCACTGCTGAACGAAAACCCATGATTTTGGACCCTGTTTTCATAAGAAAAGGCTAAAAGAATTGTTTCACGTTTGTTACACTCAAACAGTGTCTCCTGTCATATGCTGAACTGGTCGCAATGTGGATTTGGCCTAAAACATGATTTTGGACAATGTTCATGGAACTCAGCTTAAAACGTACTTGCAGACTTGAAAACCCTTGCCTATTGTAGAGCGCGCCTCCTACTTCCAGTGCTGAACGAAAACCCATGATTTTGGACCCTGTTTTCATGCGAAAAGGCTAAAAGAATTGTTTCACGTTTGTTACACTCAAACAGTGTCTCCTGTCATATGCTGATCTGGTCGCAATGTGGATTTGGCCTAAAACATGATTTTGGACAATGTTCATGGAACTCAGCTTAAAACGTACTTGCAGACTTGAAAACCCTTGCCTATTGTAGAGCGCGCCTCCTACTTCCACTGCTGAACGAAAACCCATGATTTTGGACCCTGTTTTCATGCGAAAAGGCTAAAAGAATTGTTTCACGTTTGTTACACTCAAACAGTGTCTCCTGTCATATGCTGAACTGGTCGCAATGTGGATTTGGCCTAAAACATGATTTTGGACAATGTTCATGGAACTCAGCTTAAAACGTACTTGCAGACTTGAAAACCCTTGCCTATTGTAGAGCGCACCTCCTACTTCCACTGCTGAACGAAAACCCATGATTTTGGACCCTGTTTTCATGCAAAAAGGCTAAAAGAAATGTTTCACGTTTGTTACACTCAAACAGTGACTCCTCTCATATGCTGAACTGGTTGCATTGTGGATTTGGCCTAAAACATGATTTTGGACAATATTCATGGAGCTCAGCTTAAAACGTACTTGCAGACTTGAAAACCCTTGCCTATTGTAGAGCGCGCCTCCTACTTCCACTACTGAACGAAAACCCATGATTTTGGACCCTGTTTTCATGCGAAAAGGCTAAAAGAATTGTTTCACGTTTGTTACACTCAAACAGTGTCTCCTGTCATATGCTGATCTGGTCGCAATGTGGATTTGGCCTAAAACATGATTTTGGACAATGTTCATGGAACTCAGCTTAAAACGTACTTGCAGACTTGAAAACGCTTGCCTATTGTAGAGCGCGCCTCCTACTTCCAGTGCTGAACGAAAACCCATGATTTTGGACCCTGTTTTCATGCGAAAAGGCTAAAAGAAATGTTTCACGTTTGTTACACTCAAACAGTGTCTCCTCTCATATGCTGAACTGGTCGCATTGTGGATTTTGGTTAAAACATGATTTTGGACAATGTTCATGGAACTCAGCTTAAAACGTACTTGCAGACTTGAAAACCCTTGCCTATTGTAGAGCGCGCCTCCTACTTCCACTGCTGAACGAAAACCCATGATTTTGGACCCTGTTTTCATGCGAAAAGGCTAAAAGAAATGTTTCACGCTTGTTACACTCAAACAGTGTCTCCTCTCATATGCTGAACTGGTCGCATTGTGGATTTGGCCTAAAACATGATTTTGGACAATGTTCATGGAACTCAGCTTAAAACGTACTTGCAGACTTGAAAACCCTTGCCTATTGTAGAGCGCGCCTCCTACTTCCACTGCTGAACGAAAACCCATGATTTTGGACCCTGTTTTCATGCGAAAAGGCTAAAAGAATTGTTTCACGTTTGTTACACTCAAACAGTGTCTCCTGTCATATGCTGATCTGGTCGCAATGTGGATTTGGCCTAAAACATGATTTTGGACAATGTTCATGGAACTCAGCTTAAAACGTACTTGCAGACTTGAAAACCCTTGCCTATTGTAGAGCGTGCCTCCTACTTCCACTGCTGAACGAAAACCCATGATTTTGGACCCTGTTTTCATGCGAAAAGGCTAAAAGAATTGTTTCACGTTTGTTACACTCAAACAGTGTCTCCTGTCATATGCTGATCTGGTCGCAATGTGGATTTGGCCTAAAACATGATTTTGGACAATGTTCATGGAACTCAGCTTAAAACGTACTTGCAGACTTGAAAACCCTTGCCTATTGTAGAGCGCGCCTCCTACTTCCACTGCTGAACGAAAACCCATGATTTTGGACCCTGTTTTCATAAGAAAAGGCTAAAAGAATTGTTTCACGTTTGTTACACTCAAACAGTGTCTCCTGTCATATGCTGAACTGGTCGCAATGTGGATTTGGCCTAAAACATGATTTTGGACAATATTCATGGAACTCAGCTTAAAACGTACTTGCAGTCTTGAAAACCCTTGCCTATTGTAGAGCGCGCCTCCTACTTCCACTACTGAACGAAAACCCATGATTTTGGACCCTGTTTTCATGCGAAAAGGCTAAAAGAATTGTTTCACGTTTGTTACACTCAAACAGTGTCTCCTGTCATATGCTGATCTGGTCGCAATGTGGATTTGGCCTAAAACATGATTTTGGACAATGTTCATGGAACTCAGCTTAAAACGTACTTGCAGACTTGAAAACCCTTGCCTATTGTAGAGCGTGCCTCCTACTTCCACTGCTGAACGAAAACCCATGATTTTGGACCCTGTTTTCATGCGAAAAGGCTAAAAGAATTGTTTCACGTTTGTTACACTCAAACAGTGTCTCCTGTCATATGCTGATCTGGTCGCAATGTGGATTTGGCCTAAAACATGATTTTGGACAATGTTCATGGAACTCAGCTTAAAACGTACTTGCAGACTTGAAAACCCTTGCCTATTGTAGAGCGCGCCTCCTACTTCCACTGCTGAACGAAAACCCATGATTTTGGACCCTGTTTTCATAAGAAAAGGCTAAAAGAATTGTTTCACGTTTGTTACACTCAAACAGTGTCTCCTGTCATATGCTGAACTGGTCGCAATGTGGATTTGGCCTAAAACATGATTTTGGACAATATTCATGGAACTCAGCTTAAAACGTACTTGCAGTCTTGAAAACCCTTGCCTATTGTAGAGCGCGCCTCCTACTTCCACTACTGAACGAAAACCCATGATTTTGGACCCTGTTTTCATGCGAAAAGGCTAAAAGAAATGTTTCACGTTTGTTACACTCAAACAGTGTCTCCTGTCATATGCTGATCTGGTCGCAATGTGGATTTGGCCTAAAACATGATTTTGGACAATGTTCATGGAACTCAGCTTAAAACGTACTTGCAGACTTGAAAACGCTTGCCTATTGTAGAGCGCGCCTCCTACTTCCACTGCTGAACGAAAACCCATGATTTTGGACCCTGTTTTCATAAGAAAAGGCTAAAAGAATTGTTTCACGTTTGTTACACTCAAACAGTGTCTCCTGTCATATGCTGAACTGGTCGCAATGTGGATTTGGCCTAAAACATGATTTTGGACAATGTTCATGGAACTCAGCTTAAAACGTACTTGCAGACTTGAAAACCCTTGCCTATTGTAGAGCGCGCCTCCTACTTCCAGTGCTGAACGAAAACCCATGATTTTGGACCCTGTTTTCATGCGAAAAGGCTAAAAGAATTGTTTCACGTTTGTTACACTCAAACAGTGTCTCCTGTCATATGCTGATCTGGTCGCAATGTGGATTTGGCCTAAAACATGATTTTGGACAATGTTCATGGAACTCAGCTTAAAACGTACTTGCAGACTTGAAAACCCTTGCCTATTGTAGAGCGCGCCTCCTACTTCCACTGCTGAACGAAAACCCATGATTTTGGACCCTGTTTTCATGCGAAAAGGCTAAAAGAATTGTTTCACGTTTGTTACACTCAAACAGTGTCTCCTGTCATATGCTGAACTGGTCGCAATGTGGATTTGGCCTAAAACATGATTTTGGACAATGTTCATGGAACTCAGCTTAAAACGTACTTGCAGACTTGAAAACCCTTGCCTATTGTAGAGCGCACCTCCTACTTCCACTGCTGAACGAAAACCCATGATTTTGGACCCTGTTTTCATGCAAAAAGGCTAAAAGAAATGTTTCACGTTTGTTACACTCAAACAGTGACTCCTCTCATATGCTGAACTGGTTGCATTGTGGATTTGGCCTAAAACATGATTTTGGACAATATTCATGGAACTCAGCTTAAAACGTACTTGCAGACTTGAAAACCCTTGCCTATTGTAGAGCGCGCCTCCTACTTCCACTACTGAACGAAAACCCATGATTTTGGACCCTGTTTTCATGCGAAAAGGCTAAAAGAATTGTTTCACGTTTGTTACACTCAAACAGTGTCTCCTGTCATATGCTGATCTGGTCGCAATGTGGATTTGGCCTAAAACATGATTTTGGACAATGTTCATGGAACTCAGCTTAAAACGTACTTGCAGACTTGAAAACGCTTGCCTATTGTAGAGCGCGCCTCCTACTTCCAGTGCTGAACGAAAACCCATGATTTTGGACCCTGTTTTCATGCGAAAAGGCTAAAAGAAATGTTTCACGTTTGTTACACTCAAACAGTGTCTCCTCTCATATGCTGAACTGGTCGCATTGTGGATTTTGGTTAAAACATGATTTTGGACAATGTTCATGGAACTCAGCTTAAAACGTACTTGCAGACTTGAAAACCCTTGCCTATTGTAGAGCGCGCCTCCTACTTCCACTGCTGAACGAAAACCCATGATTTTGGACCCTGTTTTCATGCGAAAAGGCTAAAAGAAATGTTTCACGCTTGTTACACTCAAACAGTGTCTCCTCTCATATGCTGAACTGGTCGCATTGTGGATTTGGCCTAAAACATGATTTTGGACAATGTTCATGGAACTCAGCTTAAAACGTACTTGCAGACTTGAAAACCCTTGCCTATTGTAGAGCGCGCCTCCTACTTCCACTGCTGAACGAAAACCCATGATTTTGGACCCTGTTTTCATGCGAAAAGGCTAAAAGAATTGTTTCACGTTTGTTACACTCAAACAGTGTCTCCTGTCATATGCTGATCTGGTCGCAATGTGGATTTGGCCTAAAACATGATTTTGGACAATGTTCATGGAACTCAGCTTAAAACGTACTTGCAGACTTGAAAACCCTTGCCTATTGTAGAGCGTGCCTCCTACTTCCACTGCTGAACGAAAACCCATGATTTTGGACCCTGTTTTCATGCGAAAAGGCTAAAAGAATTGTTTCACGTTTGTTACACTCAAACAGTGTCTCCTGTCATATGCTGATCTGGTCGCAATGTGGATTTGGCCTAAAACATGATTTTGGACAATGTTCATGGAACTCAGCTTAAAACGTACTTGCAGACTTGAAAACCCTTGCCTATTGTAGAGCGCGCCTCCTACTTCCACTGCTGAACGAAAACCCATGATTTTGGACCCTGTTTTCATGCGAAAAGGCTAAAAGAAATGTTTCACGCTTGTTACACTCAAACAGTGTCTCCTGTCATATGCTGAACTGGTCGCATTGTGGATTTGGCCTAAAACATGATTTTGGACAATGTTCATGGAACTCAGCTTAAAACGTACTTGCAGACTTGAAAACCCTTGCCTATTGTAGAGCGCGCCTCCTACTTCCACTGCTGAACGAAAACCCATGATTTTGGACCCTGTTTTCATGCGAAAAGGCTAAAAGAAATGTTTCACGCTTGTTACACTCGAACAGTGTCTCCTCTCATATGCTGAACTGGTCGCATTGTGGATTTGGCCTAAAACATGATTTTGGACAATGTTCATGGAACTCAGCTTAAAACGTACTTGCAGACTTGAAAACCCTTGCCTATTGTAGAGCGCGCCTCCTACTTCCACTGCTGAACGAAAACCCATGATTTTGGACCCTGTTTTCATGCGAAAAGGCTAAAAGAATTGTTTCACGTTTGTTACACTCAAACAGTGTCTCCTGTCATATGCTGATCTGGTCGCAATGTGGATTTGGCCTAAAACATGATTTTGGACAATGTTCATGGAACTCAGCTTAAAACGTACTTGCAGACTTGAAAACCCTTGCCTATTGTAGAGCGCGCCTCCTACTTCCACTGCTGAACGAAAACCCATGATTTTGGACCCTGTTTTCATAAGAAAAGGCTAAAAGAATTGTTTCACGTTTGTTACACTCAAACAGTGTCTCCTGTCATATGCTGAACTGGTCGCAATGTGGATTTGGCCTAAAACATGATTTTGGACAATATTCATGGAACTCAGCTTAAAACGTACTTGCAGTCTTGAAAACCCTTGCCTATTGTAGAGCGCGCCTCCTACTTCCACTACTGAACGAAAACCCATGATTTTGGACCCTGTTTTCATGCGAAAAGGCTAAAAGAAATGTTTCACGTTTGTTACACTCAAACAGTGTCTCCTGTCATATGCTGATCTGGTCGCAATGTGGATTTGGCCTAAAACATGATTTTGGACAATGTTCATGGAACTCAGCTTAAAACGTACTTGCAGACTTGAAAACGCTTGCCTATTGTAGAGCGCGCCTCCTACTTCCACTGCTGAACGAAAACCCATGATTTTGGACCCTGTTTTCATAAGAAAAGGCTAAAAGAATTGTTTCACGTTTGTTACACTCAAACAGTGTCTCCTGTCATATGCTGAACTGGTCGCAATGTGGATTTGGCCTAAAACATGATTTTGGACAATGTTCATGGAACTCAGCTTAAAACGTACTTGCAGACTTGAAAACCCTTGCCTATTGTAGAGCGCGCCTCCTACTTCCAGTGCTGAACGAAAACCCATGATTTTGGACCCTGTTTTCATGCGAAAAGGCTAAAAGAATTGTTTCACGTTTGTTACACTCAAACAGTGTCTCCTGTCATATGCTGATCTGGTCGCAATGTGGATTTGGCCTAAAACATGATTTTGGACAATGTTCATGGAACTCAGCTTAAAACGTACTTGCAGACTTGAAAACCCTTGCCTATTGTAGAGCGCGCCTCCTACTTCCACTGCTGAACGAAAACCCATGATTTTGGACCCTGTTTTCATGCGAAAAGGCTAAAAGAATTGTTTCACGTTTGTTACACTCAAACAGTGTCTCCTGTCATATGCTGAACTGGTCGCAATGTGGATTTGGCCTAAAACATGATTTTGGACAATGTTCATGGAACTCAGCTTAAAACGTACTTGCAGACTTGA
Organism: Coregonus lavaretus; assembly: GCF_964263955.1. Lineage (NCBI taxonomy): Eukaryota > Metazoa > Chordata > Actinopteri > Salmoniformes > Salmonidae > Coregonus > Coregonus lavaretus. The sequence continues at coordinate 348,692 of NC_140013.1, read as the reverse complement.
AAACCCTTGCCTATTGTAGAGCGCACCTCCTACTTCCACTGCTGAACGAAAACCCATGATTTTGGACCCTGTTTTCATGCAAAAAGGCTAAAAGAAATGTTTCACGTTTGTTACACTCAAACAGTGACTCCTCTCAAATGCTGAACTGGTTGCATTGTGGATTTGGCCTAAAACATGATTTTGGACAATATTCATGGAACTCAGCTTAAAACGTACTTGCAGACTTGAAAACCCTTGCCTATTGTAGAGCGCGCCTCCTACTTCCACTACTGAACGAAAACCCATGATTTTGGACCCTGTTTTCATGCGAAAAGGCTAAAAGAATTGTTTCACGTTTGTTACACTCAAACAGTGTCTCCTGTCATATGCTGATCTGGTCGCAATGTGGATTTGGCCTAAAACATGATTTTGGACAATGTTCATGGAACTCAGCTTAAAACGTACTTGCAGACTTGAAAACGCTTGCCTATTGTAGAGCGCGCCTCCTACTTCCAGTGCTGAACGAAAACCCATGATTTTGGACCCTGTTTTCATGCGAAAAGGCTAAAAGAAATGTTTCACGTTTGTTACACTCAAACAGTGTCTCCTCTCATATGCTGAACTGGTCGCATTGTGGATTTTGGTTAAAACATGATTTTGGACAATGTTCATGGAACTCAGCTTAAAACGTACTTGCAGACTTGAAAACCCTTGCCTATTGTAGAGCGCGCCTCCTACTTCCACTGCTGAACGAAAACCCATGATTTTGGACCCTGTTTTCATGCGAAAAGGCTAAAAGAAATGTTTCACGCTTGTTACACTCAAACAGTGTCTCCTCTCATATGCTGAACTGGTCGCATTGTGGATTTGGCCTAAAACATGATTTTGGACAATGTTCATGGAACTCAGCTTAAAACGTACTTGCAGACTTGAAAACCCTTGCCTATTGTAGAGCGCGCCTCCTACTTCCACTGCTGAACGAAAACCCATGATTTTGGACCCTGTTTTCATGCGAAAAGGCTAAAAGAATTGTTTCACGTTTGTTACACTCAAACAGTGTCTCCTGTCATATGCTGATCTGGTCGCAATGTGGATTTGGCCTAAAACATGATTTTGGACAATGTTCATGGAACTCAGCTTAAAACGTACTTGCAGACTTGAAAACCCTTGCCTATTGTAGAGCGTGCCTCCTACTTCCACTGCTGAACGAAAACCCATGATTTTGGACCCTGTTTTCATGCGAAAAGGCTAAAAGAATTGTTTCACGTTTGTTACACTCAAACAGTGTCTCCTGTCATATGCTGATCTGGTCGCAATGTGGATTTGGCCTAAAACATGATTTTGGACAATGTTCATGGAACTCAGCTTAAAACGTACTTGCAGACTTGAAAACCCTTGCCTATTGTAGAGCGCGCCTCCTACTTCCACTGCTGAACGAAAACCCATGATTTTGGACCCTGTTTTCATGCGAAAAGGCTAAAAGAAATGTTTCACGCTTGTTACACTCAAACAGTGTCTCCTGTCATATGCTGAACTGGTCGCATTGTGGATTTGGCCTAAAACATGATTTTGGACAATGTTCATGGAACTCAGCTTAAAACGTACTTGCAGACTTGAAAACCCTTGCCTATTGTAGAGCGCGCCTCCTACTTCCACTGCTGAACGAAAACCCATGATTTTGGACCCTGTTTTCATGCGAAAAGGCTAAAAGAAATGTTTCACGCTTGTTACACTCAAACAGTGTCTCCTCTCATATGCTGAACTGGTCGCATTGTGGATTTGGCCTAAAACATGATTTTGGACAATGTTCATGGAACTCAGCTTAAAACGTACTTGCAGACTTGAAAACCCTTGCCTATTGTAGAGCGCGCCTCCTACTTCCACTGCTGAACGAAAACCCATGATTTTGGACCCTGTTTTCATGCGAAAAGGCTAAAAGAATTGTTTCACGTTTGTTACACTCAAACAGTGTCTCCTGTCATATGCTGATCTGGTCGCAATGTGGATTTGGCCTAAAACATGATTTTGGACAATGTTCATGGAACTCAGCTTAAAACGTACTTGCAGACTTGAAAACCCTTGCCTATTGTAGCGCGCGCCTCCTACTTCCAATGCTGAACGAAAACCCATGATTTTGGACCCTGTTTTCATGCGAAAAGGCTAAAAGAAATGTTTCACGCTTGTTACATTCAAACAGTGTCTCCTGTCATATGCTGAACTGGTCGCATTGTGGATTTGGCCTAAAACATGATTTTGGACAATGTTCATGGAACTCAGCTTAAAACGTACTTGCAGACTTGAAAACCCTTGCCTATTGTAGAGCGCGCCTCCTACTTCCACTGCTGAACGAAAACCCATGATTTTGGACCCTGTTTTCATGCGAAAAGGCTAAAAGAAATGTTTCACGCTTGTTACACTCAAACAGTGTCTCCTCTCATATGCTGAACTGGTCGCATTGTGGATTTGGCCTAAAACATGATTTTGGACAATGTTCATGGAACTCAGCTTAAAACGTACTTGCAGACTTGAAAACCCTTGCCTATTGTAGAGCGCGCCTCCTACTTCCACTGCTGAACGAAAACCCATGATTTTGGACCCTGTTTTCATGCGAAAAGGCTAAAAGAATTGTTTCACGTTTGTTACACTCAAACAGTGTCTCCTGTCATATGCTGATCTGGTCGCAATGTGGATTTGGCCTAAAACATGATTTTGGACAATGTTCATGGAACTCATCTTAAAACGTACTTGCAGACTTGAAAACCCTTGCCTATTGTAGAGCGCGCCTCCTACTTCCACTGCTGAACGAAAACCCATGATTTTGGACCCTGTTTTCATGCGAAAAGGCTAAAAGAAATGTTTCACGCTTGTTACACTCAAACAGTGTCTCCTCTCATATGCTGAACTGGTCGCATTGTGGATTTTGGTTAAAACATGATTTTGGACAATGTTCATGGAACTCAGCTTAAAAGGTACTTGCAGACTTTAAAACCCTTGCCTATTGTAGAGCGCGCCTCCTACTTCCACTACTGAACGAAAACCCATGATTTTGGACCCTGTTTTCATGCGAAAAGGCTAAAAGAAATGTTTCACGTTTGTTACACTCAAACAGTGACTCCTCTCATATGCTGAACTGGTTGCATTGTGGATTTGGCCTAAAACATGATTTTGGACAATATTCATGGAACTCAGCTTAAAACGTACTTGCAGACTTGAAAACCCTTGCCTATTGTAGAGCGCGCCTCCTACTTCCACTACTGAACGAAAACCCATGATTTTGGACCCTGTTTTCATGTGAAAAGGCTAAAAGAATTGTTTCACGTTTGTTACACTCAAACAGTGTCTCCTCTCATATGCTTAACTGGTCGCATTGTGGATTTTGGTTATAACATGATTTTGGACAATGTTCATGGAACTCAGCTTAAAACGTACTTGCAGACTTGAAAACCCTTGCCTATTGTAGAGCGCGCCTCCTACTTCCACTGCTGAACGAAAACCCATGATTTTGGACCCTGTTTTCATAAGAAAAGGCTAAAAGAATTGTTTCACGTTTGTTACACTCAAACAGTGTCTCCTGTCATATGCTGAACTGGTCGCAATGTGGATTTGGCCTAAAACATGATTTTGGACAATATTCATGGAACTCAGCTTAAAACGTACTTGCAGTCTTGAAAACCCTTGCCTATTGTAGAGCGCGCCTCCTACTTCCACTACTGAACGAAAACCCATGATTTTGGACCCTGTTTTCATGCGAAAAGGCTAAAAGAAATGTTTCACGTTTGTTACACTCAAACAGTGTCTCCTGTCATATGCTGATCTGGTCGCAATGTGGATTTGGCCTAAAACATGATTTTGGACAATGTTCATGGAACTCAGCTTAAAACGTACTTGCAGACTTGAAAACGCTTGCCTATTGTAGAGCGCGCCTCCTACTTCCACTGCTGAACGAAAACCCATGATTTTGGACCCTGTTTTCATAAGAAAAGGCTAAAAGAATTGTTTCACGTTTGTTACACTCAAACAGTGTCTCCTGTCATATGCTGAACTGGTCGCAATGTGGATTTGGCCTAAAACATGATTTTGGACAATGTTCATGGAACTCAGCTTAAAACGTACTTGCAGACTTGAAAACCCTTGCCTATTGTAGAGCGCGCCTCCTACTTCCAGTGCTGAACGAAAACCCATGATTTTGGACCCTGTTTTCATGCGAAAAGGCTAAAAGAATTGTTTCACGTTTGTTACACTCAAACAGTGTCTCCTGTCATATGCTGATCTGGTCGCAATGTGGATTTGGCCTAAAACATGATTTTGGACAATGTTCATGGAACTCAGCTTAAAACGTACTTGCAGACTTGAAAACCCTTGCCTATTGTAGAGCGCGCCTCCTACTTCCACTGCTGAACGAAAACCCATGATTTTGGACCCTGTTTTCATGCGAAAAGGCTAAAAGAATTGTTTCACGTTTGTTACACTCAAACAGTGTCTCCTGTCATATGCTGAACTGGTCGCAATGTGGATTTGGCCTAAAACATGATTTTGGACAATGTTCATGGAACTCAGCTTAAAACGTACTTGCAGACTTGAAAACCCTTGCCTATTGTAGAGCGCACCTCCTACTTCCACTGCTGAACGAAAACCCATGATTTTGGACCCTGTTTTCATGCAAAAAGGCTAAAAGAAATGTTTCACGTTTGTTACACTCAAACAGTGACTCCTCTCATATGCTGAACTGGTTGCATTGTGGATTTGGCCTAAAACATGATTTTGGACAATATTCATGGAACTCAGCTTAAAACGTACTTGCAGACTTGAAAACCCTTGCCTATTGTAGAGCGCGCCTCCTACTTCCACTACTGAACGAAAACCCATGATTTTGGACCCTGTTTTCATGCGAAAAGGCTAAAAGAATTGTTTCACGTTTGTTACACTCAAACAGTGTCTCCTGTCATATGCTGATCTGGTCGCAATGTGGATTTGGCCTAAAACATGATTTTGGACAATGTTCATGGAACTCAGCTTAAAACGTACTTGCAGACTTGAAAACGCTTGCCTATTGTAGAGCGCGCCTCCTACTTCCAGTGCTGAACGAAAACCCATGATTTTGGACCCTGTTTTCATGCGAAAAGGCTAAAAGAAATGTTTCACGTTTGTTACACTCAAACAGTGTCTCCTCTCATATGCTGAACTGGTCGCATTGTGGATTTTGGTTAAAACATGATTTTGGACAATGTTCATGGAACTCAGCTTAAAACGTACTTGCAGACTTGAAAACCCTTGCCTATTGTAGAGCGCGCCTCCTACTTCCACTGCTGAACGAAAACCCATGATTTTGGACCCTGTTTTCATAAGAAAAGGCTAAAAGAATTGTTTCACGTTTGTTACACTCAAACAGTGTCTCCTGTCATATGCTGAACTGGTCGCAATGTGGATTTGGCCTAAAACATGATTTTGGACAATATTCATGGAACTCAGCTTAAAACGTACTTGCAGTCTTGAAAACCCTTGCCTATTGTAGAGCGCGCCTCCTACTTCCACTACTGAACGAAAACCCATGATTTTGGACCCTGTTTTCATGCGAAAAGGCTAAAAGAAATGTTTCACGTTTGTTACACTCAAACAGTGTCTCCTGTCATATGCTGATCTGGTCGCAATGTGGATTTGGCCTAAAACATGATTTTGGACAATGTTCATGGAACTCAGCTTAAAACGTACTTGCAGACTTGAAAACGCTTGCCTATTGTAGAGCGCGCCTCTTACTTCCACTGCTGAACGAAAACCCATGATTTTGGACCCTGTTTTCATGCGAAAAGGCTAAAAGAATTGTTTCACATTTGTTACACTCAAACAGTGTCTCCTGTCATATGCTGATCTGGTCGCAATGTGGATTTGGCCTAAAACATGATTTTGGACAATGTTCATGGAACTCAGCTTAAAACGTACTTGCAGACTTGAAAACCCTTGCCTATTGTAGAGCGCGCCTCCTACTTCCACTGCTGAACGAAAACCCATGATTTTGGACCCTGTTTTCATGCGAAAAGGCTAAAAGAATTGTTTCACGTTTGTTACACTCAAACAGTGTCTCCTGTCATATGCTGATCTGGTCGCAATGTGGATTTGGCCTAAAACATGATTTTGGACAATGTTCATGGAACTCAGCTTAAAACGTACTTGCAGACTTGAAAACCCTTGCCTATTGTAGAGCGCGCCTCCTACTTCCAATGCTGAACGAAAACCCATGATTTTGGACCCTGTTTTCATGCGAAAAGGCTAAAAGAAATGTTTCACGCTTGTTACACTCAAACAGTGTCTCCTGTCATATGCTGAACTGGTCGCATTGTGGATTTGGCCTAAAACATGATTTTGGACAATGTTCATGGAACTCAGCTTAAAACGTACTTGCAGACTTGAAAACCCTTGCCTATTGTAGAGCGCGCCTCCTACTTCCACTGCTGAACGAAAACCCATGATTTTGGACCCTGTTTTCATGCGAAAAGGCTAAAAGAAATGTTTCACGCTTGTTACACTCAAACAGTGTCTCCTCTCATATGCTGAACTGGTCGCATTGTGGATTTGGCCTAAAACATGATTTTGGACAATGTTCATGGAACTCAGCTTAAAACGTACTTGCAGACTTGAAAACCCTTGCCTATTGTAGATGGCGCCTCCTACTTCCACTGCTGAACGAAAACCCATGATTTTGGACCCTGTTTTCATGCGAAAAGGCTAAAAGAATTGTTTCACGTTTGTTACACTCAAACAGTGTCTCCTGTCATATGCTGATCTGGTCGCAATGTGGATTTGGCCTAAAACATGATTTTGGACAATGTTCATGGAACTCAGCTTAAAACGTACTTGCAGACTTGAAAACCCTTGCCTATTGTAGAGCGCGCCTCCTACTTCCACTGCTGAACGAAAACCCATGATTTTGGACCCTGTTTTCATGCGAAAAGGCTAAAAGAAATGTTTCACGCTTGTTACACTCAAACAGTGTCTCCTCTCATATGCTGAACTGGTCGCATTGTGGATTTGGCCTAAAACATGATTTTGGACAATGTTCATGGAACTCAGCTTAAAACGTACTTGCAGACTTGAAAACCCTTGCCTATTGTAGAGCGCGCCTCCTACTTCCACTGCTGAACGAAAACCCATGATTTTGGACCCTGTTTTCATGCGAAAAGGCTAAAAGAATTGTTTCACGTTTGTTACACTCAAACAGTGTCTCCTGTCATATGCTGATCTGGTCGCAATGTGGATTTGGCCTAAAACATGATTTTGGACAATGTTCATGGAACTCAGCTTAAAACGTACTTGCAGACTTGAAAACCCTTGCCTATTGTAGAGCGCGCCTCCTACTTCCACTGCTGAACGAAAACCCATGATTTTGGACCCTGTTTTCATGCGAAAAGGCTAAAAGAAATGTTTCACGCTTGTTACACTCAAACAGTGTCTCCTCTCATATGCTGAACTGGTCGCATTGTGGATTTTGGTTAAAACATGATTTTGGACAATGTTCATGGAACTCAGCTTAAAAGGTACTTGCAGACTTTAAAACCCTTGCCTATTGTAGAGCGCGCCTCCTACTTCCACTGCTGAACGAAAACCCATGATTTTGGACCCTGTTTTCATGCAAAAAGGCTAAAAGAAATGTTTCACGTTTGTTACACTCAAACAGTGACTCCTCTCATATGCTGAACTGGTTGCATTGTGGATTTGGCCTAAAACATGATTTTGGACAATATTCATGGAACTCAGCTTAAAACGTACTTGCAGACTTGAAAACCCTTGCCTATTGTAGAGCGCGCCTCCTACTTCCACTACTGAACGAAAACCCATGATTTTGGACCCTGTTTTCATGCGAAAAGGCTAAAAGAATTGTTTCACGTTTGTTACACTCAAACAGTGTCTCCTGTCATATGCTGATCTGGTCGCAATGTGGATTTGGCCTAAAACATGATTTTGGACAATGTTCATGGAACTCAGCTTAAAACGTACTTGCAGACTTGAAAACGCTTGCCTATTGTAGAGCGCGCCTCCTACTTCCAGTGCTGAACGAAAACCCATGATTTTGGACCCTGTTTTCATGCGAAAAGGCTAAAAGAAATGTTTCACGTTTGTTACACTCAAACAGTGTCTCCTCTCATATGCTTAACTGGTCGCATTGTGGATTTTGGTTAAAACATGATTTTGGACAATGTTCATGGAACTCAGCTTAAAACGTACTTGCAGACTTGAAAACCCTTGCCTATTGTAGAGCGCGCCTCCTACTTCCACTGCTGAACGAAAACCCATGATTTTGGACCCTGTTTTCATAAGAAAAGGCTAAAAGAATTGTTTCACGTTTGTTACACTCAAACAGTGTCTCCTGTCATATGCTGAACTGGTCGCAATGTGGATTTGGCCTAAAACATGATTTTGGACAATATTCATGGAACTCAGCTTAAAACGTACTTGCAGTCTTGAAAACCCTTGCCTATTGTAGAGCGCGCCTCCTACTTCCACTACTGAACGAAAACCCATGATTTTGGACCCTGTTTTCATGCGAAAAGGCTAAAAGAAATGTTTCACGTTTGTTACACTCAAACAGTGTCTCCTGTCATATGCTGATCTGGTCGCAATGTGGATTTGGCCTAAAACATGATTTTGGACAATGTTCATGGAACTCAGCTTAAAACGTACTTGCAGACTTGAAAACGCTTGCCTATTGTAGAGCGCGCCTCCTACTTCCACTGCTGAACGAAAACCCATGATTTTGGACCCTGTTTTCATAAGAAAAGGCTAAAAGAATTGTTTCACGTTTGTTACACTCAAACAGTGTCTCCTGTCATATGCTGAACTGGTCGCAATGTGGATTTGGCCTAAAACATGATTTTGGACAATGTTCATGGAACTCAGCTTAAAACGTACTTGCAGACTTGAAAACCCTTGCCTATTGTAGAGCGCACCTCCTACTTCCACTGCTGAACGAAAACCCATGATTTTGGACCCTGTTTTCATGCAAAAAGGCTAAAAGAAATGTTTCACGTTTGTTACACTCAAACAGTGACTCCTCTCATATGCTGAACTGGTTGCATTGTGGATTTGGCCTAAAACATGATTTTGGACAATATTCATGGAACTCAGCTTAAAACGTACTTGCAGACTTGAAAACCCTTGCCTATTGTAGAGCGCGCCTCCTACTTCCACTACTGAACGAAAACCCATGATTTTGGACCCTGTTTTCATGCGAAAAGGCTAAAAGAATTGTTTCACGTTTGTTACACTCAAACAGTGTCTCCTGTCATATGCTGATCTGGTCGCAATGTGGATTTGGCCTAAAACATGATTTTGGACAATGTTCATGGAACTCAGCTTAAAACGTACTTGCAGACTTGAAAACGCTTGCCTATTGTAGAGCGCGCCTCCTACTTCCAGTGCTGAACGAAAACCCATGATTTTGGACCCTGTTTTCATGCGAAAAGGCTAAAAGAAATGTTTCACGTTTGTTACACTCAAACAGTGTCTCCTCTCATATGCTGAACTGGTCGCATTGTGGATTTTGGTTAAAACATGATTTTGGACAATGTTCATGGAACTCAGCTTAAAACGTACTTGCAGACTTGAAAACCCTTGCCTATTGTAGAGCGCGCCTCCTACTTCCACTGCTGAACGAAAACCCATGATTTTGGACCCTGTTTTCATAAGAAAAGGCTAAAAGAATTGTTTCACGTTTGTTACACTCAAACAGTGTCTCCTGTCATATGCTGAACTGGTCGCAATGTGGATTTGGCCTAAAACATGATTTTGGACAATATTCATGGAACTCAGCTTAAAACGTACTTGCAGTCTTGAAAACCCTTGCCTATTGTAGAGCGCGCCTCCTACTTCCACTACTGAACGAAAACCCATGATTTTGGACCCTGTTTTCATGCGAAAAGGCTAAAAGAAATGTTTCACGTTTGTTACACTCAAACAGTGTCTCCTGTCATATGCTGATCTGGTCGCAATGTGGATTTGGCCTAAAACATGATTTTGGACAATGTTCATGGAACTCAGCTTAAAACGTACTTGCAGACTTGAAAACGCTTGCCTATTGTAGAGCGCGCCTCCTACTTCCACTGCTGAACGAAAACCCATGATTTTGGACCCTGTTTTCATAAGAAAAGGCTAAAAGAATTGTTTCACGTTTGTTACACTCAAACAGTGACTCCTCTCATATGCTGAACTGGTTGCATTGTGGATTTGGCCTAAAACATGATTTTGGACAATATTCATGGAACTCAGCTTAAAACGTACTTGCAGACTTGAAAACGCTTGCCTATTGTAGAGCGCGCCTCCTACTTCCACTGCTGAACGAAAACCCATGATTTTGGACCCTGTTTTCATGCGAAAAGGCTAAAAGAATTGTTTCACGTTTGTTACACTCAAACAGTGTCTCCTGTCATATGCTGATCTGGTCGCAATGTGGATTTGGCCTAAAACATGATTTTGGACAATGTTCATGGAACTCAGCTTAAAACGTACTTGCAGACTTGAAAACGCTTGCCTATTGTAGAGCGCGCCTCTTACTTCCAGTGCTGAACGAAAACCCATGATTTTGGACCCTGTTTTCATGCGAAAAGGCTAAAAGAAATGTTTCACGTTTGTTACACTCAAACAGTGTCTCCTCTCATATGCTGAACTGGTCGCATTGTGGATTTTGGTTAAAACATGATTTTGGACAATGTTCATGGAACTCAGCTTAAAACGTACTTGCAGACTTGAAAACCCTTGCCTATTGTAGAGCGCGCCTCCTACTTCCACTGCTGAACGAAAACCCATGATTTTGGACCCTGTTTTCATAAGAAAAGGCTAAAAGAATTGTTTCACGTTTGTTACACTCAAACAGTGTCTCCTGTCATATGCTGATCTTGTCACGGTTCAGACAGACGACCAGAGGACCACAATTGCGTCACACCAGAAAGTTTATTAAAACTTAAGGGAAAAGGGAAGTAGGGAGTGAATGAAGGCTCCAGGGGTAACAGGGATCCCGTCCAATGTGCTGGGTCTGTGCCCCCCCCAGTGGCAGCGATGCGTCCTATGAAGCCGGTGGTGGGTGGTCCAGAAGTCCTGGGGGGGGGAGACACAGACACAACAGGGCGGAATGAAACAAGGCAGCAGTACAGTTCAAGGGAAATCCAAAATACGTAGTAGCAAGGCAGAAGGCTGGTCAGAGTTACCGGGATTGAAGAGTAGTCAGGAGTCGTTATGGCAGAAGCAGGTCTGGATCTCCTGGGGCAGAAGAGTATCCAAAAATCAGGCAGGTCCGGGGTCACAAAACCAGGGTGAGCCAGAAGCGCGAGCAAACAGGTTCCGGGTGTGAGCTTTGCAGACGATCTGACACCGGAGAGCTGAAAGACAGGGCCTTAAATACTGGGAGAGGTAGTGGGTAATGCAGCGCAGCTGGCAGAGTAATTAGAGCAGAGCAGAGCAGGGACAGGTGGAGCTAGTTAGGCTGAGTAGAGAGAGTGGTGAGCAGAGTGGAAGAAAATAAAGGTGGTAACCCGGTGGAATGAGAGGCTCATGACAGAACCCCCCCCCCAAGGGACGGCCCCAGAAGTCCCAAGAGCAACACCACGCCGGGCGGGAGGAGGGGAGCCGGAGGAGGGCTAGAACTCCTCCGAACGGTCCGAGTGAACGTCCTCATCCTCGGAGGAAGCCGGAGGGCCGTGGTCGGGAGATGGGACAGGTCCCGAGACAGGATCAGGCACAGGACAGGAAGCCGAGCGGGCAGGACGGTTAGGGACCCCTCTGGGGCGGCCCCTACGGATTGCAGGTTGATCAGGATGCCGTTGGTGGAAAGCGGTGATGAGAGTCCTATCCACAATCCGACTAGCTGGCACCCAGGTCCTTTCCTCAGGTCCATAGCCCTCCCAGTCAATGAGGTACTGGAGACCCCTACCCCTCCGTCTGGACCGAAGCAGGCGGCGGACGGTGTAAACCAGACCACCATTGACGAGCCGTGGAGGAGGAGGACAAGGCGCAGCAGGGACCAGCGGACTCTCATGGATGGGCTTAATCTTAGACACATGGAAAGTGGGGTGCACCCTCAGGGAATTAGGCAGTTGGAGCCGGACAGCAGTTGGGCTAATCACTCTTATGATAGGGAATGGGCCAATGAACCGAGGTGCCAGCTTCTGCGACTCCACCCTGAGTGGCAGGTTCTTTGATGACAACCACACCCTTTGACCAACATGGTAGGTGGGAGCAGGAATTCTCCGACGGTTGGCCCCGGTAGTGTAGCTGGCAACGGATCTGAGGAGTGTGGCTCGGGCTTGTGACCAGGTGCGGCGACATCGACGGGCAAAAGCAAGTGCAGATGGGCAAGTAACCTCCTCTTCCTGGCTGGCAAATAGAGGAGGCTGGTATCCATAAACACATTGGAAAGGGGACATACCGATGGCAGAGCAGGTCAGTGAATTGTGTGCGTACTCCACCCATGTCAATTGCTGCGACCAGGAGTGGGGGTTGCGTGAAGTCATGCATCGCAGTGCCTTCTCGAGCTCCTGATTAGCCCGCTCTGACTGCCCATTGGATTGGGGATGGAATCCGGAAGTCAGACTGACTGTGGCTCCCAGCAGGTGACAGAACTCCTTCCAAAAAGCGGAGGAGAATTGTGGACCACGGTCAGAAACTACATCCTTTGGCAGTCCGTGGATCCGGAAGACGTGTTCCAGGACCACCTGGGCGGTCTCCTTGGCGGTTGGGAGCTTGGGGAGGGGAATGAAGTGTGCCATCTTGCTGAAACGGTCAACTATGGTGAGAATGACGGTCATGCCACTTGAAGGGGGCAGCCCCGTGACAAAGTCAAGGGCGATGTGAGACCAGGGACGTCTGGGCACAGGCAGGGGCTGCAGCAATCCGGCTGGGGGCTGGCAGGACGACTTGTGTTGGTTGCAGATGGGGCAGGCTTGGACGAATTCCCGTACATCCCTTCTCAGAGAGGGCCACCAGAACCTCTGGGCGAGCAGGTTGTAAGTGCGGGTGGAGCCAGGGTGACAAGCTAGGCGGGAGTCATGTCCCCACTGAACGACCTGGGACCTCAGGTCTTCGGGGACAAAAAGGCGGTCAGCTGGGCAAGTGCTGGGACCTGGCTGGTTACGGAGAGCCTCCAGCACCTGTTCCTCAACAGCCCAGGTCAGAGCTGCAACGATGCAGGGACTTGGCAGAATCGACACAGGGTCCTTGGAGGGGGTGTCATCCTTCTGGAATTGACGGGAGAGGGCGTCTGGCTTGGTGTTGCGTGATCCAGGCCGGTATGACAGAGTGAAATTAAACCTGGTGAAGAACAGGGCCCAGCGGGACTGCCTGGAGTTCAACCGTTTGGCCGTGCGGATGTACTCCAAGTTCTTATGATCGGTCCAAACGAGAAATGGAATGGTGGACCCCTCCAGCCAGTGACGCCACTCCTCCAAGGCAAGCTTCACAGCCAGCAGCTCACGGTTCCCTATGTCGTAATTGCACTCAGAGGGGGACAACCGACGTGAGAAAAAGGCACAGGGATGGAGCTTCCTATCCTCCGCAGCCCACTGAGAAATCACAGCACCAACTCCCACATCCGAGGCGTCCACCTCCACAATGAATTGCCGGTCCACATCAGGCATCTGGAGGATGGGAGCGGAGGTGAACCTCACCTTGAGGGTACTGAAGGCTTTGTCGGCTGCTGGGGTCCAGGTGAAGGGTTGCTTGGTGCTGGTTAGAGCAGTGAGAGGGGCAGCAACGGTACTGTAGTTCCGGATAAACTTTCTGTAGAAGTTAGCAAACCCCAGAAACTGTTGCAGCTTCTTTCTGTTCTCCGGAACTGGCCATGAAGTGACTGCTGATACTTTGGCAGGATCCATTTGGATACTTCCCTCTGCCACTATGTACCCCAGGAAGGCCACTGTCTTGACGTGAAACTCACATTTCTCTGCCTTGGCGTAGAGGGAATTCTCCAGAAGACGATGAAGGACTTGCTGGACATGGCGGGTGTGTTCAGACAGGTCTCTGGAGTAGATTAAGATGTCATCCAGGTAAACGAAGACAAACTTGTTTAACATGTCCCGCAGTACATCATTCACTAGAGCCTGGAACACAGCAGGAGCATTGGTGAGGCCAAAAGGCATAACCAGATACTCGTAGTGGCCTGTTGGTGTATTGAATGCGGTTTTCCATTCATCTCCCTCCCGGATCCGCACTAGGTGGTAAGCGTTTCTGAGATCCAACTTGGTAAAAACAGTGGCTCCCTGGAGCAACTCAAAAGCAGAGGTGAGCAGAGGCAGAGGGTAACGGTTTTTCACTGTGATGTCGTTGAGTCCCCTGTAGTCGATGCAGGGGCGAAGAGATCCGTCCTTCTTCCCCACAAAGAAGAAGCCAGCACCAGCAGGAGATGAAGATGAACGGATTAATCCTGCGGACAGAGAGCCATTGATGTAGTCCTCCATGGACTTTCTTTCAGGAGCAGACAACGAATAAAGACGACCCTTTGGAGGGGCTGTTCCAGGGAGGAGGTCGATGGCACAGTCGTACGGTCGGTGAGGGGGCAGAGATGTGGCTCTGGCTTTGTTAAACACCTCTCTGAGACCATGGTAGCATTCTGGGACATTGGAGAGGTCAGGAGCGGAGTTAGTAGGTACTGGCCGAGGGGGTAGTGCGGCAGCAAGCAGGCAGGTTCGGTGGCAGTCCTCTCCCCACTCCCTGATCACCCCGGTCACCCAGTCGAGCTGAGGGTTGTGCCGGCGGAGCCATGGGTAACCCAGGATGAGGGGTTGGCCTGGAGAGGGGAGCAGGTGAAACTGGATAGTTTCTTGATGGTTTCCGGACAGACCCATCGAGACCGGGGCCGTGACATGAGTGACCGATCCGAGTAAGTGTCCGTCCAGTGCCCGGGCAGGAATAGGAGGTGTCAAACGGAGGTTCTCCAGTCCCAGTTGGCGTGCCAGCTTGATGTCCATTATGTTGGCTTCGGCGCCAGAATCCACCAGAGCAGCCAGGGTGTGAGTTGAGTCAGAGAGGCGGAGGTGAACTTGCAGCAGGGGTTTGCGGTCGGAGGACTGGATGGTCATTGAACTCAACCGGACTCCCCCTATGCCCGGTGAGCTTCGGCCCTTTAAAGGGCAGGTTACCACACGATGTCCATCACCTCCACAATAGAGGCAGAGGTTTGAGGTGAAGCGGCGCTGGCGCTCTGCAGGAGTGAGAGAGGCTCGCCCAATCTCCATAGGCTCAGACTGATCAAGCTGACCTGGGTGAGTGGCAGTAGATGACAGGAGCCCAGTCGGATCTCTCCGAATGCCGGTAGTAGGTGGACCTTGGCGCCCCCTCTCACGACGACGGGTCTGTATCCTTCTGTCGATCCTGACAGTCAGTGCGATGGCTTCATCAAGAGTGGAAGGCAGTTCATGGGAGACCAACTCGTCCTTGATATAGTCAGCCAAACTATGGAAGAACGCGTCCACCAACGATGGTGTGTTCCAAGAACTTCGTCTAGCCAGGGTTCGGAAGTCGATGGAATGGTCTGCGACTGTACGTCTGCCTTGTCGAATACTGAACAGTTCACGAGACGCCTCTGCGGTGGGTGAATCCAGGTCAAACACCTTCAGCATCTCCTCAGCAAACAGGTCGAAGGTTGCACATGCGGGGGTTTGACGTTCGAACTCTGCTGTTCCCCAGAGTCGAGCTCGGCCCGTCAGGTGAGTGATGGCATACCCAACTTTAGCCCCCTCCGTGGCGAAGGTCCTTGGCTGCAAGGAGAACTGAAGTCGGCAGCTAGTCAGGAATGGCCGGACCTGGGTTGAGTCGCCGTTGAACCGCTCGGGGTTTCCAATCTTGGGTTCCGGAGCAGCGGCTGCAATGACCGGGGCAGGTAACTCGGGGGCAGGGCTGGTGGGCAGACTGGCTGGGGTAAGGTTGGTGAGGAGTTGAATGATCATGGCGAGTTGTTGTTGCTGCTGCTGGAACTGCTGCTCATGCTCATCGGTTTCCATGTCGGGGAAAGTGTGCGCTGAGTCCATAATGGTCAGATCGTACTGTCACGGTTCAGACAGACGACCAGAGGACCACAATTGCGTCACACCAGAAAGTTTATTAAAACTTAAGGGAAAAGGGAAGTAGGGAGTGAATGAAGGCTCCAGGGGTAACAGGGATCCCGTCCAATGTGCTGGGTCTGTGCCCCCCCCAGTGGCAGCGATGCGTCCTATGAAGCCGGTGGTGGGTGGTCCAGAAGTCCTGGGGGGGGGAGACACAGACACAACAGGGCGGAATGAAACAAGGCAGCAGTACAGTTCAAGGGAAATCCAAAATACGTAGTAGCAAGGCAGAAGGCTGGTCAGAGTTACCGGGATTGAAGAGTAGTCAGGAGTCGTTATGGCAGAAGCAGGTCTGGATCTCCTGGGGCAGAAGAGTATCCAAAAATCAGGCAGGTCCGGGGTCACAAAACCAGGGTGAGCCAGAAGCGCGAGCAAACAGGTTCCGGGTGTGAGCTTTGCAGACGATCTGACACCGGAGAGCTGAAAGACAGGGCCTTAAATACTGGGAGAGGTAGTGGGTAATGCAGCGCAGCTGGCAGAGTAATTAGAGCAGAGCAGAGCAGGGACAGGTGGAGCTAGTTAGGCTGAGTAGAGAGAGTGGTGAGCAGAGTGGAAGAAAATAAAGGTGGTAACCCGGTGGAATGAGAGGCTCATGACAGATCTGGTCGCAATGTGGATTTGGCCTAAAACATGATTTTGGACAATATTCATGGAACTCAGCTTAAAACGTACTTGCAGTCTTGAAAACCCTTGCCTATTGTAGAGCGCGCCTCCTACTTCCACTACTGAACGAAAACCCATGATTTTGGACCCTGTTTTCATGCGAAAAGGCTAAAAGAAATGTTTCACGTTTGTTACACTCAAACAGTGTCTCCTGTCATATGCTGATCTGGTCGCAATGTGGATTTGGCCTAAAACATGATTTTGGACAATGTTCATGGAACTCAGCTTAAAACGTACTTGCAGACTTGAAAACGCTTGCCTATTGTAGAGCGCGCCTCCTACTTCCACTGCTGAACGAAAACCCATGATTTTGGACCCTGTTTTCATAAGAAAAGGCTAAAAGAATTGTTTCACGTTTGTTACACTCAAACAGTGACTCCTCTCATATGCTGAACTGGTTGCATTGTGGATTTGGCCTAAAACATGATTTTGGACAATATTCATGGAACTCAGCTTAAAACGTACTTGCAGACTTGAAAACCCTTGCCTATTGTAGAGCGCGCCTCCTACTTCCACTACTGAACGAAAACCCATGATTTTGGACCCTGTTTTCATGCGAAAAGGCTAAAAGAATTGTTTCACGTTTGTTACACTCAAACAGTGTCTCCTGTCATATGCTGATCTGGTCGCAATGTGGATTTGGCCTAAAACATGATTTTGGACAATGTTCATGGAACTCAGCTTAAAACGTACTTGCAGACTTGAAAACGCTTGCCTATTGTAGAGCGCGCCTCCTACTTCCACTGCTGAACGAAAACCCATGATTTTGGACCCTGTTTTCATGCGAAAAGGCTAAAAGAATTGTTTCACGTTTGTTACACTCAAACAGTGTCTCCTGTCATATGCTGATCTGGTCGCAATGTGGATTTGGCCTAAAACATGATTTTGGACAATGTTCATGGAACTCAGCTTAAAACGTACTTGCAGACTTGAAAACGCTTGCCTATTGTAGAGCGCGCCTCCTACTTCCACTGCTGAACGAAAACCCATGATTTTGGACCCTGTTTTCATAAGAAAAGGCTAAAAGAATTGTTTCACGTTTGTTACACTCAAACAGTGTCTCCTGTCATATGCTGAACTGGTCGCAATGTGGATTTGGCCTAAAACATGATTTTGGACAATATTCATGGAACTCAGCTTAAAACGTACTTGCAGTCTTGAAAACCCTTGCCTATTGTAGAGCGCGCCTCCTACTTCCACTACTGAACGAAAACCCATGATTTTGGACCCTGTTTTCATGCGAAAAGGCTAAAAGAAATGTTTCACGTTTGTTACACTCAAACAGTGTCTCCTGTCATATGCTGATCTGGTCGCAATGTGGATTTGGCCTAAAACATGATTTTGGACAATGTTCATGGAACTCAGCTTAAAACGTACTTGCAGACTTGAAAACGCTTGCCTATTGTAGAGCGCGCCTCCTACTTCCACTGCTGAACGAAAACCCATGATTTTGTACCCTGTTTTCATAAGAAAAGGCTAAAAGAATTGTTTCACGTTTGTTACACTCAAACAGTGACTCCTCTCATTTGCTGAACTGGTTGCATTGTGGATTTGGCCTAAAACATGATTTTGGACAATATTCATGGAACTCAGCTTAAAACGTACTTGCAGACTTGAAAACCCTTGCCTATTGTAGAGCGCGCCTCCTACTTCCACTACTGAACGAAAACCCATGATTTTGGACCCTGTTTTCATGCGAAAAGGCTAAAAGAATTGTTTCACGTTTGTTACACTCAAACAGTGTCTCCTGTCATATGCTGATCTGGTCGCAATGTGGATTTGGCCTAAAACATGATTTTGGACAATGTTCATGGAACTCAGCTTAAAACGTACTTGCAGACTTGAAAACGCTTGCCTATTGTAGAGCGCGCCTCCTACTTCCACTGCTGAACGAAAACCCATGATTTTGGACCCTGTTTTCATGCGAAAAGGCTAAAAGAATTGTTTCACGTTTGTTACACTCAAACAGTGTCTCCTGTCATATAATGATCTGGTCGCAATGTGGATTTGGCCTAAAACATGATTTTGGACAATGTTCATGGAACTCAGCTTAAAACGTACTTGCAGACTTGAAAACGCTTGCCTATTGTAGAGCGCGCCTCTTACTTCCAGTGCTGAACGAAAACCCATGATTTTGGACCCTGTTTTCATGCGAAAAGGCTAAAAGAAATGTTTCACGTTTGTTACACTCAAACAGTGTCTCCTCTCATATGCTGAACTGGTCGCATTGTGGATTTTGGTTAAAACATGATTTTGGACAATGTTCATGGAACTCAGCTTAAAACGTACTTGCAGACTTGAAAACCCTTGCCTATTGTAGAGCGCGCCTCCTACTTCCACTGCTGAACGAAAACCCATGATTTTGGACCCTGTTTTCATAAGAAAAGGCTAAAAGAATTGTTTCACGTTTGTTACACTCAAACAGTGTCTCCTGTCATATGCTGAACTGGTCGCAATGTGGATTTGGCCTAAAACATGATTTTGGACAATATTCATGGAACTCAGCTTAAAACGTACTTGCAGTCTTGAAAACCCTTGCCTATTGTAGAGCGCGCCTCCTACTTCCACTACTGAACGAAAACCCATGATTTTGGACCCTGTTTTCATGCGAAAAGGCTAAAAGAAATGTTTCACGTTTGTTACACTCAAACAGTGTCTCCTGTCATATGCTGATCTGGTCGCAATGTGGATTTGGCCTAAAACATGATTTTGGACAATGTTCATGGAACTCAGCTTAAAACGTACTTGCAGACTTGAAAACGCTTGCCTATTGTAGAGCGCGCCTCCTACTTCCACTGCTGAACGAAAACCCATGATTTTGGACCCTGTTTTCATAAGAAAAGGCTAAAAGAATTGTTTCACGTTTGTTACACTCAAACAGTGACTCCTCTCATATGCTGAACTGGTTGCATTGTGGATTTGGCCTAAAACATGATTTTGGACAATATTCATGGAACTCAGCTTAAAACGTACTTGCAGACTTGAAAACCCTTGCCTATTGTAGAGCGCGCCTCCTACTTCCACTACTGAACGAAAACCCATGATTTTGGACCCTGTTTTCATGCGAAAAGGCTAAAAGAATTGTTTCACGTTTGTTACACTCAAACAGTGTCTCCTGTCATATGCTGATCTGGTCGCAATGTGGATTTGGCCTAAAACATGATTTTGGACAATGTTCATGGAACTCAGCTTAAAACGTACTTGCAGACTTGAAAACGCTTGCCTATTGTAGAGCGCGCCTCCTACTTCCACTGCTGAACGAAAACCCATGATTTTGGACCCTGTTTTCATGCGAAAAGGCTAAAAGAATTGTTTCACGTTTGTTACACTCAAACAGTGTCTCCTGTCATATGCTGATCTGGTCGCAATGTGGATTTGGCCTAAAACATGATTTTGGACAATGTTCATGGAACTCAGCTTAAAACGTACTTGCAGACTTGAAAACGCTTGCCTATTGTAGAGCGCGCCTCCTACTTCCACTGCTGAACGAAAACCCATGATTTTGGACCCTGTTTTCATAAGAAAAGGCTAAAAGAATTGTTTCACGTTTGTTACACTCAAACAGTGTCTCCTGTCATATGCTGAACTGGTCGCAATGTGGATTTGGCCTAAAACATGATTTTGGACAATATTCATGGAACTCAGCTTAAAACGTACTTGCAGTCTTGAAAACCCTTGCCTATTGTAGAGCGCGCCTCCTACTTCCACTACTGAACGAAAACCCATGATTTTGGACCCTGTTTTCATGCGAAAAGGCTAAAAGAAATGTTTCACGTTTGTTACACTCAAACAGTGTCTCCTGTCATATGCTGATCTGGTCGCAATGTGGATTTGGCCTAAAACATGATTTTGGACAATGTTCATGGAACTCAGCTTAAAACGTACTTGCAGACTTGAAAACGCTTGCCTATTGTAGAGCGCGCCTCCTACTTCCACTGCTGAACGAAAACCCATGATTTTGTACCCTGTTTTCATAAGAAAAGGCTAAAAGAATTGTTTCACGTTTGTTACACTCAAACAGTGACTCCTCTCATATGCTGAACTGGTTGCATTGTGGATTTGGCCTAAAACATGATTTTGGACAATATTCATGGAACTCAGCTTAAAACGTACTTGCAGACTTGAAAACCCTTGCCTATTGTAGAGCGCGCCTCCTACTTCCACTACTGAACGAAAACCCATGATTTTGGACCCTGTTTTCATGCGAAAAGGCTAAAAGAATTGTTTCACGTTTGTTACACTCAAACAGTGTCTCCTGTCATATGCTGATCTGGTCGCAATGTGGATTTGGCCTAAAACATGATTTTGGACAATGTTCATGGAACTCAGCTTAAAACGTACTTGCAGACTTGAAAACGCTTGCCTATTGTAGAGCGTGCCTCCTACTTCCAGTGCTGAACGAAAACCCATGATTTTGGACCCTGTTTTCATGCGAAAAGGCTAAAAGAAATGTTTCACGTTTGTTACACTCAAACAGTGTCTCCTGTCATATGCTGAACTGGTCGCAATGTGGATTTGGCCTAAAACATGATTTTGGACAATATTCATGGAACTCAGCTTAAAACGTACTTGCAGTCTTGAAAACCCTTGCCTATTGTAGAGCGCGCCTCCTACTTCCACTACTGAACAAAAACCCATGATTTTGGACCCTGTTTTCATGCGAAAAGGCTAAAAGAAATGTTTCACGTTTGTTACACTCAAACAGTGTCTCCTCTCATATGCTGAACTGGTCGCATTGTGGATTTTGGTTAAAACATGATTTTGGACAATGTTCATGGAACTCAGCTTAAAACGTACTTGCAGACTTGAAAACCCTTGCCTATTGTAGAGCGCGCCTCCTACTTCCACTGCTGAACGAAAACCCATGATTTTGGACCCTGTTTTCATAAGAAAAGGCTAAAAGAATTGTTTCACGTTTGTTACACTCAAACAGTGTCTCCTGTCATATGCTGAACTGGTCGCAATGTGGATTTGGCCTAAAACATGATTTTGGACAATATTCATGGAACTCAGCTTAAAACGTACTTGCAGTCTTGAAAACCCTTGCCTATTGTAGAGCGCGCCTCCTACTTCCACTACTGAACGAAAACCCATGATTTTGGACCCTGTTTTCATGCGAAAAGGCTAAAAGAAATGTTTCACGTTTGTTAAACTCAAACAGTGTCTCCTATCATATGCTGATCTGGTCGCAATGTGGATTTGGCCTAAAACATGATTTTGGACAATGTTCATGGAACTCAGCTTAAAACGTACTTGCAGACTTGAAAACGCTTGCCTATTGTAGAGCGCGCCTCCTACTTCCACTGCTGAACGAAAACCCATGATTTTGGACCCTGTTTTCATAAGAAAAGGCTAAAAGAATTGTTTCACGTTTGTTACACTCAAACAGTGACTCCTCTCATATGCTGAACTGGTTGCATTGTGGATTTGGCCTAAAACATGATTTTGGACAATATTCATGGAACTCAGCTTAAAACGTACTTGCAGACTTGAAAACCCTTGCCTATTGTAGAGCGCGCCTCCTACTTCCACTACTGAACGAAAACCCATGATTTTGGACCCTGTTTTCATGCGAAAAGGCTAAAAGAATTGTTTCACGTTTGTTACACTCAAACAGTGTCTCCTGTCATATGCTGATCTGGTCGCAATGTGGATTTGGCCTAAAACATGATTTTGGACAATGTTCATGGAACTCAGCTTAAAACGTACTTGCAGACTTGAAAACGCTTGCCTATTGTAGAGCGCGCCTCCTACTTCCAGTGCTGAACGAAAACCCATGATTTTGGACCCTGTTTTCATGCGAAAAGGCTAAAAGAAATGTTTCACGTTTGTTACACTCAAACAGTGTCTCCTCTCATATGCTGAACTGGTCGCATTGTGGATTTTGGTTAAAACATGATTTTGGACAATGTTCATGGAACTCAGCTTAAAACGTACTTGCAGTCTTGAAAACCCTTGCCTATTGTAGAGCGCGCCTCCTACTTCCACTACTGAACGAAAACCCATGATTTTGGACCCTGTTTTCATGCGAAAAGGCTAAAAGAAATGTTTCACGTTTGTTAAACTCAAACAGTGTCTCCTGTCATATGCTGATCTGGTCGCAATGTGGATTTGGCCTAAAACATGATTTTGGACAATGTTCATGGAACTCAGCTTAAAACGTACTTGCAGACTTGAAAACGCTTGCCTATTGTAGAGCGCGCCTCCTACTTCCACTGCTGAACGAAAACCCATGATTTTGGACCCTGTTTTCATAAGAAAAGGCTAAAAGAATTGTTTCACGTTTGTTACACTCAAACAGTGTCTCCTGTCATATGCTGAACTGGTCGCAATGTGGATTTGGCCTAAAACATGATTTTGGACAATGTTCATGGAACTCAGCTTAAAACGTACTTGCAGACTTGAAAACCCTTGCCTATTGTAGAGCGCGCCTCCTACTTCCAGTGCTGAACGAAAACCCATGATTTTGGACCCTGTTTTCATGCGAAAAGGCTAAAAGAATTGTTTCACGTTTGTTACACTCAAACAGTGACTCCTCTCATATGCTGAACTGGTTGCATTGTGGATTTGGCCTAAAACATGATTTTGGACAATATTCATGGAACTCAGCTTAAAACGTACTTGCAGACTTGAAAACCCTTGCCTATTGTAGAGCGCGCCTCCTACTTCCACTACTGAACGAAAACCCATGATTTTGGACCCTGTTTTCATGCGAAAAGGCTAAAAGAATTGTTTCACGTTTGTTACACTCAAACAGTGTCTCCTGTCATATGCTGATCTGGTCGCAATGTGGATTTGGCCTAAAACATGATTTTGGACAATGTTCATGGAACTCAGCTTAAAACGTACTTGCAGACTTGAAAACGCTTGCCTATTGTAGAGCGCGCCTCCTACTTCCAGTGCTGAACGAAAACCCATGATTTTGGACCCTGTTTTCATGCGAAAAGGCTAAAAGAAATGTTTCACGTTTGTTACACTCAAACAGTGTCTCCTCTCATATGCTGAACTGGTCGCATTGTGGATTTTGGTTAAAACATGATTTTGGACAATGTTCATGGAACTCAGCTTAAAACGTACTTGCAGACTTGAAAACCCTTGCCTATTGTAGAGCGCGCCTCCTACTTCCACTGCTGAACGAAAACCCATGATTTTGGACCCTGTTTTCATAAGAAAAGGCTAAAAGAATTGTTTCACGTTTGTTACACTCAAACAGTGTCTCCTGTCATATGCTGAACTGGTCGCAATGTGGATTTGGCCTAAAACATGATTTTGGACAATATTCATGGAACTCAGCTTAAAACGTACTTGCAGACTTGAAAACGCTTGCCTATTGTAGAGCGCGCCTCCTACTTCCACTGCTGAACGAAAACCCATAATTTTGGACCCTGTTTTCATAAGAAAAGGCTAAAAGAATTGTTTCACGTTTGTTACACTCAAACAGTGTCTCCTGTCATATGCTGAACTGGTCGCAATGTGGATTTGGCCTAAAACATGATTTTGGACAATGTTCATGGAACTCAGCTTAAAACGTACTTGCAGACTTGAAAACCCTTGCCTATTGTAGAGCGCGCCTCCTACTTCCACTGCTGAACGAAAACCCATGATTTTGGACCCTGTTTTCATGCGAAAAGGCTAAAAGAATTGTTTCACGTTTGTTACACTCAAACAGTGTCTCCTGTCATATGCTGATCTGGTCGCAATGTGGATTTGGCCTAAAACATGATTTTGGACAATGTTCATGGAACTCAGCTTAAAACGTACTTGCAGACTTGAAAACCCTTGCCTATTGTAGAGCGCGCCTCCTACTTCCACTGCTGAACGAAAACCCATGATTTTGGACCCTGTTTTCATGCGAAAAGGATAAAAGAAATGTTTCACGCTTGTTACACTCAAACAGTGTCTCCTCTCATATGCTGAACTGGTCGCATTGTGGATTTTGGTTAAAACATGATTTTGGACAATGTTCATGGAACTCAGCTTAAAACGTACTTGCAGACTTGAAAACCCTTGCCTATTGTAGAGCGCGCCTCCTACTTCCACTACTGAACGAAAACCCATGATTTTGGACCCTGTTTTCATGCGAAAAGGCTAAAAGATTTGTTTCACGTTTGTTACACTCAAACAGTGTCTCCTGTCATATGCTGATCTGGTCGCAATGTGGATTTGGCCTAAAACATGATTTTGGACAATGTTCATGGAACTCAGCTTAAAACGTACTTGCAGACTTGAAAACCCTTGCCTATTGTAGAGCGCACCTCCTACTTCCACTGCTGAACGAAAACCCATGATTTTGGACCCTGTTTTCATGCAAAAAGGCTAAAAGAAATGTTTCACGTTTGTTACACTCAAACAGTGGCTCCTCTCATATGCTGAACTGGTCGCATTGTGGATTTGGCCTAAAAATGATTTTGGACAATGTTCATGGAACTCAGCTTAAAACGTACTTGCAGACTTGAAAACCCTTGCCTATTGTAGAGCGCGCCTCCTACTTCCACTGCTGAACGAAAACCCATGATTTTGGACCCTGTTTTCATGCGAAAAGGCTAAAAGAATTGTTTCACGTTTGTTACACTCAAACAGTGTCTCCTGTCATATGCTGATCTGGTCGCAATGTGGATTTGGCCTAAAACATGATTTTGGACAATGTTCATGGAACTCAGCTTAAAACGTATTTGCAGACTTGAAAACCCTTGCCTATTGTAGAGCGCGCCTCCTACTTCCAGTGCTGAACGAAAACCCATGATTTTGGACCCTGTTTTCATGCGAAAAGGCTAAAAGAAATGTTTCACGTTTGTTACACTCAAACAGTGTCTCCTCTCATATGCTGAACTGGTTGCATTGTGGATTTTGGTTAAAACATGATTTTGGACAATGTTCATGGAACTCAGCTTAAAACGTACTTGCAGACTTGAAAACCCTTGCCTATTGTAGAGCGCGCCTCCTACTTCCACTGCTGAACGAAAACCCATGATTTTGGACCCTGTTTTCATGCGAAAAGGCTAAAAGAATTGTTTCACGTTTGTTACACTCAAACAGTGTCTCCTGTCATATGCTGATCTGGTCGCAATGTGGATTTGGCCTAAAACATGATTTTGGACAATGTTCATGGAACTCAGCTTAAAACGTACTTGCAGACTTGAAAACCCTTGCCTATTGTAGAGCGCACCTCCTACTTCCACTGCTGAACGAAAACCCATGATTTTGGACCCTGTTTTCATGCAAAAAGGCTAAAAGAAATGTTTCACGTTTGTTACACTCAAACAGTGGCTCCTCTCATATGCTGAACTGGTCGCATTGTGGATTTGGCC
Organism: Coregonus lavaretus; assembly: GCF_964263955.1. Taxonomy (NCBI): domain Eukaryota; kingdom Metazoa; phylum Chordata; class Actinopteri; order Salmoniformes; family Salmonidae; genus Coregonus; species Coregonus lavaretus. The sequence goes on along the minus strand of NC_140013.1, from coordinate 322,663 downwards.
TAAAACATGATTTTGGACAATGTTCATGGAACTCAGCTTAAAACGTACTTGCAGACTTGAAAACCCTTGCCTATTGTAGAGCGTGCCTCCTACTTCCAGTGCTGAACGAAAACCCATGATTTTGGACCCTGTTTTCATGCGAAAAGGCTAAAAGAAATGTTTCACGTTTGTTACACTCAAACAGTGTCTCCTGTCATATGCTGAACTGGTCGCAATGTGGATTTGGCCTAAAACATGATTTTGGACAATATTCATGGAACTCAGCTTAAAACGTACTTGCAGTCTTGAAAACCCTTGCCTATTGTAGAGCGCGCCTCCTACTTCCACTACTGAACAAAAACCCATGATTTTGGACCCTGTTTTCATGCGAAAAGGCTAAAAGAAATGTTTCACGTTTGTTACACTCAAACAGTGTCTCCTCTCATATGCTGAACTGGTCGCATTGTGGATTTTGGTTAAAACATGATTTTGGACAATGTTCATGGAACTCAGCTTAAAACGTACTTGCAGACTTGAAAACCCTTGCCTATTGTAGAGCGCGCCTCCTACTTCCACTGCTGAACGAAAACCCATGATTTTGGACCCTGTTTTCATAAGAAAAGGCTAAAAGAATTGTTTCACGTTTGTTACACTCAAACAGTGTCTCCTGTCATATGCTGAACTGGTCGCAATGTGGATTTGGCCTAAAACATGATTTTGGACAATATTCATGGAACTCAGCTTAAAACGTACTTGCAGTCTTGAAAACCCTTGCCTATTGTAGAGCGCGCCTCCTACTTCCACTACTGAACGAAAACCCATGATTTTGGACCCTGTTTTCATGCGAAAAGGCTAAAAGAAATGTTTCACGTTTGTTAAACTCAAACAGTGTCTCCTATCATATGCTGATCTGGTCGCAATGTGGATTTGGCCTAAAACATGATTTTGGACAATGTTCATGGAACTCAGCTTAAAACGTACTTGCAGACTTGAAAACGCTTGCCTATTGTAGAGCGCGCCTCCTACTTCCACTGCTGAACGAAAACCCATGATTTTGGACCCTGTTTTCATAAGAAAAGGCTAAAAGAATTGTTTCACGTTTGTTACACTCAAACAGTGACTCCTCTCATATGCTGAACTGGTTGCATTGTGGATTTGGCCTAAAACATGATTTTGGACAATATTCATGGAACTCAGCTTAAAACGTACTTGCAGACTTGAAAACCCTTGCCTATTGTAGAGCGCGCCTCCTACTTCCACTACTGAACGAAAACCCATGATTTTGGACCCTGTTTTCATGCGAAAAGGCTAAAAGAATTGTTTCACGTTTGTTACACTCAAACAGTGTCTCCTGTCATATGCTGATCTGGTCGCAATGTGGATTTGGCCTAAAACATGATTTTGGACAATGTTCATGGAACTCAGCTTAAAACGTACTTGCAGACTTGAAAACGCTTGCCTATTGTAGAGCGCGCCTCCTACTTCCAGTGCTGAACGAAAACCCATGATTTTGGACCCTGTTTTCATGCGAAAAGGCTAAAAGAAATGTTTCACGTTTGTTACACTCAAACAGTGTCTCCTCTCATATGCTGAACTGGTCGCATTGTGGATTTTGGTTAAAACATGATTTTGGACAATGTTCATGGAACTCAGCTTAAAACGTACTTGCAGTCTTGAAAACCCTTGCCTATTGTAGAGCGCGCCTCCTACTTCCACTACTGAACGAAAACCCATGATTTTGGACCCTGTTTTCATGCGAAAAGGCTAAAAGAAATGTTTCACGTTTGTTAAACTCAAACAGTGTCTCCTGTCATATGCTGATCTGGTCGCAATGTGGATTTGGCCTAAAACATGATTTTGGACAATGTTCATGGAACTCAGCTTAAAACGTACTTGCAGACTTGAAAACGCTTGCCTATTGTAGAGCGCGCCTCCTACTTCCACTGCTGAACGAAAACCCATGATTTTGGACCCTGTTTTCATAAGAAAAGGCTAAAAGAATTGTTTCACGTTTGTTACACTCAAACAGTGTCTCCTGTCATATGCTGAACTGGTCGCAATGTGGATTTGGCCTAAAACATGATTTTGGACAATGTTCATGGAACTCAGCTTAAAACGTACTTGCAGACTTGAAAACCCTTGCCTATTGTAGAGCGCGCCTCCTACTTCCAGTGCTGAACGAAAACCCATGATTTTGGACCCTGTTTTCATGCGAAAAGGCTAAAAGAATTGTTTCACGTTTGTTACACTCAAACAGTGACTCCTCTCATATGCTGAACTGGTTGCATTGTGGATTTGGCCTAAAACATGATTTTGGACAATATTCATGGAACTCAGCTTAAAACGTACTTGCAGACTTGAAAACCCTTGCCTATTGTAGAGCGCGCCTCCTACTTCCACTACTGAACGAAAACCCATGATTTTGGACCCTGTTTTCATGCGAAAAGGCTAAAAGAATTGTTTCACGTTTGTTACACTCAAACAGTGTCTCCTGTCATATGCTGATCTGGTCGCAATGTGGATTTGGCCTAAAACATGATTTTGGACAATGTTCATGGAACTCAGCTTAAAACGTACTTGCAGACTTGAAAACGCTTGCCTATTGTAGAGCGCGCCTCCTACTTCCAGTGCTGAACGAAAACCCATGATTTTGGACCCTGTTTTCATGCGAAAAGGCTAAAAGAAATGTTTCACGTTTGTTACACTCAAACAGTGTCTCCTCTCATATGCTGAACTGGTCGCATTGTGGATTTTGGTTAAAACATGATTTTGGACAATGTTCATGGAACTCAGCTTAAAACGTACTTGCAGACTTGAAAACCCTTGCCTATTGTAGAGCGCGCCTCCTACTTCCACTGCTGAACGAAAACCCATGATTTTGGACCCTGTTTTCATAAGAAAAGGCTAAAAGAATTGTTTCACGTTTGTTACACTCAAACAGTGTCTCCTGTCATATGCTGAACTGGTCGCAATGTGGATTTGGCCTAAAACATGATTTTGGACAATATTCATGGAACTCAGCTTAAAACGTACTTGCAGACTTGAAAACGCTTGCCTATTGTAGAGCGCGCCTCCTACTTCCACTGCTGAACGAAAACCCATAATTTTGGACCCTGTTTTCATAAGAAAAGGCTAAAAGAATTGTTTCACGTTTGTTACACTCAAACAGTGTCTCCTGTCATATGCTGAACTGGTCGCAATGTGGATTTGGCCTAAAACATGATTTTGGACAATGTTCATGGAACTCAGCTTAAAACGTACTTGCAGACTTGAAAACCCTTGCCTATTGTAGAGCGCGCCTCCTACTTCCAGTGCTGAACGAAAACCCATGATTTTGGACCCTGTTTTCATGCGAAAAGGCTAAAAGAATTGTTTCACGTTTGTTACACTCAAACAGTGTCTCCTGTCATATGCTGATCTGGTCGCAATGTGGATTTGGCCTAAAACATGATTTTGGACAATGTTCATGGAACTCAGCTTAAAACGTACTTGCAGACTTGAAAACCCTTGCCTATTGTAGAGCGCGCCTCCTACTTCCACTGCTGAACGAAAACCCATGATTTTGGACCCTGTTTTCATGCGAAAAGGATAAAAGAAATGTTTCACGCTTGTTACACTCAAACAGTGTCTCCTCTCATATGCTGAACTGGTCGCATTGTGGATTTTGGTTAAAACATGATTTTGGACAATGTTCATGGAACTCAGCTTAAAACGTACTTGCAGACTTGAAAACCCTTGCCTATTGTAGAGCGCGCCTCCTACTTCCACTACTGAACGAAAACCCATGATTTTGGACCCTGTTTTCATGCGAAAAGGCTAAAAGATTTGTTTCACGTTTGTTACACTCAAACAGTGTCTCCTGTCATATGCTGATCTGGTCGCAATGTGGATTTGGCCTAAAACATGATTTTGGACAATGTTCATGGAACTCAGCTTAAAACGTACTTGCAGACTTGAAAACCCTTGCCTATTGTAGAGCGCACCTCCTACTTCCACTGCTGAACGAAAACCCATGATTTTGGACCCTGTTTTCATGCAAAAAGGCTAAAAGAAATGTTTCACGTTTGTTACACTCAAACAGTGGCTCCTCTCATATGCTGAACTGGTCGCATTGTGGATTTGGCCTAAAAATGATTTTGGACAATGTTCATGGAACTCAGCTTAAAACGTACTTGCAGACTTGAAAACGCTTGCCTATTGTAGAGCGCGCCTCCTACTTCCACTGCTGAACGAAAACCCATGATTTTGGACCCTGTTTTCATAAGAAAAGGCTAAAAGAATTGTTTCACGTTTGTTACACTCAAACAGTGACTCCTCTCATATGCTGAACTGGTTGCATTGTGGATTTGGCCTAAAACATGATTTTGGACAATATTCATGGAACTCAGCTTAAAACGTACTTGCAGACTTGAAAACCCTTGCCTATTGTAGAGCGCGCCTCCTACTTCCACTACTGAACGAAAACCCATGATTTTGGACCCTGTTTTCATGCGAAAAGGCTAAAAGAATTGTTTCACGTTTGTTACACTCAAACAGTGTCTCCTGTCATATGCTGATCTGGTCGCAATGTGGATTTGGCCTAAAACATGATTTTGGACAATGTTCATGGAACTCAGCTTAAAACGTACTTGCAGACTTGAAAACGCTTGCCTATTGTAGAGCGCGCCTCCTACTTCCAGTGCTGAACGAAAACCCATGATTTTGGACCCTGTTTTCATGCGAAAAGGCTAAAAGAAATGTTTCACGTTTGTTACACTCAAACAGTGTCTCCTCTCATATGCTGAACTGGTCGCATTGTGGATTTTGGTTAAAACATGATTTTGGACAATGTTCATGGAACTCAGCTTAAAACGTACTTGCAGTCTTGAAAACCCTTGCCTATTGTAGAGCGCGCCTCCTACTTCCACTACTGAACGAAAACCCATGATTTTGGACCCTGTTTTCATGCGAAAAGGCTAAAAGAAATGTTTCACGTTTGTTAAACTCAAACAGTGTCTCCTGTCATATGCTGATCTGGTCGCAATGTGGATTTGGCCTAAAACATGATTTTGGACAATGTTCATGGAACTCAGCTTAAAACGTACTTGCAGACTTGAAAACGCTTGCCTATTGTAGAGCGCGCCTCCTACTTCCACTGCTGAACGAAAACCCATGATTTTGGACCCTGTTTTCATAAGAAAAGGCTAAAAGAATTGTTTCACGTTTGTTACACTCAAACAGTGTCTCCTGTCATATGCTGAACTGGTCGCAATGTGGATTTGGCCTAAAACATGATTTTGGACAATGTTCATGGAACTCAGCTTAAAACGTACTTGCAGACTTGAAAACCCTTGCCTATTGTAGAGCGCGCCTCCTACTTCCAGTGCTGAACGAAAACCCATGATTTTGGACCCTGTTTTCATGCGAAAAGGCTAAAAGAATTGTTTCACGTTTGTTACACTCAAACAGTGACTCCTCTCATATGCTGAACTGGTTGCATTGTGGATTTGGCCTAAAACATGATTTTGGACAATATTCATGGAACTCAGCTTAAAACGTACTTGCAGACTTGAAAACCCTTGCCTATTGTAGAGCGCGCCTCCTACTTCCACTACTGAACGAAAACCCATGATTTTGGACCCTGTTTTCATGCGAAAAGGCTAAAAGAATTGTTTCACGTTTGTTACACTCAAACAGTGTCTCCTGTCATATGCTGATCTGGTCGCAATGTGGATTTGGCCTAAAACATGATTTTGGACAATGTTCATGGAACTCAGCTTAAAACGTACTTGCAGACTTGAAAACGCTTGCCTATTGTAGAGCGCGCCTCCTACTTCCAGTGCTGAACGAAAACCCATGATTTTGGACCCTGTTTTCATGCGAAAAGGCTAAAAGAAATGTTTCACGTTTGTTACACTCAAACAGTGTCTCCTCTCATATGCTGAACTGGTCGCATTGTGGATTTTGGTTAAAACATGATTTTGGACAATGTTCATGGAACTCAGCTTAAAACGTACTTGCAGACTTGAAAACCCTTGCCTATTGTAGAGCGCGCCTCCTACTTCCACTGCTGAACGAAAACCCATGATTTTGGACCCTGTTTTCATAAGAAAAGGCTAAAAGAATTGTTTCACGTTTGTTACACTCAAACAGTGTCTCCTGTCATATGCTGAACTGGTCGCAATGTGGATTTGGCCTAAAACATGATTTTGGACAATATTCATGGAACTCAGCTTAAAACGTACTTGCAGACTTGAAAACGCTTGCCTATTGTAGAGCGCGCCTCCTACTTCCACTGCTGAACGAAAACCCATAATTTTGGACCCTGTTTTCATAAGAAAAGGCTAAAAGAATTGTTTCACGTTTGTTACACTCAAACAGTGTCTCCTGTCATATGCTGAACTGGTCGCAATGTGGATTTGGCCTAAAACATGATTTTGGACAATGTTCATGGAACTCAGCTTAAAACGTACTTGCAGACTTGAAAACCCTTGCCTATTGTAGAGCGCGCCTCCTACTTCCAGTGCTGAACGAAAACCCATGATTTTGGACCCTGTTTTCATGCGAAAAGGCTAAAAGAATTGTTTCACGTTTGTTACACTCAAACAGTGTCTCCTGTCATATGCTGATCTGGTCGCAATGTGGATTTGGCCTAAAACATGATTTTGGACAATGTTCATGGAACTCAGCTTAAAACGTACTTGCAGACTTGAAAACCCTTGCCTATTGTAGAGCGCGCCTCCTACTTCCACTGCTGAACGAAAACCCATGATTTTGGACCCTGTTTTCATGCGAAAAGGATAAAAGAAATGTTTCACGCTTGTTACACTCAAACAGTGTCTCCTCTCATATGCTGAACTGGTCGCATTGTGGATTTTGGTTAAAACATGATTTTGGACAATGTTCATGGAACTCAGCTTAAAACGTACTTGCAGACTTGAAAACCCTTGCCTATTGTAGAGCGCGCCTCCTACTTCCACTACTGAACGAAAACCCATGATTTTGGACCCTGTTTTCATGCGAAAAGGCTAAAAGATTTGTTTCACGTTTGTTACACTCAAACAGTGTCTCCTGTCATATGCTGATCTGGTCGCAATGTGGATTTGGCCTAAAACATGATTTTGGACAATGTTCATGGAACTCAGCTTAAAACGTACTTGCAGACTTGAAAACCCTTGCCTATTGTAGAGCGCACCTCCTACTTCCACTGCTGAACGAAAACCCATGATTTTGGACCCTGTTTTCATGCAAAAAGGCTAAAATAAATGTTTCACGTTTGTTACACTCAAACAGTGGCTCCTCTCATATGCTGAACTGGTCGCATTGTGGATTTGGCCTAAAAATGATTTTGGACAATGTTCATGGAACTCAGCTTAAAACGTACTTGCAGACTTGAAAACCCTTGCCTATTGTAGAGCGCGCCTCCTACTTCCACTGCTGAACGAAAACCCATGATTTTGGACCCTGTTTTCATGCGAAAAGGCTAAAAGAATTGTTTCACGTTTGTTACACTCAAACAGTGTCTCCTGTCATATGCTGATCTGGTCGCAATGTGGATTTGGCCTAAAACATGATTTTGGACAATGTTCATGGAACTCAGCTTAAAACGTATTTGCAGACTTGAAAACCCTTGCCTATTGTAGAGCGCGCCTCCTACTTCCAGTGCTGAACGAAAACCCATGATTTTGGACCCTGTTTTCATGCGAAAAGGCTAAAAGAAATGTTTCACGTTTGTTACACTCAAACAGTGTCTCCTCTCATATGCTGAACTGGTTGCATTGTGGATTTTGGTTAAAACATGATTTTGGACAATGTTCATGGAACTCAGCTTAAAACGTACTTGCAGACTTGAAAACCCTTGCCTATTGTAGAGCGCGCCTCCTACTTCCACTGCTGAACGAAAACCCATGATTTTGGACCCTGTTTTCATGCGAAAAGGCTAAAAGAATTGTTTCACGTTTGTTACACTCAAACAGTGTCTCCTGTCATATGCTGATCTGGTCGCAATGTGGATTTGGCCTAAAACATGATTTTGGACAATGTTCATGGAACTCAGCTTAAAACGTACTTGCAGACTTGAAAACCCTTGCCTATTGTAGAGCGCACCTCCTACTTCCACTGCTGAACGAAAACCCATGATTTTGGACCCTGTTTTCATGCAAAAAGGCTAAAAGAAATGTTTCACGTTTGTTACACTCAAACAGTGGCTCCTCTCATATGCTGAACTGGTCGCATTGTGGATTTGGCCTAAAACATGATTTTGGACAATGTTCATGGAACTCAGCTTAAAACGTACTTGCAGACTTGAAAACCCTTGCCTATTGTAGAGCGCGCCTCCTACTTCCACTGCTGAACGAAAACCCATGATTTTGGACCCTGTTTTCATAAGAAAAGGCTAAAAGAATTGTTTCACGTTTGTTACACTCAAACAGTGTCTCCTGTCATATGCTGAACTGGTCGCAATGTGGATTTGGCCTAAAACATGATTTTGGACAATGTTCATGGAACTCAGCTTAAAACGTACTTGCAGACTTGAAAACCCTTGCCTATTGTAGAGCGCGCCTCCTACTTCCACTGCTGAACGAAAACCCATGATTTTGGACCCTGTTTTCATGCAAAAAGGCTAAAAGAAATGTTTCACGTTTGTTACACTCAAACAGTGGCTCCTCTCATATGCTGAACTGGTCGCATTGTGGATTTGGCCTAAAACATGATTTTGGACAATGTTCATGGAACTCAGCTTAAAACGTACTTGCAGACTTGAAAACCCTTGCCTATTGTAGAGCGCGCCTCCTACTTCCACTGCTGAACGAAAACCCATGATTTTGGACCCTGTTTTCATGCGAAAAGGCTAAAAGAATTGTTTCACGTTTGTTACACTCAAACAGTGTCTCCTGTCATATGCTGATCTGGTCGCAATGTGGATTTGGCCTAAAACATGATTTTGGACAATGTTCATGGAACTCAGCTTAAAACGTACTTGCAGACTTGAAAACCCTTGCCTATTGTAGAGCGCGCCTCCTACTTCCACTGCTGAACGAAAACCCATGATTTTGGACCCTGTTTTCATGCGAAAAGGCTAAAAGAATTGTTTCACGTTTGTTACACTCAAACAGTGTCTCCTGTCATATGCTGATCTGGTCGCAATGTGGATTTGGCCTAAAACATGATTTTGGACAATGTTCATGGAACTCAGCTTAAAACGTACTTGCAGACTTGAAAACCCTTGCCTATTGTAGAGCGCACCTCCTACTTCCACTGCTGAACGAAAACCCATGATTTTGGACCCTGTTTTCATGCAAAAAGGCTAAAAGAAATGTTTCACGTTTGTTACACTCAAACAGTGGCTCCTCTCATATGCTGAACTGGTCGCATTGTGGATTTGGCCTAAAACATGATTTTGGACAATGTTCATGGAACTCAGCTTAAAACGTACTTGCAGACTTGAAAACCCTTGCCTATTGTAGAGCGCGCCTCCTACTTCCACTGCTGAACGAAAACCCATGATTTTGGACCCTGTTTTCATAAGAAAAGGCTAAAAGAATTGTTTCACGTTTGTTACACTCAAACAGTGTCTCCTGTCATATGCTGAACTGGTCGCAATGTGGATTTGGCCTAAAACATGATTTTGGACAATGTTCATGGAACTCAGCTTAAAACGTACTTGCAGACTTGAAAACCCTTGCCTATTGTAGAGCGCGCCTCCTACTTCCACTGCTGAACGAAAACCCATGATTTTGGACCCTGTTTTCATGCAAAAAGGCTAAAAGAAATGTTTCACGTTTGTTACACTCAAACAGTGGCTCCTCTCATATGCTGAACTGGTCGCATTGTGGATTTGGCCTAAAACATGATTTTGGACAATGTTCATGGAACTCAGCTTAAAACGTACTTGCAGACTTGAAAACCCTTGCCTATTGTAGAGCGCGCCTCCTACTTCCACTACTGAACGAAAACCCATGATTTTGGACCCTGTTTTCATGCGAAAAGGCTAAAAGAATTGTTTCACGTTTGTTACACTCAAACAGTGTCTCCTGTCATATGCTGATCTGGTCGCAATGTGGATTTGGCCTAAAACATGATTTTGGACAATGTTCATGGAACTCAGCTTAAAACGTACTTGCAGACTTGAAAACCCTTGCCTATTGTAGAGCGCACCTCCTACTTCCACTGCTGAACGAAACCCCATGATTTTGGACCCTGTTTTCATGCAAAAAGGCTAAAAGAAATGTTTCACGTTTGTTACACTCAAACAGTGGCTCCTCTCATATGCTGAACTGGTCGCATTGTGGATTTGGCCTAAAAATGATTTTGGACAATGTTCATGGAACTCAGCTTAAAACGTACTTGCAGACTTGAAAACCCTTGCCTATTGTAGAGCGCGCCTCCTACTTCCACTGCTGAACGAAAACCCATGATTTTGGACCCTGTTTTCATGCGAAAAGGCTAAAAGAATTGTTTCACGTTTGTTACACTCAAACAGTGTCTCCTGTCATATGCTGATCTGGTCGCAATGTGGATTTGGCCTAAAACATGATTTTGGACAATGTTCATGGAACTCAGCTTAAAACGTACTTGCAGACTTGAAAACCCTTGCCTATTGTAGAGCGCGCCTCCTACTTCCAGTGCTGAACGAAAACCCATGATTTTGGACCCTGTTTTCATGCGAAAAGGCTAAAAGAAATGTTTCACGTTTGTTACACTCAAACAGTGTCTCCTCTCATATGCTGAACTGGTTGCATTGTGGATTTTGGTTAAAACATGATTTTGGACAATGTTCATGGAACTCAGCTTAAAACGTACTTGCAGACTTGAAAACCCTTGCCTATTGTAGAGCGCGCCTCCTACTTCCACTGCTGAACGAAAACCCATGATTTTGGACCCTGTTTTCATGCGAAAAGGCTAAAAGAATTGTTTCACGTTTGTTACACTCAAACAGTGTCTCCTGTCATATGCTGATCTGGTCGCAATGTGGATTTGGCCTAAAACATGATTTTGGACAATGTTCATGGAACTCAGCTTAAAACGTACTTGCAGACTTGAAAACCCTTGCCTATTGTAGAGCGCACCTCCTACTTCCACTGCTGAACGAAAACCCATGATTTTGGACCCTGTTTTCATGCAAAAAGGCTAAAAGAAATGTTTCACGTTTGTTACACTCAAACAGTGGCTCCTCTCATATGCTGAACTGGTCGCATTGTGGATTTGGCCTAAAACATGATTTTGGACAATGTTCATGGAACTCAGCTTAAAACGTACTTGCAGACTTGAAAACCCTTGCCTATTGTAGAGCGCGCCTCCTACTTCCACTGCTGAACGAAAACCCATGATTTTGGACCCTGTTTTCATGCAAAAAGGCTAAAATAATTGTTTCACGTTTGTTACACTCAAACAGTGTCTCCTGTCATATGCTGATCTGGTCGCAATGTGGATTTGGCCTAAAACATGATTTTGGACAATGTTCATGGAACTCAGCTTAAAACGTACTTGCAGACTTGAAAACCCTTGCCTATTGTAGAGCGCACCTCCTACTTCCACTGCTGAACGAAAACCCATGATTTTGGACCCTGTTTTCATGCAAAAAGGCTAAAAGAAATGTTTCACGTTTGTTACACTCAAACAGTGGCTCCTCTCATATGCTGAACTGGTCGCATTGTGGATTTGGCCTAAAACATGATTTTGGACAATGTTCATGGAACTCAGCTTAAAACGTACTTGCAGACTTGAAAACCCTTGCCTATTGTAGAGCGCGCCTCCTACTTCCACTGCTGAACGAAAACCCATGATTTTGGACCCTGTTTTCATAAGAAAAGGCTAAAAGAATTGTTTCACGTTTGTTACACTCAAACAGTGTCTCCTGTCATATGCTGAACTGGTCGCAATGTGGATTTGGCCTAAAACATGATTTTGGACAATATTCATGGAACTCAGCTTAAAACGTACTTGCAGTCTTGAAAACCCTTGCCTATTGTAGAGCGCGCCTCCTACTTCCACTACTGAACGAAAACCCATGATTTTGGACCCTGTTTTCATGCGAAAAGGCTAAAAGAAATGTTTCACGTTTGTTAAACTCAAACAGTGTCTCCTGTCATATGCTGATCTGGTCGCAATGTGGATTTGGCCTAAAACATGATTTTGGACAATGTTCATGGAACTCAGCTTAAAACGTACTTGCTGACTTGAAAACGCTTGCCTATTGTAGAGCGCGCCTCCTACTTCCACTGCTGAACGAAAACCCATGATTTGGACCCTGTTTTCATCAGAAAAGGCTAAAAGAATTGTTTCACGTTTGTTACACTCAAACAGTGTCTCCTGTCATATGCTGAACTGGTCGCAATGTGGATTTGGCCTAAAACATGATTTTGGACAATGTTCATGGAACTCAGCTTAAAACGTACTTGCAGACTTGAAAACCCTTGCCTATTGTAGAGCGCGCCTCCTACTTCCACTACTGAACGAAAACCCATGATTTTGGACCCTGTTTTCATGCGAAAAGGCTAAAAGAATTGTTTCACGTTTGTTACACTCAAACAGTGTCTCCTGTCATATGCTGATCTGGTCGCAATGTGGATTTGGCCTAAAACATGATTTTGGACAATGTTCATGGAACTCAGCTTAAAACGTACTTGCAGACTTGAAAACCCTTGCCTATTGTAGAGCGCACCTCCTACTTCCACTGCTGAACGAAAACCCATGATTTTGGACCCTGTTTTCATGCAAAAAGGCTAAAAGAAATGTTTCACGTTTGTTACACTCAAACAGTGGCTCCTCTCATATGCTGAACTGGTCGCATTGTGGATTTGGCCTAAAAATGATTTTGGACAATGTTCATGGAACTCAGCTTAAAACGTACTTGCAGACTTGAAAACCCTTGCCTATTGTAGAGCGCGCCTCCTACTTCCACTGCTGAACGAAAACCCATGATTTTGGACCCTGTTTTCATGCGAAAAGGCTAAAAGAATTGTTTCACGTTTGTTACACTCAAACAGTGTCTCCTGTCATATGCTGATCTGGTCGCAATGTGGATTTGGCCTAAAACATGATTTTGGACAATGTTCATGGAACTCAGCTTAAAACGTACTTGCAGACTTGAAAACCCTTGCCTATTGTAGAGCGCGCCTCCTACTTCCAGTGCTGAACGAAAACCCATGATTTTGGACCCTGTTTTCATGCGAAAAGGCTAAAAGAAATGTTTCACGTTTGTTACACTCAAACAGTGTCTCCTCTCATATGCTGAACTGGTTGCATTGTGGATTTTGGTTAAAACATGATTTTGGACAATGTTCATGGAACTCAGCTTAAAACGTACTTGCAGACTTGAAAACCCTTGCCTATTGTAGAGCGCGCCTCCTACTTCCACTGCTGAACGAAAACCCATGATTTTGGACCCTGTTTTCATGCGAAAAGGCTAAAAGAATTGTTTCACGTTTGTTACACTCAAACAGTGTCTCCTGTCATATGCTGATCTGGTCGCAATGTGGATTTGGCCTAAAACATGATTTTGGACAATGTTCATGGAACTCAGCTTAAAACGTACTTGCAGACTTGAAAACCCTTGCCTATTGTAGAGCGCACCTCCTACTTCCACTGCTGAACGAAAACCCATGATTTTGGACCCTGTTTTCATGCAAAAAGGCTAAAAGAAATGTTTCACGTTTGTTACACTCAAACAGTGGCTCCTCTCATATGCTGAACTGGTCGCATTGTGGATTTGGCCTAAAACATGATTTTGGACAATGTTCATGGAACTCAGCTTAAAACGTACTTGCAGACTTGAAAACCCTTGCCTATTGTAGAGCGCGCCTCCTACTTCCACTGCTGAACGAAAACCCATGATTTTGGACCCTGTTTTCATGCGAAAAGGCTAAAAGAATTGTTTCACGTTTGTTACACTCAAACAGTGTCTCCTGTCATATGCTGATCTGGTCGCAATGTGGATTTGGCCTAAAACATGATTTTGGACAATGTTCATGGAACTCAGCTTAAAACGTACTTGCAGACTTGAAAACCCTTGCCTATTGTAGAGCGCGCCTCCTACTTCCAGTGCTGAACGAAAACCCATGATTTTGGACCCTGTTTTCATGCGATAAGGCTAAAATAAATGTTTCACGTTTGTTACACTCAAACAGTGTCTCCTCTCATATGCTGAACTGGTTGCATTGTGGATTTTGGTTAAAACATGATTTTGGACAATGTTCATGGAACTCAGCTTAAAACGTACTTGCAGACTTGAAAACCCTTGCCTATTGTAGAGCGCGCCTCCTACTTCCACTGCTGAACGAAAACCCATGATTTTGGACCCTGTTTTCATAAGAAAAGGCTAAAAGAATTGTTTCACGTTTGTTACACTCAAACAGTGTCTCCTGTCATATGCTGAACTGGTCGCAATGTGGATTTGGCCTAAAACATGATTTTGGACAATGTTCATGGAACTCAGCTTAAAACGTACTTGCAGACTTGAAAACCCTTGCCTATTGTAGAGCGCGCCTCCTACTTCCACTGCTGAACGAAAACCCATGATTTTGGACCCTGTTTTCATGCAAAAAGGCTAAAAGAAATGTTTCACGTTTGTTACACTCAAACAGTGGCTCCTGTCATATGCTGAACTGGTCGCATTGTGGATTTGGCCTAAAACATGATTTTGGACAATGTTCATGGAACTCAGCTTAAAACGTACTTGCAGACTTGAAAACCCTTGCCTATTGTAGAGCGCGCCTCCTACTTCCACTGCTGAACGAAAACCCATGATTTTGGACCCTGTTTTCATGCGAAAAGGCTAAAAGAATTGTTTCACGTTTGTTACACTCAAACAGTGTCTCCTGTCATATGCTGAACTGGTCGCAATGTGGATTTGGCCTAAAACATGATTTTGGACAATGTTCATGGAACTCAGCTTAAAACGTACTTGCAGACTTGAAAACCCTTGCCTATTGTAGAGCGCGCCTCCTACTTCCAGTGCTGAACGAAAACCCATGATTTTGGACCCTGTTTTCATGCGAAAAGGCTAAAAGAATTGTTTCACGTTTGTTACACTCAAACAGTGTCTCCTGTCATATGCTGATCTGGTCGCAATGTGGATTTGGCCTAAAACATGATTTTGGACAATGTTCATGGAACTCAGCTTAAAACGTACTTGCAGACTTGAAAACCCTTGCCTATTGTAGAGCGCGCCTCCTACTTCCACTGCTGAACGAAAACCCATGATTTTGGACCCTGTTTTCATGCGAAAAGGATAAAAGAAATGTTTCACGCTTGTTACACTCAAACAGTGTCTCCTCTCATATGCTGAACTGGTCGCATTGTGGATTTTGGTTAAAACATGATTTTGGACAATGTTCATGGAACTCAGCTTAAAACGTACTTGCAGACTTGAAAACCCTTGCCTATTGTAGAGCGCGCCTCCTACTTCCACTACTGAACGAAAACCCATGATTTTGGACCCTGTTTTCATGCGAAAAGGCTAAAAGAATTGTTTCACGTTTGTTACACTCAAACAGTGTCTCCTGTCATATGCTGATCTGGTCGCAATGTGGATTTGGCCTAAAACATGATTTTGGACAATGTTCATGGAACTCAGCTTAAAACGTACTTGCAGACTTGAAAACCCTTGCCTATTGTAGAGCGCACCTCCTACTTCCACTGCTGAACGAAAACCCATGATTTTGGACCCTGTTTTCATGCAAAAAGGCTAAAAGAAATGTTTCACGTTTGTTACACTCAAACAGTGGCTCCTCTCATATGCTGAACTGGTCGCATTGTGGATTTGGCCTAAAAATGATTTTGGACAATGTTCATGGAACTCAGCTTAAAACGTACTTGCAGACTTGAAAACCCTTGCCTATTGTAGAGCGCGCCTCCTACTTCCACTGCTGAACGAAAACCCATGATTTTGGACCCTGTTTTCATGCGAAAAGGCTAAAAGAATTGTTTCACGTTTGTTACACTCAAACAGTGTCTCCTGTCATATGCTGATCTGGTCGCAATGCGGATTTGGCCTAAAACATGATTTTGGACAATGTTCATGGAACTCAGCTTAAAACGTACTTGCAGACTTGAAAACCCTTGCCTATTGTAGAGCGCGCCTCCTACTTCCACTGCTGAACGAAAACCCATGATTTTATGATTTTGGACCCTGTTTTCATGCGAAAAGGCTAAAAGAATTGTTTCACGTTTGTTACACTCAAACAGTGTCTCCTGTCATATGCTGATCTGGTCGCAATGTGGATTTGGCCTAAAACATGATTTTGGACAATGTTCATGGAACTCAGCTTAAAACGTACTTGCAGACTTGAAAACCCTTGCCTATTGTAGAGCGCACCTCCTACTTCCACTGCTGAACGAAAACCCATGATTTTGGACCCTGTTTTCATGCAAAAAGGCTAAAAGAAATGTTTCACGTTTGTTACACTCAAACAGTGGCTCCTCTCATATGCTGAACTGGTCGCATTGTGGATTTGGCCTAAAACATGATTTTGGACAATGTTCATGGAACTCAGCTTAAAACGTACTTGCAGACTTGAAAACCCTTGCCTATTGTAGAGCGCGCCTCCTACTTCCACTGCTGAACGAAAACCCATGATTTTGGACCCTGTTTTCATGCAAAAAGGCTAAAAGAATTGTTTCACGTTTGTTACACTCAAACAGTGTCTCCTGTCATATGCTGATCTGGTCGCAATGTGGATTTGGCCTAAAACATGATTTTGGACAATGTTCATGGAACTCAGCTTAAAACGTACTTGCAGACTTGAAAACCCTTGCCTATTGTAGAGCGCGCCTCCTACTTCCAGTGCTGAACGAAAACCCATGATTTTGGACCCTGTTTTCATGCGATAAGGCTAAAAGAAATGTTTCACGTTTGTTACACTCAAACAGTGTCTCCTCTCATATTCTGAACTGGTTGCATTGTGGATTTTGGTTAAAACATGATTTTGGACAATGTTCATGGAACTCAGCTTAAAACGTACTTGCAGACTTGAAAACCCTTGCCTATTGTAGAGCGCGCCTCCTACTTCCACTGCTGAACGAAAACCCATGATTTTGGACCCTGTTTTCATGAGAAAAGGCTAAAAGAATTGTTTCACGTTTGTTACACTCAAACAGTGTCTCCTGTCATATGCTGAACTGGTCGCAATGTGGATTTGGCCTAAAACATGATTTTGGACAATGTTCATGGAACTCAGCTTAAAACGTACTTGCAGACTTGAAAACCCTTGCCTATTGTAGAGCGCGCCTCCTACTTCCACTGCTGAACGAAAACCCATGATTTTGGACCCTGTTTTCATGCAAAAAGGCTAAAAGAAATGTTTCACGTTTGTTACACTCAAACAGTGGCTCCTTTCATATGCTGAACTGGTCGCATTGTGGATTTGGCCTAAAACATGATTTTGGACAATGTTCATGGAACTCAGCTTAAAACGTACTTGCAGACTTGAAAACCCTTGCCTATTGTAGAGCGCGCCTCCTACTTCCACTGCTGAACGAAAACCCATGATTTTGGACCCTGTTTTCATGCGAAAAGGCTAAAAGAATTGTTTCATGTTTGTTACACTCAAACAGTGTCTCCTGTCATATGCTGATCTGGTCGCAATGTGGATTTGGCCTAAAACATGATTTTGGACAATGTTCATGGAACTCAGCTTAAAACGTACTTGCAGACTTGAAAACCCTTGCCTATTGTAGAGCACGCCTCCTACTTCCACTGCTGAACGAAAACCCATGATTTTGGACCCTGTTTTCATGCGATAAGGCTAAAAGAAATGTTTCACGTTTGTTACACTCAAACAGTGTCTCCTCTCATATGCTGAACTGGTTGCATTGTGGATTTTGGTTAAAACATGATTTTGGACAATGTTCATGGAACTCAGCTTAAAACGTACTTGCAGACTTGAAAACCCTTGCCTATTGTAGAGCGCGCCTCCTACTTCCACTGCTGAACGAAAACCCATGATTTTGGACCCTGTTTTCATAAGAAAAGGCTAAAAGAATTGTTTCACGTTTGTTACACTCAAACAGTGTCTCCTGTCATATGCTGAACTGGTCGCAATGTGGATTTGGCCTAAAACATGATTTTGGACAATGTTCATGGAACTCAGCTTAAAACGTACTTGCAGACTTGAAAACCCTTGCCTATTGTAGAGCGCGCCTCCTACTTCCACTGCTGAACGAAAACCCATGATTTTGGACCCTGTTTTCATGCAAAAAGGCTAAAAGAAATGTTTCACGTTTGTTACACTCAAACAGTGGCTCCTCTCATATGCTGAACTGGTCGCATTGTGGATTTGGCCTAAAACATGATTTTGGACAATGTTCATGGAACTCAGCTTAAAACATACTTGCAGACTTGAAAACCCTTGCCTATTGTAGAGCGCGCCTCCTACTTCCACTGCTGAACGAAAACCCATGATTTTGGACCCTGTTTTCATGCGAAAAGGCTAAAAGAATTGTTTCATGTTTGTTACACTCAAACAGTGTCTCCTGTCATATGCTGATCTGGTCGCAATGTGGATTTGGCCTAAAACATGATTTTGGACAATGTTCATGGAACTCAGCTTAAAACGTACTTGCAGACTTGAAAACCCTTGCCTATTGTAGAGCGCGCCTCCTACTTCCACTGCTGAACGAAAACCCATGTTTTTGGACCCTGTTTTCATGCGAAAAGGCTAAAAGAATTGTTTCACGTTTGTTACACTCAAACAGTGTCTCCTGTCATATGCTGATCTGGTCGCAATGTGGATTTGGCCTAAAACATGATTTTGGACAATGTTCATGGAACTCAGCTTAAAACGTACTTGCAGACTTGAAAACCCTTGCCTATTGTAGAGCGCACCTCCTACTTCCACTGCTGAACGAAAACCCATGATTGTGGACCCTGTTTTCATGCAAAAAGGCTAAAAGAAATGTTTCACGTTTGTTACACTCAAACAGTGGCTCCTCTCATATGCTGAACTGGTCGCATTGTGGATTTGGCCTAAAACATGATTTTGGACAATGTTCATGGAACTCAGCTTAAAACGTACTTGCAGACTTGAAAACCCTTGCCTATTGTAGAGCGCGCCTCCTACTTCCACTGCTGAACGAAAACCCATGATTTTGGACCCTGTTTAAATGCGAAAAGGCTAAAAGAATTGTTTCACGTTTGTTACACTCAAACAGTGTCTCCTGTCATATGCTGATCTGGTCGCAATGTGGATTTGGCCTAAAACATGATTTTGGACAATGTTCATGGAACTCAGCTTAAAACGTACTTGCAGACTTGAAAACCCTTGCCTATTGTAGAGCGCGCCTCCTACTTCCACTGCTGAACGAAAACCCATGATTTTGGACCCTGTTTTCATGCAAAAAGGCTAAAAGAAATGTTTCACGTTTGTTACACTCAAACAGTGGCTCCTCTCATATGCTGAACTGGTCGCATTGTGGATTTGGCCTAAAACATGATTTTGGACAATGTTCATGGAACTCAGCTTAAAACGTACTTGCAGACTTGAAAACCCTTGCCTATTGTAGAGCGCGCCTCCTACTTCCACTGCTGAACGAAAACCCATGATTTTGGACCCTGTTTTCATGCGAAAAGGCTAAAAGAATTGTTTCATGTTTGTTACACTCAAACAGTGTCTCCTGTCATATGCTGATCTGGTCGCAATGTGGATTTGGCCTAAAACATGATTTTGGACAATGTTCATGGAACTCAGCTTAAAACGTACTTGCAGACTTGAAAACCCTTGCCTATTGTAGAGCGCGCCTCCTACTTCCACTGCTGAACGAAAACCCATGATTTTGGACCCTGTTTTCATGCGATAAGGCTAAAAGAAATGTTTCACGTTTGTTACACTCAAACAGTGTCTCCTCTCATATGCTGAACTGGTTGCATTGTGGATTTTGGTTAAAACATGATTTTGGACAATGTTCATGGAACTCAGCTTAAAACGTACTTGCAGACTTGAAAACCCTTGCCTATTGTAGAGCGCGCCTCCTACTTCCACTGCTGAACGAAAACCCATGATTTTGGACCCTGTTTTCATAAGAAAAGGCTAAAAGAATTGTTTCACGTTTGTTACACTCAAACAGTGTCTCCTGTCATATGCTGAACTGGTCGCAATGTGGATTTGGCCTAAAACATGATTTTGGACAATGTTCATGGAACTCAGCTTAAAACGTACTTGCAGACTTGAAAACCCTTGCCTATTGTAGAGCGCGCCTCCTACTTCCACTGCTGAACGAAAACCCATGATTTTGGACCCTGTTTTCATGCAAAAAGGCTAAAAGAAATGTTTCACGTTTGTTACACTCAAACAGTGGCTCCTCTCATATGCTGAACTGGTCGCATTGTGGATTTGGCCTAAAACATGATTTTGGACAATGTTCATGGAACTCAGCTTAAAACATACTTGCAGACTTGAAAACCCTTGCCTATTGTAGAGCGCGCCTCCTACTTCCACTGCTGAACGAAAACCCATGATTTTGGACCCTGTTTTCATGCGAAAAGGCTAAAAGAAATGTTTCACGTTTGTTACACTCAAACAGTGGCTCCTCTCATATGCTGAACTGGTCGCATTGTGGATTTGGCCTAAAACATGATTTTGGACAATGTTCATGGAACTCAGCTTAAAACGTACTTGCAGACTTGAAAACCCTTGCCTATTGTAGAGCGCGCCTCCTACTTCCACTGCTGAACGAAAACCCATGATTTTGGACCCTGTTTAAATGCGAAAAGGCTAAAAGAATTGTTTCACGTTTGTTACACTCAAACAGTGTCTCCTGTCATATGCTGATCTGGTCGCAATGTGGATTTGGCCTAAAACATGATTTTGGACAATGTTCATGGAACTCAGCTTAAAACGTACTTGCAGACTTGAAAACCCTTGCCTATTGTAGAGCGCGCCTCCTACTTCCACTGCTGAACGAAAACCCATGATTTTGGACCCTGTTTTCATGCGAAAAGGCTAAAAGAATTGTTTCACGTTTGTTACACTCAAACAGTGTCTCCTGTCATATGCTGATCTGGTCGCAATGTGGATTTGGCCTAAAACATGATTTTGGACAATGTTCATGGAACTCAGCTTAAAACGTACTTGCAGACTTGAAAACCCTTGCCTATTGTAGAGCGCACCTCCTACTTCCACTGCTGAACGAAAACCCATGATTTTGGACCCTGTTTTCATGCAAAAAGGCTAAAAGAAATGTTTCACGTTTGTTACACTCAAACAGTGGCTCCTCTCATATGCTGAACTGGTCGCATTGTGGATTTGGCCTAAAACATGATTTTGGACAATGTTCATGGAACTCAGCTTAAAACGTACTTGCAGACTTGAAAACCCTTGCCTATTGTAGAGCGCGCCTCCTACTTCCACTGCTGAACGAAAACCCATGATTTTGGACCCTGTTTTCATGCGAAAAGGCTAAAAGAATTGTTTCACGTTTGTTACACTCAAACAGTGTCTCCTGTCATATGCTGATCTGGTCGCAATGTGGATTTGGCCTAAAACATGATTTTGGACAATGTTCATGGAACTCAGCTTAAAACGTACTTGCAGACTTGAAAACCCTTGCCTATTGTAGAGCGCGCCTCCTACTTCCAGTGCTGAACGAAAACCCATGATTTTGGACCCTGTTTTCATGCGATAAGGCTAAAAGAAATGTTTCACGTTTGTTACACTCAAACAGTGTCTCCTCTCATATGCTGAACTGGTTGCATTGTGGATTTTGGTTAAAACATGATTTTGGACAATGTTCATGGAACTCAGCTTAAAACGTACTTGCAGACTTGAAAACCCTTGCCTATTGTAGAGCGCGCCTCCTACTTCCACTGCTGAACGAAAACCCATGATTTTGGACCCTGTTTTCATAAGAAAAGGCTAAAAGAATTGTTTCACGTTTGTTACACTCAAACAGTGTCTCCTGTCATATGCTGATCTGGTCGCAATGTGGATTTGGCCTAAAACATGATTTTGGACAATGTTCATGGAACTCAGCTTAAAACGTACTTGCAGACTTGAAAACCCTTGCCTATTGTAGAGCGCGCCTCCTACTTCCAGTGCTGAACGAAAACCCATGATTTTGGACCCTGTTTTCATGCGATAAGGCTAAAAGAAATGTTTCACGTTTGTTACACTCAAACAGTGTCTCCTCTCATATGCTGAACTGGTTGCATTGTGGATTTTGGTTAAAACATGATTTTGGACAATGTTCATGGAACTCAGCTTAAAACGTACTTGCAGACTTGAAAACCCTTGCCTATTGTAGAGCGCGCCTCCTACTTCCACTGCTGAACGAAAACCCATGATTTTGGACCCTGTTTTCATAAGAAAAGGCTAAAAGAATTGTTTCACGTTTGTTACACTCAAACAGTGTCTCCTGTCATATGCTGAACTGGTCGCAATGTGGATTTGGCCTAAAACATGATTTTGGACAATGTTCATGGAACTCAGCTTAAAACGTACTTGCAGACTTGAAAACCCTTGCCTATTGTAGAGCGCGCCTCCTACTTCCACTGCTGAACGAAAACCCATGATTTTGGACCCTGTTTTCATGCAAAAAGGCTAAAAGAAATGTTTCACGTTTGTTACACTCAAACAGTGGCTCCTCTCATATGCTGAACTGGTCGCATTGTGGATTTGGCCTAAAACATGATTTTGGACAATGTTCATGGAACTCAGCTTAAAACGTACTTGCAGACTTGAAAACCCTTGCCTATTGTAGAGCGCGCCTCCTACTTCCACTGCTGAACGAAAACCCATGATTTTGGACCCTGTTTTCATGCGAAAAGGCTAAAAGAATTGTTTCACGTTTGTTACACTCAAACAGTGTCTCCTCTCATATGCTGAACTGGTTGCATTGTGGATTTTGGTTAAAACATGATTTTGGACAATGTTCATGGAACTCAGCTTAAAACGTACTTGCAGACTTGAAAACCCTTGCCTATTGTAGAGCGCGCCTCCTACTTCCACTGCTGAACGAAAACCCATGATTTTGGACCCTGTTTTCATAAGAAAAGGCTAAAAGAATTGTTTCACGTTTGTTACACTCAAACAGTGTCTCCTGTCATATGCTGAACTGGTCGCAATGTGGATTTGGCCTAAAACATGATTTTGGACAATGTTCATGGAACTCAGCTTAAAACGTACTTGCAGACTTGAAAACCCTTGCCTATTGTAGAGCGCGCCTCCTACTTCCACTGCTGAACGAAAACCCATGATTTTGGACCCTGTTTTCATGCAAAAAAGCTAAAAGAAATGTTTCACGTTTGTTACACTCAAACAGTGGCTCCTCTCATATGCTGAACTGGTCGCATTGTGGATTTGGCCTAAAACATGATTTTGGACAATGTTCATGGAACTCAGCTTAAAACGTACTTGCAGACTTGAAAACCCTTGCCTATTGTAGAGCGCGCCTCCTACTTCCACTGCTGAACGAAAACCCATGATTTTGGACCCTGTTTTCATGCGAAAAGGCTAAAAGAATTGTTTCACGTTTGTTACACTCAAACAGTGTCTCCTGTCATATGCTGATCTGGTCGCAATGTGGATTTGGCCTAAAACATGATTTTGGACAATGTTCATGGAACTCAGCTTAAAACGTACTTGCAGACTTGAAAACCCTTGCCTATTGTAGAGCGCGCCTCCTACTTCCAGTGCTGAACGAAAACCCATGATTTTGGACCCTGTTTTCATGCGATAAGGCTAAAAGAAATGTTTCACGTTTGTTACACTCAAACAGTGTCTCCTCTCATATGCTGAACTGGTTGCATTGTGGATTTTGGTTAAAACATGATTTTGGACAATGTTCATGGAACTCAGCTTAAAACGTACTTGCAGACTTGAAAACCCTTGCCTATTGTAGAGCGCGCCTCCTACTTCCACTGCTGAACGAAAACCCATGATTTTGGACCCTGTTTTCATAAGAAAAGGCTAAAAGAATTGTTTCACGTTTGTTACACTCAAACAGTGTCTCCTGTCATATGCTGAACTGGTCGCAATGTGGATTTGGCCTAAAACATGATTTTGGACAATGTTCATGGAACTCAGCTTAAAACGTACTTGCAGACTTGAAAACCCTTGCCTATTGTAGAGCGCGCCTCCTACTTCCACTGCTGAACGAAAACCCATGATTTTGGACCCTGTTTTCATGCAAAAAGGCTAAAAGAAATGTTTCACGTTTGTTACACTCAAACAGTGGCTCCTCTCATATGCTGAACTGGTCGCATTGTGGATTTGGCCTAAAACATGATTTTGGACAATGTTCATGGAACTCAGCTTAAAACGTACTTGCAGACTTGAAAACCCTTGCCTATTGTAGAGCGCGCCTCCTACTTCCACTGCTGAACGAAAACCCATGATTTTGGACCCTGTTTTCATGCGAAAAGGCTAAAAAAATTGTTTCACGTTTGTTACACTCAAACAGTGTCTCCTGTCATATGCTGATCTGGTCGCAATGTGGATTTGGCCTAAAACATGATTTTGGACAATGTTCATGGAACTCAGCTTAAAACGTACTTGCAGACTTGAAAACCCTTGCCTATTGTAGAGCGCGCTTCCTACTTCCAGTGCTGAACGAAAACCCATGATTTTGGACCCTGTTTTCATGCGAAAAGGCTAAAAGAAATGTTTCACGTTTGTTACACTCAAACAGTGTCTCCTGTCATATGCTGATCTGGTCGCAATGTGGATTTGGCCTAAAACATGATTTTGGACAATGTTCATGGAACTCAGCTTAAAACGTACTTGCAGACTTGAAAACGCTTGCCTATTGTAGAGCGCGCCTCCTACTTCCACTGCTGAACGAAAACCCATGATTTTGGACCCTGTTTTCATAAGAAAAGGCTAAAAGAATTGTTTCACGTTTGTTACACTCAAACAGTGTCTCCTGTCATATGCTGAACTGGTCGCAATGTGGATTTGGCCTAAAACATGATTTTGGACAATGTTCATGGAACTCAGCTTAAAACGTACTTGCAGACTTGAAAACCCTTGCCTATTGTAGAGCGCGCCTCCTACTTCCACTGCTGAACGAAAACCCATGATTTTGGACCCTGTTTTCATGCGATAAGGCTAAAAGAAATGTTTCACGTTTGTTACACTCAAACAGTGTCTCCTCTCATATGCTGAACTGGTTGCATTGTGGATTTTGGTTAAAACATGATTTTGGACAATGTTCATGGAACTCAGCTTAAAACGTACTTGCAGACTTGAAAACCCTTGCCTATTGTAGAGCGCGCCTCCTACTTCCACTGCTGAACGAAAAACCATGATTTTGGACCCTGTTTTCATAAGAAAAGGCTAAAAGAATTGTTTCACGTTTGTTACACTCAAACAGTGTCTCCTGTCATATGCTGAACTGGTCGCAATGTGGATTTGGCCTAAAACATGATTTTGGACAATGTTCATGGAACTCAGCTTAAAACGTACTTGCAGACTTGAAAACCCTTGCCTATTGTAGAGCGCGCCTCCTACTTCCACTGCTGAACGAAAACCCATGATTTTGGACCCTGTTTTCATGCAAAAAGGCTAAAAGAAATGTTTCACGTTTGTTACACTCAAACAGTGGCTCCTCTCATATGCTGAACTGGTCGCATTGTGGATTTGGCCTAAAACATGATTTTGGACAATGTTCATGGAACTCAGCTTAAAACGTACTTGCAGACTTGAAAACCCTTGCCTATTGTAGAGCGCGCCTCCTACTTCCACTGCTGAACGAAAACCCATGATTTTGGACCCTGTTTTCATGCGAAAAGGCTAAAAGAATTGTTTCACGTTTGTTACACTCAAACAGTGTCTCCTGTCATATGCTGATCTGGTCGCAATGTGGATTTGGCCTAAAACATGATTTTGGACAATGTTCATGGAACTCAGCTTAAAACGTACTTGCAGACTTGAAAACCCTTGCCTATTGTAGAGCGCGCTTCCTACTTCCAGTGCTGAACGAAAACCCATGATTTTGGACCCTGTTTTCATGCGAAAAGGCTAAAAGAAATGTTTCACGTTTGTTACACTCAAACAGTGTCTCCTGTCATATGCTGATCTGGTCGCAATGTGGATTTGGCCTAAAACATGATTTTGGACAATGTTCATGGAACTCAGTTTAAAACGTACTTGCAGACTTGAAAACGCTTGCCTATTGTAGAGCGCGCCTCCTACTTCCAGTGCTGAACGAAAACCCATGATTTTGGACCCTGTTTTCATGCGAAAAGGCTAAAAGAATTGTTTCACGTTTGTTACACTCAAACAGTGTCTCCTGTCATATGCTGATCTGGTCGCAATGTGGATTTGGCCTAAAACATGATTTTGGACAATGTTCATGGAACTCAGCTTAAAACGTACTTGCAGACTTGAAAACCCTTGCCTATTGTAGAGCGCGCCTCCTACTTCCACTGCTGAACGAAAACCCATGATTTTGGACCCTGTTTTCATGCGAAAAGGCTAAAAGAATTGTTTCACGTTTGTTACACTCAAACAGTGTCTCCTCTCATATGCTGAACTGGTTGCATTGTGGATTTTGGTTAAAACATGATTTTGGACAATGTTCATGGAACTCAGCTTAAAACGTACTTGCAGACTTGAAAACCCTTGCCTATTGTAGAGCGCGCCTCCTACTTCCACTGCTGAACGAAAACCCATGATTTTGGACCCTGTTTTCATAAGAAAAGGCTAAAAGAATTGTTTCACGTTTGTTACACTCAAACAGTGTCTCCTGTCATATGCTGAACTGGTCGCAATGTGGATTTGGCCTAAAACATGATTTTGGACAATGTTCATGGAACTCAGCTTAAAACGTACTTGCAGACTTGAAAACCCTTGCCTATTGTAGAGCGCGCCTCCTACTTCCACTGCTGAACGAAAACCCATGATTTTGGACCCTGTTTTCATGCAAAAAGGCTAAAAGAAATGTTTCACGTTTGTTACACTCAAACAGTGGCTCCTCTCATATGCTGAACTGGTCGCATTGTGGATTTGGCCTAAAACATGATTTTGGACAATGTTCATGGAACTCAGCTTAAAACGTACTTGCAGACTTGAAAACCCTTGCCTATTGTAGAGCGCGCCTCCTACTTCCACTGCTGAACGAAAACCCATGATTTTGGACCCTGTTTTCATGCGAAAAGGCTAAAAGAATTGTTTCACGTTTGTTACACTCAAACAGTGTCTCCTGTCATATGCTGATCTGGTCGCAATGTGGATTTGGCCTAAAACATGATTTTGGACAATGTTCATGGAACTCAGCTTAAAACGTACTTGCAGACTTGAAAACCCTTGCCTATTGTAGAGCGCGCTTCCTACTTCCAGTGCTGAACGAAAACCCATGATTTTGGACCCTGTTTTCATGCGAAAAGGCTAAAAGAAATGTTTCACGTTTGTTACACTCAAACAGTGTCTCCTGTCATATGCTGATCTGGTCGCAATGTGGATTTGGCCTAAAACATGATTTTGGACAATGTTCATGGAACTCAGTTTAAAACGTACTTGCAGACTTGAAAACGCTTGCCTATTGTAGAGCGCGCCTCCTACTTCCACTGCTGAACGAAAACCCATGATTTTGGACCCTGTTTTCATAAGAAAAGGCTAAAAGAATTGTTTCACGTTTGTTACACTCAAACAGTGTCTCCTGTCATATGCTGATCTGGTCGCAATGTGGATTTGGCCTAAAACATGATTTTGGACAATGTTCATGGAACTCAGCTTAAAACGTACTTGCAGACTTGAAAACCCTTGCCTATTGTAGAGCGCGCCTCCTACTTCCACTGCTGAACGAAAACCCATGATTTTGGACCCTGTTTTCATGCGAAAAGGATAAAAGAAATGTTTCACGCTTGTTACACTCAAACAGTGTCTCCTCTCATATGCTGAACTGGTCGCATTGTGGATTTTGGTTAAAACATGATTTTGGACAATGTTCATGGAACTCAGCTTAAAACGTACTTGCAGACTTGAAAACCCTTGCCTATTGTAGAGCGCGCCTCCTACTTCCACTACTGAACGAAAACCCATGATTTTGGACCCTGTTTTCATGCGAAAAGGCTAAAAGAATTGTTTCACGTTTGTTACACTCAAACAGTGTATCCTGTCATATGCTGATTTGGTCGCAATGTGGATTTGGCCTAAAACATGATTTTGGACAATGTTCATGGAACTCAGCTTAAAACGTACTTGCAGACTTGAAAACCCTTGCCTATTGTAGAGCGCACCTCCTACTTCCACTGCTGAACGAAAACCCATGATTTTGGACCCTGTTTTCATTCAAAAAGGCTAAAAGAAATGTTTCACGTTTGTTACACTCAAACAGTGGCTCCTCTCATATGCTGAACTGGTCGCATTGTGGATTTGGCCTAAAACATGATTTTGGACAATGTTCATGGAACTCAGCTTAAAACGTACTTGCAGACTTGAAAACCCTTGCCTATTGTAGAGCGCGCCTCCTACTTCCACTGCTGAACGAAAACCCATGATTTTGGACCCTGTTTTCATGCGAAAAGGCTAAAAGAATTGTTTCACGTTTGTTACACTCAAACAGTGTCTCCTGTCATATGCTGATCTGGTCGCAATGTGGATTTGGCCTAAAACATGATTTTGGACAATGTTAATGGAACTCAGCTTAAAACGTACTTGCAGACTTGAAAACCCTTGCCTATTGTAGAGCGCGCCTCCTACTTCCAGTGCTGAACGAAAACCCATGATTTTGGACCCTGTTTTCATGCGAAAAGGCTAAAAGAAATGTTTCACGTTTGTTACACTCAAACAGTGTCTCCTCTCATATGCTGAACTGGTTGCATTGTGGATTTTGGTTAAAACACAATTTTGGACAATGTTCATGGAACTCAGCTTAAAACGTACTTGCAGACTTGAAAACCCTTGCCTATTGTAGAGCGCGCCTCCTACTTCCACTGCTGAACGAAAACCCATGATTTTGGACCCTGTTTTCATGCGAAAAGGCTAAAAGAATTGTTTCACGTTTGTTACACTCAAACAGTGTCTCCTGTCATATGCTGATCTGGTCGCAATGTGGATTTGGCCTAAAACATGATTTTGGACAATGTTCATGGAACTCAGCTTAAAACGTACTTGCAGACTTGAAAACCCTTGCCTATTGTAGAGCGCACCTCCTACTTCCACTGCTGAACGAAAACCCATGATTTTGGACCCTGTTTTCATGCAAAAAGGCTAAAAGAAATGTTTCACGTTTGTTACACTCAAACAGTGGCTCCTCTCATATGCTGAACTGGTCGCATTGTGGATTTGGCCTAAAACATGATTTTGGACAATGTTCATGGAACTCAGCTTAAAACGTACTTGCAGACTTGAAAACCCTTGCCTATTGTAGAGCGCGCCTCCTACTTCCACTGCTGAACGAAAACCCATGATTTTGGACCCTGTTTTCATGCGAAAAGGCTAAAAGAATTGTTTCACGTTTGTTACACTCAAACAGTGTCTCCTGTCATATGCTGATCTGGTCGCAATGTGGATTTGGCCTAAAACATGATTTTGGACAATGTTCATGGAACTCAGCTTAAAACGTACTTGCAGACTTGAAAACCCTTGCCTATTGTAGAGCGCGCCTCCTACTTCCACTGCTGAACGAAAACCCATGATTTTGGACCCTGTTTTCATGCGAAAAGGATAAAAGAAATGTTTCACGCTTGTTACACTCAAACAGTGTCTCCTCTCATATGCTGAACTGGTCGCATTGTGGATTTTGGTTAAAACATGATTTTGGACAATGTTCATGGAACTCAGCTTAAAACGTACTTGCAGACTTGAAAACCCTTGCCTATTGTAGAGCGCGCCTCCTACTTCCACTACTGAACGAAAACCCATGATTTTGGACCCTGTTTTCATGCGAAAAGGCTAAAAGAATTGTTTCACGTTTGTTACACTCAAACAGTGTATCCTGTCATATGCTGATTTGGTCGCAATGTGGATTTGGCCTAAAACATGATTTTGGACAATGTTCATGGAACTCAGCTTAAAACGTACTTGCAGACTTGAAAACCCTTGCCTATTGTAGAGCGCACCTCCTACTTCCACTGCTGAACGAAAACCCATGATTTTGGACCCTGTTTTCATTCAAAAAGGCTAAAAGAAATGTTTCACGTTTGTTACACTCAAACAGTGGCTCCTCTCATATGCTGAACTGGTCGCATTGTGGATTTGGCCTAAAACATGATTTTGGACAATGTTCATGGAACTCAGCTTAAAACGTACTTGCAGACTTGAAAACCCTTGCCTATTGTAGAGCGCGCCTCCTACTTCCACTGCTGAACGAAAACCCATGATTTTGGACCCTGTTTTCATGCGAAAAGGCTAAAAGAATTGTTTCACGTTTGTTACACTCAAACAGTGTCTCCTGTCATATGCTGATCTGGTCGCAATGTGGATTTGGCCTAAAACATGATTTTGGACAATGTTAATGGAACTCAGCTTAAAACGTACTTGCAGACTTGAAAACCCTTGCCTATTGTAGAGCGCGCCTCCTACTTCCAGTGCTGAACGAAAACCCATGATTTTGGACCCTGTTTTCATGCGAAAAGGCTAAAAGAAATGTTTCACGTTTGTTACACTCAAACAGTGTCTCCTCTCATATGCTGAACTGGTTGCATTGTGGATTTTGGTTAAAACACAATTTTGGACAATGTTCATGGAACTCAGCTTAAAACGTACTTGCAGACTTGAAAACCCTTGCCTATTGTAGAGCGCGCCTCCTACTTCCACTGCTGAACGAAAACCCATGATTTTGGACCCTGTTTTCATGCGAAAAGGCTAAAAGAATTGTTTCACGTTTGTTACACTCAAACAGTGTCTCCTGTCATATGCTGATCTGGTCGCAATGTGGATTTGGCCTAAAACATGATTTTGGACAATGTTCATGGAACTCAGCTTAAAACGTACTTGCAGACTTGAAAACCCTTGCCTATTGTAGAGCGCACCTCCTACTTCCACTGCTGAACGAAAACCCATGATTTTGGACCCTGTTTTCATGCAAAAAGGCTAAAAGAAATGTTTCACGTTTGTTACACTCAAACAGTGGCTCCTCTCATATGCTGAACTGGTCGCATTGTGGATTTGGCCTAAAACATGATTTTGGACAATGTTCATGGAACTCAGCTTAAAACGTACTTGCAGACTTGAAAACCCTTGCCTATTGTAGAGCGCGCCTCCTACTTCCTGCTGAACGAAAACCCATGATTTTGGACCCTGTTTTCATGCGAAAAGGCTAAAAGAATTGTTTCACGTTTGTTACACTCAAACAGTGTCTCCTGTCATATGCTGATCTGGTCGCAATGTGGATTTGGCCTAAAACATGATTTTGGACAATGTTCATGGAACTCAGCTTAAAACGTACTTGCAGACTTGAAAACCCTTGCCTATTGTAGAGCGCGCCTCCTACTTCCAGTGCTGAACGAAAACCCATGATTTTGGACCCTGTTTTCATGCGATAAGGCTAAAAGAAATGTTTCACGTTTGTTACACTCAAACAGTGTCTCCTCTCATATGCTGAACTGGTTGCATTGTGGATTTTGGTTAAAACATGATTTTGGACAATGTTCATGGAACTCAGCTTAAAACGTACTTGCAGACTTGAAAACCCTTGCCTATTGTAGAGCGCGCCTCCTACTTCCACTGCTGAACGAAAACCCATGATTTTGGACCCTGTTTTCATGCGAAAAGGCTAAAAGAATTGTTTCACGTTTGTTACACTCAAACAGTGTCTCCTGTCATATGCTGATCTGGTCGCAATGTGGATTTGGCCTAAAACATGATTTTGGACAATGTTCATGGAACTCAGCTTAAAACGTACTTGCAGACTTGAAAACCCTTGCCTATTGTAGAGCGCACCTCCTACTTCCACTGCTGAACGAAAACCCATGATTTTGGACCCTGTTTTCATGCGAAAAGGCTAAAAGAAATGTTTCACGTTTGTTACACTCAAACAGTGGCTCCTCTCATATGCTGAACTGGTCGCATTGTGGATTTGGCCTAAAACATGATTTTGGACAATGTTCATGGAACTCAGCTTAAAACGTACTTGCAGACTTGAAAACCCTTGCCTATTGTAGAGCGCGCCTCCTACTTCCACTGCTGAACGAAAACCCATGATTTTGGACCCTGTTTTCATGCGAAAAGGCTAAAAGAATTGTTTCACGTTTGTTACACTCAAACAGTGTCTCCTGTCATATGCTGATCTGGTCGCAATGTGGATTTGGCCTAAAACATGATTTTGGACAATGTTCATGGAACTCAGCTTAAAACGTACTTGCAGACTTGAAAACCCTTGCCTATTGTAGAGCGCGCCTCCTACTTCCACTGCTGAACGAAAACCCATGATTTTGGACCCTGTTTTCATGCGAAAAGGATAAAATAAATGTTTCACGCTTGTTACACTCAAACAGTGTCTCCTCTCATATGCTGAACTGGTCGCATTGTGGATTTTGGTTAAAACATGATTTTGGACAATGTTCATGGAACTCAGCTTAAAACGTACTTGCAGACTTGAAAACCCTTGCCTATTGTAGAGCGCGCCTCCTACTTCCACTACTGAACGAAAACCCATGATTTTGGACCCTGTTTTCATGCGAAAAGGCTAAAAGAATTGTTTCACGTTTGTTACACTCAAACAGTGTATCCTGTCATATGCTGATTTGGTCGCAATGTGGATTTGGCCTAAAACATGATTTTGGACAATGTTCATGGAACTCAGCTTAAAACGTACTTGCAGACTTGAAAACCCTTGCCTATTGTAGAGCGCACCTCCTACTTCCACTGCTGAACGAAAACCCATGATTTTGGACCCTGTTTTCATTCAAAAAGGCTAAAAGAAATGTTTCACGTTTGTTACACTCAAACAGTGGCTCCTCTCATATGCTGAACTGGTCGCATTGTGGATTTGGCCTAAAACATGATTTTGGACAATGTTCATGGAACTCAGCTTAAAACGTACTTGCAGACTTGAAAACCCTTGCCTATTGTAGAGCGCGCCTCCTACTTCCACTGCTGAACGAAAACCCATGATTTTGGACCCTGTTTTCATGCGAAAAGGCTAAAAGAATTGTTTCACGTTTGTTACACTCAAACAGTGTCTCCTGTCATATGCTGATCTGGTCGCAATGTGGATTTGGCCTAAAACATGATTTTGGACAATGTTAATGGAACTCAGCTTAAAACGTACTTGCAGACTTGAAAACCCTTGCCTATTGTAGAGCGCGCCTCCTACTTCCAGTGCTGAACGAAAACCCATGATTTTGGACCCTGTTTTCATGCGAAAAGGCTAAAAGAAATGTTTCACGTTTGTTACACTCAAACAGTGTCTCCTCTCATATGCTGAACTGGTTGCATTGTGGATTTTGGTTAAAACACAATTTTGGACAATGTTCATGGAACTCAGCTTAAAACGTACTTGCAGACTTGAAAACCCTTGCCTATTGTAGAGCGCGCCTCCTACTTCCACTGCTGAACGAAAACCCATGATTTTGGACCCTGTTTTCATGCGAAAAGGCTAAAAGAATTGTTTCACGTTTGTTACACTCAAACAGTGTCTCCTGTCATATGCTGATCTGGTCGCAATGTGGATTTGGCCTAAAACATGATTTTGGACAATGTTCATGGAACTCAGCTTAAAACGTACTTGCAGACTTGAAAACCCTTGCCTATTGTAGAGCGCACCTCCTACTTCCACTGCTGAACGAAAACCCATGATTTTGGACCCTGTTTTCATGCAAAAAGGCTAAAAGAAATGTTTCACGTTTGTTACACTCAAACAGTGGCTCCTCTCATATGCTGAACTGGTCGCATTGTGGATTTGGCCTAAAACATGATTTTGGACAATGTTCATGGAACTCAGCTTAAAACGTACTTGCAGACTTGAAAACCCTTGCCTATTGTAGAGCGCGCCTCCTACTTCCACTGCTGAACGAAAACCCATGATTTTGGACCCTGTTTTCATGCGAAAAGGCTAAAAGAATTGTTTCACGTTTGTTACACTCAAACAGTGTCTCCTCTCATATGCTGAACTGGTTGCATTGTGGATTTTGGTTAAAACATGATTTTGGACAATGTTCATGGAACTCAGCTTAAAACGTACTTGCAGACTTGAAAACCCTTGCCTATTGTAGAGCGCGCCTCCTACTTCCACTGCTGAACGAAAACCCATGATTTTGGACCCTGTTTTCATGCGAAAAGGCTAAAAGAATTGTTTCACGTTTGTTACACTCAAACAGTGTCTCCTGTCATATGCTGATCTGGTCGCAATGTGGATTTGGCCTAAAACATGATTTTGGACAATGTTCATGGAACTCAGCTTAAAACGTACTTGCAGACTTGAAAACCCTTGCCTATTGTAGAGCGCACCTCCTACTTCCACTGCTGAACGAAAACCCATGATTTTGGACCCTGTTTTCATGCAAAAAGGCTAAAAGAAATGTTTCACGTTTGTTACACTCAAACAGTGGCTCCTCTCATATGCTGAACTGGTCGCATTGTGGATTTGGCCTAAAACATGATTTTGGACAATGTTCATGGAACTCAGCTTAAAACGTACTTGCAGACTTGAAAACCCTTGCCTATTGTAGAGCGCGCCTCCTACTTCCACTGCTGAACGAAAACCCATGATTTTGGACCCTGTTTTCATGCGAAAAGGCTAAAAGAATTGTTTCACGTTTGTTACACTCAAACAGTGTCTCCTGTCATATGCTGATCTGGTCGCAATGTGGATTTGGCCTAAAACATGATTTTGGACAATGTTCATGGAACTCAGCTTAAAACGTACTTGCAGATTTGAAAACCCTTGCCTATTGTAGAGCGCGCCTCCTACTTCCAGTGCTGAACGAAAACCCATGATTTTGGACCCTGTTTTCATGCGAAAAGGCTAAAAGAAATGTTTCACGTTTGTTACACTCAAACAGTGTCTCCTCTCATATGCTGAACTGGTTGCATTGTGGATTTTGGTTAAAACATGATTTTGGACAATGTTCATGGAACTCAGCTTAAAACGTACTTGCAGACTTGAAAACCCTTGCCTATTGTAGAGCGCGCCTCCTACTTAAACTGCTGAACGAAAACCCATGATTTTGGACCCTGTTTTCATAAGAAAAGGCTAAAAGAATTGTTTCACGTTTGTTACACTCAAACAGTGTCTCCTGTCATATGCTGAACTGGTCGCAATGTGGATTTGGCCTAAAACATGATTTTGGACAATGTTCATGGAACTCAGCTTAAAACGTACTTGCAGACTTGAAAACCCTTGCCTATTGTAGAGCGCGCCTCCTACTTCCACTGCTGAATGAAAACCCATGATTTTGGACCCTGTTTTCATGCAAAATGGCTAAAAGAATTGTTTCACGTTTGTTACACTCAAACAGTGTCTCCTCTCATATGCTGAACTGGTCGCATTGTGGATTTTGGTTAAAACATGATTTTGGACAATGTTCATGGAACTCAGCTTAAAACGTACTTGCAGACTTGAAAACCCTTGCCTATTGTAGAGCGCACCTCCTACTTCCACTGCTGAACGAAAACCCATGATTTTGGACCCTGTTTTCATGCAAAAAGGCTAAAAGAAATGTTTCACGTTTGTTAAACTCAAAAAGTGGCTCCTCTCATATGCTGAACTGGTCGCATTGTGGATTTGGCCTAAAACATGATTTTGGACAATGTTCATGGAACTCAGCTTAAAACGTACTTGCAGACTTGAAAACCCTTGCCTATTGTAGAGCGCGCCTCCTACTTCCACTGCTGAACGAAAACCCATGATTTTGGACCCTGTTTTCATGCGAAAAGGCTAAAAGAATTGTTTCACGTTTGTTACACTCAAACAGTGTCTCCTGTCATATGCTGATCTGGTCGCAATGTGGATTTGGCCTAAAACATGATTTTGGACAATGTTCATGGAACTCAGCTTAAAACGTACTTGCAGACTTGAAAACCCTTGCCTATTGTAGAGCGCACCTCCTACTTCCACTGCTGAACGAAAACCCATGATTTTGGACCCTGTTTTCATGCAAAAAGGCTAAAAGAAATGTTTCACGTTTGTTACACTCAAACAGTGGCTCCTCTCATATGCTGAACTGGTCGCATTGTGGATTTTGGTTAAAACATGATTTTGGACAATGTTCATGGAACTCAGCTTAAAACGTACTTGCAGACTTGAAAACCCTTGCCTATTGTAGAGCGCGCCTCCTACTTCCACTGCTGAATGAAAACCCATGATTTTGGACCCTGTTTTCATGCAAAATGGCTAAAAGAAATGTTTCACGTTTGTTACACTCAAACAGTGGCTCCTCTCATATGCTGAACTGGTCGCATTGTGGATTTTGGTTAAAACATGATTTTGGACAATGTTCATGGAACTCAGCTTTAAACGTACTTGCAGACTTGAAAACCCTTGCCTATTGTAGAGCGCGCCTCCTACTTCCACTGCTGAACGAAAACCCATGATTTTGGACCCTGTTTTCATGCGAAAAGGCTAAAAGAAATGTTTCACGTTTGTTACACTCAAACAGTGTCTCCTCTCATATGCTGAACTGGTCGCATTGTGGATTTTGGTTAAAACATGATTTTGGACAATGTTCATGGAACTCAGCTTAAAACGTACTTGCAGACTTGAAAACCCTTGCCTATTGTAGAGCGCACCTCCTACTTCCACTGCTGAACGAAAACCCATGATTTTGGACCCTGTTTTCATGCAAAAAGGCTAAAAGAAATGTTTCACGTTTGTTACACTCAAACAGTGGCTCCTCTCATATGCTGAACTGGTCGCATTGTGGATTTGGCCTAAAACATGATTTTGGACAATGTTCATGGAACTCAGCTTAAAACGTACTTGCAGACTTGAAAACCCTTGCCTATTGTAGAGCGCACCTCCTACTTCCACTTCTGAACGAAAACCCATGATTTTGGACCCTGTTTTCATGCAAAAAGGCTAAAAGAAATGTTTCACGTTTGTTACACTCAAACAGTGGCTCCTCTCATATGCTGAACTGGTCGCATTGTGGATTTGGCCTAAAACATGATTTTGGACAATGTTCATGGAACTCAGCTTAAAACGTACTTGCAGACTTGAAAACCCTTGCCTATTGTAGAGCGCGCCTCCTACTTCCAGTGCTGAACGAAAACCAATGATTTTGGACCCTGTTTTCATGCAAAATGGCTAAAAGAAATGTTTCACGTTTGTTACACTCAAACAGTGTCTCCTCTCATATGCTGAACTGGTCGCATTGTGGATTTTGGTTAAAACATGATTTTGGACAATGTTCATGGAACTCAGCTTAAAACGTACTTGCAGACTTGAAAACCCTTGCCTATTGTAGAGCGCGCCTCCTACTTCCACTGCTGAACGAAAACCCATGATTTTGGACCCTGTTTTCATGCGAAAAGGCTAAAAGAAATGTTTCACGTTTGTTACACTCAAACAGTGTCTCCTCTCATATGCTGAACTGGTCGCATTGTGGATTTTGGTTAAAACATGATTTTGGACAATGTTCATGGAACTCAGCTTAAAACGTACTTGCAGACTTGAAAACCCTTGCCTATTGTAGAGCGCACCTCCTACTTCCACTGCTGAACGAAAACCCATGATTTTGGACCCTGTTTTCATGCAAAAAGGCTAAAAGAAATGTTTCACGTTTGTTACACTCAAACAGTGGCTCCTCTCATATGCTGATCTGGTCGCAATGTGGATTTGGCCTAAAACATGATTTTGGACAATGTTCATGGAACTCAGCTTAAAACGTACTTGCAGACTTGAAAACCCTTGCCTATTGTAGAGCGCGCCTCCTACTTCCACTGCTGAACGAAAACCCATGATTTTGGACCCTGTTTTCATGCGAAAAGGCTAAAAGAATTGTTTCACGTTTGTTACACTCAAACAGTGTCTCCTGTCATATGCTGATCTGGTCGCAATGTGGATTTGGCCTAAAACATGATTTTGGACAATGTTCATGGAACTCAGCTTAAAACGTACTTGCAGACTTGAAAACCCTTGCCTATTGTAGAGCGCACCTCCTACTTCCACTGCTGAACGAAAACCCATGATTTTGGACCCTGTTTTCATGCAAAAAGGCTAAAAGAAATGTTTCACGTTTGTTACACTCAAACAGTGGCTCCTCTCATATGCTGAACTGGTTGCATTGTGGATTTTGGTTAAAACATGATTTTGGACAATGTTCATGGAACTCAGCTTAAAACGTACTTGCAGACTTGAAAACCCTTGCCTATTGTAGAGCGCGCCTCCTACGTCCACTGCTGAACGAAAACCCATGATTTTGGACCCTGTTTTCATGCGAAAAGGCTAAAAGAAATGTTTCACGTTTGTTACACTCAAACAGTGTCTCCTGTCATATGCTGATCTGGTCGCAATGTGGATTTGGCCTAAAACATGATTTTGGACAATGTTCATGGAACTCAGCTTAAAACGTACTTGCAGACTTGAAAACCCTTGCCTATTGTAGAGCGCACCTCCTACTTCCACTGCTGAACGAAAACCCATGATTTTGGACCCTGTTTTCATGCAAAAAGGCTAAAAGAAATGTTTCACGTTTGTTACACTCAAACAGTGGCTCCTCTCATATGCTGAACTGGTCGCATTGTGGATTTTGGTTAAAACATGATTTTGGACAATGTTCATGGAACTCAGCTTAAAACGTACTTGCAGACTTGAAAACCCTTGCCTATTGTAGAGCGCGCCTCCTACTTCCACTGCTGAATGAAAACCCATGATTTTGGACCCTGTTTTCATGCAAAATGGCTAAAAGAAATGTTTCACGTTTGTTACACTCAAACAGTGGCTCCTCTCATATGCTGAACTGGTCGCATTGTGGATTTTGGTTAAAACATGATTTTGGACAATGTTCATGGAACTCAGCTTAAAACGTACTTGCAGACTTGAAAACCCTTGCCTATTGTAGAGCGCGCCTCCTACTTCCACTGCTGAACGAAAACCCATGATTTTGGACCCTGTTTTCATGCGAAAAGGCTAAAAGAAATGTTTCACGTTTGTTACACTCAAACAGTGTCTCCTCTCATATGCTGAACTGGTCGCATTGTGGATTTTGGTTAAAACATGATTTTGGACAATGTTCATGGAACTCAGCTTAAAACGTACTTGCAGACTTGAAAACCCTTGCCTATTGTAGAGCGCACCTCCTACTTCCACTGCTGAACGAAAACCCATGATTTTGGACCCTGTTTTCATGCAAAAAGGCTAAAAGAAATGTTTCACGTTTGTTACACTCAAACAGTGGCTCCTCTCATATGCTGAACTGGTCGCATTGTGGATTTGGCCTAAAACATGATTTTGGACAATGTTCATGGAACTCAGCTTAAAACGTACTTGCAGACTTGAAAACCCTTGCCTATTGTAGAGCGCACCTCCTACTTCCACTGCTGAACGAAAACCCATGATTTTGGACCCTGTTTTCATGCAAAAAGGCTAAAAGAAATGTTTCACGTTTGTTACACTCAAACAGTGGCTCCTCTCATATGCTGAACTGGTCGCATTGTGGATTTGGCCTAAAACATGATTTTGGACAATGTTCATGGAACTCAGCTTAAAACGTACTTGCAGACTTGAAAACCCTTGCCTATTGTAGAGCGCGCCTCCTACTTCCACTGCTGAACGAAAACCCATGATTTTGGACCCTGTTTTCATGCGAAAAGGCTAAAAGAATTGTTTCACGTTTGTTACACTCAAACAGTGTCTCCTGTCATATGCTGATCTGGTCGCAATGTGGATTTGGCCTAAAACATGATTTTGGACAATGTTCATGGAACTCAGCTTAAAACGTACTTGCAGACTTGAAAACCCTTGCCTATTGTAGAGCGCGCCTCCTACTTCCACTGCTGAACGAAAACCCATGATTTTGGACCCTGTTTTCATGCGAAAAGGCTAAAAGAATTGTTTCACGTTTGTTACACTCAAACAGTGTCTCCTGTCATATGC
This sequence comes from Coregonus lavaretus, assembly GCF_964263955.1. Classification (NCBI taxonomy): domain Eukaryota; kingdom Metazoa; phylum Chordata; class Actinopteri; order Salmoniformes; family Salmonidae; genus Coregonus; species Coregonus lavaretus. The sequence goes on along the minus strand of NC_140013.1, from coordinate 282,790 downwards.
TGATCTGGTCGCAATGTGGATTTGGCCTAAAACATGATTTTGGACAATGTTCATGGAACTCAGCTTAAAACGTACTTGCAGACTTGAAAACCCTTGCCTATTGTAGAGCGCACCTCCTACTTCCACTGCTGAACGAAAACCCATGATTTTGGACCCTGTTTTCATGCAAAAAGGCTAAAAGAAATGTTTCACGTTTGTTACACTCAAACAGTGGCTCCTCTCATATGCTGAACTGGTCGCATTGTGGATTTTGGTTAAAACATGATTTTGGACAATGTTCATGGAACTCAGCTTAAAACGTACTTGCAGACTTGAAAACCCTTGCCTATTGTAGAGCGCGCCTCCTACTTCCAGTGCTGAACGAAAACCCATGATTTTGGACCCTGTTTTCATGCGAAAAGGCTAAAATAAATGTTTCACGTTTGTTACACTCAAACAGTGTCTCCTCTCATATGCTGAACTGGTTGCATTGTGGATTTTGGTTAAAACATGATTTTGGACAATGTTCATGGAACTCAGCTTAAAACGTACTTGCAGACTTGAAAACCCTTGCCTATTGTAGAGCGCGCCTCCTACGTCCACTGCTGAACGAAAACCCATGATTTTGGACCCTGTTTTCATGCGAAAAGGCTAAAAGAAATGTTTCACGTTTGTTACACTCAAACAGTGTCTCCTGTCATATGCTGATCTGGTCGCAATGTGGATTTGGCCTAAAACATGATTTTGGACAATGTTCATGGAACTCAGCTTAAAACGTACTTGCAGACTTGAAAACCCTTGCCTATTGTAGAGCGCACCTCCTACTTCCACTGCTGAACGAAAACCCATGATTTTGGACCCTGTTTTCATGCAAAAAGGCTAAAAGAAATGTTTCACGTTTGTTACACTCAAACAGTGGCTCCTCTCATATGCTGAACTGGTCGCATTGTGGATTTTGGTTAAAACATGATTTTGGACAATGTTCATGGAACTCAGCTTAAAACGTACTTGCAGACTTGAAAACCCTTGCCTATTGTAGAGCGCGCCTCCTACTTCCACTGCTGAATGAAAACCCATGATTTTGGACCCTATTTTCATGCAAAATGGCTAAAAGAAATGTTTCACGTTTGTTACACTCAAACAGTGGCTCCTCTCATATGCTGAACTGGTCGCATTGTGGATTTTGGTTAAAACATGATTTTGGACAATGTTCATGGAACTCAGCTTAAAACGTACTTGCAGACTTGAAAACCCTTGCCTATTGTAGAGCGCGCCTCCTACTTCCACTGCTGAACGAAAACCCATGATTTTGGACCCTGTTTTCATGCGAAAAGGCTAAAAGAAATGTTTCACGTTTGTTACACTCAAACAGTGTCTCCTCTCATATGCTGAACTGGTCGCATTGTGGATTTTGGTTAAAACATGATTTTGGACAATGTTCATGGAACTCAGCTTAAAACGTACTTGCAGACTTGAAAACCCTTGCCTATTGTAGAGCGCACCTCCTACTTCCACTGCTGAACGAAAACCCATGATTTTGGACCCTGTTTTCATGCAAAAAGGCTAAAAGAAATGTTTCACGTTTGTTACACTCAAACAGTGGCTCCTCTCATATGCTGAACTGGTCGCATTGTGGATTTGGCCTAAAACATGATTTTGGACAATGTTCATGGAACTCAGCTTAAAACGTACTTGCAGACTTGAAAACCCTTGCCTATTGTAGAGCGCACCTCCTACTTCCACTGCTGAACGAAAACCCATGATTTTGGACCCTGTTTTCATGCAAAAAGGCTAAAAGAAATGTTTCACGTTTGTTACACTCAAACAGTGGCTCCTCTCATATGCTGAACTGGTCGCATTGTGGATTTGGCCTAAAACATGATTTTGGACAATGTTCATGGAACTCAGCTTAAAACGTACTTGCAGACTTGAAAACCCTTGCCTATTGTAGAGCGCGCCTCCTACTTCCAGTGCTGAACGAAAACCAATGATTTTGGACCCTGTTTTCATGCAAAATGGCTAAAAGAAATGTTTCACGTTTGTTACACTCAAACAGTGTCTCCTCTCATATGCTGAACTGGTCGCATTGTGGATTTTGGTTAAAACATGATTTTGGACAATGTTCATGGAACTCAGCTTAAAACGTACTTGCAGACTTGAAAACCCTTGCCTATTGTAGAGCGCGCCTCCTACTTCCACTGCTGAACGAAAACCCATGATTTTGGACCCTGTTTTCATGAGAAAAGGCTAAAAGAAATGTTTCACGTTTGTTACACTCAAACAGTGTCTCCTCTCATATGCTGAACTGGTCGCATTGTGGATTTTGGTTAAAACATGATTTTGGACAATGTTCATGGAACTCAGCTTAAAACGTACTTGCAGACTTGAAAACCCTTGCCTATTGTAGAGCGCACCTCCTACTTCCACTGCTGAACGAAAACCCATGATTTTGGACCCTGTTTTCATGCAAAAAGGCTAAAAGAAATGTTTCACGTTTGTTACACTCAAACAGTGGCTCCTCTCATATGCTGAACTGGTCGCATTGTGGATTTGGCCTAAAACATGATTTTGGACAATGTTCATGGAACTCAGCTTAAAACGTACTTGCAGACTTGAAAACCCTTGCCTATTGTAGAGCGCGCCTCCTACTTCCACTGCTGAACGAAAACCCATGATTTTGGACCCTGTTTTCATGCGAAAAGGCTAAAAGAATTGTTTCACGTTTGTTACACTCAAACAGTGTCTCCTGTCATATGCTGATCTGGTCGCAATGTGGATTTGGCCTAAAACATGATTTTGGACAATGTTCATGGAACTCAGCTTAAAACGTACTTGCAGACTTGAAAACCCTTGCCTATTGTAGAGCGCGCCTCCTACTTCCACTGCTGAACGGAAACCCATGATTTTGGACCCTGTTTTCATGCGAAAAGGCTAAAAGAATTGTTTCACGTTTGTTACACTCAAACAGTGTCTCCTGTCATATGCTGATCTGGTCGCAATGTGGATTTGGCCTAAAACATGATTTTGGACAATGTTCATGGAACTCAGCTTAAAACGTACTTGCAGACTTGAAAACCCTTGCCTATTGTAGAGCGCACCTCCTACTTCCACTGCTGAACGAAAACCCATGATTTTGGACCCTGTTTTCATGCAAAAAGGCTAAAAGAAATGTTTCACGTTTGTTACACTCAAACAGTGGCTCCTCTCATATGCTGAACTGGTCGCATTGTGGATTTTGGTTAAAACATGATTTTGGACAATGTTCATGGAACTCAGCTTAAAACGTACTTGCAGACTTGAAAACCCTTGCCTATTGTAGAGCGCGCCTCCTACTTCCAGTGCTGAACGAAAACCCATGATTTTGGACCCTGTTTTCATGCGAAAAGGCTAAAATAAATGTTTCACGTTTGTTACACTCAAACAGTGTCTCCTCTCATATGCTGAACTGGTTGCATTGTGGATTTTGGTTAAAACATGATTTTGGACAATGTTCATGGAACTCAGCTTAAAACGTACTTGCAGACTTGAAAACCCTTGCCTATTGTAGAGCGCGCCTCCTACTTCCACTGCTGAACGAAAACCCATGATTTTGGACCCTGTTTTCATGCGAAAAGGCTAAAAGAAATGTTTCACGTTTGTTACACTCAAACAGTGTCTCCTGTCATATGCTGATCTGGTCGCAATGTGGATTTGGCCTAAAACATGATTTTGGACAATGTTCATGGAACTCAGCTTAAAACGTACTTGCAGACTTGAAAACCCTTGCCTATTGTAGAGCGCACCTCCTACTTCCACTGCTGAACGAAAACCCATGATTTTGGACCCTGTTTTCATGCAAAAAGGCTAAAAGAAATGTTTCACGTTTGTTACACTCAAACAGTGGCTCCTCTCATATGCTGAACTGGTCGCATTGTGGATTTTGGTTAAAACATGATTTTGGACAATGTTCATGGAACTCAGCTTAAAACGTACTTGCAGACTTGAAAACCCTTGCCTATTGTAGAGCGCGCCTCCTACTTCCACTGCTGAATGAAAACCCATGATTTTGGACCCTGTTTTCATGCAAAATGGCTAAAAGAAATGTTTCACGTTTGTTACACTCAAACAGTGGCTCCTCTCATATGCTGAACTGGTCGCATTGTGGATTTTGGTTAAAACATGATTTTGGACAATGTTCATGGAACTCAGCTTAAAACGTACTTGCAGACTTGAAAACCCTTGCCTATTGTAGAGCGCGCCTCCTACTTCCACTGCTGAACGAAAACCCATGATTTTGGACCCTGTTTTCATGCGAAAAGGCTAAAAGAAATGTTTCACGTTTGTTACACTCAAACAGTGTCTCCTCTCATATGCTGAACTGGTCGCATTGTGGATTTTGGTTAAAACATGATTTTGGACAATGTTCATGGAACTCAGCTTAAAACGTACTTGCAGACTTGAAAACCCTTGCCTATTGTAGAGCGCACCTCCTACTTCCACTGCTGAACGAAAACCCATGATTTTGGACCCTGTTTTCATGCAAAAAGGCTAAAAGAAATGTTTCACGTTTGTTACACTCAAACAGTGGCTCCTCTCATATGCTGAACTGGTCGCATTGTGGATTTGGCCTAAAACATGATTTTGGACAATGTTCATGGAACTCAGCTTAAAACGTACTTGCAGACTTGAAAACCCTTGCCTATTGTAGAGCGCACCTCCTACTTCCACTGCTGAACGAAAACCCATGATTTTGGACCCTGTTTTCATGCAAAAAGGCTAAAAGAAATGTTTCACGTTTGTTACACTCAAACAGTGGCTCCTCTCATATGCTGAACTGGTCTTATTGTGGATTTGGCCTAAAACATGATTTTGGACAATGTTCATGGAACTCAGCTTAAAACGTACTTGCAGACTTGAAAACCCTTGCCTATTGTAGAGCGCGCCTCCTACTTCCAGTGCTGAACGAAAACCAATGATTTTGGACCCTGTTTTCATGCAAAATGGCTAAAAGAAATGTTTCACGTTTGTTACACTCAAACAGTGTCTCCTCTCATATGCTGAACTGGTCGCATTGTGGATTTTGGTTAAAACATGATTTTGGACAATGTTCATGGAACTCAGCTTAAAACGTACTTGCAGACTTGAAAACCCTTGCCTATTGTAGAGCACACCTCCTACTTCCACTGCTGAACGAAAACCCATGATTTTGGACCCTGTTTTCATGAGAAAAGGCTAAAAGAAATGTTTCACGTTTGTTACACTCAAACAGTGTCTCCTCTCATATGCTGAACTGGTCGCATTGTGGATTTTGGTTAAAACATGATTTTGGACAATGTTCATGGAACTCAGCTTAAAACGTACTTGCAGACTTGAAAACCCTTGCCTATTGTAGAGCACACCTCCTACTTCCACTGCTGAACGAAAACCCATGATTTTGGACCCTGTTTTCATGCAAAAAGGCTAAAAGAAATGTTTCACGTTTGTTACACTCAAACAGTGGCTCCTCTCATATGCTGAACTGGTCGCATTGTGGATTTGGCCTAAAACATGATTTTGGACAATGTTCATGGAACTCAGCTTAAAACGTACTTGCAGACTTGAAAACCCTTGCCTATTGTAGAGCGCGCCTCCTACTTCCACTGCTGAACGAAAACCCATGATTTTGGACCCTGTTTTCATGCGAAAAGGCTAAAAGAATTGTTTCACGTTTGTTACACTCAAACAGTGTCTCCTGTCATATGCTGATCTGGTCGCAATGTGGATTTGGCCTAAAACATGATTTTGGACAATGTTCATGGAACTCAGCTTAAAACGTACTTGCAGACTTGAAAACCCTTGCCTATTGTAGAGCGCGCCTCCTACTTCCAGTGCTGAACGAAAACCCATGATTTTGGACCCTGTTTTCATGCGAAAAGGCTAAAATAAATGTTTCACGTTTGTTACACTCAAACAGTGTCTCCTCTCATATGCTGAACTGGTTGCATTGTGGATTTTGGTTAAAACATGATTTTGGACAATGTTCATGGAACTCAGCTTAAAACGTACTTGCAGACTTGAAAACCCTTGCCTATTGTAGAGCGCGCCTCCTACTTCCACTGCTGAACGAAAACCCATGATTTTGGACCCTGTTTTCATGCGAAAAGGCTAAAAGAAATGTTTCACGTTTGTTACACTCAAACAGTGTCTCCTGTCATATGCTGATCTGGTCGCAATGTGGATTTGGCCTAAAACATGATTTTGGACAATGTTCATGGAACTCAGCTTAAAACGTACTTGCAGACTTGAAAACCCTTGCCTATTGTAGAGCGCACCTCCTACTTCCACTGCTGAACGAAAACCCATGATTTTGGACCCTGTTTTCATGCAAAAAGGCTAAAAGAAATGTTTCACGTTTGTTACACTCAAACAGTGGCTCCTCTCATATGCTGAACTGGTCGCATTGTGGATTTTGGTTAAAACATGATTTTGGACAATGTTCATGGAACTCAGCTTAAAACGTACTTGCAGACTTGAAAACCCTTGCCTATTGTAGAGCGCGCCTCCTACTTCCACTGCTGAATGAAAACCCATGATTTTGGACCCTGTTTTCATGCAAAATGGCTAAAAGAAATGTTTCACGTTTGTTACACTCAAACAGTGGCTCCTCTCATATGCTGAACTGGTCGCATTGTGGATTTTGGTTAAAACATGATTTTGGACAATGTTCATGGAACTCAGCTTAAAACGTACTTGCAGACTTGAAAACCCTTGCCTATTGTAGAGCGCGCCTCCTACTTCCACTGCTGAACGAAAACCCATGATTTTGGACCCTGTTTTCATGCGAAAAGGCTAAAAGAAATGTTTCACGTTTGTTACACTCAAACAGTGTCTCCTCTCATATGCTGAACTGGTCGCATTGTGGATTTTGGTTAAAACATGATTTTGGACAATGTTCATGGAACTCAGCTTAAAACGTACTTGCAGACTTGAAAACCCTTGCCTATTGTAGAGCGCACCTCCTACTTCCACTGCTGAACGAAAACCCATGATTTTGGACCCTGTTTTCATGCAAAAAGGCTAAAAGAAATGTTTCACGTTTGTTACACTCAAACAGTGGCTCCTCTCATATGCTGAACTGGTCGCATTGTGGATTTGGCCTAAAACATGATTTTGGACAATGTTCATGGAACTCAGCTTAAAACGTACTTGCAGACTTGAAAACCCTTGCCTATTGTAGAGCGCACCTCCTACTTCCACTGCTGAACGAAAACCCATGATTTTGGACCCTGTTTTCATGCAAAAAGGCTAAAAGAAATGTTTCACGTTTGTTACACTCAAACAGTGGCTCCTCTCATATGCTGAACTGGTCGCATTGTGGATTTGGCCTAAAACATGATTTTGGACAATGTTCATGGAACTCAGCTTAAAACGTACTTGCAGACTTGAAAACCCTTGCCTATTGTAGAGCGCGCCTCCTACTTCCACTGCTGAACGAAAACCCATGATTTTGGACCCTGTTTTCATGCGAAAAGGCTAAAAGAAATGTTTCACGTTTGTTACACTCAAACAGTGTCTCCTGTCATATGCTGATCTGGTCGCAATGTGGATTTGGCCTAAAACATGATTTTGGACAATGTTCATGGAACTCAGCTTAAAACGTACTTGCAGACTTGAAAACCCTTGCCTATTGTAGAGCGCACCTCCTACTTCCACTGCTGAACGAAAACCCATGATTTTGGACCCTGTTTTCATGCAAAAAGGCTAAAAGAAATGTTTCACGTTTGTTACACTCAAACAGTGGCTCCTCTCATATGCTGAACTGGTCGCATTGTGGATTTTGGTTAAAACATGATTTTGGACAATGTTCATGGAACTCAGCTTAAAACGTACTTGCAGACTTGAAAACCCTTGCCTATTGTAGAGCGCGCCTCCTACTTCCACTGCTGAACGAAAACCCATGATTTTGGACCCTGTTTTCATGCGAAAAGGCTAAAAGAAATGTTTCACGTTTGTTACACTCAAACAGTGTCTCCTCTCATATGCTGAACTGGTCGCATTGTGGATTTTGGTTAAAACATGATTTTGGACAATGTTCATGGAACTCAGCTTAAAACGTACTTGCAGACTTGAAAACCCTTGCCTATTGTAGAGCGCACCTCCTACTTCCACTGCTGAACGAAAACCCATGATTTTGGACCCTGTTTTCATGCAAAAAGGCTAAAAGAAATGTTTTACGTTTGTTACACTCAAACAGTGGCTCCTCTCATATGCTGAACTGGTCGCATTGTGGATTTGGCCTAAAACATGATTTTGGACAATGTTCATGGAACTCAGCTTAAAACGTACTTGCAGACTTGAAAACCCTTGCCTATTGTAGAGCGCACCTCCTACTTCCACTGCTGAACGAAAACCCATGATTTTGGACCCTGTTTTCATGCAAAAAGGCTAAAAGAAATGTTTCACGTTTGTTACACTCAAACAGTGGCTCCTCTCATATGCTGAACTGGTCGCATTGTGGATTTGGCCTAAAACATGATTTTGGACAATGTTCATGGAACTCAGCTTAAAACGTACTTGCAGACTTGAAAACCCTTGCCTATTGTAGAGCGCGCCTCCTACTTCCAGTGCTGAACGAAAACCCATGATTTTGGACCCTGTTTTCATGCAAAATGGCTAAAAGAAATGTTTCACGTTTGTTACACTCAAACAGTGTCTCCTCTCATATGCTGAACTGGTCGCATTGTGGATTTTGGTTAAAACATGATTTTGGACAATGTTCATGGAACTCAGCTTAAAACGTACTTGCAGACTTGAAAACCCTTGCCTATTGTAGAGCGCGCCTCCTACTTCCACTGCTGAACGAAAACCCATGCTTTTGGACCCTGTTTTCATGCGAAAAGGCTAAAAGAAATGTTTCACGTTTGTTACACTCAAACAGTGTCTCCTCTCATATGCTGAACTGGTCGCATTGTGGATTTTGGTTAAAACATGATTTTGGACAATGTTCATGGAACTCAGCTTAAAACGTACTTGCAGACTTGAAAACCCTTGCCTATTGTAGAGCGCACCTCCTACTTCCACTGCTGAACGAAAACCCATGATTTTGGACCCTGTTTTCATGCGAAAAGGCTAAAAGAATTGTTTCACGTTTGTTACACTCAAACAGTGTCTCCTGTCATATGCTGATCTGGTCGCAATGTGGATTTGGCCTAAAACATGATTTTGGACAATGTTCATGGAACTCAGCTTAAAACGTACTTGCAGACTTGAAAACCCTTGCCTATTGTAGAGCGCGCCTCCTACTTCCAGTGCTGAACGAAAACCCATGATTTTGGACCCTGTTTTCATGCGAAAAGGCTAAAATAAATGTTTCACGTTTGTTACACTCAAACAGTGTCTCCTCTCATATGCTGAACTGGTTGCATTGTGGATTTTGGTTAAAACATGATTTTGGACAATGTTCATGGAACTCAGCTTAAAACGTACTTGCAGACTTGAAAACCCTTGCCTATTGTAGAGCGCACCTCCTACTTCCACTGCTGAACGAAAACCCATGATTTTGGACCCTGTTTTCATGCAAAATGGCTAAAAGAAATGTTTCACGTTTGTTACACTCAAACAGTGTCTCCTCTCATATGCTGAACTGGTCGCATTGTGGATTTTGGTTAAAACATGATTTTGGACAATGTTCATGGAACTCAGCTTAAAACGTACTTGCAGACTTGAAAACCCTTGCCTATTGTAGAGCGCGCCTCCTACTTCCACTGCTGAACGAAAACCCATGATTTTGGACCCTGTTTTCATGCGAAAAGGCTAAAAGAATTGTTTCACGTTTGTTACACTCAAACAGTGTCTCCTGTCATATGCTGATCTGGTCGCAATGTGGATTTGGCCTAAAACATGATTTTGGACAATGTTCATGGAACTCAGCTTAAAACGTACTTGCAGACTTGAAAACCCTTGCCTATTGTAGAGCGCACCTCCTACTTCCACTGCTGAACGAAAACCCATGATTTTGGACCCTGTTTTCATGCAAAAAGTCTAAAAGAAATGTTTCACGTTTGTTACACTCAAACAGTGGCTCCTCTCATATGCTGAACTGGTCGCATTGTGGATTTTGGTTAAAACATGATTTTGGACAATGTTCATGGAACTCAGCTTAAAACGTACTTGCAGACTTGAAAACCCTTGCCTATTGTAGAGCGCACCTCCTACTTCCACTGCTGAACGAAAACCCATGATTTTGGACCCTGTTTTCATGCGAAAAGGCTAAAAGAATTGTTTCACGTTTGTTACACTCAAACAGTGTCTCCTGTCATATGCTGATCTGGTCGCAATGTGGATTTGGCCTAAAACATGATTTTGGACAATGTTCATGGAACTCAGCTTAAAACGTACTTGCAGACTTGAAAACCCTTGCCTATTGTAGAGCGCGCCTCCTACTTCCAGTGCTTAACGAAAACCCATGATTTTGGACCCTGTTTTCATGCGAAAAGGCTAAAATAAATGTTTCACGTTTGTTACACTCAAACAGTGTCTCCTCTCATATGCTGAACTGGTTGCATTGTGGATTTTGGTTAAAACATGATTTTGGACAATGTTCATGGAACTCAGCTTAAAACGTACTTGCAGACTTGAAAACCCTTGCCTATTGTAGAGCGCACCTCCTACTTCCACTGCTGAACGAAAACCCATGATTTTGGACCCTGTTTTCATGCAAAATGGCTAAAAGAAATGTTTCACGTTTGTTACACTCAAACAGTGTCTCCTCTCATATGCTGAACTGGTCGCATTGTGGATTTTGGTTAAAACATGATTTTGGACAATGTTCATGGAACTCAGCTTAAAACGTACTTGCAGACTTGAAAACCCTTGCCTATTGTAGAGCGCGCCTCCTACTTCCACTGCTGAACGAAAACCCATGATTTTGGACCCTGTTTTCATGCGAAAAGGCTAAAAGAATTGTTTCACGTTTGTTACACTCAAACAGTGTCTCCTGTCATATGCTGATCTGGTCGCAATGTGGATTTGGCCTAAAACATGATTTTGGACAATGTTCATGGAACTCAGCTTAAAACGTACTTGCAGACTTGAAAACCCTTGCCTATTGTAGAGCGCACCTCCTACTTCCACTGCTGAACGAAAACCCATGATTTTGGACCCTGTTTTCATGCAAAAAGTCTAAAAGAAATGTTTCACGTTTGTTACACTCAAACAGTGGCTCCTCTCATATGCTGAACTGGTCGCATTGTGGATTTTGGTTAAAACATGATTTTGGACAATGTTCATGGAACTCAGCTTAAAACGTACTTGCAGACTTGAAAACCCTTGCCTATTGTAGAGCGCGCCTCCTACTTCCACTGCTGAATGAAAACCCATGATTTTGGACCCTGTTTTCATGCAAAATGGCTAAAAGAAATGTTTCACGTTTGTTACACTCAAACAGTGTCTCCTCTCATATGCTGAACTGGTCGCATTGTGGATTTTGGTTAAAACATGATTTTGGACAATGTTCATGGAACTCAGCTTAAAACGTACTTGCAGACTTGAAAACCCTTGCCTATTGTAGAGCGCGCCTCCTACTTCCACTGCTGAACGAAAACCCATGATTTTGGACCCTGTTTTCATGCGAAAAGGCTAAAAGAAATGTTTCACGTTTGTTACACTCAAACAGTGTCTCCTCTCATATGCTGAACTGGTCGCATTGTGGATTTTGGTTAAAACATGATTTTGGACAATGTTCATGGAACTCAGCTTAAAACGTACTTGCAGACTTGAAAACCCTTGCCTATTGTAGAGCGCACCTCCTACTTCCACTGCTGAACGAAAACCCATGATTTTGGACCCTGTTTTCATGCAAAAAGGCTAAAAGAAATGTTTCACGTTTGTTACACTCAAACAGTGGCTCCTCTCATATGCTGAACTGGTCGCATTGTGGATTTGGCCTAAAACATGATTTTGGACAATGTTCATGGAACTCAGCTTAAAACGTACTTGCAGACTTGAAAACCCTTGCCTATTGTAGAGCGCGCCTCCTACTTCCAGTGCTGAACGAAAACCCATGATTTTGGACCCTGTTTTCATGCAAAATGGCTAAAAGAAATGTTTCACGTTTGTTACACTCAAACAGTGTCTCCTCTCATATGCTGAACTGGTCGCATTGTGGATTTTGGTTAAAACATGATTTTGGACAATGTTCATGGAACTCAGCTTAAAACGTACTTGCAGACTTGAAAACCCTTGCCTATTGTAGAGCGCGCCTCCTACTTCCACTGCTGAATGAAAACCCATGATTTTGGACCCTGTTTTCATGCAAAATGGCTAAAAGAAATGTTTCACGTTTGTTACACTCAAACAGTGTCTCCTCTCATATGCTGAACTGGTCGCATTGTGGATTTTGGTTAAAACATGATTTTGGACAATGTTCATGGAACTCAGCTTAAAACGTACTTGCAGACTTGAAAACCCTTGCCTATTGTAGAGCGCACCTCCTACTTCCACTGCTGAACGAAAACCCATGATTTTGGACCCTGTTTTCATGCAAAAAGTCTAAAAGAAATGTTTCACGTTTGTTACACTCAAACAGTGGCTCCTCTCATATGCTGAACTGGTCGCATTGTGGATTTTGGTTAAAACATGATTTTGGACAATGTTCATGGAACTCAGCTTAAAACGTACTTGCAGACTTGAAAACCCTTGCCTATTGTAGAGCGCGCCTCCTACTTCCACTGCTGAATGAAAACCCATGATTTTGGACCCTGTTTTCATGCAAAATGGCTAAAAGAAATGTTTCACGTTTGTTACACTCAAACAGTGTCTCCTCTCATATGCTGAACTGGTCGCATTGTGGATTTTGGTTAAAACATGATTTTGGACAATGTTCATGGAACTCAGCTTAAAACGTACTTGCAGACTTGAAAACCCTTGCCTATTGTAGAGCGCGCCTCCTACTTCCACTGCTGAACGAAAACCCATGATTTTGGACCCTGTTTTCATGCGAAAAGGCTAAAAGAAATGTTTCACGTTTGTTACACTCAAACAGTGTCTCCTCTCATATGCTGAACTGGTCGCATTGTGGATTTTGGTTAAAACATGATTTTGGACAATGTTCATGGAACTCAGCTTAAAACGTACTTGCAGACTTGAAAACCCTTGCCTATTGTAGAGCGCACCTCCTACTTCCACTGCTGAACGAAAACCCATGATTTTGGACCCTGTTTTCATGCAAAAAGGCTAAAAGAAATGTTTCACGTTTGTTACACTCAAACAGTGGCTCCTCTCATATGCTGAACTGGTCGCATTGTGGATTTGGCCTAAAACATGATTTTGGACAATGTTCATGGAACTCAGCTTAAAACGTACTTGCAGACTTGAAAACCCTTGCCTATTGTAGAGCGCGCCTCCTACTTCCAGTGCTGAACGAAAACCCATGATTTTGGACCCTGTTTTCATGCAAAATGGCTAAAAGAAATGTTTCACGTTTGTTACACTCAAACAGTGTCTCCTCTCATATGCTGAACTGGTCGCATTGTGGATTTTGGTTAAAACATGATTTTGGACAATGTTCATGGAACTCAGCTTAAAACGTACTTGCAGACTTGAAAACCCTTGCCTATTGTAGAGCGCGCCTCCTACTTCCACTGCTGAATGAAAACCCATGATTTTGGACCCTGTTTTCATGCAAAATGGCTAAAAGAAATGTTTCACGTTTGTTACACTCAAACAGTGTCTCCTCTCATATGCTGAACTGGTCGCATTGTGGATTTTGGTTAAAACATGATTTTGGACAATGTTCATGGAACTCAGCTTAAAACGTACTTGCAGACTTGAAAACCCTTGCCTATTGTAGAGCGCGCCTCCTACTTCCACTGCTGAACGAAAACCCATGATTTTGGACCCTGTTTTCATGCGAAAAGGCTAAAAGAAATGTTTCACGTTTGTTACACTCAAACAGTGTCTCCTCTCATATGCTGAACTGGTCGCATTGTGGATTTTGGTTAAAACATGATTTTGGACAATGTTCATGGAACTCAGCTTAAAACGTACTTGCAGACTTGAAAACCCTTGCCTATTGTAGAGCGCACCTCCTACTTCCACTGCTGAACGAAAACCCATGATTTTGGACCCTGTTTTCATGCAAAAAGGCTAAAAGAAATGTTTCACGTTTGTTACACTCAAACAGTGGCTCCTCTCATATGCTGAACTGGTCGCATTGTGGATTTGGCCTAAAACATGATTTTGGACAATGTTCATGGAACTCAGCTTAAAACGTACTTGCAGACTTGAAAACCCTTGCCTATTGTAGAGCGCGCCTCCTACTTCCACTGCTGAACGAAAACCCATGATTTTGGACCCTGTTTTCATGCGAAAAGGCTAAAAGAAATGTTTCACGTTTGTTACACTCAAACAGTGTCTCCTGTCATATGCTGATCTGGTCGCAATGTGGATTTGGCCTAAAACATGATTTTGGACAATGTTCATGGAACTCAGCTTAAAACGTACTTGCAGACTTGAAAACCCTTGCCTATTGTAGAGCGCACCTCCTACTTCCACTGCTGAACGAAAACCCATGATTTTGGACCCTGTTTTCATGCAAAAAGGCTAAAAGAAATGTTTCACGTTTGTTACACTCAAACAGTGGCTCCTCTCATATGCTGAACTGGTCGCATTGTGGATTTTGGTTAAAACATGATTTTGGACAATGTTCATGGAACTCAGCTTAAAACGTACTTGCAGACTTGAAAACCCTTGCCTATTGTAGAGCGCGCCTCCTACTTCCACTGCTGAATGAAAACCCATGATTTTGGACCCTGTTTTCATGCAAAATGGCTAAAAGAAATGTTTCACGTTTGTTACACTCAAACAGTGGCTCCTCTCATATGCTGAACTGGTCGCATTGTGGATTTTGGTTAAAACATGATTTTGGACAATGTTCATGGAACTCAGCTTAAAACGTACTTGCAGACTTGAAAACCCTTGCCTATTGTAGAGCGCGCCTCCTACTTCCACTGCTGAACGAAAACCCATGATTTTGGACCCTGTTTTCATGCGAAAAGGCTAAAAGAAATGTTTCACGTTTGTTACACTCAAACAGTGTCTCCTCTCATATGCTGAACTGGTCGCATTGTGGATTTTGGTTAAAACATGATTTTGGACAATGTTCATGGAAC
The DNA here is from genome assembly GCF_964263955.1 of Coregonus lavaretus. NCBI lineage: Eukaryota > Metazoa > Chordata > Actinopteri > Salmoniformes > Salmonidae > Coregonus > Coregonus lavaretus. The sequence goes on along the minus strand of NC_140013.1, from coordinate 267,683 downwards.
TCAGCTTAAAACGTACTTGCAGACTTGAAAACCCTTGCCTATTGTAGAGCGCACCTCCTACTTCCACTGCTGAACGAAAACCCATGATTTTGGACCCTGTTTTCATGCAAAAAGGCTAAAAGAAATGTTTTACGTTTGTTACACTCAAACAGTGGCTCCTCTCATATGCTGAACTGGTCGCATTGTGGATTTGGCCTAAAACATGATTTTGGACAATGTTCATGGAACTCAGCTTAAAACGTACTTGCAGACTTGAAAACCCTTGCCTATTGTAGAGCGCACCTCCTACTTCCACTGCTGATCGAAAACCCATGATTTTGGACCCTGTTTTCATGCAAAAAGGGCTAAAAGAAATGTTTCACGTTTGTTACACTCAAACAGTGGCTCCTCTCATATGCTGAACTGGTCGCATTGTGGATTTGGCCTAAAACATGATTTTGGACAATGTTCATGGAACTCAGCTTAAAACGTACTTGCAGACTTGAAAACCCTTGCCTATTGTAGAGCGCGCCTCCTACTTCCAGTGCTGAACGAAAACCCATGATTTTGGACCCTGTTTTCATGCAAAATGGCTAAAAGAAATGTTTCACGTTTGTTACACTCAAACAGTGTCTCCTCTCATATGCTGAACTGGTCGCATTGTGGATTTTGGTTAAAACATGATTTTGGACAATGTTCATGGAACTCAGCTTAAAACGTACTTGCAGACTTGAAAACCCTTGCCTATTGTAGAGCGCGCCTCCTACTTCCACTGCTGAACGAAAACCCATGATTTTGGACCCTGTTTTCATGCGAAAAGGCTAAAAGAAATGTTTCACGTTTGTTACACTCAAACAGTGTCTCCTCTCATATGCTGAACTGGTCGCATTGTGGATTTTGGTTAAAACATGATTTTGGACAATGTTCATGGAACTCAGCTTAAAACGTACTTGCAGACTTGAAAACCCTTGCCTATTGTAGAGCGCACCTCCTACTTCCACTGCTGAACGAAAACCCATGATTTTGGACCCTGTTTTCATGCGAAAAGGCTAAAAGAATTGTTTCACGTTTGTTACACTCAAACAGTGTCTCCTGTCATATGCTGATCTGGTCGCAATGTGGATTTGGCCTAAAACATGATTTTGGACAATGTTCATGGAACTCAGCTTAAAACGTACTTGCAGACTTGAAAACCCTTGCCTATTGTAGAGCGCGCCTCCTACTTCCAGTGCTGAACGAAAACCCATGATTTTGGACCCTGTTTTCATGCAAAAAGGCTAAAAGAAATGTTTCACGTTTGTTACACTCAAACAGTGGCTCCTCTCATATGCTGAACTGGTCGCATTGTGGATTTTGGTTAAAACATGATTTTGGACAATGTTCATGGAACTCAGCTTAAAACGTACTTGCAGACTTGAAAACCCTTGCCTATTGTAGAGCGCGCCTCCTACTTCCACTGCTGAATGAAAACCCATGATTTTGGACCCTGTTTTCATGCAAAATGGCTAAAAGAAATGTTTCACGTTTGTTACACTCAAACAGTGGCTCCTCTCATATGCTGAACTGGTCGCATTGTGGATTTTGGTTAAAACATGATTTTGGACAATGTTCATGGAACTCAGCTTAAAACGTACTTGCAGACTTGAAAACCCTTGCCTATTGTAGAGCGCGCCTCCTACTTCCACTGCTGAACGAAAACCCATGATTTTGGACCCTGTTTTCATGCGAAAAGGCTAAAAGAAATGTTTCACGTTTGTTACACTCAAACAGTGTCTCCTCTCATATGCTGAACTGGTCGCATTGTGGATTTTGGTTAAAACATGATTTTGGACAATGTTCATGGAACTCAGCTTAAAACGTACTTGCAGACTTGAAAACCCTTGCCTATTGTAGAGCGCACCTCCTACTTCCACTGCTGAACGAAAACCCATGATTTTGGACCCTGTTTTCATGCAAAAAGGCTAAAAGAAATGTTTTACGTTTGTTACACTCAAACAGTGGCTCCTCTCATATGCTGAACTGGTCGCATTGTGGATTTGGCCTAAAACATGATTTTGGACAATGTTCATGGAACTCAGCTTAAAACGTACTTGCAGACTTGAAAACCCTTGCCTATTGTAGAGCGCACCTCCTACTTCCACTGCTGAACGAAAACCCATGATTTTGGACCCTGTTTTCATGCAAAAAGGCTAAAAGAAATGTTTCACGTTTGTTACACTCAAACAGTGGCTCCTCTCATATGCTGAACTGGTCGCATTGTGGATTTGGCCTAAAACATGATTTTGGACAATGTTCATGGAACTCAGCTTAAAACGTACTTGCAGACTTGAAAACCCTTGCCTATTGTAGAGCGCGCCTCCTACTTCCAGTGCTGAACGAAAACCCATGATTTTGGACCCTGTTTTCATGCAAAATGGCTAAAAGAAATGTTTCACGTTTGTTACACTCAAACAGTGTCTCCTCTCATATGCTGAACTGGTCGCATTGTGGATTTTGGTTAAAACATGATTTTGGACAATGTTCATGGAACTCAGCTTAAAACGTACTTGCAGACTTGAAAACCCTTGCCTATTGTAGAGCGCGCCTCCTACTTCCACTGCTGAACGAAAACCCATGATTTTGGACCCTGTTTTCATGCGAAAAGGCTAAAAGAAATGTTTCACGTTTGTTACACTCAAACAGTGTCTCCTCTCATATGCTGAACTGGTCGCATTGTGGATTTTGGTTAAAACATGATTTTGGACAATGTTCATGGAACTCAGCTTAAAACGTACTTGCAGACTTGAAAACCCTTGCCTATTGTAGAGCGCACCTCCTACTTCCACTGCTGAACGAAAACCCATGATTTTGGACCCTGTTTTCATGCGAAAAGGCTAAAAGAATTGTTTCACGTTTGTTACACTCAAACAGTGTCTCCTGTCATATGCTGATCTGGTCGCAATGTGGATTTGGCCTAAAACATGATTTTGGACAATGTTCATGGAACTCAGCTTAAAACGTACTTGCAGACTTGAAAACCCTTGCCTATTGTAGAGCGCGCCTCCTACTTCCAGTGCTGAACGAAAACCCATGATTTTGGACCCTGTTTTCATGCAAAATGGCTAAAAGAAATGTTTCACGTTTGTTACACTCAAACAGTGTCTCCTCTCATATGCTGAACTGGTCGCATTGTGGATTTTGGTTAAAACATGATTTTGGACAATGTTCATGGAACTCAGCTTAAAACGTACTTGCAGACTTGAAAACCCTTGCCTATTGTAGAGCGCGCCTCCTACTTCCACTGCTGAATGAAAACCCATGATTTTGGACCCTGTTTTCATGCAAAATGGCTAAAAGAAATGTTTCACGTTTGTTACACTCAAACAGTGTCTCCTCTCATATGCTGAACTGGTCGCATTGTGGATTTTGGTTAAAACATGATTTTGGACAATGTTCATGGAACTCAGCTTAAAACGTACTTGCAGACTTGAAAACCCTTGCCTATTGTAGAGCGCGCCTCCTACTTCCACTGCTGAACGAAAACCCATGATTTTGGACCCTGTTTTCATGCGAAAAGGCTAAAAGAAATGTTTCACGTTTGTTACACTCAAACAGTGTCTCCTCTCATATGCTGAACTGGTCGCATTGTGGATTTTGGTTAAAACATGATTTTGGACAATGTTCATGGAACTCAGCTTAAAACGTACTTGCAGACTTGAAAACCCTTGCCTATTGTAGAGCGCACCTCCTACTTCCACTGCTGAACGAAAACCCATGATTTTGGACCCTGTTTTCATGCAAAAAGGCTAAAAGAAATGTTTCACGTTTGTTACACTCAAACAGTGGCTCCTCTCATATGCTGAACTGGTCGCATTGTGGATTTGGCCTAAAACATGATTTTGGACAATGTTCATGGAACTCAGCTTAAAACGTACTTGCAGACTTGAAAACCCTTGCCTATTGTAGAGCGCGCCTCCTACTTCCACTGCTGAACGAAAACCCATGATTTTGGACCCTGTTTTCATGCGAAAAGGCTAAAAGAAATGTTTCACGTTTGTTACACTCAAACAGTGTCTCCTGTCATATGCTGATCTGGTCGCAATGTGGATTTGGCCTAAAACATGATTTTGGACAATGTTCATGGAACTCAGCTTAAAACGTACTTGCAGACTTGAAAACCCTTGCCTATTGTAGAGCGCACCTCCTACTTCCACTGCTGAACGAAAACCCATGATTTTGGACCCTGTTTTCATGCAAAAAGGCTAAAAGAAATGTTTCACGTTTGTTACACTCAAACAGTGGCTCCTCTCATATGCTGAACTGGTCGCATTGTGGATTTTGGTTAAAACATGATTTTGGACAATGTTCATGGAACTCAGCTTAAAACGTACTTGCAGACTTGAAAACCCTTGCCTATTGTAGAGCGCGCCTCCTACTTACACTGCTGAATGAAAACCCATGATTTTGGACCCTGTTTTCATGCAAAATGGCTAAAAGAAATGTTTCACGTTTGTTACACTCAAACAGTGGCTCCTCTCATATGCTGAACTGGTCGCATTGTGGATTTTGGTTAAAACATGATTTTGGACAATGTTCATGGAACTCAGCTTAAAACGTACTTGCAGACTTGAAAACCCTTGCCTATTGTAGAGCGCGCCTCCTACTTCCACTGCTGAACGAAAACCCATGATTTTGGACCCTGTTTTCATGCGAAAAGGCTAAAAGAAATGTTTCACGTTTGTTACACTCAAACAGTGTCTCCTCTCATATGCTGAACTGGTCGCATTGTGGATTTTGGTTAAAACATGATTTTGGACAATGTTCATGGAACTCAGCTTAAAACGTACTTGCAGACTTGAAAACCCTTGCCTATTGTAGAGCGCACCTCCTACTTCCACTGCTGAACGAAAACCCATGATTTTGGACCCTGTTTTCATGCAAAAAGGCTAAAAGAAATGTTTTACGTTTGTTACACTCAAACAGTGGCTCCTCTCATATGCTGAACTGGTCGCATTGTGGATTTGGCCTAAAACATGATTTTGGACAATGTTCATGGAACTCAGCTTAAAACGTACTTGCAGACTTGAAAACCCTTGCCTATTGTAGAGCGCACCTCCTACTTCCACTGCTGAACGAAAACCCATGATTTTGGACCCTGTTTTCATGCAAAAAGGCTAAAAGAAATGTTTCACGTTTGTTACACTCAAACAGTGGCTCCTCTCATATGCTGAACTGGTCGCATTGTGGATTTGGCCTAAAACATGATTTTGGACAATGTTCATGGAACTCAGCTTAAAACGTACTTGCAGACTTGAAAACCCTTGCCTATTGTAGAGCGCGCCTCCTACTTCCAGTGCTGAACGAAAACCCATGATTTTGGACCCTGTTTTCATGCAAAATGGCTAAAAGAAATGTTTCACGTTTGTTACACTCAAACAGTGTCTCCTCTCATATGCTGAACTGGTCGCATTGTGGATTTTGGTTAAAACATGATTTTGGACAATGTTCATGGAACTCAGCTTAAAACGTACTTGCAGACTTGAAAACCCTTGCCTATTGTAGAGCGCGCCTCCTACTTCCACTGCTGAACGAAAACCCATGATTTTGGACCCTGTTTTCATGCGAAAAGGCTAAAAGAAATGTTTCACGTTTGTTACACTCAAACAGTGTCTCCTCTCATATGCTGAACTGGTCGCATTGTGGATTTTGGTTAAAACATGATTTTGGACAATGTTCATGGAACTCAGCTTAAAACGTACTTGCAGACTTGAAAACCCTTGCCTATTGTAGAGCGCACCTCCTACTTCCACTGCTGAACGAAAACCCATGATTTTGGACCCTGTTTTCATGCGAAAAGGCTAAAAGAATTGTTTCACGTTTGTTACACTCAAACAGTGTCTCCTGTCATATGCTGATCTGGTCGCAATGTGGATTTGGCCTAAAACATGATTTTGGACAATGTTCATGGAACTCAGCTTAAAACGTACTTGCAGACTTGAAAACCCTTGCCTATTGTAGAGCGCGCCTCCTACTTCCAGTGCTGAACGAAAACCCATGATTTTGGACCCTGTTTTCATGCGAAAAGGCTAAAATAAATGTTTCACGTTTGTTACACTCAAACAGTGTCTCCTCTCATATGCTGAACTGGTTGCATTGTGGATTTTGGTTAAAACATGATTTTGGACAATGTTCATGGAACTCAGCTTAAAACGTACTTGCAGACTTGAAAACCCTTGCCTATTGTAGAGCGCACCTCCTACTTCCACTGCTGAACGAAAACCCATGATTTTGGACCCTGTTTTCATGCAAAATGGCTAAAAGAAATGTTTCACGTTTGTTACACTCAAACAGTGTCTCCTCTCATATGCTGAACTGGTCGCATTGTGGATTTTGGTTAAAACATGATTTTGGACAATGTTCATGGAACTCAGCTTAAAACGTACTTGCAGACTTGAAAACCCTTGCCTATTGTAGAGCGCGCCTCCTACTTCCACTGCTGAACGAAAACCCATGATTTTGGACCCTGTTTTCATGCGAAAAGGCTAAAAGAATTGTTTCACGTTTGTTACACTCAAACAGTGTCTCCTGTCATATGCTGATCTGGTCGCAATGTGGATTTGGCCTAAAACATGATTTTGGACAATGTTCATGGAACTCAGCTTAAAACGTACTTGCAGACTTGAAAACCCTTGCCTATTGTAGAGCGCACCTCCTACTTCCACTGCTGAACGAAAACCCATGATTTTGGACCCTGTTTTCATGCAAAAAGGCTAAAAGAAATGTTTCACGTTTGTTACACTCAAACAGTGGCTCCTCTCATATGCTGAACTGGTCGCATTGTGGATTTTGGTTAAAACATGATTTTGGACAATGTTCATGGAACTCAGCTTAAAACGTACTTGCAGACTTGAAAACCCTTGCCTATTGTAGAGCGCGCCTCCTACTTCCACTGCTGAATGAAAACCCATGATTTTGGACCCTGTTTTCATGCAAAATGGCTAAAAGAAATGTTTCACGTTTGTTACACTCAAACAGTGTCTCCTCTCATATGCTGAACTGGTCGCATTGTGGATTTTGGTTAAAACATGATTTTGGACAATGTTCATGGAACTCAGCTTAAAACGTACTTGCAGACTTGAAAACCCTTGCCTATTGTAGAGCGCGCCTCCTACTTCCACTGCTGAACGAAAACCCATGATTTTGGACCCTGTTTTCATGCGAAAAGGCTAAAAGAAATGTTTCACGTTTGTTACACTCAAACAGTGTCTCCTCTCATATGCTGAACTGGTCGCATTGTGGATTTTGGTTAAAACATGATTTTGGACAATGTTCATGGAACTCAGCTTAAAACGTACTTGCAGACTTGAAAACCCTTGCCTATTGTAGAGCGCACCTCCTACTTCCACTGCTGAACGAAAACCCATGATTTTGGACCCTGTTTTCATGCAAAAAGGCTAAAAGAAATGTTTCACGTTTGTTACACTCAAACAGTGGCTCCTCTCATATGCTGAACTGGTCGCATTGTGGATTTGGCCTAAAACATGATTTTGGACAATGTTCATGGAACTCAGCTTAAAACGTACTTGCAGACTTGAAAACCCTTGCCTATTGTAGAGCGCGCCTCCTACTTCCAGTGCTGAACGAAAACCCATGATTTTGGACCCTGTTTTCATGCAAAATGGCTAAAAGAAATGTTTCACGTTTGTTACACTCAAACAGTGTCTCCTCTCATATGCTGAACTGGTCGCATTGTGGATTTTGGTTAAAACATGATTTTGGACAATGTTCATGGAACTCAGCTTAAAACGTACTTGCAGACTTGAAAACCCTTGCCTATTGTAGAGCGCGCCTCCTACTTCCACTGCTGAATGAAAACCCATGATTTTTGGACCCTGTTTTCATGCAAAATGGCTAAAAGAAATGTTTCACGTTTGTTACACTCAAACAGTGTCTCCTCTCATATGCTGAACTGGTCGCATTGTGGATTTTGGTTAAAACATGATTTTGGACAATGTTCATGGAACTCAGCTTAAAACGTACTTGCAGACTTGAAAACCCTTGCCTATTGTAGAGCGCGCCTCCTACTTCCACTGCTGAACGAAAACCCATGATTTTGGACCCTGTTTTCATGCGAAAAGGCTAAAAGAAATGTTTCACGTTTGTTACACTCAAACAGTGGCTCCTCTCATATGCTGAACTGGTCGCATTGTGGATTTGGCCTAAAACATGATTTTGGACAATGTTCATGGAACTCAGCTTAAAACGTACTTGCAGACTTGAAAACCCTTGCCTATTGTAGAGCGCGCCTCCTACTTCCACTGCTGAACGAAAACCCATGATTTTGGACCCTGTTTTCATGCGAAAAGGCTAAAAGAATTGTTTCATGTTTGTTACACTCAAACAGTGTCTCCTGTCATATGCTGATCTGGTCGCAATGTGGATTTGGCCTAAAACATGATTTTGGACAATGTTCATGGAACTCAGCTTAAAACGTACTTGCAGACTTGAAAACCCTTGCCTATTGTAGAGCGCGCCTCCTACTTCCAGTGCTGAACGAAAACCCATGATTTTGGACCCTGTTTTCATGCAAAATGGCTAAAAGAAATGTTTCACGTTTGTTACACTCAAACAGTGTCTCCTCTCATATGCTGAACTGGTCGCATTGTGGATTTTGGTTAAAACATGATTTTGGACAATGTTCATGGAACTCAGCTTAAAACGTACTTGCAGACTTGAAAACCCTTGCCTATTGTAGAGCGCGCCTCCTACTTCCACTGCTGAACGAAAACCCATGATTTTGGACCCTGTTTTCATGCGAAAAGGCTAAAAGAATTGTTTCACGTTTGTTACACTCAAACAGTGTCTCCTGTCATATGCTGATCTGGTCGCAATGTGGATTTGGCCTAAAACATGATTTTGGACAATGTTCATGGAACTCAGCTTAAAACGTACTTGCAGACTTGAAAACCCTTGCCTATTGTAGAGCGCGCCTCCTACTTCCAGTGCTGAACGAAAACCCATGATTTTGGACCCTGTTTTCATGCGAAAAGGCTAAAAGAAATGTTTCACGTTTGTTACACTCAAACAGTGTCTCCTCTCATATGCTGAACTGGTTGCATTGTGGATTTTGGTTAAAACATGATTTTGGACAATGTTCATGGAACTCAGCTTAAAACGTACTTGCAGACTTGAAAACCCTTGCCTATTGTAGAGCGCCTCTCCTACTTCCACTGCTGAACGAAAACCCATGATTTTGGACCCTGTTTTCATAAGAAAAGGCTAAAAGAATTGTTTCACGTTTGTTACACTCAAACAGTGTCTCCTGTCATATGCTGAACTGGTCGCAATGTGGATTTGGCCTAAAACATGATTTTGGACAATGTTCATGGAACTCAGCTTAAAACGTACTTGCAGACTTGAAAACCCTTGCCTATTGTAGAGCGCGCCTCCTACTTCCACTGCTGAACGAAAACCCATGATTTTGGACCCTGTTTTCATGCGAAAAGGCTAAAAGAATTGTTTCACGTTTGTTACACTCAAACAGTGTCTCCTGTCATATGCTGATCTGGTCGCAATGTGGATTTGGCCTAAAACATGATTTTGGACAATGTTCATGGAACTCAGCTTAAAACGTACTTGCAGACTTGAAAACCCTTGCCTATTGTAGAGCGCGCCTCCTACTTCCAGTGCTGAACGAAAACCCATGATTTTGGACCCTGTTTTCATGCAAAATGGCTAAAAGAAATGTTTCACGTTTGTTACACTCAAACAGTGTCTCCTCTCATATGCTGAACTGGTCGCATTGTGGATTTTGGTTAAAACATGATTTTGGACAATGTTCATGGAACTCAGCTTAAAACGTACTTGCAGACTTGAAAACCCTTGCCTATTGTAGAGCGCGCCTCCTACTTCCACTGCTGAACGAAAACCCATGATTTTGGACCCTGTTTTCATGCGAAAAGGCTAAAAGAATTGTTTCACGTTTGTTACACTCAAACAGTGTCTCCTGTCATATGCTGATCTGGTCGCAATGTGGATTTGGCCTAAAACATGATTTTGGACAATGTTCATGGAACTCAGCTTAAAACGTACTTGCAGACTTGAAAACCCTTGCCTATTGTAGAGCGCACCTCCTACTTCCACTGCTGAACGAAAACCCATGATTTTGGACCCTGTTTTCATGCAAAAAGGCTAAAAGAAATGTTTCACGTTTGTTACACTCAAACAGTGGCTCCTCTCATATGCTGAACTGGTCGCATTGTGGATTTTGGTTAAAACATGATTTTGGACAATGTTCATGGAACTCAGCTTAAAACGTACTTGCAGACTTGAAAACCCTTGCCTATTGTAGAGCGCGCCTCCTACTTCCACTGCTGAATGAAAACCCATGATTTTGGACCCTGTTTTCATGCAAAATGGCTAAAAGAAATGTTTCACGTTTGTTACACTCAAACAGTGTCTCCTCTCATATGCTGAACTGGTCGCATTGTGGATTTTGGTTAAAACATGATTTTGGACAATGTTCATGGAACTCAGCTTAAAACGTACTTGCAGACTTGAAAACCCTTGCCTATTGTAGAGCGCGCCTCCTACTTCCACTGCTGAACGAAAACCCATGATTTTGGACCCTGTTTTCATGCGAAAAGGCTAAAAGAAATGTTTCACGTTTGTTACACTCAAACAGTGTCTCCTCTCATATGCTGAACTGGTCGCATTGTGGATTTTGGTTAAAACATGATTTTGGACAATGTTCATGGAACTCAGCTTAAAACGTACTTGCAGACTTGAAAACCCTTGCCTATTGTAGAGCGCACCTCCTACTTCCACTGCTGAACGAAAACCCATGATTTTGGACCCTGTTTTCATGCAAAAAGGCTAAAAGAAATGTTTCACGTTTGTTACACTCAAACAGTGGCTCCTCTCATATGCTGAACTGGTCGCATTGTGGATTTGGCCTAAAACATGATTTTGGACAATGTTCATGGAACTCAGCTTAAAACGTACTTGCAGACTTGAAAACCCTTGCCTATTGTAGAGCGCGCCTCCTACTTCCAGTGCTGAACGAAAACCCATGATTTTGGACCCTGTTTTCATGCAAAATGGCTAAAAGAAATGTTTCACGTTTGTTACACTCAAACAGTGTCTCCTCTCATATGCTGAACTGGTCGCATTGTGGATTTTGGTTAAAACATGATTTTGGACAATGTTCATGGAACTCAGCTTAAAACGTACTTGCAGACTTGAAAACCCTTGCCTATTGTAGAGCGCGCCTCCTACTTCCACTGCTGAATGAAAACCCATGATTTTTGACCCTGTTTTCATGCAAAATGGCTAAAAGAAATGTTTCACGTTTGTTACACTCAAACAGTGTCTCCTCTCATATGCTGAACTGGTCGCATTGTGGATTTTGGTTAAAACATGATTTTGGACAATGTTCATGGAACTCAGCTTAAAACGTACTTGCAGACTTGAAAACCCTTGCCTATTGTAGAGCGCGCCTCCTACTTCCACTGCTGAACGAAAACCCATGATTTTGGACCCTGTTTTCATGCGAAAAGGCTAAAAGAAATGTTTCACGTTTGTTACACTCAAACAGTGTCTCCTCTCATATGCTGAACTGGTCGCATTGTGGATTTTGGTTAAAACATGATTTTGGACAATGTTCATGGAACTCAGCTTAAAACGTACTTGCAGACTTGAAAACCCTTGCCTATTGTAGAGCGCACCTCCTACTTCCACTGCTGAACGAAAACCCATGATTTTGGACCCTGTTTTCATGCAAAAAGGCTAAAAGAAATGTTTCACGTTTGTTACACTCAAACAGTGGCTCCTCTCATATGCTGAACTGGTCGCATTGTGGATTTGGCCTAAAACATGATTTTGGACAATGTTCATGGAACTCAGCTTAAAACGTACTTGCAGACTTGAAAACCCTTGCCTATTGTAGAGCGCGCCTCCTACTTCCACTGCTGAACGAAAACCCATGATTTTGGACCCTGTTTTCATGCGAAAAGGCTAAAAGAATTGTTTCATGTTTGTTACACTCAAACAGTGTCTCCTGTCATATGCTGATCTGGTCGCAATGTGGATTTGGCCTAAAACATGATTTTGGACAATGTTCATGGAACTCAGCTTAAAACGTACTTGCAGACTTGAAAACCCTTGCCTATTGTAGAGCGCGCCTCCTACTTCCAGTGCTGAACGAAAACCCATGATTTTGGACCCTGTTTTCATGCAAAATGGCTAAAAGAAATGTTTCACGTTTGTTACACTCAAACAGTGTCTCCTCTCATATGCTGAACTGGTCGCATTGTGGATTTTGGTTAAAACATGATTTTGGACAATGTTCATGGAACTCAGCTTAAAACGTACTTGCAGACTTGAAAACCCTTGCCTATTGTAGAGCGCGCCTCCTACTTCCACTGCTGAACGAAAACCCATGATTTTGGACCCTGTTTTCATGCGAAAAGGCTAAAAGAATTGTTTCACGTTTGTTACACTCAAACAGTGTCTCCTGTCATATGCTGATCTGGTCGCAATGTGGATTTGGCCTAAAACATGATTTTGGACAATGTTCATGGAACTCAGCTTAAAACGTACTTGCAGACTTGAAAACCCTTGCCTATTGTAGAGCGCGCCTCCTACTTCCAGTGCTGAACGAAAACCCATGATTTTGGACCCTGTTTTCATGCGAAAAGGCTAAAAGAAATGTTTCACGTTTGTTACACTCAAACAGTGTCTCCTCTCATATGCTGAACTGGTTGCATTGTGGATTTTGGTTAAAACATGATTTTGGACAATGTTCATGGAACTCAGCTTAAAACGTACTTGCAGACTTGAAAACCCTTGCCTATTGTAGAGCGCCTCTCCTACTTCCACTGCTGAACGAAAACCCATGATTTTGGACCCTGTTTTCATAAGAAAAGGCTAAAAGAATTGTTTCACGTTTGTTACACTCAAACAGTGTCTCCTGTCATATGCTGAACTGGTCGCAATGTGGATTTGGCCTAAAACATGATTTTGGACAATGTTCATGGAACTCAGCTTAAAACGTACTTGCAGACTTGAAAACCCTTGCCTATTGTAGAGCGCGCCTCCTACTTCCACTGCTGAACGAAAACCCATGATTTTGGACCCTGTTTTCATGCGAAAAGGCTAAAAGAATTGTTTCACGTTTGTTACACTCAAACAGTGTCTCCTGTCATATGCTGATCTGGTCGCAATGTGGATTTGGCCTAAAACATGATTTTGGACAATGTTCATGGAACTCAGCTTAAAACGTACTTGCAGACTTGAAAACCCTTGCCTATTGTAGAGCGCGCCTCCTACTTCCAGTGCTGAACGAAAACCCATGATTTTGGACCCTGTTTTCATGCAAAATGGCTAAAAGAAATGTTTCACGTTTGTTACACTCAAACAGTGTCTCCTCTCATATGCTGAACTGGTCGCATTGTGGATTTTGGTTAAAACATGATTTTGGACAATGTTCATGGAACTCAGCTTAAAACGTACTTGCAGACTTGAAAACCCTTGCCTATTGTAGAGCGCGCCTCCTACTTCCACTGCTGAACGAAAACCCATGATTTTGGACCCTGTTTTCATGCGAAAAGGCTAAAAGAATTGTTTCACGTTTGTTACACTCAAACAGTGTCTCCTGTCATATGCTGATCTGGTCGCAATGTGGATTTGGCCTAAAACATGATTTTGGACAATGTTCATGGAACTCAGCTTAAAACGTACTTGCAGACTTGAAAACCCTTGCCTATTGTAGAGCGCGCCTCCTACTTCCAGTGCTGAACGAAAACCCATGATTTTGGACCCTGTTTTCATGCGAAAAGGCTAAAAGAAATGTTTCACGTTTGTTACACTCAAACAGTGTCTCCTCTCATATGCTGAACTGGTTGCATTGTGGATTTTGGTTAAAACATGATTTTGGACAATGTTCATGGAACTCAGCTTAAAACGTACTTGCAGACTTGAAAACCCTTGCCTATTGTAGAGCGCGCCTCCTACTTCCACTGCTGAACGAAAACCCATGATTTTGGACCCTGTTTTCATAAGAAAAGGCTAAAAGAATTGTTTCACGTTTGTTACACTCAAACAGTGTCTCCTGTCATATGCTGAACTGGTCGCAATGTGGATTTGGCCTAAAACATGATTTTGGACAATGTTCATGGAACTCAGCTTAAAACGTACTTGCAGACTTGAAAACCCTTGCCTATTGTAGAGCGCGCCTCCTACTTCCACTGCTGAACGAAAACCCATGATTTTGGACCCTGTTTTCATGCGAAAAGGCTAAAAGAATTGTTTCACGTTTGTTACACTCAAACAGTGTCTCCTGTCATATGCTGATCTGGTCGCAATGTGGATTTGGCCTAAAACATGATTTTGGACAATGTTCATGGAACTCAGCTTAAAACGTACTTGCAGACTTGAAAACCCTTGCCTATTGTAGAGCGCGCCTCCTACTTCCAGTGCTGAACGAAAACCCATGATTTTGGACCCTGTTTTCATGCAAAATGGCTAAAAGAAATGTTTCACGTTTGTTACACTCAAACAGTGTCTCCTCTCATATGCTGAACTGGTCGCATTGTGGATTTTGGTTAAAACATGATTTTGGACAATGTTCATGGAACTCAGCTTAAAACGTACTTGCAGACTTGAAAACCCTTGCCTATTGTAGAGCGCGCCTCCTACTTCCACTGCTGAACGAAAACCCATGATTTTGGACCCTGTTTTCATGCAAAAAGGCTAAAAGAAATGTTTCACGTTTGTTACACTCAAACAGTGGCTCCTCTCATATGCTGAACTGGTCGCATTGTGGATTTGGCCTAAAACATGATTTTGGACAATGTTCATGGAACTCAGCTTAAAACGTACTTGCAGACTTGAAAACCCTTGCCTATTGTAGAGCGCGCCTCCTACTTCCAGTGCTGAACGAAAACCCATGATTTTGGACCCTGTTTTCATGCAAAATGGCTAAAAGAAATGTTTCACGTTTGTTACACTCAAACAGTGTCTCCTCTCATATGCTGAACTGGTCGCATTGTGGATTTTGGTTAAAACATGATTTTGGACAATGTTCATGGAACTCAGCTTAAAACGTACTTGCAGACTTGAAAACCCTTGCCTATTGTAGAGCGCGCCTCCTACTTCCACTGCTGAACGAAAACCCATGATTTTGGACCCTGTTTTCATGCGAAAAGGCTAAAAGAATTGTTTCACGTTTGTTACACTCAAACAGTGTCTCCTGTCATATGCTGATCTGGTCGCAATGTGGATTTGGCCTAAAACATGATTTTGGACAATGTTCATGGAACTCAGCTTAAAACGTACTTGCAGACTTGAAAACCCTTGCCTATTGTAGAGCGCGCCTCCTACTTCCAGTGCTGAACGAAAACCCATGATTTTGGACCCTGTTTTCATGCGAAAAGGCTAAAAGAAATGTTTCACGTTTGTTACACTCAAACAGTGTCTCCTCTCATATGCTGAACTGGTTGCATTGTGGATTTTGGTTAAAACATGATTTTGGACAATGTTCATGGAACTCAGCTTAAAACGTACTTGCAGACTTGAAAACCCTTGCCTATTGTAGAGCGCGCCTCCTACTTCCACTGCTGAACGAAAACCCATGATTTTGGACCCTGTTTTCATAAGAAAAGGCTAAAAGAATTGTTTCACGTTTGTTACACTCAAACAGTGTCTCCTGTCATATGCTGAACTGGTCGCAATGTGGATTTGGCCTAAAACATGATTTTGGACAATGTTCATGGAACTCAGCTTAAAACGTACTTGCAGACTTGAAAACCCTTGCCTATTGTAGAGCGCGCCTCCTACTTCCACTGCTGAACGAAAACCCATGATTTTGGACCCTGTTTTCATGCGAAAAGGCTAAAAGAATTGTTTCACGTTTGTTACACTCAAACAGTGTCTCCTGTCATATGCTGATCTGGTCGCAATGTGGATTTGGCCTAAAACATGATTTTGGACAATTTTCATGGAACTCAGCTTAAAACGTACTTGCAGACTTGAAAACCCTTGCCTATTGTAGAGCGCGCCTCCTACTTCCAGTGCTGAACGAAAACCCATGATTTTGGACCCTGTTTTCATGCAAAATGGCTAAAAGAAATGTTTCACGTTTGTTACACTCAAACAGTGTCTCCTCTCATATGCTGAACTGGTCGCATTGTGGATTTTGGTTAAAACATGATTTTGGACAATGTTCATGGAACTCAGCTTAAAACGTACTTGCAGACTTGAAAACCCTTGCCTATTGTAGAGCGCGCCTCCTACTTCCACTGCTGAACGAAAACCCATGATTTTGGACCCTGTTTTCATGCGAAAAGGCTAAAAGAAATGTTTCACGTTTGTTACACTCAAACAGTGTCTCCTCTCATATGCTGAACTGGTCGCATTGTGGATTTTGGTTAAAACATGATTTTGGACAATGTTCATGGAACTCAGCTTAAAACGTACTTGCAGACTTGAAAACCCTTGCCTATTGTAGAGCGCACCTCCTACTTCCACTGCTGAACGAAAACCCATGATTTTGGACCCTGTTTTCATGCAAAAAGGCTAAAAGAAATGTTTCACGTTTGTTACACTCAAACAGTGGCTCCTCTCATATGCTGAACTGGTCGCATTGTGGATTTGGCCTAAAACATGATTTTGGACAATGTTCATGGAACTCAGCTTAAAACGTACTTGCAGACTTGAAAACCCTTGCCTATTGTAGAGCGCGCCTCCTACTTCCAGTGCTGAACGAAAACCCATGATTTTGGACCCTGTTTTCATGCAAAATGGCTAAAAGAAATGTTTCACGTTTGTTACACTCAAACAGTGTCTCCTCTCATATGCTGAACTGGTCGCATTGTGGATTTTGGTTAAAACATGATTTTGGACAATGTTCATGGAACTCAGCTTAAAACGTACTTGCAGACTTGAAAACCCTTGCCTATTGTAGAGCGCGCCTCCTACTTCCACTGCTGAACGAAAACCCATGATTTTGGACCCTGTTTTCATGCGAAAAGGCTAAAAGAATTGTTTCACGTTTGTTACACTCAAACAGTGTCTCCTGTCATATGCTGATCTGGTCGCAATGTGGATTTGGCCTAAAACATGATTTTGGACAATGTTCATGGAACTCAGCTTAAAACGTACTTGCAGACTTGAAAACCCTTGCCTATTGTAGAGCGCGCCTCCTACTTCCAGTGCTGAACGAAAACCCATGATTTTGGACCCTGTTTTCATGCGAAAAGGCTAAAAGAAATGTTTCACGTTTGTTACACTCAAACAGTGTCTCCTCTCATATGCTGAACTGGTTGCATTGTGGATTTTGGTTAAAACATGATTTTGGACAATGTTCATGGAACTCAGCTTAAAACGTACTTGCAGACTTGAAAACCCTTGCCTATTGTAGAGCGCGCCTCCTACTTCCACTGCTGAACGAAAACCCATGATTTTGGACCCTGTTTTCATAAGAAAAGGCTAAAAGAATTGTTTCACGTTTGTTACACTCAAACAGTGTCTCCTGTCATATGCTGAACTGGTCGCAATGTGGATTTGGCCTAAAACATGATTTTGGACAATGTTCATGGAACTCAGCTTAAAACGTACTTGCAGACTTGAAAACCCTTGCCTATTGTAGAGCGCGCCTCCTACTTCCAGTGCTGAACGAAAACCCATGATTTTGGACCCTGTTTTCATGCAAAATGGCTAAAAGAAATGTTTCACGTTTGTTACACTCAAACAGTGTCTCCTCTCATATGCTGAACTGGTCGCATTGTGGATTTTGGTTAAAACATGATTTTGGACAATGTTCATGGAACTCAGCTTAAAACGTACTTGCAGACTTGAAAACCCTTGCCTATTGTAGAGCGCGCCTCCTACTTCCACTGCTGAACGAAAACCCATGATTTTGGACCCTGTTTTCATGCGAAAAGGCTAAAAGAAATGTTTCACGTTTGTTACACTCAAACAGTGTCTCCTCTCATATGCTGAACTGGTCGCATTGTGGATTTTGGTTAAAACATGATTTTGGACAATGTTCATGGAACTCAGCTTAAAACGTACTTGCAGACTTGAAAACCCTTGCCTATTGTAGAGCGCACCTCCTACTTCCACTGCTGAACGAAAACCCATGATTTTGGACCCTGTTTTCATGCAAAAAGGCTAAAAGAAATGTTTCACGTTTGTTACACTCAAACAGTGGCTCCTCTCATATGCTGAACTGGTCGCATTGTTGATTTGGCCTAAAACATGATTTTGGACAATGTTCATGGAACTCAGCTTAAAACGTACTTGCAGACTTGAAAACCCTTGCCTATTGTAGAGCGCACCTCCTACTTCCACTGCTGAACGAAAACCCATGATTTTGGACCCTGTTTTCATGCAAAAAGGCTAAAAGAAATGTTTCACGTTTGTTACACTCAAACAGTGGCTCCTCTCATATGCTGAACTGGTCGCATTGTGGATTTGGACTAAAACATGATTTTGGACAATGTTCATGGAACTCAGCTTAAAACGTACTTGCAGACTTGAAAACCCTTGCCTATTGTAGAGCGCGCCTCCTACTTCCACTGCTGAACGAAAACCCATGATTTTGGACCCTGTTTTCATGCGAAAAGGCTAAAAGAAATGTTTCACGTTTGTTACACTCAAACAGTGTCTCCTCTCATATGCTGAACTGGTCGCATTGTGGATTTTGGTTAAAACATGATTTTGGACAATGTTCATGGAACTCAGCTTAAAACGTACTTGCAGACTTGAAAACCCTTGCCTATTGTAGAGCGCACCTCCTACTTCCACTGCTGAACGAAAACCCATGATTTTGGACCCTGTTTTCATGCAAAAAGGCTAAAAGAAATGTTTCACGTTTGTTACACTCAAACAGTGGCTCCTCTCATATGCTGAACTGGTCGCATTCTGGATTTGGCCTAAAACATGATTTTGGACAATGTTCATGGAACTCAGCTTAAAACGTACTTGCAGACTTGAAAACCCTTGCCTATTGTAGAGCGCGCCTCCTACTTCCACTGCTGAACGAAAACCCATGATTTTGGACCCTGTTTTCATGCGAAAAGGCTAAAAGAATTGTTTCACGTTTGTTACACTCAAACAGTGTCTCCTGTCATATGCTGATCTGGTCGCAATGTGGATTTGGCCTAAAACATGATTTTGGACAATGTTCATGGAACTCAGCTTAAAACGTACTTGCAGACTTGAAAACCCTTGCCTATTGTAGAGCGCGCCTCCTACTTCCACTGCTGAACGAAAACCCATGATTTTGGACCCTGTTTTCATGCAAAATGGCTAAAAGAAATGTTTCACGTTTGTTACACTCAAACAGTGTCTCCTCTCATATGCTGAACTGGTCGCATTGTGGATTTTGGTTAAAACATGATTTTGGACAATGTTCATGGAACTCAGCTTAAAACGTACTTGCAGACTTGAAAACCCTTGCCTATTGTAGAGCGCGCCTCCTACTTCCACTGCTGAACGAAAACCCATGATTTTGGACCCTGTTTTCATGCGAAAAGGCTAAAAGAATTGTTTCACGTTTGTTACACTCAAACAGTGTCTCCTGTCATATGCTGATCTGGTCGCAATGTGGATTTGGCCTAAAACATGATTTTGGACAATGTTCATGGAACTCAGCTTAAAACGTACTTGCAGACTTGAAAACCCTTGCCTATTGTAGAGCGCACCTCCTACTTCCACTGCTGAACGAAAACCCATGATTTTGGACCCTGTTTTCATGCAAAAAGGCTAAAAGAAATGTTTCACGTTTGTTACACTCAAACAGTGTCTCCTCTCATATGCTGAACTGGTCGCATTGTGGATTTTGGTTAAAACATGATTTTGGACAATGTTCATGGAACTCAGCTTAAAACGTACTTGCAGACTTGAAAACCCTTGCCTATTGTAGAGCGCGCCTCCTACTTCCACTGCTGAACGAAAACCCATGATTTTGGACCCTGTTTTCATGCGAAAAGGCTAAAAGAAATGTTTCACGTTTGTTACACTCAAACAGTGTCTCCTCTCATATGCTGAACTGGTCGCATTGTGGATTTTGGTTAAAACATGATTTTGGACAATGTTCATGGAACTCAGCTTAAAACGTACTTGCAGACTTGAAAACCCTTGCCTATTGTAGAGCGCACCTCCTACTTCCACTGCTGAACGAAAACCCATGATTTTGGACCCTGTTTTCATGCAAAAAGGCTAAAAGAAATGTTTCACGTTTGTTACACTCAAACAGTGGCTCCTCTCATTTGCTGAACTGGTCGCATTGTGGATTTGGCCTAAAACATGATTTTGGACAATGTTCATGGAACTCAGCTTAAAACGTACTTGCAGACTTGAAAACCCTTGCCTATTGTAGAGCGCACCTCCTACTTCCACTGCTGAACGAAAACCCATGATTTTGGACCCTGTTTTCATGCAAAAAGGCTAAAAGAAATGTTTCACGTTTGTTACACTCAAACAGTGGCTCCTCTCATATGCTGAACTGGTCGCATTGTGGATTTGGCCTAAAACATGATTTTGGACAATGTTCATGGAACTCAGCTTAAAACGTACTTGCAGACTTGAAAACCCTTGCCTATTGTAGAGCGCGCCTCCTACTTCCAGTGCTGAACGAAAACCCATGATTTTGGACCCTGTTTTCATGCAAAATGGCTAAAAGAAATGTTTCACGTTTGTTACACTCAAACAGTGTCTCCTCTCATATGCTGAACTGGTCGCATTGTGGATTTTGGTTAAAACATGATTTTGGACAATGTTCATGGAACTCAGCTTAAAACGTACTTGCAGACTTGAAAACCCTTGCCTATTGTAGAGCGCGCCTCCTACTTCCACTGCTGAACGAAAACCCATGATTTTGGACCCTGTTTTCATGCGAAAAGGCTAAAAGAAATGTTTCACGTTTGTTACACTCAAACAGTGTCTCCTCTCATATGCTGAACTGGTCGCATTGTGGATTTTGGTTAAAACATGATTTTGGACAATGTTCATGGAACTCAGCTTAAAACGTACTTGCAGACTTGAAAACCCTTGCCTATTGTAGAGCGCACCTCCTACTTCCACTGCTGAACGAAAACCCATGATTTTGGACCCTGTTTTCATGCAAAAAGGCTAAAAGAAATGTTTCACGTTTGTTACACTCAAACAGTGGCTCCTCTCATATGCTGAACTGGTCGCATTCTGGATTTGGCCTAAAACATGATTTTGGACAATGTTCATGGAACTCAGCTTAAAACGTACTTGCAGACTTGAAAACCCTTGCCTATTGTAGAGCGCGCCTCCTACTTCCACTGCTGAACGAAAACCCATGATTTTGGACCCTGTTTTCATGCGAAAAGGCTAAAAGAATTGTTTCACGTTTGTTACACTCAAACAGTGTCTCCTGTCATATGCTGATCTGGTCGCAATGTGGATTTGGCCTAAAACATGATTTTGGACAATGTTCATGGAACTCAGCTTAAAACGTACTTGCAGACTTGAAAACCCTTGCCTATTGTAGAGCGCGCCTCCTACTTCCACTGCTGAACGAAAACCCATGATTTTGGACCCTGTTTTCATGCGAAAAGGCTAAAATAAATGTTTCACGTTTGTTACACTCAAACAGTGTCTCCTCTCATATGCTGAACTGGTTGCATTGTGGATTTTGGTTAAAACATGATTTTGGACAATGTTCATGGAACTCAGCTTAAAACGTACTTGCAGACTTGAAAACCCTTGCCTATTGTAGAGCGCGCCTCCTACTTCCACTGCTGAACGAAAACCCATGATTTTGGACCCTGTTTTCATGCAAAATGGCTAAAAGAAATGTTTCACGTTTGTTACACTCAAACAGTGTCTCCTCTCATATCCTGAACTGGTCGCATTGTGGATTTTGGTTAAAACATGATTTTGGACAATGTTCATGGAACTCAGCTTAAAACGTACTTGCAGACTTGAAAACCCTTGCCTATTGTAGAGTGCGCCTCCTACTTCCACTGCTGAACGAAAACCCATGATTTTGGACCCTGTTTTCATGCGAAAAGGCTAAAAGAATTGTTTCACGTTTGTTACACTCAAACAGTGTCTCCTGTCATATGCTGATCTGGTCGCAATGTGGATTTGGCCTAAAACATGATTTTGGACAATGTTCATGGAACTCAGCTTAAAACGTACTTGCAGACTTGAAAACCCTTGCCTATTGTAGAGTGCGCCTCCTACTTCCACTGCTGAACGAAAACCCATGATTTTGGACCCTGTTTTCATGCAAAAAGGCTAAAAGAAATGTTTCACGTTTGTTACACTCAAACAGTGGCTCCTCTCATATGCTGAACTGGTCGCATTGTGGATTTTGGTTAAAACATGATTTTGGACAATGTTCATGGAACTCAGCTTAAAACGTACTTGCAGACTTGAAAACCCTTGCCTATTGTAGAGCGCGCCTCCTACTTCCACTGCTGAATGAAAACCCATGATTTTGGACCCTGTTTTCATGCAAAATGGCTAAAAGAAATGTTTCACGTTTGTTACACTCAAACAGTGTCTCCTCTCATATGCTGAACTGGTCGCATTGTGGATTTTGGTTAAAACATGATTTTGGACAATGTTCATGGAACTCAGCTTAAAACGTACTTGCAGACTTGAAAACCCTTGCCTATTGTAGAGCGCGCCTCCTACTTCCACTGCTGAACGAAAACCCATGATTTTGGACCCTGTTTTCATGCGAAAAGGCTAAAAGAAATGTTTCACGTTTGTTACACTCAAACAGTGTCTCCTCTCATATGCTGAACTGGTCGCATTGTGGATTTTGGTTAAAACATGATTTTGGACAATGTTCATGGAACTCAGCTTAAAACGTACTTGCAGACTTGAAAACCCTTGCCTATTGTAGAGCGCACCTCCTACTTCCACTGCTGAACGAAAACCCATGATTTTGGACCCTGTTTTCATGCAAAAAGGCTAAAAGAAATGTTTCACGTTTGTTACACTCAAACAGTGGCTCCTCTCATATGCTGAACTGGTCGCATTGTGGATTTGGCCTAAAACATGATTTTGGACAATGTTCATGGAACTCAGCTTAAAACGTACTTGCAGACTTGAAAACCCTTGCCTATTGTAGAGCGCGCCTCCTACTTCCACTGCTGAACGAAAACCCATGATTTTGGACCCTGTTTTCATGCGAAAAGGCTAAAAGAATTGTTTCACGTTTGTTACACTCAAACAGTGTCTCCTGTCATATGCTGATCTGGTCGCAATGTGGATTTGGCCTAAAACATGATTTTGGACAATGTTCATGGAACTCAGCTTAAAACGTACTTGCAGACTTGAAAACCCTTGCCTATTGTAGAGCGCGCCTCCTACTTCCAGTGCTGAACGAAAACCCATGATTTTGGACCCTGTTTTCATGCAAAATGGCTAAAAGAAATGTTTCACGTTTGTTACACTCAAACAGTGTCTCCTCTCATATGCTGAACTGGTCGCATTGTGGATTTTGGTTAAAACATGATTTTGGACAATGTTCATGGAACTCAGCTTAAAACGTACTTGCAGACTTGAAAACCCTTGCCTATTGTAGAGCGCGCCTCCTACTTCCACTGCTGAACGAAAACCCATGATTTTGGACCCTGTTTTCATGCGAAAAGGCTAAAAGAATTGTTTCACGTTTGTTACACTCAAACAGTGTCTCCTGTCATATGCTGATCTGGTCGCAATGTGGATTTGGCCTAAAACATGATTTTGGACAATGTTCATGGAACTCAGCTTAAAACGTACTTGCAGACTTGAAAACCCTTGCCTATTGTAGAGCGCGCCTCCTACTTCCAGTGCTGAACGAAAACCCATGATTTTGGACCCTGTTTTCATGCGAAAAGGCTAAAAGAAATGTTTCACGTTTGTTACACTCAAACAGTGTCTCCTCTCATATGCTGAACTGGTTGCATTGTGGATTTTGGTTAAAACATGATTTTGGACAATGTTCATGGAACTCAGCTTAAAACGTACTTGCAGACTTGAAAACCCTTGCCTATTGTAGAGCGCGCCTCCTACTTCCACTGCTGAACGAAAACCCATGATTTTGGACCCTGTTTTCATAAGAAAAGGCTAAAAGAATTGTTTCACGTTTGTTACACTCAAACAGTGTCTCCTGTCATATGGTGAACTGGTCGCAATGTGGATTTGGCCTAAAACATGATTTTGGACAATGTTCATGGAACTCAGCTTAAAACGTACTTGCAGACTTGAAAACCCTTGCCTATTGTAGAGCGCGCCTCCTACTTCCACTGCTGAACGAAAACCCATGATTTTGGACCCTGTTTTCATGCAAAATGGCTAAAAGAAATGTTTCACGTTTGTTACACTCAAACAGTGTCTCCTCTCATATGCTGAACTGGTCGCATTGTGGATTTTGGTTAAAACATGATTTTGGACAATGTTCATGGAACTCAGCTTAAAACGTACTTGCAGACTTGAAAACCCTTGCCTATTGTAGAGCGCGCCTCCTACTTCCACTGCTGAACGAAAACCCATGATTTTGGACCCTGTTTTCATGCGAAAAGGCTAAAAGAAATGTTTCACGTTTGTTACACTCAAACAGTGTCTCCTCTCATATGCTGAACTGGTCGCATTGTGGATTTTGGTTAAAACATGATTTTGGACAATGTTCATGGAACTCAGCTTAAAACGTACTTGCAGACTTGAAAACCCTTGCCTATTGTAGAGCGCAACTCCTACTTCCACTGCTGAACGAAAACACATGATTTTGGACCCTGTTTTCATGCAAAAAGGCTAAAAGAAATGTTTCACGTTTGTTACACTCAAACAGTGGCTCCTCTCATATGCTGAACTGGTCGCATTGTGGATTTGGCCTAAAACATGATTTTGGACAATGTTCATGGAACTCAGCTTAAAACGTACTTGCAGACTTGAAAACCCTTGCCTATTGTAGAGCGCGCCTCCTACTTCCACTGCTGAACGAAAACCCATGATTTTGGACCCTGTTTTCATGCGAAAAGGCTAAAAGAATTGTTTCACGTTTGTTACACTCAAAAAGTGTCTCCTGTCATATGCTGATCTGGTCGCAATGTGGATTTGGCCTAAAACATGATTTTGGACAATGTTCATGGAACTCAGCTTAAAACGTACTTGCAGACTTGAAAACCCTTGCCTATTGTAGAGCGCGCCTCCTACTTCCACTGCTGAACGAAAACCCATGATTTTGGACCCTGTTTTCATGCGAAAAGGCTAAAAGAATTGTTTCACGTTTGTTACACTCAAACAGTGTCTCCTGTCATATGCTGATCTGGTCGCAATGTGGATTTGGCCTAAAACATGATTTTGGACAATGTTCATGGAACTCAGCTTAAAACGTACTTGCAGACTTGAAAACCCTTGCCTATTGTAGAGCGCGCCTCCTACTTCCAGTGCTGAACGAAAACCCATGATTTTGGACCCTGTTTTCATGCAAAATGGCTAAAAGAAATGTTTCACGTTTGTTACACTCAAACAGTGTCTCCTCTCATATGCTGAACTGGTCGCATTGTGGATTTTGGTTAAAACATGATTTTGGACAATGTTCATGGAACTCAGCTTAAAACGTACTTGCAGACTTGAAAACCCTTGCCTATTGTAGAGCGCGCCTCCTACTTCCACTGCTGAACGAAAACCCATGATTTTGGACCCTGTTTTCATGCGAAAAGGCTAAAAGAATTGTTTCACGTTTGTTACACTCAAACAGTGTCTCCTGTCATATGCTGATCTGGTCGCAATGTGGATTTGGCCTAAAACATGATTTTGGACAATGTTCATGGAACTCAGCTTAAAACGTACTTGCAGACTTGAAAAACCTTGCCTATTGTAGAGCGCGCCTCCTACTTCCAGTGCTGAACGAAAACCCATGATTTTGGACCCTGTTTTCATGCGAAAAGGCTAAAAGAAATGTTTCACGTTTGTTACACTCAAACAGTGTCTCCTCTCATATGCTGAACTGGTTGCATTGTGGATTTTGGTTAAAACATGATTTTGGACAATGTTCATGGAACTCAGCTTAAAACGTACTTGCAGACTTGAAAACCCTTGCCTATTGTAGAGCGCGCCTCCTACTTCCACTGCTGAACGAAAACCCATGATTTTGGACCCTGTTTTCATAAGAAAAGGCTAAAAGAATTGTTTCACGTTTGTTACACTCAAACAGTGTCTCCTGTCATATGGTGAACTGGTCGCAATGTGGATTTGGCCTAAAACATGATTTTGGACAATGTTCATGGAACTCAGCTTAAAACGTACTTGCAGACTTGAAAACCCTTGCCTATTGTAGAGCGCGCCTCCTACTTCCACTGCTGAACGAAAACCCATGATTTTGGACCCTGTTTTCATGCAAAATGGCTAAAAGAAATGTTTCACGTTTGTTACACTCAAACAGTGTCTCCTCTCATATGCTGAACTGGTCGCATTGTGGATTTTGGTTAAAACATGATTTTGGACAATGTTCATGGAACTCAGCTTAAAACGTACTTGCAGACTTGAAAACCCTTGCCTATTGTAGAGCGCGCCTCCTACTTCCACTGCTGAATGAAAACCCATGATTTTGGACCCTGTTTTCATGCGAAAAGGCTAAAAGAAATGTTTCACGTTTGTTACACTCAAACAGTGTCTCCTCTCATATGCTGAACTGGTCGCATTGTGGATTTTGGTTAAAACATGATTTTGGACAATGTTCATGGAACTCAGCTTAAAACGTACTTGCAGACTTGAAAACCCTTGCCTATTGTAGAGCGCAACTCCTACTTCCACTGCTGAACGAAAACACATGATTTTGGACCCTGTTTTCATGCAAAAAGGCTAAAAGAAATGTTTCACGTTTGTTACACTCAAACAGTGGCTCCTCTCATATGCTGAACTGGTCGCATTGTGGATTTGGCCTAAAACATGATTTTGGACAATGTTCATGGAACTCAGCTTAAAACGTACTTGCAGACTTGAAAACCCTTGCCTATTGTAGAGCGCGCCTCCTACTTCCAGTGCTGAAAGAAAACCCATGATTTTGGACCCTGTTTTCATGCGAAAAGGCTAAAAGAAATGTTTCACGTTTGTTACACTCAAACAGTGTCTCCTCTCATATGCTGAACTGGTTGCATTGTGGATTTTGGTTAAAACATGATTTTGGACAATGTTCATGGAACTCAGCTTAAAACGTACTTGCAGACTTGAAAACCCTTGCCTATTGTAGAGCGCGCCTCCTACTTCCACTGCTGAACGAAAACCCATGATTTTGGACCCTGTTTTCATAAGAAAAGGCTAAAAGAATTGTTTCACGTTTGCTTACACTCAAACAGTGTCTCCTGTCATATGCTGAACTGGTCGCAATGTGGATTTGGCCTAAAACATGATTTTGGACAATGTTCATGGAACTCAGCTTAAAACGTACTTGCAGACTTGAAAACCCTTGCCTATTGTAGAGCGCACCTCCTACTTCCACTGCTGAACGAAAACCCATGATTTTGGACCCTGTTTTCATAAGAAAAGGCTAAAAGAAATGTTTCACGTTTGTTACACTCAAACAGTGGCTCCTCTCATATGCTGAACTGGTCGCATTGTGGATTTTGGTTAAAACATGATTTTGGACAATGTTCATGGAACTCAGCTTAAAACGTACTTGCAGACTTGAAAACCCTTGCCTATTGTAGAGCGCGCCTCCTACTTCCACTGCTGAATGAAAACCCATGATTTTGGACCCTGTTTTCATGCAAAATGGCTAAAAGAAATGTTTCACGTTTGTTACACTCAAACAGTGTCTCC
Source organism: Coregonus lavaretus (assembly GCF_964263955.1). Lineage (NCBI taxonomy): Eukaryota > Metazoa > Chordata > Actinopteri > Salmoniformes > Salmonidae > Coregonus > Coregonus lavaretus. Next base: position 239,933 of record NC_140013.1, on the reverse strand, counting down.
TCTCATATGCTGAACTGGTCGCATTGTGGATTTTGGTTAAAACATGATTTTGGACAATGTTCATGGAACTCAGCTTAAAACGTACTTGCAGACTTGAAAACCCTTGCCTATTTTAGAGCGCGCCTCCTACTTCCACTGCTGAACGAAAACCCATGATTTTGGACCCTGTTTTCATAAGAAAAGGCTAAAAGAATTGTTTCACGTTTGTTACACTCAAACAGTGTCTCCTCTCATATGCTGAACTGGTTGCATTGTGGATTTTGGTTAAAACATGATTTTGGACAATGTTCATGGAACTCAGCTTAAAACGTACTTGCAGACTTGAAAACCCTTGCCTATTGTAGAGCGCGCCTCCTACTTCCACTGCTGAACGAAAACCCATGATTTTGGACCCTGTTTTCATGCAAAATGGCTAAAAGAAATGTTTCACGTTTGTTACACTCAAACAGTGTCTCCTCTCATATGCTGAACTGGTCGCATTGTGGATTTTGGTTAAAACATGATTTTGGACAATGTTCATGGAACTCAGCTTAAAACGTACTTGCAGACTTGAAAACCCTTGCCTATTGTAGAGCGCGCCTCCTACTTCCACTGCTGAACGAAAACCCATGATTTTGGACCCTGTTTTCATGCGAAAAGGCTAAAAGAAATGTTTCACGTTTGTTACACTCAAACAGTGTCTCCTCTCATATGCTGAACTGGTCGCATTGTGGATTTTGGTTAAAACATGATTTTGGACAATGTTCATGGAACTCAGCTTAAAACGTACTTGCAGACTTGAAAACCCTTGCCTATTGTAGAGCGCACCTCCTACTTCCACTGCTGAACGAAAACCCATGATTTTGGACCCTGTTTTCATGCAAAAAGGCTAAAAGAAATGTTTCACGTTTGTTACACTCAAACAGTGGCTCCTCTCATATGCTGAACTGGTCGCATTGTGGATTTTGGTTAAAACATGATTTTGGACAATGTTCATGGAACTCAGCTTAAAACGTACTTGCAGACTTGAAAACCCTTGCCTATTGTAGAGCGCGCCTCCTACTTCCACTGCTGAATGAAAACCCATGATTTTGGACCCTGTTTTCATGCAAAATGGCTAAAAGAAATGTTTCACGTTTGTTACACTCAAACAGTGTCTCCTCTCATATGCTGAACTGGTCGCATTGTGGATTTTGGTTAAAACATGATTTTGGACAATGTTCATGGAACTCAGCTTAAAACGTACTTGCAGACTTGAAAACCCTTGCCTATTGTAGAGCGCGCCTCCTACTTCCACTGCTGAACGAAAACCCATGATTTTGGACCCTGTTTTCATGCGAAAAGGCTAAAAGAAATGTTTCACGTTTATTACACTCAAACAGTGTCTCCTCTCATATGCTGAACTGGTCGCATTGTGGATTTTGGTTAAAACATGATTTTGGACAATGTTCATGGAACTCAGCTTAAAACGTACTTGCAGACTTGAAAACCCTTGCCTATTGTAGAGCGCACCTCCTACTTCCACTGCTGAACGAAAACCCATGATTATGGACCCTGTTTTCATGCAAAAAGGCTAAAAGAAATGTTTCACGTTTGTTACACTCAAACAGTGGCTCCTCTCATATGCTGAACTGGTCGCATTGTGGATTTGGCCTAAAACATGATTTTGGACAATGTTCATGGAACTCAGCTTAAAACGTACTTGCAGACTTGAAAACCCTTGCCTATTGTAGAGCGCGCCTCCTACTTCCACTGCTGAACGAAAACCCATGATTTTGGACCCTGTTTTCATGCGAAAAGGCTAAAAGAATTGTTTCACGTTTGTTACACTCAAACAGTGTCTCCTGTCATATGCTGATCTGGTCGCAATGTGGATTTGGCCTAAAACATGATTTTGGACAATGTTCATGGAACTCAGCTTAAAACGTACTTGCAGACTTGAAAACCCTTGCCTATTGTAGAGCGCGCCTCCTACTTCCAGTGCTGAACGAAAACCCATGATTTTGGACCCTGTTTTCATGCAAAATGGCTAAAAGAAATGTTTCACGTTTGTTACACTCAAACAGTGTCTCCTCTCATATGCTGAACTGGTCGCATTGTGGATTTTGGTTAAAACATGATTTTGGACAATGTTCATGGAACTCAGCTTAAAACGTACTTGCAGACTTGAAAACCCTTGCCTATTGTAGAGCGCGCCTCCTACTTCCACTGCTGAATGAAAACCCATGATTTTGGACCCTGTTTTCATGCGAAAAGGCTAAAATAATTGTTTCACGTTTGTTACACTCAAACAGTGTCTCCTGTCATATGCTGATCTGGTCGCAATGTGGATTTGGCCTAAAACATGATTTTGGACAATGTTCATGGAACTCAGCTTAAAACGTACTTGCAGACTTGAAAACCCTTGCCTATTTTAGAGCGCGCCTCCTACTTCCACTGCTGAACGAAAACCCATGATTTTGGACCCTGTTTTCATAAGAAAAGGCTAAAAGAATTGTTTCACGTTTGTTACACTCAAACAGTGTCTCCTGTCATATGCTGATCTGGTCGCAATGTGGATTTGGCCTAAAACATGATTTTGGACAATGTTCATGGAACTCAGCTTAAAACGTACTTGCAGACTTGAAAACCCTTGCCTATTTTAGAGCGCGCCTCCTACTTCCACTGCTGAACGAAAACCCATGATTTTGGACCCTGTTTTCATAAGAAAAGGCTAAAAGAATTGTTTCACGTTTGTTACACTCAAACAGTGTCTCCTCTCATATGCTGAACTGGTTGCATTGTGGATTTTGGTTAAAACATGATTTTGGACAATGTTCATGGAACTCAGCTTAAAACGTACTTGCAGACTTGAAAACCCTTGCCTATTGTAGAGCGCGCCTCCTACTTCCACTGCTGAACGAAAACCCATGATTTTGGACCCTGTTTTCATGCAAAATGGCTAAAAGAAATGTTTCACGTTTGTTACACTCAAACAGTGTCTCCTCTCATATGCTGAACTGGTCGCATTGTGGATTTTGGTTAAAACATGATTTTGGACAATGTTCATGGAACTCAGCTTAAAACGTACTTGCAGACTTGAAAACCCTTGCCTATTGTAGAGCGCGCCTCCTACTTCCACTGCTGAACGAAAACCCATGATTTTGGACCCTGTTTTCATGCGAAAAGGCTAAAAGAAATGTTTCACGTTTGTTACACTCAAACAGTGTCTCCTCTCATATGCTGAACTGGTCGCATTGTGGATTTTGGTTAAAACATGATTTTGGACAATGTTCATGGAACTCAGCTTAAAACGTACTTGCAGACTTGAAAACCCTTGCCTATTGTAGAGCGCACCTCCTACTTCCACTGCTGAACGAAAACCCATGATTTTGGACCCTGTTTTCATGCAAAAAGGCTAAAAGAAATGTTTCACGTTTGTTACACTCAAACAGTGGCTCCTCTCATATGCTGAACTGGTCGCATTGTGGATTTTGGTTAAAACATGATTTTGGACAATGTTCATGGAACTCAGCTTAAAACGTACTTGCAGACTTGAAAACCCTTGCCTATTGTAGAGCGCGCCTCCTACTTCCACTGCTGAATGAAAACCCATGATTTTGGACCCTGTTTTCATGCAAAATGGCTAAAAGAAATGTTTCACGTTTGTTACACTCAAACAGTGTCTCCTCTCATATGCTGAACTGGTCGCATTGTGGATTTTGGTTAAAACATGATTTTGGACAATGTTCATGGAACTCAGCTTAAAACGTACTTGCAGACTTGAAAACCCTTGCCTATTGTAGAGCGCGCCTCCTACTTCCACTGCTGAACGAAAACCCATGATTTTGGACCCTGTTTTCATGCGAAAAGGCTAAAAGAAATGTTTCACGTTTATTACACTCAAACAGTGTCTCCTCTCATATGCTGAACTGGTCGCATTGTGGATTTTGGTTAAAACATGATTTTGGACAATGTTCATGGAACTCAGCTTAAAACGTACTTGCAGACTTGAAAACCCTTGCCTATTGTAGAGCGCACCTCCTACTTCCACTGCTGAACGAAAACCCATGATTATGGACCCTGTTTTCATGCAAAAAGGCTAAAAGAAATGTTTCACGTTTGTTACACTCAAACAGTGGCTCCTCTCATATGCTGAACTGGTCGCATTGTGGATTTGGCCTAAAACATGATTTTGGACAATGTTCATGGAACTCAGCTTAAAACGTACTTGCAGACTTGAAAACCCTTGCCTATTGTAGAGCGCGCCTCCTACTTCCACTGCTGAACGAAAACCCATGATTTTGGACCCTGTTTTCATGCGAAAAGGCTAAAAGAATTGTTTCACGTTTGTTACACTCAAACAGTGTCTCCTGTCATATGCTGATCTGGTCGCAATGTGGATTTGGCCTAAAACATGATTTTGGACAATGTTCATGGAACTCAGCTTAAAACGTACTTGCAGACTTGAAAACCCTTGCCTATTGTAGAGCGCGCCTCCTACTTCCAGTGCTGAACGAAAACCCATGATTTTGGACCCTGTTTTCATGCAAAATGGCTAAAAGAAATGTTTCACGTTTGTTACACTCAAACAGTGTCTCCTCTCATATGCTGAACTGGTCGCATTGTGGATTTTGGTTAAAACATGATTTTGGACAATGTTCATGGAACTCAGCTTAAAACGTACTTGCAGACTTGAAAACCCTTGCCTATTGTAGAGCGCGCCTCCTACTTCCACTGCTGAATGAAAACCCATGATTTTGGACCCTGTTTTCATGCGAAAAGGCTAAAAGAATTGTTTCACGTTTGTTACACTCAAACAGTGTCTCCTGTCATATGCTGATCTGGTCGCAATGTGGATTTGGCCTAAAACATGATTTTGGACAATGTTCATGGAACTCAGCTTAAAACGTACTTGCAGACTTGAAAACCCTTGCCTATTGTAGAGCGCGCCTCCTACTTCCAGTGCTGAACGAAAACCCATGATTTTGGACCCTGTTTTCATGCGAAAAGGCTAAAAGAAATGTTTCACGTTTGTTACACTCAAACAGTGTCTCCTCTCATATGCTGAACTGGTTGCATTGTGGATTTTGGTTAAAACATGATTTTGGACAATGTTCATGGAACTCAGCTTAAAACGTACTTGCAGACTTGAAAACCCTTGCCTATTGTAGAGCGCGCCTCCTACTTCCACTGCTGAACGAAAACCCATGATTTTGGACCCTGTTTTCATAAGAAAAGGCTAAAAGAATTGTTTCACGTTTGTTACACTCAAACAGTGTCTCCTGTCATATGCTGAACTGGTCGCAATGTGGATTTGGCCTAAAACATGATTTTGGACAATGTTCATGGAACTCAGCTTAAAACGTACTTGCAGACTTGAAAACCCTTGCCTATTGTAGAGCGCGCCTCCTACTTCCACTGCTGAACGAAAACCCATGATTTTGGACCCTGTTTTCATAAGAAAAGGCTAAAATAATTGTTTCACGTTTGTTACACTCAAACAGTGTCTCCTGTCATATGCTGAACTGGTCGCAATGTGGATTTGGCCTAAAACATGATTTTGGACAATGTTCATGGAACTCAGCTTAAAACGTACTTGCAGACTTGAAAACCCTTGCCTATTGTAGAGCGCGCCTCCTACTTCCACTGCTGAACGAAAACCCATGATTTTGGACCCTGTTTTCATGCAAAATGGCTAAAAGAAATGTTTCACGTTTGTTACACTCAAACAGTGTCTCCTCTCATATGCTGAACTGGTCGCATTGTGGATTTTGGTTAAAACATGATTTTGGACAATGTTCATGGAACTCAGCTTAAAACGTACTTGCAGACTTGAAAACCCTTGCCTATTGTAGAGCGCGCCTCCTACTTCCACTGCTGAACGAAAACCCATGATTTTGGACCCTGTTTTCATGCGAAAAGGCTAAAAGAAATGTTTCACGTTTGTTACACTCAAACAGTGTCTCCTCTCATATGCTGAACTGGTCGCATTGTGGATTTTGGTTAAAACATGATTTTGGACAATGTTCATGGAACTCAGCTTAAAACGTACTTGCAGACTTGAAAACCCTTGCCTATTGTAGAGCGCACCTCCTACTTCCACTGCTGAACGAAAACCCATGATTTTGGACCCTGTTTTCATGCAAAAAGGCTAAAAGAAATGTTTCACGTTTGTTACACTCAAACAGTGGCTCCTCTCATATGCTGAACTGGTCGCATTGTGGATTTGGCCTAAAACATGATTTTGGACAATGTTCATGGAACTCAGCTTAAAACGTACTTGCAGACTTGAAAACCCTTGCCTATTGTAGAGCGCGCCTCCTACTTCCACTGCTGAATGAAAACCCATGATTTTGGACCCTGTTTTCATGCAAAATGGCTAAAAGAAATGTTTCACGTTTGTTACACTCAAACAGTGTCTCCTCTCATATGCTGAACTGGTCGCATTGTGGATTTGGCCTAAAACATGATTTTGGACAATGTTCATGGAACTCAGCTTAAAACGTACTTGCAGACTTGAAAACCCTTGCCTATTGTAGAGCGCGCCTCCTACTTCCACTGCTGAACGAAAACCCATGATTTTGGACCCTGTTTTCATAAGAAAAGGCTAAAAGAATTGTTTCACGTTTGTTACACTCAAACAGTGTCTCCTGTCATATGCTGAACTGGTCGCAATGTGGATTTGGCCTAAAACATGATTTTGGACAATGTTCATGGAACTCAGCTTAAAACGTACTTGCAGACTTGAAAACCCTTGCCTATTGTAGAGCGCACCTCCTACTTCCACTGCTGAACGAAAACCCATGATTTTGGACCCTGTTTTCATAAGAAAAGGCTAAAAGAAATGTTTCACGTTTGTTACACTCAAACAGTGGCTCCTCTCATATGCTGAACTGGTCGCATTGTGGATTTTGGTTAAAACATGATTTTGGACAATGTTCATGGAACTCAGCTTAAAACGTACTTGCAGACTTGAAAACCCTTGCCTATTGTAGAGCGCGCCTCCTACTTCCACTGCTGAATGAAAACCCATGATTTTGGACCCTGTTTTCATGCAAAATGGCTAAAAGAAATGTTTCACGTTTGTTACACTCAAACAGTGTCTCCTCTCATATGCTGAACTGGTCGCATTGTGGATTTTGGTTAAAACATGATTTTGGACAATGTTCATGGAACTCAGCTTAAAACGTACTTGCAGACTTGAAAACCCTTGCCTATTGTAGAGCGCGCCTCCTACTTCCACTGCTGAACGAAAACCCATGATTTTGGACCCTGTTTTCATGCAAAAAGGCTAAAAGAAATGTTTCACGTTTGTTACACTCAAACAGTGGCTCCTCTCATATGCTGAACTGGTCGCATTGTGGATTTGGCCTAAAACATGATTTTGGACAATGTTCATGGAACTCAGCTTAAAACGTACTTGCAGACTTGAAAACCCTTGCCTATTGTAGAGCGCGCCTCCTACTTCCACTGCTGAACGAAAACCCATGATTTTGGACCCTGTTTTCATGCAAAATGGCTAAAAGAAATGTTTCACGTTTGTTACACTCAAACAGTGTCTCCTCTCATATGCTGAACTGGTCGCATTGTGGATTTTGGTTAAAACATGATTTTGGACAATGTTCATGGAACTCAGCTTAAAACGTACTTGCAGACTTGAAAACCCTTGCCTATTGTAGAGCGCGCCTCCTACTTCCACTGCTGAACGAAAACCCATGATTTTGGACCCTGTTTTCATGCGAAAAGGCTAAAAGAATTGTTTCACGTTTGTTACACTCAAACAGTGTCTCCTGTCATATGCTGAACTGGTCGCAATGTGGATTTGGCCTAAAACATGATTTTGGACAATGTTCATGGAACTCAGCTTAAAACGTACTTGCAGACTTGAAAACCCTTGCCTATTGTAGAGCGCGCCTCCTACTTCCACTGCTGAACGAAAACCCATGATTTTGGACCCTGTTTTCATAAGAAAAGGCTAAAAGAATTGTTTCACGTTTGTTACACTCAAACAGTGTCTCCTGTCATATGCTGAACTGGTCGCAATGTGGATTTGGCCTAAAACATGATTTTGGACAATGTTCATGGAACTCAGCTTAAAACGTACTTGCAGACTTGAAAACCCTTGCCTATTGTAGAGCGCGCCTCCTACTTCCACTGCTGAACGAAAACCCATGATTTTGGACCCTGTTTTCATGCAAAATGGCTAAAAGAAATGTTTCACGTTTGTTACACTCAAACAGTGTCTCCTCTCATATGCTGAACTGGTCGCATTGTGGATTTTGGTTAAAACATGATTTTGGACAATGTTCATGGAACTCAGCTTAAAACGTACTTGCAGACTTGAAAACCCTTGCCTATTGTAGAGCGCGCCTCCTACTTCCACTGCTGAACGAAAACCCATGATTTTGGACCCTGTTTTCATGCGAAAAGGCTAAAAGAAATGTTTCACGTTTGTTACACTCAAACAGTGTCTCCTCTCATATGCTGAACTGGTCGCATTGTGGATTTTGGTTAAAACATGATTTTGGACAATGTTCATGGAACTCAGCTTAAAACGTACTTGCAGACTTGAAAACCCTTGCCTATTGTAGAGCGCACCTCCTACTTCCACTGCTGAACGAAAACCCATGATTTTGGACCCTGTTTTCATGCAAAAAGGCTAAAAGAAATGTTTCACGTTTGTTACACTCAAACAGTGGCTCCTCTCATATGCTGAACTGGTCGCATTGTGGATTTGGCCTAAAACATGATTTTGGACAATGTTCATGGAACTCAGCTTAAAACGTACTTGCAGACTTGAAAACCCTTGCCTATTGTAGAGCGCGCCTCCTACTTCCACTGCTGAACGAAAACCCATGATTTTGGACCCTGTTTTCATGCAAAATGGCTAAAAGAAATGTTTCACGTTTGTTACACTCAAACAGTGTCTCCTCTCATATGCTGAACTGGTCGCATTGTGGATTTTGGTTAAAACATGATTTTGGACAATGTTCATGGAACTCAGCTTAAAACGTACTTGCAGACTTGAAAACCCTTGCCTATTGTAGAGCGCGCCTCCTACTTCCACTGCTGAACGAAAACCCATGATTTTGGACCCTGTTTTCATGCGAAAAGGCTAAAAGAATTGTTTCACGTTTGTTACACTCAAACAGTGTCTCCTGTCATATGCTGAACTGGTCGCAATGTGGATTTGGCCTAAAACATGATTTTGGACAATGTTCATGGAACTCAGCTTAAAACGTACTTGCAGACTTGAAAACCCTTGCCTATTGTAGAGCGCGCCTCCTACTTCCACTGCTGAACGAAAACCCATGATTTTGGACCCTGTTTTCATAAGAAAAGGCTAAAAGAATTGTTTCACGTTTGTTACACTCAAACAGTGTCTCCTGTCATATGCTGAACTGGTCGCAATGTGGATTTGGCCTAAAACATGATTTTGGACAATGTTCATGGAACTCAGCTTAAAACGTACTTGCAGACTTGAAAACCCTTGCCTATTGTAGAGCGCGCCTCCTACTTCCACTGCTGAACGAAAACCCATGATTTTGGACCCTGTTTTCATGCAAAATGGCTAAAAGAAATGTTTCACGTTTGTTACACTCAAACAGTGTCTCCTCTCATATGCTGAACTGGTCGCATTGTGGATTTTGGTTAAAACATGATTTTGGACAATGTTCATGGAACTCAGCTTAAAACGTACTTGCAGACTTGAAAACCCTTGCCTATTGTAGAGCGCGCCTCCTACTTCCACTGCTGAACGAAAACCCATGATTTTGGACCCTGTTTTCATGCGAAAAGGCTAAAAGAAATGTTTCACGTTTGTTACACTCAAACAGTGTCTCCTCTCATATGCTGAACTGGTCGCATTGTGGATTTTGGTTAAAACATGATTTTGGACAATGTTCATGGAACTCAGCTTAAAACGTACTTGCAGACTTGAAAACCCTTGCCTATTGTAGAGCGCACCTCCTACTTCCACTGCTGAACGAAAACCCATGATTTTGGACCCTGTTTTCATGCAAAAAGGCTAAAAGAAATGTTTCACGTTTGTTACACTCAAACAGTGGCTCCTCTCATATGCTGAACTGGTCGCATTGTGGATTTGGCCTAAAACATGATTTTGGACAATGTTCATGGAACTCAGCTTAAAACGTACTTGCAGACTTGAAAACCCTTGCCTATTGTAGAGCGCGCCTCCTACTTCCACTGCTGAACGAAAACCCATGATTTTGGACCCTGTTTTCATGCAAAATGGCTAAAAGAAATGTTTCACGTTTGTTACACTCAAACAGTGTCTCCTCTCATATGCTGAACTGGTCGCATTGTGGATTTTGGTTAAAACATGATTTTGGACAATGTTCATGGAACTCAGCTTAAAACGTACTTGCAGACTTGAAAACCCTTGCCTATTGTAGAGCGCGCCTCCTACTTCCACTGCTGAACGAAAACCCATGATTTTGGACCCTGTTTTCATGCGAAAAGGCTAAAAGAATTGTTTCACGTTTGTTACACTCAAACAGTGTCTCCTGTCATATGCTGAACTGGTCGCAATGTGGATTTGGCCTAAAACATGATTTTGGACAATGTTCATGGAACTCAGCTTAAAACGTACTTGCAGACTTGAAACCCCTTGCCTATTGTAGAGCGCGCCTCCTACTTCCACTGCTGAACGAAAACCCATGATTTTGGACCCTGTTTTCATAAGAAAAGGCTAAAAGAATTGTTTCACGTTTGTTACACTCAAACAGTGTCTCCTGTCATATGCTGAACTGGTCGCAATGTGGATTTGGCCTAAAACATGATTTTGGACAATGTTCATGGAACTCAGCTTAAAACGTACTTGCAGACTTGAAAACCCTTGCCTATTGTAGAGCGCGCCTCCTACTTCCACTGCTGAACGAAAACCCATGATTTTGGACCCTGTATTCATGCAAAATGGCTAAAAGAAATGTTTCACGTTTGTTACACTCAAACAGTGTCTCCTCTCATATGCTGAACTGGTCGCATTGTGGATTTTGGTTAAAACATGATTTTGGACAATGTTCATGGAACTCAGCTTAAAACGTACTTGCAGACTTGAAAACCCTTGCCTATTGTAGAGCGCACCTCCTACTTCCACTGCTGAACGAAAACCCATGATTTTGGACCCTGTTTTCATGCAAAAAGGCTAAAAGAAATGTTTCACGTTTGTTACACTCAAACAGTGGCTCCTCTCATATGCTGAACTGGTCGCATTGTGGATTTGGCCTAAAACATGATTTTGGACAATGTTCATGGAACTCAGCTTAAAACGTACTTGCAGACTTGAAAACCCTTGCCTATTGTAGAGCGCGCCTCCTACTTCCACTGCTGAACGAAAACCCATGATTTTGGACCCTGTTTTCATAAGAAAAGGCTAAAAGAATTGTTTCACGTTTGTTACACTCAAACAGTGTCTCCTGTCATATGCTGAACTGGTCGCAATGTGGATTTGGCCTAAAACATGATTTTGGACAATGTTCATGGAACTCAGCTTAAAACGTACTTGCAGACTTGAAAACCCTTGCCTATTGTAGAGCGCGCCTCCTACTTCCACTGCTGAACGAAAACCCATGATTTTGGACCCTGTTTTCATGCAAAATGGCTAAAAGAAATGTTTCACGTTTGTTACACTCAAACAGTGTCTCCTCTCATATGCTGAACTGGTCGCATTGTGGATTTTGGTTAAAACATGATTTTGGACAATGTTCATGGAACTCAGCTTAAAACGTACTTGCAGACTTGAAAACCCTTGCCTATTGTAGAGCGCGCCTCCTACTTCCACTGCTGAACGAAAACCCATGATTTTGGACCCTGTTTTCATGCGAAAAGGCTAAAAGAAATGTTTCACGTTTGTTACACTCAAACAGTGTCTCCTCTCATATGCTGAACTGGTCGCATTGTGGATTTTGGTTAAAACATGATTTTGGACAATGTTCATGGAACTCAGCTTAAAACGTACTTGCAGACTTGAAAACCCTTGCCTATTGTAGAGCGCACCTCCTACTTCCACTGCTGAACGAAAACCCATGATTTTGGACCCTGTTTTCATGCAAAAAGGCTAAAAGAAATGTTTCACGTTTGTTACACTCAAACAGTGGCTCCTCTCATATGCTGAACTGGTCGCATTGTGGATTTGGCCTAAAACATGATTTTGGACAATGTTCATGGAACTCAGCTTAAAACGTACTTGCAGACTTGAAAACCCTTGCCTATTGTAGAGCGCGCCTCCTACTTCCACTGCTGAACGAAAACCCATGATTTTGGACCCTGTTTTCATGCAAAATGGCTAAAAGAAATGTTTCACGTTTGTTACACTCAAACAGTGTCTCCTCTCATATGCTGAACTGGTCGCATTGTGGATTTTGGTTAAAACATGATTTTGGACAATGTTCATGGAACTCAGCTTAAAACGTACTTGCAGACTTGAAAACCCTTGCCTATTGTAGAGCGCGCCTCCTACTTCCACTGCTGAACGAAAACCCATGATTTTGGACCCTGTTTTCATGCGAAAAGGCTAAAAGAATTGTTTCACGTTTGTTACACTCAAACAGTGTCTCCTGTCATATGCTGAACTGGTCGCAATGTGGATTTGGCCTAAAACATGATTTTGGACAATGTTCATGGAACTCAGCTTAAAACGTACTTGCAGACTTGAAACCCCTTGCCTATTGTAGAGCGCGCCTCCTACTTCCACTGCTGAACGAAAACCCATGATTTTGGACCCTGTTTTCATAAGAAAAGGCTAAAAGAATTGTTTCACGTTTGTTACACTCAAACAGTGTCTCCTGTCATATGCTGAACTGGTCGCAATGTGGATTTGGCCTAAAACATGATTTTGGACAATGTTCATGGAACTCAGCTTAAAACGTACTTGCAGACTTGAAAACCCTTGCCTATTGTAGAGCGCGCCTCCTACTTCCACTGCTGAACGAAAACCCATGATTTTGGACCCTGTATTCATGCAAAATGGCTAAAAGAAATGTTTCACGTTTGTTACACTCAAACAGTGTCTCCTCTCATATGCTGAACTGGTCGCATTGTGGATTTTGGTTAAAACATGATTTTGGACAATGTTCATGGAACTCAGCTTAAAACGTACTTGCAGACTTGAAAACCCTTGCCTATTGTAGAGCGCACCTCCTACTTCCACTGCTGAACGAAAACCCATGATTTTGGACCCTGTTTTCATGCAAAAAGGCTAAAAGAAATGTTTCACGTTTGTTACACTCAAACAGTGGCTCCTCTCATATGCTGAACTGGTCGCATTGTGGATTTGGCCTAAAACATGATTTTGGACAATGTTCATGGAACTCAGCTTAAAACGTACTTGCAGACTTGAAAACCCTTGCCTATTGTAGAGCGCGCCTCCTACTTCCACTGCTGAATGAAAACCCATGATTTTGGACCCTGTTTTCATGCAAAATGGCTAAAAGAAATGTTTCACGTTTGTTACACTCAAACAGTGTCTCCTCTCATATGCTGAACTGGTCGCATTGTGGATTTGGCCTAAAACATGATTTTGGACAATGTTCATGGAACTCAGCTTAAAACGTACTTGCAGACTTGAAAACCCTTGCCTATTGTAGAGCGCGCCTCCTACTTCCACTGCTGAACGAAAACCCATGATTTTGGACCCTGTTTTCATAAGAAAAGGCTAAAAGAATTGTTTCACGTTTGTTACACTCAAACAGTGTCTCCTGTCATATGCTGAACTGGTCGCAATGTGGATTTGGCCTAAAACATGATTTTGGACAATGTTCATGGAACTCAGCTTAAAACGTACTTGCAGACTTGAAAACCCTTGCCTATTGTAGAGCGCACCTCCTACTTCCACTGCTGAACGAAAACCCATGATTTTGGACCCTGTTTTCATAAGAAAAGGCTAAAAGAAATGTTTCACGTTTGTTACACTCAAACAGTGGCTCCTCTCATATGCTGAACTGGTCGCATTGTGGATTTTGGTTAAAACATGATTTTGGACAATGTTCATGGAACTCAGCTTAAAACGTACTTGCAGACTTGAAAACCCTTGCCTATTGTAGAGCGCGCCTCCTACTTCCACTGCTGAATGAAAACCCATGATTTTGGACCCTGTTTTCATGCAAAATGGCTAAAAGAAATGTTTCACGTTTGTTACACTCAAACAGTGTCTCCTCTCATATGCTGAACTGGTCGCATTGTGGATTTTGGTTAAAACATGATTTTGGACAATGTTCATGGAACTCAGCTTAAAACGTACTTGCAGACTTGAAAACCCTTGCCTATTGTAGAGCGCGCCTCCTACTTCCACTGCTGAACGAAAACCCATGATTTTGGACCCTGTTTTCATGCGAAAAGGCTAAAAGAAATGTTTCACGTTTGTTACACTCAAACAGTGTCTCCTCTCATATGCTGAACTGGTCGCATTGTGGATTTTGGTTAAAACATGATTTTGGACAATGTTCATGGAACTCAGCTTAAAACGTACTTGCAGACTTGAAAACCCTTGCCTATTGTAGAGCGCGCCTCCTACTTCCACTGCTGAACGAAAACCCATGATTTTGGACCCTGTTTTCATGCAAAAAGGCTAAAAGAAATGTTTCACGTTTGTTACACTCAAACAGTGGCTCCTCTCATATGCTGAACTGGTCGCATTGTGGATTTGGCCTAAAACATGATTTTGGACAATGTTCATGGAACTCAGCTTAAAACGTACTTGCAGACTTGAAAACCCTTGCCTATTGTAGAGCGCACCTCCTACTTCCACTGCTGAACGAAAACCCATGATTTTGGACCCTGTTTTCATAAGAAAAGGCTAAAAGAAATGTTTCACGTTTGTTACACTCAAACAGTGGCTCCTCTCATATGCTGAACTGGTCGCATTGTGGATTTTGGTTAAAACATGATTTTGGACAATGTTCATGGAACTCAGCTTAAAACGTACTTGCAGACTTGAAAACCCTTGCCTATTGTAGAGCGATTCTCCTACTTCCACTGCTGAATGAAAACCCATGATTTTGGACCCTGTTTTCATGCAAAATGGCTAAAAGAAATGTTTCACGTTTGTTACACTCAAACAGTGTCTCCTCTCATATGCTGAACTGGTCGCATTGTGGATTTGGCCTAAAACATGATTTTGGACAATGTTCATGGAACTCAGCTTAAAACGTACTTGCAGACTTGAAAACCCTTGCCTATTGTAGAGCGCGCCTCCTACTTCCACTGCTGAACGAAAACCCATGATTCTGGACCCTGTTTTCATAAGAAAAGGCTAAAAGAATTGTTTCACGCTTGTTACACTCAAACAGTGTCTCCTGTCATATGCTGAACTGGTCGCAATGTGGATTTGGCCTAAAACATGATTTTGGACAATGTTCATGGAACTCAGCTTAAAACGTACTTGCAGACTTGAAAACCCTTGCCTATTGTAGAGCGCACCTCCTACTTCCACTGCTGAACGAAAACCCATGATTTTGGACCCTGTTTTCATAAGAAAAGGCTAAAAGAAATGTTTCACGTTTGTTACACTCAAACAGTGGCTCCTCTCATATGCTGAACTGGTCGCATTGTGGATTTTGGTTAAAACATGATTTTGGACAATGTTCATGGAACTCAGCTTAAAACGTACTTGCAGACTTGAAAACCCTTGCCTATTGTAGAGCGCGCCTCCTACTTCCACTGCTGAATGAAAACCCATGATTTTGGACCCTGTTTTCATGCAAAATGGCTAAAAGAAATGTTTCACGTTTGTTACACTCAAACAGTGTCTCCTCTCATATGCTGAACTGGTCGCATTGTGGATTTTGGTTAAAACATGATTTTGGACAATGTTCATGGAACTCAGCTTAAAACGTACTTGCAGACTTGAAAACCCTTGCCTATTGTAGAGCGCGCCTCCTACTTCCACTGCTGAACGAAAACCCATGATTTTGGACCCTGTTTTCATGCGAAAAGGCTAAAAGAAATGTTTCACGTTTGTTACACTCAAACAGTGTCTCCTCTCATATGCTGAACTGGTCGCATTGTGGATTTTGGTTAAAACATGATTTTGGACAATGTTCATGGAACTCAGCTTAAAACGTACTTGCAGACTTGAAAACCCTTGCCTATTGTAGAGCGCGCCTCCTACTTCCACTGCTGAACGAAAACCCATGATTTTGGACCCTGTTTTCATGCGAAAAGGCTAAAAGAATTGTTTCACGTTTGTTACACTCAAACAGTGTCTCCTGTCATATGCTGAACTGGTCGCAATGTGGATTTGGCCTAAAACATGATTTTGGACAATGTTCATGGAACTCAGCTTAAAACGTACTTGCAGACTTGAAAACCCTTGCCTATTGTAGAGCGCGCCTCCTACTTCCACTGCTGAACGAAAACCCATGATTTTGGACCCTGTTTTCATGCGAAAAGGCTAAAAGAAATGTTTCACGCTTGTTACACTCAAACAGTGTCTCCTCTCATATGCTGAACTGGTCGCATTGTGGATTTGACCTAAAACATGATTTTGGACAATGTTCATGGAACTCAGCTTAAAACGTACTTGCAGACTTGAAAACCCTTGCCTATTGTAGAGCGCGCCTCCTACTTCCACTGCTGAACGAAAACCCATGATTTTGGACCCTGTTTTCATAAGAAAAGGCTAAAAGAATTGTTTCACGTTTGTTACACTCAAACAGTGTCTCCTGTCATATGCTGAACTGGTCGCAATGTGGATTTGGCCTAAAACATGATTTTGGACAATGTTCATGGAACTCAGCTTAAAACGTACTTGCAGACTTGAAAACCCTTGCCTATTGTAGAGCGCGCCTCCTACTTCCACTGCTGAACGAAAACCCATGATTTTGGACCCTGTTTTCATGCAAAAAGGCTAAAAGAAATGTTTCACGTTTGTTACACTCAAACAGTGGCTCCTCTCATATGCTGAACTGGTCGCATTGTGGATTTTGGTTAAAACATGATTTTGGACAATGTTCATGGAACTCAGCTTAAAACGTACTTGCAGACTTGAAAACCCTTGCCTATTGTAGAGCGCGCCTCCTACTTCCACTGCTGAATGAAAACCCATGATTTTGGACCCTGTTTTCATGCAAAATGGCTAAAAGAAATGTTTCACGTTTGTTACACTCAAACAGTGTCTCCTCTCATATGCTGAACTGGTCGCATTGTGGATTTTGGTTAAAACATGATTTTGGACAATGTTCATGGAACTCAGCTTAAAACGTACTTGCAGACTTGAAAACCCTTGCCTATTGTAGAGCGCGCCTCCTACTTCCACTGCTGAACGAAAACCCATGATTTTGGACCCTTTTTTCATAAGAAAAGGCTAAAAGAAATGTTTCACGTTTGTTACACTCAAACAGTGTCTCCTCTCATATGCTGAACTGGTTGCATTGTGGATTTTGGTTAAAACATGATTTTGGACAATGTTCATGGAACTCAGCTTAAAACGTACTTGCAGACTTGAAAACCCTTGCCTATTGTAGAGCGCGCCTCCTACTTCCACTGCTGAACGAAAACCCATGATTTTGGACCCTGTTTTCATGCAAAATGGCTAAAAGAAATGTTTCACGTTTGTTACACTCAAACAGTGTCTCCTCTCATATGCTGAACTGGTCGCATTGTGGATTTTGGTTAAAACATGATTTTGGACAATGTTCATGGAACTCAGCTTAAAACGTACTTGCAGACTTGAAAACCCTTGCCTATTGTAGAGCGCGCCTCCTACTTCCACTGCTGAACGAAAACCCATGATTTTGGACCCTGTTTTCATGCGAAAAGGCTAAAAGAAATGTTTCACGTTTGTTACACTCAAACAGTGTCTCCTCTCATATGCTGAACTGGTCGCATTGTGGATTTTGGTTAAAACATGATTTTGGACAATGTTCATGGAACTCAGCTTAAAACGTACTTGCAGACTTGAAAACCCTTGCCTATTGTAGAGCGCACCTCCTACTTCCACTGCTGAACGAAAACCCATGATTTTGGACCCTGTTTTCATGCAAAAAGGCTAAAAGAAATGTTTCACGTTTGTTACACTCAAACAGTGGCTCCTCTCATATGCTGAACTGGTCGCATTGTGGATTTGGCCTAAAACATGATTTTGGACAATGTTCATGGAACTCAGCTTAAAACGTACTTGCAGACTTGAAAACCCTTGCCTATTGTAGAGCGCGCCTCCTACTTCCAGTGCTGAACGAAAACCCATGATTTTGGACCCTGTTTTCATGCGAAAAGGCTAAAAGAAATGTTTCACGTTTGTTACACTCAAACAGTGTCTCCTCTCATATGCTGAACTGGTTGCATTGTGGATTTTGGTTAAAACATGATTTTGGACAATGTTCATGGAACTCAGCTTAAAACGTACTTGCAGACTTGAAAACCCTTGCCTATTGTAGAGCGCGCCTCCTACTTCCACTGCTGAACGAAAACCCATGATTTTGGACCCTGTTTTCATAAGAAAAGGCTAAAAGAATTGTTTCACGTTTGTTACACTCAAACAGTGTCTCCTGTCATATGCTGAACTGGTCGCAATGTGGATTTGGCCTAAAACATGATTTTGGACAATGTTCATGGAACTCAGCTTAAAATGTACTTGCAGACTTGAAAACCCTTGCCTATTGTAGAGCGCACCTCCTACTTCCACTGCTGAACGAAAACCCATGATTTTGGACCCTGTTTTCATAAGAAAAGGCTAAAAGAAATGTTTCACGTTTGTTACACTCAAACAGTGGCTCCTCTCATATGCTGAACTGGTCGCATTGTGGATTTTGGTTAAAACATGATTTTGGACAATGTTCATGGAACTCAGCTTAAAACGTACTTGCAGACTTGAAAACCCTTGCCTATTGTAGAGCGCGCCTCCTACTTCCACTGCTGAACGAAAACCCATGATTTTGGACCCTGTTTTCATGCGAAAAGGCTAAAAGAAATGTTTCACGCTTGTTACACTCAAACAGTGTCTCCTCTCATATGCTGAACTGGTCGCATTGTGGATTTGGCCTAAAACATGATTTTGGACAATGTTCATGGAACTCAGCTTAAAACGTACTTGCAGACTTGAAAACCCTTGCCTATTGTAGAGCGCGCCTCCTACTTCCACTGCTGAACGAAAACCCATGATTTTGGACCCTGTTTTCATAAGAAAAGGCTAAAAGAATTGTTTCACGTTTGTTACACTCAAACAGTGTCTCCTGTCATATGCTGAACTGGTCGCAATGTGGATTTGGCCTAAAACATGATTTTGGACAATGTTCATGGAACTCAGCTTAAAACGTACTTGCAGACTTGAAAACCCTTGCCTATTGTAGAGCGCGCCTCCTACTTCCACTGCTGAATGAAAACCCATGATTTTGGACCCTGTTTTCATGCAAAATGGCTAAAAGAAATGTTTCACGTTTGTTACACTCAAACAGTGTCTCCTCTCATATGCTGAACTGGTCGCATTGTGGATTTTGGTTAAAACATGATTTTGGACAATGTTCATGGAACTCAGCTTAAAACGTACTTGCAGACTTGAAAACCCTTGCCTATTGTAGAGCGCGCCTCCTACTTCCACTGCTGAACGAAAACCCATGATTTTGGACCCTGTTTTCATGCGAAAAGGCTAAAAGAAATGTTTCACGTTTGTTACACTCAAACAGTGTCTCCTCTCATATGCTGAACTGGTTGCATTGTGGATTTTGGTTAAAACATGATTTTGGACAATGTTCATGGAACTCAGCTTAAAACGTACTTGCAGACTTGAAAACCCTTGCCTATTGTAGAGCGCGCCTCCTACTTCCACTGCTGAACGAAAACCCATGATTTTGGACCCTGTTTTCATGCAAAATGGCTAAAAGAAATGTTTCACGTTTGTTACACTCAAACAGTGTCTCCTCTCATATGCTGAACTGGTCGCATTGTGGATTTTGGTTAAAACATGATTTTGGACAATGTTCATGGAACTCAGCTTAAAACGTACTTGCAGACTTGAAAACCCTTGCCTATTGTAGAGCGCGCCTCCTACTTCCACTGCTGAACGAAAACCCATGATTTTGGACCCTGTTTTCATGCGAAAAGGCTAAAAGAAATGTTTCACGTTTGTTACACTCAAACAGTGTCTCCTCTCATATGCTGAACTGGTCGCATTGTGGATTTTGGTTAAAACATGATTTTGGACAATGTTCATGGAACTCAGCTTAAAACGTACTTGCAGACTTGAAAACCCTTGCCTATTGTAGAGCGCGCCTCCTACTTCCACTGCTGAACGAAAACCCATGATTTTGGACCCTGTTTTCATGCGAAAAGGCTAAAAGAATTGTTTCACGTTTGTTACACTCAAACAGTGTCTCCTGTCATATGCTGATCTGGTCGCAATGTGGATTTGGCCTAAAACATGATTTTGGACAATGTTCATGGAACTCAGCTTAAAACGTACTTGCAGACTTGAAAACCCTTGCCTATTGTAGAGCGCGCCTCCTACTTCCAGTGCTGAACGAAAACCCATGATTTTGGACCCTGTTTTCATGCGAAAAGGCTAAAAGAAATGTTTCACGTTTGTTACACTCAAACAGTGTCTCCTCTCATATGCTGAACTGGTTGCATTGTGGATTTTGGTTAAAACATGATTTTGGACAATGTTCATGGAACTCAGCTTAAAACGTACTTGCAGACTTGAAAACCCTTGCCTATTGTAGAGCGCGCCTCCTACTTCCACTGCTGAACGAAAACCCATGATTTTGGACCCTGTTTTCATAAGAAAAGGCTAAAAGAATTGTTTCACGTTTGTTACACTCAAACAGTGTCTCCTGTCATATGCTGAACTGGTCGCAATGTGGATTTGGCCTAAAACATGATTTTGGACAATGTTCATGGAACTCAGCTTAAAATGTACTTGCAGACTTGAAAACCCTTGCCTATTGTAGAGCGCACCTCCTACTTCCACTGCTGAACGAAAACCCATGATTTTGGACCCTGTTTTCATAAGAAAAGGCTAAAAGAAATGTTTCACGTTTGTTACACTCAAACAGTGTCTCCTCTCATATGCTGAACTGGTTGCATTGTGGATTTTGGTTAAAACATGATTTTGGACAATGTTCATGGAACTCAGCTTAAAACGTACTTGCAGACTTGAAAACCCTTGCCTATTGTAGAGCGCGCCTCCTACTTCCACTGCTGAACGAAAACCCATGATTTTGGACCCTGTTTTCATGCAAAATGGCTAAAAGAAATGTTTCACGTTTGTTACACTCAAACAGTGTCTCCTCTCATATGCTGAACTGGTCGCATTGTGGATTTTGGTTAAAACATGATTTTGGACAAAGTTCATGGAACTCAGCTTAAAACGTACTTGCAGACTTGAAAACCCTTGCCTATTGTAGAGCGCGCCTCCTACTTCCACTGCTGAACGAAAACCCATGATTTTGGACCCTGTTTTCATGCGAAAAGGCTAAAAGAAATGTTTCACGTTTGTTACACTCAAACAGTGTCTCCTCTCATATGCTGAACTGGTCGCATTGTGGATTTTGGTTAAAACATGATTTTGGACAATGTTCATGGAACTCAGCTTAAAACGTACTTGCAGACTTGAAAACCCTTGCCTATTGTAGAGCGCGCCTCCTACTTCCACTGCTGAACGAAAACCCATGATTTTGGACCCTGTTTTCATGCGAAAAGGCTAAAAGAATTGTTTCACGTTTGTTACACTCAAACAGTGTCTCCTGTCATATGCTGATCTGGTCGCAATGTGGATTTGGCCTAAAACATGATTTTGGACAATGTTCATGGAACTCAGCTTAAAACGTACTTGCAGACTTGAAAACCCTTGCCTATTGTAGAGCGCGCCTCCTACTTCCAGTGCTGAATGAAAACCCATGATTTTGGACCCTGTTTTCATGCGAAAAGGCTAAAATAAATGTTTCACGTTTGTTACACTCAAACAGTGTCTCCTCTCATATGCTGAACTGGTTGCATTGTGGATTTTGGTTAAAACATGATTTTGGACAATGTTCATGGAACTCAGCTTAAAACGTACTTGCAGACTTGAAAACCCTTGCCTATTGTAGAGCGCGCCTCCTACTTCCACTGCTGAACGAAAACCCATGATTTTGGACCCTGTTTTCATAAGAAAAGGCTAAAAGAATTGTTTCACGTTTGTTACACTCAAACAGTGTCTCCTGTCATATGCTGAACTGGTCGCAATGTGGATTTGGCCTAAAACATGATTTTGGACAATGTTCATGGAACTCAGCTTAAAATGTACTTGCAGACTTGAAAACCCTTGCCTATTGTAGAGCGCACCTCCTACTTCCACTGCTGAATGAAAACCCATGATTTTGGACCCTGTTTTCATGCAAAATGGCTAAAAGAAATGTTTCACGTTTGTTACACTCAAACAGTGTCTCCTCTCATATGCTGAACTGGTCGCATTGTGGATTTGGCCTAAAACATGATTTTGGACAATGTTCATGGAACTCAGCTTAAAACGTACTTGCAGACTTGAAAACCCTTGCCTATTGTAGAGCGCGCCTCCTACTTCCACTGCTGAACGAAAACCCATGATTTTGGACCCTGTTTTCATAAGAAAAGGCTAAAAGAATTGTTTCACGTTTGTTACACTCAAACAGTGTCTCCTGTCATATGCTGAACTGGTCGCAATGTGGATTTGGCCTAAAACATGATTTTGGACAATGTTCATGGAACTCAGCTTAAAACGTACTTGCAGACTTGAAAACCCTTGCCTATTGTAGAGCGCACCTCCTACTTCCACTGCTGAACGAAAACCCATGATTTTGGACCCTGTTTTCATGCAAAATGGCTAAAAGAAATGTTTCACGTTTGTTACACTCAAACAGTGTCTCCTCTCATATGCTGAACTGGTCGCATTGTGGATTTTGGTTAAAACATGATTTTGGACAATGTTCATGGAACTCAGCTTAAAACGTACTTGCAGACTTGAAAACCCTTGCCTATTGTAGAGCGCGCCTCCTACTTCCACTGCTGAACGAAAACCCATGATTTTGGACCCTGTTTTCATGCGAAAAGGCTAAAAGAATTGTTTCACGTTTGTTACACTCAAACAGTGTCTCCTGTCATATGCTGAACTGGTCGCAATGTGGATTTGGCCTAAAACATGATTTTGGACAATGTTCATGGAACTCAGCTTAAAACGTACTTGCAGACTTGAAAACCCTTGCCTATTGTAGAGCGCGCCTCCTACTTCCACTGCTGAACGAAAACCCATGATTTTGGACCCTGTTTTCATGCGAAAAGGCTAAAAGAAATGTTTCACGCTTGTTACACTCAAACAGTGTCTCCTCTCATATGCTGAACTGGTCGCATTGTGGATTTGGCCTAAAACATGATTTTGGACAATGTTCATGGAACTCAGCTTAAAACGTACTTGCAGACTTGAAAACCCTTGCCTATTGTAGAGCGCGCCTCCTACTTCCACTGCTGAACGAAAACCCATGATTTTGGACCCTGTTTTCATGCGAAAAGGCTAAAAGAATTGTTTCACGTTTGTTACACTCAAACAGTGTCTCCTGTCATATGCTGATCTGGTCGCAATGTGGATTTGGCCTAAAACATGATTTTGGACAATGTTCATGGAACTCAGCTTAAAATGTACTTGCAGACTTGAAAACCCTTGCCTATTGTAGAGCGCGCCTCCTACTTCCAGTGCTGAACGAAAACCCATGATTTTGGACCCTGTTTTCATGCGAAAAGGCTAAAAGAAATGTTTCACGTTTGTTACACTCAAACAGTGTCTCCTCTCATATGCTGAACTGGTCGCATTGTGGATTTGGCCTAAAACATGATTTTGGACAATGTTCATGGAACTCAGCTTAAAACGTACTTGCAGACTTGAAAACCCTTGCCTATTGTAGAGCGCGCCTCCTACTTCCACTGCTGAACGAAAACCCATGATTTTGGACCCTGTTTTCATGCGAAAAGGCTAAAAGAAATGTTTCACGTTTGTTACACTCAAACAGTGTCTCCTCTCATATGCTGAACTGGTCGCAATGTGGATTTGGCCTAAAACATGATTTTGGACAATGTTCATGGAACTCAGCTTAAAACGTACTTGCAGACTTGAAAACCCTTGCCTATTGTAGAGCGCGCCTCCTACTTCCACTGCTGAATGAAAACCCATGATTTTGGACCCTGTTTTCATGCAAAATGGCTAAAAGAAATGTTTCACGTTTGTTACACTCAAACAGTGTCTCCTCTCATATGCTGAACTGGTCGCATTGTGGATTTTGGTTAAAACATGATTTTGGACAATGTTCATGGAACTCAGCTTAAAACGTACTTGCAGACTTGAAAACCCTTGCCTATTGTAGAGCGCGCCTCCTACTTCCACTGCTGAACGAAAACCCATGATTTTGGACCCTGTTTTCATGCGAAAAGGCTAAAAGAATTGTTTCACGTTTGTTACACTCAAACAGTGTCTCCTGTCATATGCTGATCTGGTCGCAATGTGGATTTGGCCTAAAACATGATTTTGGACAATGTTCATGGAACTTAGCTTAAAACGTACTTGCAGACTTGAAAACCCTTGCCTATTGTAGAGCGCGCCTCCTACTTCCACTGCTGAACGAAAACCCATGATTTTGGACCCTGTTTTCATAAGAAAAGGCTAAAAGAATTGTTTCACGTTTGTTACACTCAAACAGTGTCTCCTGTCATATGCTGAACTGGTCGCAATGTGGATTTGGCCTAAAACATGATTTTGGACAATGTTCATGGAACTCAGCTTAAAACGTACTTGCAGACTTGAAAACCCTTGCCTATTGTAGAGCGCGCCTCCTACTTCCACTGCTGAACGAAAACCCATGATTTTGGACCCTGTTTTCATGCGAAAAGGCTAAAAGAAATGTTTCACGCTTGTTACACTCAAACAGTGTCTCCTCTCATATGCTGAACTGGTCGCATTGTGGATTTGGCCTAAAACATGATTTTGGACAATGTTCATGGAACTCAGCTTAAAACGTACTTGCAGACTTGAAAACCCTTGCCTATTGTAGAGCGCGCCTCCTACTTCCACTGCTGAACGAAAACCCATGATTTTGGACCCTGTTTTCATGCGAAAAGGCTAAAAGAATTGTTTCACGTTTGTTACACTCAAACAGTGTCTCCTGTCATATGCTGATCTGGTCGCAATGTGGATTTGGCCTAAAACATGATTTTGGACAATGTTCATGGAACTCAGCTTAAAATGTACTTGCAGACTTGAAAACCCTTGCCTATTGTAGAGCGCGCCTCCTACTTCCAGTGCTGAACGAAAACCCATGATTTTGGACCCTGTTTTCATGCGAAAAGGCTAAAAGAAATGTTTCACGTTTGTTACACTCAAACAGTGTCTCCTCTCATATGCTGAACTGGTCGCATTGTGGATTTGGCCTAAAACATGATTTTGGACAATGTTCATGGAACTCAGCTTAAAACGTACTTGCAGACTTGAAAACCCTTGCCTATTGTAGAGCGCGCCTCCTACTTCCACTGCTGAACGAAAACCCATGATTTTGGACCCTGTTTTCATGCGAAAAGGCTAAAATAAATGTTTCACGTTTGTTACACTCAAACAGTGTCTCCTCTCATATGCTGAACTGGTCGCAATGTGGATTTGGCCTAAAACATGATTTTGGACAATGTTCATGGAACTCAGCTTAAAACGTACTTGCAGACTTGAAAACCCTTGCCTATTGTAGAGCGCGCCTCCTACTTCCACTGCTGAATGAAAACCCATGATTTTGGACCCTGTTTTCATGCAAAATGGCTAAAAGAAATGTTTCACGTTTGTTACACTCAAACAGTGTCTCCTCTCATATGCTGAACTGGTCGCATTGTGGATTTTGGTTAAAACATGATTTTGGACAATGTTCATGGAACTCAGCTTAAAACGTACTTGCAGACTTGAAAACCCTTGCCTATTGTAGAGCGCGCCTCCTACTTCCACTGCTGAACGAAAACCCATGATTTTGGACCCTGTTTTCATGCGAAAAGGCTAAAAGAATTGTTTCACGTTTGTTACACTCAAACAGTGTCTCCTGTCATATGCTGATCTGGTCGCAATGTGGATTTGGCCTAAAACATGATTTTGGACAATGTTCATGGAACTTAGCTTAAAACGTACTTGCATACTTGAAAACCCTTGCCTATTGTAGAGCGCGCCTCCTACTTCCACTGCTGAACGAAAACCCATGATTTTGGACCCTGTTTTCGTAAGAAAAGGCTAAAAGAATTGTTTCACGTTTGTTACACTCAAACAGTGTCTCCTGTCATATGCTGAACTGGTCGCAATGTGGATTTGGCCTAAAACATGATTTTGGACAATGTTCATGGAACTCAGCTTAAAACGTACTTGCAGACTTGAAAACCCTTGCCTATTGTAGAGCGCGCCTCATACTTCCACTGCTGAACGAAAACCCATGATTTTGGACCCTGTTTTCATGCGAAAAGGCTAAAAGAAATGTTTCACGTTTGTTACACTCAAACAGTGTCTCCTGTCATATGCTGAACTGGTCGCAATGTGGATTTGGCCTAAAACATGATTTTGGACAATGTTCATGGAACTCAGCTTAAAACGTACTTGCACACTTGAAAACCCTTGCCTATTCTAGAGCGCGCCTCCTACTTCCACTGCTGAACGAAAACCCATGATTTTGGACCCTGTTTTCATGCGAAAAGGCTAAAAGAAATGTTTCACGCTTGTTACACTCAAACAGTGTCTCCTCTCATATGCTGAACTGGTCGCATTGTGGATTTGGCCTAAAACATGATTTTGGACAATGTTCATGGAACTCAGCTTAAAACGTACTTGCAGACTTGAAAACCCTTGCCTATTGTAGAGCGCGCCTCCTACTTCCACTGCTGAACGAAAACCCATGATTTTGGACCCTGTTTTCATGCGAAAAGGCTAAAAGAATTGTTTCACGTTTGTTACACTCAAACAGTGTCTCCTGTCATATGCTGATCTGGTCGCAATGTGGATTTGGCCTAAAACATGATTTTGGACAATGTTCATGGAACTCAGCTTAAAACGTACTTGCAGACTTGAAAACCCTTGCCTATTGTAGAGCGCGCCTCCTACTTGCACTGCTGAACGAAAACCCATGATTTTGGACCCTGTTTTCATGCGAAAAGGCTAAAAGAAATGTTTCACGCTTGTTACACTCAAACAGTGTCTCCTCTCATATGCTGAACTGGTCGCATTGTGGATTTGGCCTAAAACATGATTTTGGACAATGTTCATGGAACTCAGCTTAAAACGTACTTGCAGACTTGAAAACCCTTGCCTATTGTAGAGCGCGCCTCCTACTTCCAGTGCTGAACGAAAACCCATGATTTTGGACCCTGTTTTCATGCGAAAAGGCTAAAGGAATTGTTTCACGTTTGTTACACTCAAACAGTGTCTCCTGTCATATGTTGAACTGGTCGCATTGTGGATTTGGCCTAAAACATGATTTTGGACAATGTTCATGGAACTCAGCTTAAAACGTACTTGCAGACTTGAAAACCCTTGCCTATTGTAGAGCGCGCCTCCTACTTCCACTGCTGAACGAAAACCCATGATTTTGGACCCTGTTTTCATGCGAAAAGGCTAAAAGAAATGTTTCACGTTTGTTACACTCAAACAGTGTCTCCTCTCATATGCTGAACTGGTCGCATTGTGGATTTTGGTTAAAACATGATTTTGGACAATGTTCATGGAACTCAGCTTAAAACGTACTTGCAGACTTGAAAACCCTTGCCTATTGTAGAGCGCGCCTCCTACTTCCACTGCTGAACGAAAACCCATGATTTTGGACCCTGTTTTCATGCGAAAAGGCTAAAAGAATTGTTTCACGTTTGTTACACTCAAACAGTGTCTCCTGTCATATGCTGATCTGGTCGCAATGTGGATTTGGCCTAAAACATGATTTTGGACAATGTTCATGGAACTTAGCTTAAAACGTACTTGCATACTTGAAAACCCTTGCCTATTGTAGAGCGCGCCTCCTACTTCCACTGCTGAACGAAAACCCATGATTTTGGACCCTGTTTTCGTAAGAAAAGGCTAAAAGAATTGTTTCACGTTTGTTACACTCAAACAGTGTCTCCTGTCATATGCTGAACTGGTCGCAATGTGGATTTGGCCTAAAACATGATTTTGGACAATGTTCATGGAACTCAGCTTAAAACGTACTTGCAGACTTGAAAACCCTTGCCTATTGTAGAGCGCGCCTCATACTTCCACTGCTGAACGAAAACCCATGATTTTGGACCCTGTTTTCATGCGAAAAGGCTAAAAGAAATGTTTCACGTTTGTTACACTCAAACAGTGTCTCCTGTCATATGCTGAACTGGTCGCAATGTGGATTTGGCCTAAAACATGATTTTGGACAATGTTCATGGAACTCAGCTTAAAACGTACTTGCACACTTGAAAACCCTTGCCTATTCTAGAGCGCGCCTCCTACTTCCACTGCTGAACGAAAACCCATGATTTTGGACCCTGTTTTCATGCGAAAAGGCTAAAAGAAATGTTTCACGCTTGTTACACTCAAACAGTGTCTCCTCTCATATGCTGAACTGGTCGCATTGTGGATTTGGCCTAAAACATGATTTTGGACAATGTTCATGGAACTCAGCTTAAAACGTACTTGCAGACTTGAAAACCCTTGCCTATTGTAGAGCGCGCCTCCTACTTCCACTGCTGAACGAAAACCCATGATTTTGGACCCTGTTTTCATGCGAAAAGGCTAAAAGAATTGTTTCACGTTTGTTACACTCAAACAGTGTCTCCTGTCATATGCTGATCTGGTCGCAATGTGGATTTGGCCTAAAACATGATTTTGGACAATGTTCATGGAACTCAGCTTAAAACGTACTTGCAGACTTGAAAACCCTTGCCTATTGTAGAGCGCGCCTCCTACTTGCACTGCTGAACGAAAACCCATGATTTTGGACCCTGTTTTCATGCGAAAAGGCTAAAAGAAATGTTTCACGCTTGTTACACTCAAACAGTGTCTCCTCTCATATGCTGAACTGGTCGCATTGTGGATTTGGCCTAAAACATGATTTTGGACAATGTTCATGGAACTCAGCTTAAAACGTACTTGCAGACTTGAAAACCCTTGCCTATTGTAGAGCGCGCCTCCTACTTCCAGTGCTGAACGAAAACCCATGATTTTGGACCCTGTTTTCATGCGAAAAGGCTAAAGGAATTGTTTCACGTTTGTTACACTCAAACAGTGTCTCCTGTCATATGTTGAACTGGTCGCATTGTGGATTTGGCCTAAAACATGATTTTGGACAATGTTCATGGAACTCAGCTTAAAACGTACTTGCAGACTTGAAAACCCTTGCCTATTGTAGAGCGCGCCTCCTACTTCCACTGCTGAACGAAAACCCATGATTTTGGACCCTGTTTTCATGCGAAAAGGCTAAAAGAAATGTTTCACGTTTGTTACACTCAAACAGTGTCTCCTCTCATATGCTGAACTGGTCGCATTGTGGATTTTGGTTAAAACATGATTTTGGACAATGTTCATGGAACTCAGCTGAAAACGTACTTGCAGACTTGAAAACCCTTGCCTATTGTAGAGCGCGCCTCCTACTTCCACTGCTGAATGAAAACCCATGATTTTGGACCCTGTTTTCATGCAAAATGGCTAAAAGAAATGTTTCACGTTTGTTACACTCAAACAGTGTCTCCTCTCATATGCTGAACTGGTCGCAATGTGGATTTTGGTTAAAACATGATTTTGGACAATGTTCATGGAACTCAGCTTAAAACGTACTTGCAGACTTGAAAACCCTTGCCTATTGTAGAGCGCGCCTCCTACTTCCACTGCTGAATGAAAACCCATGATTTTGGACCCTGTTTTCATGCAAAATGGCTAAAAGAAATGTTTCACGTTTGTTACACTCAAACAGTGTCTCCTCTCATATGCTGAACTGGTCGCATTGTGGATTTTGGTTAAAACATGATTTTGGACAATGTTCATGGAACTCAGCTTAAAACGTACTTGCAGACTTGAAAACCCTTGCCTATTGTAGAGCGCGCCTCCTACTTCCACTGCTGAACGAAAACCCATGATTTTGGACCCTGTTTTCATGCGAAAAGGCTAAAAGAATTGTTTCACGTTTGTTACACTCAAACAGTGTCTCCTGTCATATGCTGATCTGGTCGCAATGTGGATTTGGCCTAAAACATGATTTTGGACAATGTTCATGGAACTTAGCTTAAAACGTACTTGCAGACTTGAAAACCCTTGCCTATTGTAGAGCGCGCCTCCTACTTCCACTGCTGAACGAAAACCCATGATTTTGGACCATGTTTTCATAAGAAAAGGCTAAAAGAATTGTTTCACGTTTGTTACACTCAAACAGTGTCTCCTGTCATATGCTGAACTGGTCGCAATGTGGATTTGGCCTAAAACATGATTTTGGACAATGTTCATGGAACTCAGCTTAAAACGTACTTGCAGACTTGAAAACCCTTGCCTATTGTAGAGCGCGCCTCCTACTTCCACTGCTGAACGAAAACCCATGATTTTGGACCCTGTTTTCATGCGAAAAGGCTAAAAGAATTGTTTCACGTTTGTTACACTCAAACAGTGTCTCCTGTCATATGCTGAACTGGTCGCAATGTGGATTTGGCCTAAAACATGATTTTGGACAATGTTCATGGAACTCAGCTTAAAACGTACTTGCAGACTTGAAAACCCTTGCCTATTGTAGAGCGCGCCTCCTACTTCCACTGCTGAACGAAAACCCATGATTTTGGACCCTGTTTTCATAAGAAAAGGCTAAAAGAATTGTTTCACGTTTGTTACACTCAAACAGTGTCTCCTGTCATATGCTGAACTGGTCGCAATGTGGATTTGGCCTAAAACATGATTTTGGACAATGTTCATGGAACTCAGCTTAAAACGTACTTGCAGACTTGAAAACCCTTGCCTATTGTAGAGCGCGCCTCCTACTTCCACTGCTGAACGAAAACCCATGATTTTGGACCCTGTTTTCATGCAAAATGGCTAAAAGAAATGTTTCACGTTTGTTACACTCAAACAGTGTCTCCTCTCATATGCTGAACTGGTCGCATTGTGGATTTTGGTTAAAACATGATTTTGGACAATGTTCATGGAACTCAGCTTAAAACGTACTTGCAGACTTGAAAACCCTTGCCTATTGTAGAGCGCGCCTCCTACTTCCACTGCTGAACGAAAACCCATGATTTTGGACCCTGTTTTCATGCGAAAAGGCTAAAAGAAATGTTTCACGTTTGTTACACTCAAACAGTGTCTCCTCTCATATGCTGAACTGGTCGCATTGTGGATTTTGGTTAAAACATGATTTTGGACAATGTTCATGGAACTCAGCTTAAAACGTACTTGCAGACTTGAAAACCCTTGCCTATTGTAGAGCGCACCTCCTACTTCCACTGCTGAACGAAAACACATGATTTTGGACCCTGTTTTCATGCAAAAAGGCTAAAAGAAATGTTTCACGTTTGTTACACTCAAACAGTGGCTCCTCTCATATGCTGAACTGGTCGCATTGTGGATTTGGCCTAAAACATGATTTTGGACAATGTTCATGGAACTCAGCTTAAAACGTACTTGCAGACTTGAAAACCCTTGCCTATTGTAGAGCGCGCCTCCTACTTCCACTGCTGAACGAAAACCCATGATTTTGGACCCTGTTTTCATGCAAAATGGCTAAAAGAAATGTTTCACGTTTGTTACACTCAAACAGTGTCTCCTCTCATATGCTGAACTGGTCGCATTGTGGATTTTGGTTAAAACATGATTTTGGACAATGTTCATGGAACTCAGCTTAAAACGTACTTGCAGACTTGAAAACCCTTGCCTATTGTAGAGCGCGCCTCCTACTTCCACTGCTGAACGAAAACCCATGATTTTGGACCCTGTTTTCATGCGAAAAGGCTAAAAGAATTGTTTCACGTTTGTTACACTCAAACAGTGTCTCCTGTCATATGCTGAACTGGTCGCAATGTGGATTTGGCCTAAAACATGATTTTGGACAATGTTCATGGAACTCAGCTTAAAACGTACTTGCAGACTTGAAACCCCTTGCCTATTGTAGAGCGCGCCTCCTACTTCCACTGCTGAACGAAAACCCATGATTTTGGACCCTGTTTTCATAAGAAAAGGCTAAAAGAATTGTTTCACGTTTGTTACACTCAAACAGTGTCTCCTGTCATATGCTGAACTGGTCGCAATGTGGATTTGGCCTAAAACATGATTTTGGACAATGTTCATGGAACTCAGCTTAAAACGTACTTGCAGACTTGAAAACCCTTGCCTATTGTAGAGCGCGCCTCCTACTTCCACTGCTGAACGAAAACCCATGATTTTGGACCCTGTTTTCATGCAAAATGGCTAAAAGAAATGTTTCACGTTTGTTACACTCAAACAGTGTCTCCTCTCATATGCTGAACTGGTCGCATTGTGGATTTTGGTTAAAACATGATTTTGGACAATGTTCATGGAACTCAGCTTAAAACGTACTTGCAGACTTGAAAACCCTTGCCTATTGTAGAGCGCACCTCCTACTTCCACTGCTGAACGAAAACCCATGATTTTGGACCCTGTTTTCATGCAAAAAGGCTAAAAGAAATGTTTCACGTTTGTTACACTCAAACAGTGGCTCCTCTCATATGCTGAACTGGTCGCATTGTGGATTTGGCCTAAAACATGATTTTGGACAATGTTCATGGAACTCAGCTTAAAATGTACTTGCAGACTTGAAAACCCTTGCCTATTGTAGAGCGCGCCTCCTACTTCCACTGCTGAATGAAAACCCATGATTTTGGACCCTGTTTTCATGCAAAATGGCTAAAAGAAATGTTTCACGTTTGTTACACTCAAACAGTGTCTCCTCTCATATGCTGAACTGGTCGCATTGTGGATTTGGCCTAAAACATGATTTTGGACAATGTTCATGGAACTCAGCTTAAAACGTACTTGCAGACTTGAAAACCCTTGCCTATTGTAGAGCGCGCCTCCTACTTCCACTGCTGAACGAAAACCCATGATTTTGGACCCTGTTTTCATAAGAAAAGGCTAAAAGAATTGTTTCACGTTTGTTACACTCAAACAGTGTCTCCTGTCATATGCTGAACTGGTCGCAATGTGGATTTGGCCTAAAACATGATTTTGGACAATGTTCATGGAACTCAGCTTAAAACGTACTTGCAGACTTGAAAACCCTTGCCTATTGTAGAGCGCACCTCCTACTTCCACTGCTGAACGAAAACCCATGATTTTGGACCCTGTTTTCATAAGAAAAGGCTAAAAGAAATGTTTCACGTTTGTTACACTCAAACAGTGTCTCCTCTCATATGCTGAACTGGTCGCATTGTGGATTTTGGTTAAAACATGATTTTGGACAATGTTCATGGAACTCAGCTTAAAACGTACTTGCAGACTTGAAAACCCTTGCCTATTGTAGAGCGCGCCTCCTACTTCCACTGCTGAACGAAAACCCATGATTTTGGACCCTGTTTTCATAAGAAAAGGCTAAAAGAATTGTTTCACGTTTGTTACACTCAAACAGTGTCTCCTGTCATATGCTGAACTGGTCGCAATGTGGATTTGGCCTAAAACATGATTTTGGACAATGTTCATGGAACTCAGCTTAAAACGTACTTGCAGACTTGAAAACCCTTGCCTATTGTAGAGCGCACCTCCTACTTCCACTGCTGAACGAAAACCCATGATTTTGGACCCTGTTTTCATAAGAAAAGGCTAAAAGAATTGTTTCACGTTTGTTACACTCAAACAGTGTCTCCTGTCATATGCTGAACTGGTCGCAATGTGGATTTGGCCTAAAACATGATTTTGGACAATGTTCATGGAACTCAGCTTAAAACGTACTTGCAGACTTGAAAACCCTTGCCTATTGTAGAGCGCACCTCCTACTTCCACTGCTGAACGAAAACCCATGATTTTGGACCCTGTTTTCATGCAAAATGGCTAAAAGAAATGTTTCACGTTTGTTACACTCAAACAGTGTCTCCTCTCATATGCTGAACTGGTCGCATTGTGGATTTTGGTTAAAACATGATTTTGGACAATGTTCATGGAACTCAGCTTAAAACGTACTTGCAGACTTGAAAACCCTTGCCTATTGTAGAGCGCACCTCCTACTTCCACTGCTGAACGAAAACCCATGATTTTGGACCCTGTTTTCATGCAAAAAGGCTAAAAGAAATGTTTCACGTTTGTTACACTCAAACAGTGGCTCCTCTCATATGCTGAACTGGTCGCATTGTGGATTTGGCCTAAAACATGATTTTGGACAATGTTCATGGAACTCAGCTTAAAACGTACTTGCAGACTTGAAAACCCTTGCCTATTGTAGAGCGCGCCTCCTACTTCCACTGCTGAATGAAAACCCATGATTTTGGACCCTGTTTTCATGCAAAATGGCTAAAAGAAATGTTTCACGTTTGTTACACTCAAACAGTGTCTCCTCTCATATGCTGAACTGGTCGCATTGTGGATTTGGCCTAAAACATGATTTTGGACAATGTTCATGGAACTCAGCTTAAAACGTACTTGCAGACTTGAAAACCCTTGCCTATTGTAGAGCGCGCCTCCTACTTCCACTGCTGAACGAAAACCCATGATTTTGGACCCTGTTTTCATAAGAAAAGGCTAAAAGAATTGTTTCACGTTTGTTACACTCAAACAGTGTCTCCTGTCATATGCTGAACTGGTCGCAATGTGGATTTGGCCTAAAACATGATTTTGGACAATGTTCATGGAACTCAGCTTAAAACGTACTTGCAGACTTGAAAACCCTTGCCTATTGTAGAGCGCACCTCCTACTTCCACTGCTGAACGAAAACCCATGATTTTGGACCCTGTTTTCATAAGAAAAGGCTAAAAGAAATGTTTCACGTTTGTTACACTCAAACAGTGGCTCCTCTCATATGCTGAACTGGTCGCATTGTGGATTTTGGTTAAAACATGATTTTGGACAATGTTCATGGAACTCAGCTTAAAACGTACTTGCAGACTTGAAAACCCTTGCCTATTGTAGAGCGCGCCTCCTACTTCCACTGCTGAATGAAAACCCATGATTTTGGACCCTGTTTTCATGCAAAATGGCTAAAAGAAATGTTTCACGTTTGTTACACTCAAACAGTGTCTCCTCTCATATGCTGAACTGGTCGCATTGTGGATTTTGGTTAAAACATGATTTTGGACAATGTTCATGGAACTCAGCTTAAAACGTACTTGCAGACTTGAAAACCCTTGCCTATTGTAGAGCGCGCCTCCTACTTCCACTGCTGAACGAAAACCCATGATTTTGGACCCTGTTTTCATGCGAAAAGGCTAAAAGAAATGTTTCACGTTTGTTACACTCAAACAGTGTCTCCTCTCATATGCTGAACTGGTCGCATTGTGGATTTTGGTTAAAACATGATTTTGGACAATGTTCATGGAACTCAGCTTAAAACGTACTTGCAGACTTGAAAACCCTTGCCTATTGTAGAGCGCGCCTCCTACTTCCACTGCTGAACGAAAACCCATGATTTTGGACCCTGTTTTCATGCAAAAAGGCTAAAAGAAATGTTTCACGTTTGTTACACTCAAACAGTGGCTCCTCTCATATGCTGAACTGGTCGCATTGTGGATTTGGCCTAAAACATGATTTTGGACAATGTTCATGGAACTCAGCTTAAAACGTACTTGCAGACTTGAAAACCCTTGCCTATTGTAGAGCGCACCTCCTACTTCCACTGCTGAACGAAAACCCATGATTTTGGACCCTGTTTTCATAAGAAAAGGCTAAAAGAAATGTTTCACGTTTGTTACACTCAAACAGTGGCTCCTCTCATATGCTGAACTGGTCGCATTGTGGATTTTGGTTAAAACATGATTTTGGACAATGTTCATGGAACTCAGCTTAAAACGTACTTGCAGACTTGAAAACCCTTGCCTATTGTAGAGCGAGCCTCCTACTTCCACTGCTGAATGAAAACCCATGATTTTGGACCCTGTTTTCATGCAAAATGGCTAAAAGAAATGTTTCACGTTTGTTACACTCAAACAGTGTCTCCTCTCATATGCTGAACTGGTCGCATTGTGGATTTGGCCTAAAACATGATTTTGGACAATGTTCATGGAACTCAGCTTAAAACGTACTTGCAGACTTGAAAACCCTTGCCTATTGTAGAGCGCGCCTCCTACTTCCACTGCTGAACGAAAACCCATGATTCTGGACCCTGTTTTCATAAGAAAAGGCTAAAAGAATTGTTTCACGTTTGTTACACTCAAACAGTGTCTCCTGTCATATGCTGAACTGGTCGCAATGTGGATTTGGCCTAAAACATGATTTTGGACAATGTTCATGGAACTCAGCTTAAAACGTACTTGCAGACTTGAAAACCCTTGCCTATTGTAGAGCGCACCTCCTACTTCCACTGCTGAACGAAAACCCATGATTTTGGACCCTGTTTTCATAAGAAAAGGCTAAAAGAAATGTTTCACGTTTGTTACACTCAAACAGTGGCTCCTCTCATATGCTGAACTGGTCGCATTGTGGATTTTGGTTAAAACATGATTTTGGACAATGTTCATGGAACTCAGCTTAAAACGTACTTGCAGACTTGAAAACCCTTGCCTATTGTAGAGCGCGCCTCCTACTTCCACTGCTGAATGAAAACCCATGATTTTGGACCCTGTTTTCATGCAAAATGGCTAAAAGAAATGTTTCACGTTTGTTACACTCAAACAGTGTCTCCTCTCATATGCTGAACTGGTCGCATTGTGGATTTTGGTTAAAACATGATTTTGGACAATGTTCATGGAACTCAGCTTAAAACGTACTTGCAGACTTGAAAACCCTTGCCTATTGTAGAGCGCGCCTCCTACTTCCACTGCTGAACGAAAACCCATGATTTTGGACCCTGTTTTCATGCGAAAAGGCTAAAAGAAATGTTTCACGTTTGTTACACTCAAACAGTGTCTCCTCTCATATGCTGAACTGGTCGCATTGTGGATTTTGGTTAAAACATGATTTTGGACAATGTTCATGGAACTCAGCTTAAAACGTACTTGCAGACTTGAAAACCCTTGCCTATTGTAGAGCGCGCCTC
The DNA here is from genome assembly GCF_964263955.1 of Coregonus lavaretus. Classification (NCBI taxonomy): domain Eukaryota; kingdom Metazoa; phylum Chordata; class Actinopteri; order Salmoniformes; family Salmonidae; genus Coregonus; species Coregonus lavaretus. The sequence continues at coordinate 202,871 of NC_140013.1, read as the reverse complement.
CTACTTCCACTGCTGAACGAAAACCCATGATTTTGGACCCTGTTTTCATGCGAAAAGGCTAAAAGAATTGTTTCACGTTTGTTACACTCAAACAGTGTCTCCTGTCATATGCTGAACTGGTCGCAATGTGGATTTGGCCTAAAACATGATTTTGGACAATGTTCATGGAACTCAGCTTAAAACGTACTTGCAGACTTGAAAACCCTTGCCTATTGTAGAGCGCGCCTCCTACTTCCACTGCTGAACGAAAACCCATGATTTTGGACCCTGTTTTCATGCGAAAAGGCTAAAAGAAATGTTTCACGCTTGTTACACTCAAACAGTGTCTCCTCTCATATGCTGAACTGGTCGCATTGTGGATTTGACCTAAAACATGATTTTGGACAATGTTCATGGAACTCAGCTTAAAACGTACTTGCAGACTTGAAAACCCTTGCCTATTGTAGAGCGCGCCTCCTACTTCCACTGCTGAACGAAAACCCATGATTTTGGACCCTGTTTTCATAAGAAAAGGCTAAAAGAATTGTTTCACGTTTGTTACACTCAAACAGTGTCTCCTGTCATATGCTGAACTGGTCGCAATGTGGATTTGGCCTAAAACATGATTTTGGACAATGTTCATGGAACTCAGCTTAAAACGTACTTGCAGACTTGAAAACCCTTGCCTATTGTAGAGCGCGCCTCCTACTTCCACTGCTGAACGAAAACCCATGATTTTGGACCCTGTTTTCATGCAAAAAGGCTAAAAGAAATGTTTCACGTTTGTTACACTCAAACAGTGGCTCCTCTCATATGCTGAACTGGTCGCATTGTGGATTTTGGTTAAAACATGATTTTGGACAATGTTCATGGAACTCAGCTTAAAACGTACTTGCAGACTTGAAAACCCTTGCCTATTGTAGAGCGCGCCTCCTACTTCCACTGCTGAATGAAAACCCATGATTTTGGACCCTGTTTTCATGCAAAATGGCTAAAAGAAATGTTTCACGTTTGTTACACTCAAACAGTGTCTCCTCTCATATGCTGAACTGGTCGCATTGTGGATTTTGGTTAAAACATGATTTTGGACAATGTTCATGGAACTCAGCTTAAAACGTACTTGCAGACTTGAAAACCCTTGCCTATTGTAGAGCGCGCCTCCTACTTCCACTGCTGAACGAAAACCCATGATTTTGGACCCTGTTTTCATAAGAAAAGGCTAAAAGAAATGTTTCACGTTTGTTACACTCAAACAGTGTCTCCTCTCATATGCTGAACTGGTTGCATTGTGGATTTTGGTTAAAACATGATTTTGGACAATGTTCATGGAACTCAGCTTAAAACGTACTTGCAGACTTGAAAACCCTTGCCTATTGTAGAGCGCGCCTCCTACTTCCACTGCTGAACGAAAACCCATGATTTTGGACCCTGTTTTCATGCAAAATGGCTAAAAGAAATGTTTCACGTTTGTTACACTCAAACAGTGTCTCCTCTCATATGCTGAACTGGTCGCATTGTGGATTTTGGTTAAAACATGATTTTGGACAATGTTCATGGAACTCAGCTTAAAACGTACTTGCAGACTTGAAAACCCTTGCCTATTGTAGAGCGCGCCTCCTACTTCCACTGCTGAACGAAAACCCATGATTTTGGACCCTGTTTTCATGCGAAAAGGCTAAAAGAAATGTTTCACGTTTGTTACACTCAAACAGTGTCTCCTCTCATATGCTGAACTGGTCGCATTGTGGATTTTGGTTAAAACATGATTTTGGACAATGTTCATGGAACTCAGCTTAAAACGTACTTGCAGACTTGAAAACCCTTGCCTATTGTAGAGCGCACCTCCTACTTCCACTGCTGAACGAAAACCCATGATTTTGGACCCTGTTTTCATGCAAAAAGGCTAAAAGAAATGTTTCACGTTTGTTACACTCAAACAGTGGCTCCTCTCATATGCTGAACTGGTCGCATTGTGGATTTGGCCTAAAACATGATTTTGGACAATGTTCATGGAACTCAGCTTAAAACGTACTTGCAGACTTGAAAACCCTTGCCTATTGTAGAGCGCGCCTCCTACTTCCACTGCTGAACGAAAACCCATGATTTTGGACCCTGTTTTCATGCGAAAAGGCTAAAAGAATTGTTTCACGTTTGTTACACTCAAACAGTGTCTCCTGTCATATGCTGAACTGGTCGCAATGTGGATTTGGCCTAAAACATGATTTTGGACAATGTTCATGGAACTCAGCTTAAAATGTACTTGCAGACTTGAAAACCCTTGCCTATTGTAGAGCGCAACTCCTACTTCCACTGCTGAACGAAAACCCATGATTTTGGACCCTGTTTTCATAAGAAAAGGCTAAAAGAAATGTTTCACGTTTGTTACACTCAAACAGTGGCTCCTCTCATATGCTGAACTGGTCGCATTGTGGATTTTGGTTAAAACATGATTTTGGACAATGTTCATGGAACTCAGCTTAAAACGTACTTGCAGACTTGAAAACCCTTGCCTATTGTAGAGCGCGCCTCCTACTTCCACTGCTGAACGAAAACCCATGATTTTGGACCCTGTTTTCATGCGAAAAGGCTAAAAGAAATGTTTCACGCTTGTTACACTCAAACAGTGTCTCCTCTCATATGCTGAACTGGTCGCATTGTGGATTTGGCCTAAAACATGATTTTGGACAATGTTCATGGAACTCAGCTTAAAACGTACTTGCAGACTTGAAAACCCTTGCCTATTGTAGAGCGCGCCTCCTACTTCCACTGCTGAACGAAAACCCATGATTTTGGACCCTGTTTTCATAAGAAAAGGCTAAAAGAATTGTTTCACGTTTGTTACACTCAAACAGTGTCTCCTGTCATATGCTGAACTGGTCGCAATGTGGATTTGGCCTAAAACATGATTTTGGACAATGTTCATGGAACTCAGCTTAAAACGTACTTGCAGACTTGAAAACCCTTGCCTATTGTAGAGCGCGCCTCCTACTTCCACTGCTGATCGAAAACCCATGATTTTGGACCCTGTTTTCATGCAAAAAGGCTAAAAGAAATGTTTCACGTTTGTTACACTCAAACAGTGGCTCCTCTCATATGCTGAACTGGTCGCATTGTGGATTTTGGTTAAAACATGATTTTGGACAATGTTCATGGAACTCAGCTTAAAACGTACTTGCAGACTTGAAAACCCTTGCCTATTGTAGAGCGCGCCTCCTACTTCCACTGCTGAATGAAAACCCATAATTTTGGACCCTGTTTTCATGCAAAATGGCTAAAAGAAATGTTTCACGTTTGTTACACTCAAACAGTGTCTCCTCTCATATGCTGAACTGGTCGCATTGTGGATTTTGGTTAAAACATGATTTTGGACAATGTTCATGGAACTCAGCTTAAAACGTACTTGCAGACTTGAAAACCCTTGCCTATTGTAGAGCGCGCCTCCTACTTCCACTGCTGAACGAAAACCCATGATTTTGGACCCTGTTTTCATAAGAAAAGGCTAAAAGAAATGTTTCACGTTTGTTACACTCAAACAGTGTCTCCTCTCATATGCTGAACTGGTTGCATTGTGGATTTTGGTTAAAACATGATTTTGGACAATGTTCATGGAACTCAGCTTAAAACGTACTTGCAGACTTGAAAACCCTTGCCTATTGTAGAGCGCGCCTCCTACTTCCACTGCTGAACGAAAACCCATGATTTTGGACCCTGTTTTCATGCAAAATGGCTAAAAGAAATGTTTCACGTTTGTTACACTCAAACAGTGTCTCCTCTCATATGCTGAACTGGTCGCATTGTGGATTTTGGTTAAAACATGATTTTGGACAATGTTCATGGAACTCAGCTTAAAACGTACTTGCAGACTTGAAAACCCTTGCCTATTGTAGAGCGCGCCTCCTACTTCCACTGCTGAACGAAAACCCATGATTTTGGACCCTGTTTTCATGCGAAAAGGCTAAAAGAAATGTTTCACGTTTGTTACACTCAAACAGTGGCTCCTCTCATATGCTGAACTGGTCGCATTGTGGATTTTGGTTAAAACATGATTTTGGACAATGTTCATGGAACTCAGCTTAAAACGTACTTGCAGACTTGAAAACCCTTGCCTATTGTAGAGCGCGCCTCCTACTTCCACTGCTGAATGAAAACCCATGATTTTGGACCCTGTTTTCATGCAAAATGGCTAAAAGAAATGTTTCACGTTTGTTACACTCAAACAGTGTCTCCTCTCATATGCTGAACTGGTCGCATTGTGGATTTTGGTTAAAACATGATTTTGGACAATGTTCATGGAACTCAGCTTAAAACGTACTTGCAGACTTGAAAACCCTTGCCTATTGTAGAGCGCGCCTCCTACTTCCACTGCTGAACGAAAACCCATGATTTTGGACCCTGTTTTCATAAGAATAGGCTAAAAGAAATGTTTCACGTTTGTTACACTCAAACAGTGTCTCCTCTCATATGCTGAACTGGTTGCATTGTGGATTTTGGTTAAAACATGATTTTGGACAATGTTCATGGAACTCAGCTTAAAACGTACTTGCAGACTTGAAAACCCTTGCCTATTGTAGAGCGCGCCTCCTACTTCCACTGCTGAACGAAAACCCATGATTTTGGACCCTGTTTTCATGCAAAATGGCTAAAAGAAATGTTTCACGTTTGTTACACTCAAACAGTGTCTCCTCTCATATGCTGAACTGGTCGCATTGTGGATTTTGGTTAAAACATGATTTTGGACAATGTTCATGGAACTCAGCTTAAAACGTACTTGCAGACTTGAAAACCCTTGCCTATTGTAGAGCGCGCCTCCTACTTCCACTGCTGAACGAAAACCCATGATTTTGGACCCTGTTTTCATGCAAAAAGGCTAAAAGAATTGTTTCACGTTTGTTACACTCAAACAGTGGCTCCTCTCATATGCTGAACTGGTCGCATTGTGGATTTTGGTTAAAACATGATTTTGGACAATGTTCATGGAACTCAGCTTAAAACGTACTTGCAGACTTGAAAACCCTTGCCTATTGTAGAGCGCGCCTCCTACTTCCACTGCTGAACGAAAACCCATGATTTTAGACCCTGTTTTCATGCGAAAAGGCTAAAAGAAATGTTTCACGTTTGTTACACTCAAACAGTGTCTCCTCTCATATGCTGAACTGGTCGCATTGTGGATTTTGGTTAAAACATGATTTTGGACAATGTTCATGGAACTCAGCTTAAAACGTACTTGCAGACTTGAAAACCCTTGCCTATTGTAGAGCGCACCTCCTACTTCCACTGCTGAACGAAAACCCATGATTTTGGACCCTGTTTTCATGCAAAAAGGCTAAAAGAAATGTTTCACGTTTGTTACACTCAAACAGTGGCTCCTCTCATATGCTGAACTGGTCGCATTGTGGATTTGGCCTAAAACATGATTTTGGACAATGTTCATGGAACTCAGCTTAAAACGTACTTGCAGACTTGAAAACCCTTGCCTATTGTAGAGCGCGCCTCCTACTTCCACTGCTGAACGAAAACCCATGATTTTGGACCCTGTTTTCATAAGAAAAGGCTAAAAGAAATGTTTCACGTTTGTTACACTCAAACAGTGTCTCCTCTCATATGCTGAACTGGTTGCATTGTGGATTTTGGTTAAAACATGATTTTGGACAATGTTCATGGAACTCAGCTTAAAACGTACTTGCAGACTTGAAAACCCTTGCCTATTGTAGAGCGCGCCTCCTACTTCCACTGCTGAACGAAAACCCATGATTTTGGACCCTGTTTTCATGCAAAATGGCTAAAAGAAATGTTTCACGTTTGTTACACTCAAACAGTGTCTCCTCTCATATGCTGAACTGGTCGCATTGTGGATTTTGGTTAAAACATGATTTTGGACAATGTTCATGGAACTCAGCTTAAAACGTACTTGCAGACTTGAAAACCATTGCCTATTGTAGAGCGCGCCTCCTACTTCCACTGCTGAACGAAAACCCATGATTTTGGACCCTGTTTTCATGCGAAAAGGCTAAAAGAAATGTTTCACGTTTGTTACACTCAAACAGTGTCTCCTCTCATATGCTGAACTGGTCGCATTGTGGATTTTGGTTAAAACATGATTTTGGACAATGTTCATGGAACTCAGCTTAAAACGTACTTGCAGACTTGAAAACCCTTGCCTATTGTAGAGCGCGCCTCCTACTTCCACTGCTGAACGAAAACCCATGATTTTGGACCCTGTTTTCATGCGAAAAGGCTAAAAGAATTGTTTCACGTTTGTTACACTCAAACAGTGTCTCCTGTCATATGCTGATCTGGTCGCAATGTGGATTTGGCCTAAAACATGATTTTGGACAATGTTCATGGAACTCAGCTTAAAACGTACTTGCAGACTTGAAAACCCTTGCCTATTGTAGAGCGCGCCTCCTACTTCCAGTGCTGAACGAAAACCCATGATTTTGGACCCTGTTTTCATGCGAAAAGGCTAAAATAAATGTTTCACGTTTGTTACACTCAAACAGTGTCTCCTCTCATATGCTGAACTGGTTGCATTGTGGATTTTGGTTAAAACATGATTTTGGACAATGTTCATGGAACTCAGCTTAAAACGTACTTGCAGACTTGAAAACCCTTGCCTATTGTAGAGCGCGCCTCCTACTTCCACTGCTGAACGAAAACCCATGATTTTGGACCCTGTTTTCATAAGAAAAGGCTAAAAGAATTGTTTCACGTTTGTTACACTCAAACAGTGTCTCCTGTCATATGCTGAACTGGTCGCAATGTGGATTTGGCCTAAAACATGATTTTGGACAATGTTCATGGAACTCAGCTTAAAATGTACTTGCAGACTTGAAAACCCTTGCCTATTGTAGAGCGCACCTCCTACTTCCACTGCTGAATGAAAACCCATGATTTTGGACCCTGTTTTCATGCAAAATGGCTAAAAGAAATGTTTCACGTTTGTTACACTCAAACAGTGTCTCCTCTCATATGCTGAACTGGTCGCATTGTGGATTTGGCCTAAAACATGATTTTGGACAATGTTCATGGAACTCAGCTTAAAACGTACTTGCAGACTTGAAAACCCTTGCCTATTGTAGAGCGCGCCTCCTACTTCCACTGCTGAACGAAAACCCATGATTTTGGACCCTGTTTTCATGCGAAAAGGCTAAAAGAATTGTTTCACGTTTGTTACACTCAAACAGTGTCTCCTGTCATATGCTGATCTGGTCGCAATGTGGATTTGGCCTAAAACATGATTTTGGACAATGTTCATGGAACTCAGCTTAAAACGTACTTGCAGACTTGAAAACCCTTGCCTATTGTAGAGCGCGCCTCCTACTTCCACTGCTGAACGAAAACCCATGATTTTGGACCCTGTTTTCATGCAAAATGGCTAAAAGAAATGTTTCACGTTTGTTACACTCAAACAGTGTCTCCTCTCATATGCTGAACTGGTCGCATTGTGGATTTTGGTTAAAACATGATTTTGGACAATGTTCATGGAACTCAGCTTAAAACGTACTTGCAGACTTGAAAACCCTTGCCTATTGTAGAGCGCGCCTCCTACTTCCACTGCTGAACGAAAACCCATGATTTTAGACCCTGTTTTCATGCGAAAAGGCTAAAAGAAATGTTTCACGTTTGTTACACTCAAACAGTGTCTCCTCTCATATGCTGAACTGGTCGCATTGTGGATTTTGGTTAAAACATGATTTTGGACAATGTTCATGGAACTCAGCTTAAAACGTACTTGCAGACTTGAAAACCCTTGCCTATTGTAGAGCGCACCTCCTACTTCCACTGCTGAACGAAAACCCATGATTTTGGACCCTGTTTTCATGCAAAAAGGCTAAAAGAAATGTTTCACGTTTGTTACACTCAAACAGTGGCTCCTCTCATATGCTGAACTGGTCGCATTGTGGATTTGGCCTAAAACATGATTTTGGACAATGTTCATGGAACTCAGCTTAAAACGTACTTGCAGACTTGAAAACCCTTGCCTATTGTAGAGCGCGCCTCCTACTTCCACTGCTGAACGAAAACCCATGATTTTGGACCCTGTTTTCATAAGAAAAGGCTAAAAGAAATGTTTCACGTTTGTTACACTCAAACAGTGTCTCCTCTCATATGCTGAACTGGTTGCATTGTGGATTTTGGTTAAAACATGATTTTGGACAATGTTCATGGAACTCAGCTTAAAACGTACTTGCAGACTTGAAAACCCTTGCCTATTGTAGAGCGCGCCTCCTACTTCCACTGCTGAACGAAAACCCATGATTTTGGACCCTGTTTTCATGCAAAATGGCTAAAAGAAATGTTTCACGTTTGTTACACTCAAACAGTGTCTCCTCTCATATGCTGAACTGGTCGCATTGTGGATTTTGGTTAAAACATGATTTTGGACAATGTTCATGGAACTCAGCTTAAAACGTACTTGCAGACTTGAAAACCATTGCCTATTGTAGAGCGCGCCTCCTACTTCCACTGCTGAACGAAAACCCATGATTTTGGACCCTGTTTTCATGCGAAAAGGCTAAAAGAAATGTTTCACGTTTGTTACACTCAAACAGTGTCTCCTCTCATATGCTGAACTGGTCGCATTGTGGATTTTGGTTAAAACATGATTTTGGACAATGTTCATGGAACTCAGCTTAAAACGTACTTGCAGACTTGAAAACCCTTGCCTATTGTAGAGCGCGCCTCCTACTTCCACTGCTGAACGAAAACCCATGATTTTGGACCCTGTTTTCATGCGAAAAGGCTAAAAGAATTGTTTCACGTTTGTTACACTCAAACAGTGTCTCCTGTCATATGCTGATCTGGTCGCAATGTGGATTTGGCCTAAAACATGATTTTGGACAATGTTCATGGAACTCAGCTTAAAACGTACTTGCAGACTTGAAAACCCTTGCCTATTGTAGAGCGCGCCTCCTACTTCCAGTGCTGAACGAAAACCCATGATTTTGGACCCTGTTTTCATGCGAAAAGGCTAAAATAAATGTTTCACGTTTGTTACACTCAAACAGTGTCTCCTCTCATATGCTGAACTGGTTGCATTGTGGATTTTGGTTAAAACATGATTTTGGACAATGTTCATGGAACTCAGCTTAAAACGTACTTGCAGACTTGAAAACCCTTGCCTATTGTAGAGCGCGCCTCCTACTTCCACTGCTGAACGAAAACCCATGATTTTGGACCCTGTTTTCATAAGAAAAGGCTAAAAGAATTGTTTCACGTTTGTTACACTCAAACAGTGTCTCCTGTCATATGCTGAACTGGTCGCAATGTGGATTTGGCCTAAAACATGATTTTGGACAATGTTCATGGAACTCAGCTTAAAATGTACTTGCAGACTTGAAAACCCTTGCCTATTGTAGAGCGCACCTCCTACTTCCACTGCTGAATGAAAACCCATGATTTTGGACCCTGTTTTCATGCAAAATGGCTAAAAGAAATGTTTCACGTTTGTTACACTCAAACAGTGTCTCCTCTCATATGCTGAACTGGTCGCATTGTGGATTTGGCCTAAAACATGATTTTGGACAATGTTCACGTTTGTTACACTCAAACAGTGTCTCCTCTCATATGCTGAACTGGTCGCATTGTGGATTTGGCCTAAAACATGATTTTGGACAATGTTCATGGAACTCAGCTTAAAACGTACTTGCAGACTTGAAAACCCTTGCCTATTGTAGAGCGCGCCTCCTACTTCCACTGCTGAACGAAAACCCATGATTTTGGACCCTGTTTTCATAAGAAAAGGCTAAAAGAATTGTTTCACGTTTGTTACACTCAAACAGTGTCTCCTGTCATATGCTGAACTGGTCGCAATGTGGATTTGGCCTAAAACATGATTTTGGACAATGTTCATGGAACTCAGCTTAAAACGTACTTGCAGACTTGAAAACCCTTGCCTATTGTAGAGCGCACCTCCTACTTCCACTGCTGAACGAAAACCCATGATTTTGGACCCTGTTTTCATAAGAAAATGCTAAAAGAAATGTTTCACGTTTGTTACACTCAAACAGTGGCTCCTCTCATATGCTGAACTGGTCGCATTGTGGATTTTGGTTAAAACATGATTTTGGACAATGTTCATGGAACTCAGCTTAAAACGTACTTGCAGACTTGAAAACCCTTGCCTATTGTAGAGCGCGCCTCCTACTTCCACTGCTGAATGAAAACCCATGATTTTGGACCCTGTTTTCATGCAAAATGGCTAAAAGAAATGTTTCACGTTTGTTACACTCAAACAGTGTCTCCTCTCATATGCTGAACTGGTCGCATTGTGGATTTTGGTTAAAACATGATTTTGGACAATGTTCATGGAACTCAGCTTAAAACGTACTTGCAGACTTGAAAACCCTTGCCTATTGTAGAGCGCGCCTCCTACTTCCACTGCTGAACGAAAACCCATGATTTTGGACCCTGTTTTCATGCGAAAAGGCTAAAAGAATTGTTTCACGTTTGTTACACTCAAACAGTGTCTCCTGTCATATGCTGAACTGGTTGCAATGTGGATTTGGCCTAAAACATGATTTTGGACAATGTTCATGGAACTCAGCTTAAAACGTACTTGCAGACTTGAAAACCCTTGCCTATTGTAGAGCGCGCCTCCTACTTCCACTGCTGAACGAAAACCCATGATTTTGGACCCTGTTTTCATGCGAAAAGGCTAAAAGAAATGTTTCACGCTTGTTACACTCAAACAGTGTCTCCTCTCATATGCTGAACTGGTCGCATTGTGGATTTGGCCTAAAACATGATTTTGGACAATGTTCATGGAACTCAGCTTAAAACGTACTTGCAGACTTGAAAACCCTTGCCTATTGTAGAGCGCGCCTCCTACTTCCACTGCTGAACGAAAACCCATGATTTTGGACCCTGTTTTCATGCGAAAAGGCTAAAAGAATTGTTTCACGTTTGTTACACTCAAACAGTGTCTCCTCTCATATGCTGAACTGGTCGCATTGTGGATTTGGCCTAAAACATGATTTTGGACAATGTTCATGGAACTCAGCTTAAAACGTACTTGCAGACTTGAAAACCCTTGCCTATTGTAGAGCGCGCCTCCTACTTCCACTGCTGAACGAAAACCCATGATTTTGGACCCTGTTTTCATGCGAAAAGGCTAAAAGAAATGTTTCACGTTTGTTACACTCAAACAGTGTCTCCTCTCATATGCTGAACTGGTCGCAATGTGGATTTGGCCTAAAACATGATTTTGGACAATGTTCATGGAACTCAGCTTAAAACGTACTTGCAGACTTGAAAACCCTTGCCTATTGTAGAGCGCGCCTCCTACTTCCACTGCTGAATGAAAACCCATGATTTTGGACCCTGTTTTCATGCAAAATGGCTAAAAGAAATGTTTCACGTTTGTTACACTCAAACAGTGTCTCCTCTCATATGCTGAACTGGTCGCATTGTGGATTTTGGTTAAAACATGATTTTGGACAATGTTCATGGAACTCAGCTTAAAACGTACTTGCAGACTTGAAAACCCTTGCCTATTGTAGAGCGCGCCTCCTACTTCCACTGCTGAACGAAAACCCATGATTTTGGACCCTGTTTTCATGCGAAAAGGCTAAAAGAATTGTTTCACGTTTGTTACACTCAAACAGTGTCTCCTGTCATATGCTGATCTGGTCGCAATGTGGATTTGGCCTAAAACATGATTTTGGACAATGTTCATGGAACTTAGCTTAAAACGTACTTGCAGACTTGAAAACCCTTGCCTATTGTAGAGCGCGCCTCCTACTTCCACTGCTGAACGAAAACCCATGATTTTGGACCCTGTTTTCATAAGAAAAGGCTAAAAGAATTGTTTCACGTTTGTTACACTCAAACAGTGTCTCCTGTCATATGCTGAACTGGTAGCAATGTGGATTTGGCCTAAAACATGATTTTGGACAATGTTCATGGAACTCAGCTTAAAACGTACTTGCAGACTTGAAAACCCTTGCCTATTGTAGAGCGCGCCTCATACTTCCACTGCTGAACGAAAACCCATGATTTTGGACCCTGTTTTCATGCGAAAAGGCTAAAAGAAATGTTTCACGTTTGTTACACTCAAACAGTGTCTCCTGTCATATGCTGAACTGGTCGCAATGTGGATTTGGCCTAAAACATGATTTTGGACAATGTTCATGGAACTCAGCTTAAAACGTACTTGCACACTTGAAAACCCTTGCCTATTCTAGAGCGCGCCTCCTACTTCCACTGCTGAACGAAAACCCATGATTTTGGACCCTGTTTTCATGCGAAAAGGCTAAAAGAAATGTTTCACGCTTGTTACACTCAAACAGTGTCTCCTCTCATATGCTGAACTGGTCGCATTGTGGATTTGGCCTAAAACATGATTTTGGACAATGTTCATGGAACTCAGCTTAAAACGTACTTGCAGACTTGAAAACCCTTGCCTATTGTAGAGCGCGCCTCCTACTTCCACTGCTGAACGAAAACCCATGATTTTGGACCCTGTTTTCATGCGAAAAGGCTAAAAGAATTGTTTCACGTTTGTTACACTCAAACAGTGTCTCCTGTCATATGCTGATCTGGTCGCAATGTGGATTTGGCCTAAAACATGATTTTGGACAATGTTCATGGAACTCAGCTTAAAACGTACTTGCAGACTTGAAAACCCTTGCCTATTGTAGAGCGCGCCTCCTACTTGCACTGCTGAACGAAAACCCATGATTTTGGACCCTGTTTTCATGCGAAAAGGCTAAAAGAAATGTTTCACGCTTGTTACACTCAAACAGTGTCTCCTCTCATATGCTGAACTGGTCGCATTGTGGATTTGGCCTAAAACATGATTTTGGACAATGTTCATGGAACTCAGCTTAAAACGTACTTGCAGACTTGAAAACCCTTGCCTATTGTAGAGCGCGCCTCCTACTTCCAGTGCTGAACGAAAACCCATGATTTTGGACCCTGTTTTCATGCGAAAAGGCTAAAGGAATTGTTTCACGTTTGTTACACTCAAACAGTGTCTCCTGTCATATGTTGAACTGGTCGCATTGTGGATTTGGCCTAAAACATGATTTTGGACAATGTTCATGGAACTTAGCTTAAAATGTACTTGCAGACTTGAAAACCCTTGCCTATTGTAGAGCGCGCCTCCTACTTCCACTGCTGAACGAAAACCCATGATTTTGGACCCTGTTTTCATGCGAAAAGGCTAAAATAAATGTTTCACGTTTGTTACACTCAAACAGTGTCTCCTGTCATATGCTGATCTGGTCGCAATGTGGATTTGGCCTAAAACATGATTTTGGACAATGTTCATGGAACTCAGCTTAAAACGTACTTGCAGACTTGAAAACCCTTGCCTATTGTAGAGCGCGCCTCCTACTTCCAGTGCTGAACGAAAACCCATGATTTTGGACCCTGTTTTCATGCGAAAAGGCTAAAATAAATGTTTCACGTTTGTTACACTCAAACAGTGTCTCCTCTCATATGCTGAACTGGTTGCATTGTGGATTTTGGTTAAAACATGATTTTGGACAATGTTCATGGAACTCAGCTTAAAACGTACTTGCAGACTTGAAAACCCTTGCCTATTGTAGAGCGCGCCTCCTACTTCCACTGCTGAACGAAAACCCATGATTTTGGACCCTGTTTTCATAAGAAAAGGCTAAAAGAATTGTTTCACGTTTGTTACACTCAAACAGTGTCTCCTGTCATATGCTGAACTGGTCGCAATGTGGATTTGGCCTAAAACATGATTTTGGACAATGTTCATGGAACTCAGCTTAAAATGTACTTGCAGACTTGAAAACCCTTGCCTATTGTAGAGCGCACCTCCTACTTCCACTGCTGAATGAAAACCCATGATTTTGGACCCTGTTTTCATGCAAAATGGCTAAAAGAAATGTTTCACGTTTGTTACACTCAAACAGTGTCTCCTCTCATATGCTGAACTGGTCGCATTGTGGATTTGGCCTAAAACATGATTTTGGACAATGTTCACGTTTGTTACACTCAAACAGTGTCTCCTCTCATATGCTGAACTGGTCGCATTGTGGATTTGGCCTAAAACATGATTTTGGACAATGTTCATGGAACTCAGCTTAAAACGTACTTGCAGACTTGAAAACCCTTGCCTATTGTAGAGCGCGCCTCCTACTTCCACTGCTGAACGAAAACCCATGATTTTGGACCCTGTTTTCATAAGAAAAGGCTAAAAGAATTGTTTCACGTTTGTTACACTCAAACAGTGTCTCCTGTCATATGCTGAACTGGTCGCAATGTGGATTTGGCCTAAAACATGATTTTGGACAATGTTCATGGAACTCAGCTTAAAACGTACTTGCAGACTTGAAAACCCTTGCCTATTGTAGAGCGCACCTCCTACTTCCACTGCTGAACGAAAACCCATGATTTTGGACCCTGTTTTCATAAGAAAATGCTAAAAGAAATGTTTCACGTTTGTTACACTCAAACAGTGGCTCCTCTCATATGCTGAACTGGTCGCATTGTGGATTTTGGTTAAAACATGATTTTGGACAATGTTCATGGAACTCAGCTTAAAACGTACTTGCAGACTTGAAAACCCTTGCCTATTGTAGAGCGCGCCTCCTACTTCCACTGCTGAATGAAAACCCATGATTTTGGACCCTGTTTTCATGCAAAATGGCTAAAAGAAATGTTTCACGTTTGTTACACTCAAACAGTGTCTCCTCTCATATGCTGAACTGGTCGCATTGTGGATTTTGGTTAAAACATGATTTTGGACAATGTTCATGGAACTCAGCTTAAAACGTACTTGCAGACTTGAAAACCCTTGCCTATTGTAGAGCGCGCCTCCTACTTCCACTGCTGAACGAAAACCCATGATTTTGGACCCTGTTTTCATGCGAAAAGGCTAAAAGAATTGTTTCACGTTTGTTACACTCAAACAGTGTCTCCTGTCATATGCTGAACTGGTTGCAATGTGGATTTGGCCTAAAACATGATTTTGGACAATGTTCATGGAACTCAGCTTAAAACGTACTTGCAGACTTGAAAACCCTTGCCTATTGTAGAGCGCGCCTCCTACTTCCACTGCTGAACGAAAACCCATGATTTTGGACCCTGTTTTCATGCGAAAAGGCTAAAAGAAATGTTTCACGCTTGTTACACTCAAACAGTGTCTCCTCTCATATGCTGAACTGGTTGCAATGTGGATTTGGCCTAAAACATGATTTTGGACAATGTTCATGGAACTCAGCTTAAAACGTACTTGCAGACTTGAAAACCCTTGCCTATTGTAGAGCGCGCCTCCTACTTCCACTGCTGAACGAAAACCCATGATTTTGGACCCTGTTTTCATGCGAAAAGGCTAAAAGAAATGTTTCACGTTTGTTACACTCAAACAGTGTCTCCTCTCATATGCTGAACTGGTCGCAATGTGGATTTGGCCTAAAACATGATTTTGGACAATGTTCATGGAACTCAGCTTAAAACGTACTTGCAGACTTGAAAACCCTTGCCTATTGTAGAGCGCGCCTCCTACTTCCACTGCTGAATGAAAACCCATGATTTTGGACCCTGTTTTCATGCAAAATGGCTAAAAGAAATGTTTCACGTTTGTTACACTCAAACAGTGTCTCCTCTCATATGCTGAACTGGTCGCATTGTGGATTTTGGTTAAAACATGATTTTGGACAATGTTCATGGAACTCAGCTTAAAACGTACTTGCAGACTTGAAAACCCTTGCCTATTGTAGAGCGCGCCTCCTACTTCCACTGCTGAACGAAAACCCATGATTTTGGACCCTGTTTTCATGCGAAAAGGCTAAAAGAATTGTTTCACGTTTGTTACACTCAAACAGTGTCTCCTGTCATATGCTGATCTGGTCGCAATGTGGATTTGGCCTAAAACATGATTTTGGACAATGTTCATGGAACTTAGCTTAAAACGTACTTGCAGACTTGAAAACCCTTGCCTATTGTAGAGCGCGCCTCCTACTTCCACTGCTGAACGAAAACCCATGATTTTGGACCCTGTTTTCATAAGAAAAGGCTAAAAGAATTGTTTCACGTTTGTTACACTCAAACAGTGTCTCCTGTCATATGCTGAACTGGTAGCAATGTGGATTTGGCCTAAAACATGATTTTGGACAATGTTCATGGAACTCAGCTTAAAACGTACTTGCAGACTTGAAAACCCTTGCCTATTGTAGAGCGCGCCTCATACTTCCACTGCTGAACGAAAACCCATGATTTTGGACCCTGTTTTCATGCGAAAAGGCTAAAAGAAATGTTTCACGTTTGTTACACTCAAACAGTGTCTCCTGTCATATGCTGAACTGGTCGCAATGTGGATTTGGCCTAAAACATGATTTTGGACAATGTTCATGGAACTCAGCTTAAAACGTACTTGCACACTTGAAAACCCTTGCCTATTCTAGAGCGCGCCTCCTACTTCCACTGCTGAACGAAAACCCATGATTTTGGACCCTGTTTTCATGCGAAAAGGCTAAAAGAAATGTTTCACGCTTGTTACACTCAAACAGTGTCTCCTCTCATATGCTGAACTGGTCGCATTGTGGATTTGGCCTAAAACATGATTTTGGACAATGTTCATGGAACTCAGCTTAAAACGTACTTGCAGACTTGAAAACCCTTGCCTATTGTAGAGCGCGCCTCCTACTTCCACTGCTGAACGAAAACCCATGATTTTGGACCCTGTTTTCATGCGAAAAGGCTAAAAGAATTGTTTCACGTTTGTTACACTCAAACAGTGTCTCCTGTCATATGCTGATCTGGTCGCAATGTGGATTTGGCCTAAAACATGATTTTGGACAATGTTCATGGAACTCAGCTTAAAACGTACTTGCAGACTTGAAAACCCTTGCCTATTGTAGAGCGCGCCTCCTACTTGCACTGCTGAACGAAAACCCATGATTTTGGACCCTGTTTTCATGCGAAAAGGCTAAAAGAAATGTTTCACGCTTGTTACACTCAAACAGTGTCTCCTCTCATATGCTGAACTGGTCGCATTGTGGATTTGGCCTAAAACATGATTTTGGACAATGTTCATGGAACTCAGCTTAAAACGTACTTGCAGACTTGAAAACCCTTGCCTATTGTAGAGCGCGCCTCCTACTTCCAGTGCTGAACGAAAACCCATGATTTTGGACCCTGTTTTCATGCGAAAAGGCTAAAGGAATTGTTTCACGTTTGTTACACTCAAACAGTGTCTCCTGTCATATGTTGAACTGGTCGCATTGTGGATTTGGCCTAAAACATGATTTTGGACAATGTTCATGGAACTTAGCTTAAAATGTACTTGCAGACTTGAAAACCCTTGCCTATTGTAGAGCGTGCCTCCTACTTCCAGTGCTGAACGAAAACCCATGATTTTGGACCCTGTTTTCATGCGAAAAGGCTAAAATAAATGTTTCACGTTTGTTACACTCAAACAGTGTCTCCTCTCATATGCTGAACTGGTCGCATTGTGGATTTGGCCTAAAACATGATTTTGGACAATGTTCATGGAACTCAGCTGAAAACGTACTTGCAGACTTGAAAACCCTTGCCTATTGTAGAGCGCGCCTCCTACTTCCACTGCTGAATGAAAACCCATGATTTTGGACCCTGTTTTCATGCAAAATGGCTAAAAGAAATGTTTCACGTTTGTTACACTCAAACAGTGTCTCCTCTCATATGCTGAACTGGTCGCAATGTGGATTTTGGTTAAAACATGATTTTGGACAATGTTCATGGAACTCAGCTTAAAACGTACTTGCAGACTTGAAAACCCTTGCCTATTGTAGAGCGCGCCTCCTACTTCCACTGCTGAATGAAAACCCATGATTTTGGACCCTGTTTTCATGCAAAATGGCTAAAAGAAATGTTTCACGTTTGTTACACTCAAACAGTGTCTCCTCTCATATGCTGAACTGGTCGCATTTTGGATTTTGGTTAAAACATGATTTTGGACAATGTTCATGGAACTCAGCTTAAAACGTACTTGCAGACTTGAAAACCCTTGCCTATTGTAGAGCGCGCCTCCTACTTCCACTGCTGAACGAAAACCCATGATTTTGGACCCTGTTTTCATGCGAAAAGGCTAAAAGAATTGTTTCACGTTTGTTACACTCAAACAGTGTCTCCTGTCATATGCTGATCTGGTCGCAATGTGGATTTGGCCTAAAACATGATTTTGGACAATGTTCATGGAACTTAGCTTAAAACGTACTTGCAGACTTGAAAACCCTTGCCTATTGTAGAGCGCGCCTCCTACTTCCACTGCTGAACGAAAACCCATGATTTTGGACCATGTTTTCATAAGAAAAGGCTAAAAGAATTGTTTCACGTTTGTTACACTCAAACAGTGTCTCCTGTCATATGCTGAACTGGTCGCAATGTGGATTTGGCCTAAAACATGATTTTGGACAATGTTCATGGAACTCAGCTTAAAACGTACTTGCAGACTTGAAAACCCTTGCCTATTGTAGAGCGCGCCTCCTACTTCCACTGCTGAATGAAAACCCATGATTTTGGACCCTGTTTTCATGCAAAATGGCTAAAAGAAATGTTTCACGTTTGTTACACTCAAACAGTGTCTCCTCTCATATGCTGAACTGGTCGCATTGTGGATTTTGGTTAAAACATGATTTTGGACAATGTTCATGGAACTCAGCTTAAAACGTACTTGCAGACTTGAAAACCCTTGCCTGTTGTAGAGCGCGCCTCCTACTTCCACTGCTGAACGAAAACCCATGATTTTGGACACTGTTTTCATGCGAAAAGGCTAAAAGAAATGTTTCACGTTTGTTACACTCAAACAGTGTCTCCTCTCATATGCTGAACTGGTCGCATTGTGGATTTGGCCTAAAACATGATTTTGGACAATGTTCATGGAACTCAGCTTAAAACGTACTTGCAGACTTGAAAACCCTTGCCTATTGTAGAGCGCGCCTCCTACTTCCACTGCTGAACGAAAACCCATGATTTTGGACCCTGTTTTCATGCGAAAAGGCTAAAAGAATTGTTTCACGTTTGTTACACTCAAACAGTGTCTCCTGTCATATGCTGATCTGGTCGCAATGTGGATTTGGCCTAAAACATGATTTTGGACAATGTTCATGGAACTCAGCTTAAAACGTACTTGCAGACTTGAAAACCCTTGCCTATTGTAGAGCGCGCCTCCTACTTGCACTGCTGAACGAAAACCCATGATTTTGGACCCTGTTTTCATGCGAAAAGGCTAAAAGAAATGTTTCACGCTTGTTACACTCAAACAGTGTCTCCTCTCATATGCTGAACTGGTCGCATTGTGGATTTGGCCTAAAACATGATTTTGGACAATGTTCATGGAACTCAGCTTAAAACGTACTTGCAGACTTGAAAACCCTTGCCTATTGTAGAGCGCGCCTCCTACTTCCACTGCTGAACGAAAACCCATGATTTTGGACCCTGTTTTCATAAGAAAAGAAGTGTTTCACGTTTGTTACACTCAAACAGTGTCTCCTCTCATATGCTGAACTGGTCGCATTGTGGATTTTGGTTAAAACATGATTTTGGACAATGTTCATGGAACTCAGCTTAAAACGTACTTGCAGACTTGAAAACCCTTGCCTATTGTAGAGCGCGCCTCCTACTTCCACTGCTGAACGAAAACCCATGATTTTGGACCCTGTTTTCATGCGAAAAGGCTAAAAGAATTGTTTCACGTTTGTTACACTCAAACAGTGTCTCCTGTCATATGCTGATCTGGTCGCAATGTGGATTTGGCCTAAAACATGATTTTGGACAATGTTCATGGAACTCAGCTTAAAATGTACTTGCAGACTTGAAAACCCTTGCCTATTGTAGAGCGCGCCTCCTACTTCCAGTGCTGAACGAAAACCCATGATTTTGGACCCTGTTTTCATGCGAAAAGGCTAAAAGAAATGTTTCACGTTTGTTACACTCAAACAGTGTCTCCTCTCATATGCTGAACTGGTCGCATTGTGGATTTGGCCTAAAACATGATTTTGGACAATGTTCATGGAACTCAGCTTAAAACGTACTTGCAGACTTGAAAACCCTTGCCTATTGTAGAGCGCGCCTCCTACTTCCACTGCTGAACGAAAACCCATGATTTTGGACCCTGTTTTCATGCGAAAAGGCTAAAAGAAATGTTTCACGTTTGTTACACTCAAACAGTGTCTCCTCTCATATGCTGAACTGGTCGCATTGTGGATTTTGGTTAAAACATGATTTTGGACAATGTTCATGGAACTCAGCTGAAAACGTACTTGCAGACTTGAAAACCCTTGCCTATTGTAGAGCGCGCCTCCTACTTCCACTGCTGAATGAAAACCCATGATTTTGGACCCTGTTTTCATGCAAAATGGCTAAAAGAAATGTTTCACGTTTGTTACACTCAAACAGTGTCTCCTCTCATATGCTGAACTGGTCGCATTGTGGATTTTGGTTAAAACATGATTTTGGACAATGTTCATGGAACTCAGCTTAAAACGTACTTGCAGACTTGAAAACCCTTGCCTATTGTAGAGCGCGCCTCCTACTTCCACTGCTGAACGAAAACCCATGATTTTGGACCTTGTTTTCATGCGAAAAGGCTAAAAGAATTGTTTCACGTTTGTTACACTCAAACAGTGTCTCCTGTCATATGCTGATCTGGTCGCAATGTGGATTTGGCCTAAAACATGATTTTGGACAATGTTCATGGAACTTAGCTTAAAACGTACTTGCAGACTTGAAAACCCTTGCCTATTGTAGAGCGCGCCTCCTACTTCCACTGCTGAACGAAAACCCATGATTTTGGACCCTGTTTTCATAAGAAAAGGCTAAAAGAATTGTTTCACGTTTGTTACACTCAAACAGTGTCTCCTGTCATATGCTGAACTGGTCGCAATGTGGATTTGGCCTAAAACATGATTTTGGACAATGTTCATGGAACTCAGCTTAAAACGTACTTGCAGACTTGAAAACCCTTGCCTATTGTAGAGCGCGCCTCATACTTCCACTGCTGAACGAAAACCCATGATTTTGGACCCTGTTTTCATGCGAAAAGGCTAAAAGAAATGTTTCACGTTTGTTACACTCAAACAGTGTCTCCTCTCATATGCTGAACTGGTCGCATTGTGGATTTGGCCTAAAACATGATTTTGGACAATGTTCATGGAACTTAGCTTAAAACGTACTTGCAGACTTGAAAACCCTTGCCTATTGTAGAGCGCGCCTCCTACTTCCACTGCTGAACGAAAACCCATGATTTTGGACCCTGTTTTCATAAGAAAAGGCTAAAAGAATTGTTTCACGTTTGTTACACTCAAACAGTGTCTCCTGTCATATGCTGAACTGGTCGCAATGTGGATTTGGCCTAAAACATGATTTTGGACAATGTTCATGGAACTTAGCTTAAAACGTACTTGCAGACTTGAAAACCCTTGCCTATTGTAGAGCGCGCCTCCTACTTCCACTGCTGAACGAAAACCCATGATTTTGGACCCTGTTTTCATAAGAAAAGGCTAAAAGAATTGTTTCACGTTTGTTACACTCAAACAGTGTCTCCTGTCATATGCTGAACTGGTCGCAATGTGGATTTGGCCTAAAACATGATTTTGGACAATGTTCATGGAACTCAGCTTAAAACGTACTTGCAGACTTGAAAACCCTTGCCTATTGTAGAGCGCGCCTCATACTTCCACTGCTGAACGAAAACCCATGATTTTGGACCCTGTTTTCATGCGAAAAGGCTAAAAGAAATGTTTCACGTTTGTTACACTCAAACAGTGTCTCCTGTCATATGCTGAACTGGTCGCAATGTGGATTTGGCCTAAAACATGATTTTGGACAATGTTCATGGAACTCAGCTTAAAACGTACTTGCACACTTGAAAACCCTTGCCTATTCTAGAGCGCGCCTCCTACTTCCACTGCTGAACGAAAACCCATGATTTTGGACCCTGTTTTCATGCGAAAAGGCTAAAAGAAATGTTTCACGCTTGTTACACTCAAACAGTGTCTCCTCTCATATGCTGAACTGGTCGCATTGTGGATTTGGCCTAAAACATGATTTTGGACAATGTTCATGGAACTCAGCTTAAAACGTACTTGCAGACTTGAAAACCCTTGCCTATTGTAGAGCGCGCCTCCTACTTCCACTGCTGAACGAAAACCCATGATTTTGGACCCTGTTTTCATGCGAAAAGGCTAAAAGAATTGTTTCACGTTTGTTACACTCAAACAGTGTCTCCTGTCATATGCTGATCTGGTCGCAATGTGGATTTGGCCTAAAACATGATTTTGGACAATGTTCATGGAACTCAGCTTAAAACGTACATGCAGACTTGAAAACCCTTGCCTATTGTAGAGCGCGCCTCCTACTTGCACTGCTGAACGAAAACCCATGATTTTGGACCCTGTTTTCATGCGAAAAGGCTAAAAGAAATGTTTCACGCTTGTTACACTCAAACAGTGTCTCCTCTCATATGCTGAACTGGTCGCATTGTGGATTTGGCCTAAAACATGATTTTGGACAATGTTCATGGAACTCAGCTTAAAACGTACTTGCAGACTTGAAAACCCTTGCCTATTGTAGAGCGCGCCTCCTACTTCCAGTGCTGAACGAAAACCCATGATTTTGGACCCTGTTTTCATGCGAAAAGGCTAAAGGAATTGTTTCACGTTTGTTACACTCAAACAGTGTCTCCTGTCATATGTTGAACTGGTCGCATTGTGGATTTGGCCTAAAACATGATTTTGGACAATGTTCATGGAACTTAGCTTAAAATGTACTTGCAGACTTGAAAACCCTTGCCTATTGTAGAGCGTGCCTCCTACTTCCAGTGCTGAACGAAAACCCATGATTTTGGACCCTGTTTTCATGCGAAAAGGCTAAAATAAATGTTTCACGTTTGTTACACTCAAACAGTGTCTCCTCTCATATGCTGAACTGGTCGCATTGTGGATTTGGCCTAAAACATGATTTTGGACAATGTTCATGGAACTCAGCTGAAAACGTACTTGCAGACTTGAAAACCCTTGCCTATTGTAGAGCGCGCCTCCTACTTCACTGCTGAATGAAAACCCATGATTTTGGACCCTGTTTTCATGCAAAATGGCTAAAAGAAATGTTTCACGTTTGTTACACTCAAACAGTGTCTCCTCTCATATGCTGAACTGGTCGCAATGTGGATTTTGGTTAAAACATGATTTTGGACAATGTTCATGGAACTCAGCTTAAAACGTACTTGCAGACTTGAAAACCCTTGCCTATTGTAGAGCGCGCCTCCTACTTCCACTGCTGAATGAAAACCCATGATTTTGGACCCTGTTTTCATGCAAAATGGCTAAAAGAAATGTTTCACGTTTGTTACACTCAAACAGTGTCTCCTCTCATATGCTGAACTGGTCGCATTGTGGATTTTGGTTAAAACATGATTTTGGACAATGTTCATGGAACTCAGCTTAAAACGTACTTGCAGACTTGAAAACCCTTGCCTATTGTAGAGCGCGCCTCCTACTTCCACTGCTGAACGAAAACCCATGATTTTGGACCCTGTTTTCATGCGAAAAGGCTAAAAGAATTGTTTCACGTTTGTTACACTCAAACAGTGTCTCCTGTCATATGCTGATCTGGTCGCAATGTGGATTTGGCCTAAAACATGATTTTGGACAATGTTCATGGAACTTAGCTTAAAACGTACTTGCAGACTTGAAAACCCTTGCCTATTGTAGAGCGCGCCTCCTACTTCCACTGCTGAACGAAAACCCATGATTTTGGACCATGTTTTCATAAGAAAAGGCTAAAAGAATTGTTTCACGTTTGTTACACTCAAACAGTGTCTCCTGTCATATGCTGAACTGGTCGCAATGTGGATTTGGCCTAAAACATGATTTTGGACAATGTTCATGGAACTCAGCTTAAAACGTACTTGCAGACTTGAAAACCCTTGCCTATTGTAGAGCGCGCCTCCTACTTCCACTGCTGAATGAAAACCCATGATTTTGGACCCTGTTTTCATGCAAAATGGCTAAAAGAAATGTTTCACGTTTGTTACACTCAAACAGTGTCTCCTCTCATATGCTGAACTGGTCGCATTGTGGATTTTGGTTAAAACATGATTTTGGACAATGTTCATGGAACTCAGCTTAAAACGTACTTGCAGACTTGAAAACCCTTGCCTGTTGTAGAGCGCGCCTCCTACTTCCACTGCTGAACGAAAACCCATGATTTTGGACACTGTTTTCATGCGAAAAGGCTAAAAGAAATGTTTCACGTTTGTTACACTCAAACAGTGTCTCCTCTCATATGCTGAACTGGTCGCATTGTGGATTTGGCCTAAAACATGATTTTGGACAATGTTCATGGAACTCAGCTTAAAACGTACTTGCAGACTTGAAAACCCTTGCCTATTGTAGAGCGCGCCTCCTACTTCCACTGCTGAACGAAAACCCATGATTTTGGACCCTGTTTTCATGCGAAAAGGCTAAAAGAATTGTTTCACGTTTGTTACACTCAAACAGTGTCTCCTGTCATATGCTGATCTGGTCGCAATGTGGATTTGGCCTAAAACATGATTTTGGACAATGTTCATGGAACTCAGCTTAAAACGTACTTGCAGACTTGAAAACCCTTGCCTATTGTAGAGCGCGCCTCCTACTTGCACTGCTGAACGAAAACCCATGATTTTGGACCCTGTTTTCATGCGAAAAGGCTAAAAGAAATGTTTCACGCTTGTTACACTCAAACAGTGTCTCCTCTCATATGCTGAACTGGTCGCATTGTGGATTTGGCCTAAAACATGATTTTGGACAATGTTCATGGAACTCAGCTTAAAACGTACTTGCAGACTTGAAAACCCTTGCCTATTGTAGAGCGCGCCTCCTACTTCCACTGCTGAACGAAAACCCATGATTTTGGACCCTGTTTTCATAAGAAAAGAAGTGTTTCACGTTTGTTACACTCAAACAGTGTCTCCTCTCATATGCTGAACTGGTCGCATTGTGGATTTTGGTTAAAACATGATTTTGGACAATGTTCATGGAACTCAGCTTAAAACGTACTTGCAGACTTGAAAACCCTTGCCTATTGTAGAGCGCGCCTCCTACTTCCACTGCTGAACGAAAACCCATGATTTTGGACCCTGTTTTCATGCGAAAAGGCTAAAAGAATTGTTTCACGTTTGTTACACTCAAACAGTGTCTCCTGTCATATGCTGATCTGGTCGCAATGTGGATTTGGCCTAAAACATGATTTTGGACAATGTTCATGGAACTCAGCTTAAAATGTACTTGCAGACTTGAAAACCCTTGCCTATTGTAGAGCGCGCCTCCTACTTCCAGTGCTGAACGAAAACCCATGATTTTGGACCCTGTTTTCATGCGAAAAGGCTAAAAGAAATGTTTCACGTTTGTTACACTCAAACAGTGTCTCCTCTCATATGCTGAACTGGTCGCATTGTGGATTTGGCCTAAAACATGATTTTGGACAATGTTCATGGAACTCAGCTTAAAACGTACTTGCAGACTTGAAAACCCTTGCCTATTGTAGAGCGCGCCTCCTACTTCCACTGCTGAACGAAAACCCATGATTTTGGACCCTGTTTTCATGCGAAAAGGCTAAAAGAAATGTTTCACGTTTGTTACACTCAAACAGTGTCTCCTCTCATATGCTGAACTGGTCGCATTGTGGATTTTGGTTAAAACATGATTTTGGACAATGTTCATGGAACTCAGCTGAAAACGTACTTGCAGACTTGAAAACCCTTGCCTATTGTAGAGCGCGCCTCCTACTTCCACTGCTGAATGAAAACCCATGATTTTGGACCCTGTTTTCATGCAAAATGGCTAAAAGAAATGTTTCACGTTTGTTACACTCAAACAGTGTCTCCTCTCATATGCTGAACTGGTCGCAATGTGGATTTTGGTTAAAACATGATTTTGGACAATGTTCATGGAACTCAGCTTAAAACGTACTTGCAGACTTGAAAACCCTTGCCTATTGTAGAGCGCGCCTCCTACTTCCACTGCTGAATGAAAACCCATGATTTTGGACCCTGTTTTCATGCAAAATGGCTAAAAGAAATGTTTCACGTTTGTTACACTCAAACAGTGTCTCCTCTCATATGCTGAACTGGTCGCATTGTGGATTTTGGTTAAAACATGATTTTGGACAATGTTCATGGAACTCAGCTTAAAACGTACTTGCAGACTTGAAAACCCTTGCCTATTGTAGAGCGCGCCTCCTACTTCCACTGCTGAACGAAAACCCATGATTTTGGACCCTGTTTTCATGCGAAAAGGCTAAAAGAATTGTTTCACGTTTGTTACACTCAAACAGTGTCTCCTGTCATATGCTGATCTGGTCGCAATGTGGATTTGGCCTAAAACATGATTTTGGACAATGTTCATGGAACTTAGCTTAAAACGTACTTGCAGACTTGAAAACCCTTGCCTATTGTAGAGCGCGCCTCCTACTTCCACTGCTGAACGAAAACCCATGATTTTGGACCATGTTTTCATAAGAAAAGGCTAAAAGAATTGTTTCACGTTTGTTACACTCAAACAGTGTCTCCTGTCATATGCTGAACTGGTCGCAATGTGGATTTGGCCTAAAACATGATTTTGGACAATGTTCATGGAACTCAGCTTAAAACGTACTTGCAGACTTGAAAACCCTTGCCTATTGTAGAGCGCGCCTCCTACTTCCACTGCTGAATGAAAACCCATGATTTTGGACCCTGTTTTCATGCAAAATGGCTAAAAGAAATGTTTCACGTTTGTTACACTCAAACAGTGTCTCCTCTCATATGCTGAACTGGTCGCATTGTGGATTTTGGTTAAAACATGATTTTGGACAATGTTCATGGAACTCAGCTTAAAACGTACTTGCAGACTTGAAAACCCTTGCCTGTTGTAGAGCGCGCCTCCTACTTCCACTGCTGAACGAAAACCCATGATTTTGGACACTGTTTTCATGCGAAAAGGCTAAAAGAAATGTTTCACGTTTGTTACACTCAAACAGTGTCTCCTCTCATATGCTGAACTGGTCGCAATGTGGATTTTGGTTAAAACATGATTTTGGACAATGTTCATGGAACTCAGCTTAAAACGTACTTGCAGACTTGAAAACCCTTGCCTATTGTAGAGCGCGCCTCCTACTTCCACTGCTGAATGAAAACCCATGATTTTGGACCCTGTTTTCATGCAAAATGGCTAAAAGAAATGTTTCACGTTTGTTACACTCAAACAGTGTCTCCTCTCATATGCTGAACTGGTCGCATTGTGGATTTTGGTTAAAACATGATTTTGGACAATGTTCATGGAACTCAGCTTAAAACGTACTTGCAGACTTGAAAACCCTTGCCTATTGTAGAGCGCGCCTCCTACTTCCACTGCTGAACGAAAACCCATGATTTTGGACCCTGTTTTCATGCGAAAAGGCTAAAAGAATTGTTTCACGTTTGTTACACTCAAACAGTGTCTCCTGTCATATGCTGATCTGGTCGCAATGTGGATTTGGCCTAAAACATGATTTTGGACAATGTTCATGGAACTTAGCTTAAAACGTACTTGCAGACTTGAAAACCCTTGCCTATTGTAGAGCGCGCCTCCTACTTCCACTGCTGAACGAAAACCCATGATTTTGGACCATGTTTTCATAAGAAAAGGCTAAAAGAATTGTTTCACGTTTGTTACACTCAAACAGTGTCTCCTGTCATATGCTGAACTGGTCGCAATGTGGATTTGGCCTAAAACATGATTTTGGACAATGTTCATGGAACTCAGCTTAAAACGTACTTGCAGACTTGAAAACCCTTGCCTATTGTAGAGCGCGCCTCCTACTTCCACTGCTGAATGAAAACCCATGATTTTGGACCCTGTTTTCATGCAAAATGGCTAAAAGAAATGTTTCACGTTTGTTACACTCAAACAGTGTCTCCTCTCATATGCTGAACTGGTCGCATTGTGGATTTTGGTTAAAACATGATTTTGGACAATGTTCATGGAACTCAGCTTAAAACGTACTTGCAGACTTGAAAACCCTTGCCTGTTGTAGAGCGCGCCTCCTACTTCCACTGCTGAACGAAAACCCATGATTTTGGACACTGTTTTCATGCGAAAAGGCTAAAAGAAATGTTTCACGTTTGTTACACTCAAACAGTGTCTCCTCTCATATGCTGAACTGGTCGCATTGTGGATTTGGCCTAAAACATGATTTTGGACAATGTTCATGGAACTCAGCTTAAAACGTACTTGCAGACTTGAAAACCCTTGCCTATTGTAGAGCGCGCCTCCTACTTCCACTGCTGAACGAAAACCCATGATTTTGGACCCTGTTTTCATAAGAAAAGAAGTGTTTCACGTTTGTTACACTCAAACAGTGTCTCCTCTCATATGCTGAACTGGTCGCATTGTGGATTTTGGTTAAAACATGATTTTGGACAATGTTCATGGAACTCAGCTTAAAACGTACTTGCAGACTTGAAAACCCTTGCCTATTGTAGAGCGCGCCTCCTACTTCCACTGCTGAACGAAAACCCATGATTTTGGACCCTGTTTTCATGCGAAAAGGCTAAAAGAATTGTTTCACGTTTGTTACACTCAAACAGTGTCTCCTGTCATATGCTGATCTGGTCGCAATGTGGATTTGGCCTAAAACATGATTTTGGACAATGTTCATGGAACTCAGCTTAAAATGTACTTGCAGACTTGAAAACCCTTGCCTATTGTAGAGCGCGCCTCCTACTTCCAGTGCTGAACGAAAACCCATGATTTTGGACCCTGTTTTCATGCGAAAAGGCTAAAAGAAATGTTTCACGTTTGTTACACTCAAACAGTGTCTCCTCTCATATGCTGAACTGGTCGCATTGTGGATTTGGCCTAAAACATGATTTTGGACAATGTTCATGGAACTCAGCTTAAAACGTACTTGCAGACTTGAAAACCCTTGCCTATTGTAGAGCGCGCCTCCTACTTCCACTGCTGAACGAAAACCCATGATTTTGGACCCTGTTTTCATGCGAAAAGGCTAAAAGAAATGTTTCACGTTTGTTACACTCAAACAGTGTCTCCTCTCATATGCTGAACTGGTCGCATTGTGGATTTTGGTTAAAACATGATTTTGGACAATGTTCATGGAACTCAGCTGAAAACGTACTTGCAGACTTGAAAACCCTTGCCTATTGTAGAGCGCGCCTCCTACTTCCACTGCTGAATGAAAACCCATGATTTTGGACCCTGTTTTCATGCAAAATGGCTAAAAGAAATGTTTCACGTTTGTTACACTCAAACAGTGTCTCCTCTCATATGCTGAACTGGTCGCATTGTGGATTTTGGTTAAAACATGATTTTGGACAATGTTCATGGAACTCAGCTTAAAACGTACTTGCAGACTTGAAAACCCTTGCCTATTGTAGAGCGCGCCTCCTACTTCCACTGCTGAACGAAAACCCATGATTTTGGACCCTGTTTTCATGCGAAAAGGCTAAAAGAATTGTTTCACGTTTGTTACACTCAAACAGTGTCTCCTGTCATATGCTGATCTGGTCGCAATGTGGATTTGGCCTAAAACATGATTTTGGACAATGTTCATGGAACTTAGCTTAAAACGTACTTGCAGACTTGAAAACCCTTGCCTATTGTAGAGCGCGCCTCCTACTTCCACTGCTGAACGAAAACCCATGATTTTGGACCCTGTTTTCATAAGAAAAGGCTAAAAGAATTGTTTCACGTTTGTTACACTCAAACAGTGTCTCCTGTCATATGCTGAACTGGTCGCAATGTGGATTTGGCCTAAAACATGATTTTGGACAATGTTCATGGAACTCAGCTTAAAACGTACTTGCAGACTTGAAAACCCTTGCCTATTGTAGAGCGCGCCTCATACTTCCACTGCTGAACGAAAACCCATGATTTTGGACCCTGTTTTCATGCGAAAAGGCTAAAAGAAATGTTTCACGTTTGTTACACTCAAACAGTGTCTCCTCTCATATGCTGAACTGGTCGCATTGTGGATTTGGCCTAAAACATGATTTTGGACAATGTTCATGGAACTTAGCTTAAAACGTACTTGCAGACTTGAAAACCCTTGCCTATTGTAGAGCGCGCCTCCTACTTCCACTGCTGAACGAAAACCCATGATTTTGGACCCTGTTTTCATAAGAAAAGGCTAAAAGAATTGTTTCACGTTTGTTACACTCAAACAGTGTCTCCTGTCATATGCTGAACTGGTCGCAATGTGGATTTGGCCTAAAACATGATTTTGGACAATGTTCATGGAACTTAGCTTAAAACGTACTTGCAGACTTGAAAACCCTTGCCTATTGTAGAGCGCGCCTCCTACTTCCACTGCTGAACGAAAACCCATGATTTTGGACCCTGTTTTCATAAGAAAAGGCTAAAAGAATTGTTTCACGTTTGTTACACTCAAACAGTGTCTCCTGTCATATGCTGAACTGGTCGCAATGTGGATTTGGCCTAAAACATGATTTTGGACAATGTTCATGGAACTCAGCTTAAAACGTACTTGCAGACTTGAAAACCCTTGCCTATTGTAGAGCGCGCCTCCTACTTCCACTGCTGAATGAAAACCCATGATTTTGGACCCTGTTTTCATGCAAAATGGCTAAAAGAAATGTTTCACGTTTGTTACACTCAAACAGTGTCTCCTCTCATATGCTGAACTGGTCACATTGTGGATTTTGGTTAAAACATGATTTTGGACAATGTTCATGGAACTCAGCTTAAAACGTACTTGCAGACTTGAAAACCCTTGCCTGTTGTAGAGCGCGCCTCCTACTTCCACTGCTGAACGAAAACCCATGATTTTGGACCCTGTTTTCATGCGAAAAGGCTAAAAGAAATGTTTCACGTTTGTTAAACTCAAACAGTGTCTCCTCTCATATGCTGAACTGGTCGCATTGTGGATTTGGCCTAAAACATGATTTTGGACAATGTTCATGGAACTCAGCTTAAAACGTACTTGCAGACTTGAAAACCCTTGCCTATTGTAGAGCGCGCCTCCTACTTCCACTGCTGAACGAAAACCCATGATTTTGGACCCTGTTTTCATGCGAAAAGGCTAAAAGAATTGTTTCACGTTTGTTACACTCAAACAGTGTCTCCTGTCATATGCTGATCTGGTCGCAATGTGGATTTGGCCTAAAACATGATTTTGGACAATGTTCATGGAACTCAGCTTAAAACGTACTTGCAGACTTGAAAACCCTTGCCTATTGTAGAGCGCGCCTCCTACTTGCACTGCTGAACGAAAACCCATGATTTTGGACCCTGTTTTCATGCGAAAAGGCTAAAAGAAATGTTTCACGCTTGTTACACTCAAACAGTGTCTCCTCTCATATGCTGAACTGGTCGCATTGTGGATTTTGGTTAAAACATGATTTTGGACAATGTTCATGGAACTCAGCTTAAAACGTACTTGCAGACTTGAAAACCCTTGCCTATTGTAGAGCGCGCCTCCTACTTCCACTGCTGAACAAAAACCCATGATTTTGGACCCTGTTTTCATGCGAAAAGGCTAAAAGAAATGTTTCACGCTTGTTACACTCAAACAGTGTCTCCTCTCATATGCTGAACTGGTCGCATTGTGGATTTGGCCTAAAACATGATTTTGGACAATGTTCATGGAACTCAGCTTAAAACGTACTTGCAGACTTGAAAACCCTTGCCTATTGTAGAGCGCGCCTCCTACTTCCACTGCTGAACAAAAACCCATGATTTTGGACCCTGTTTTCATGCGAAAAGGCTAAAAGAAATGTTTCACGTTTGTTACACTCAAACAGTGTCTCCTCTCATATGCTGAACTGGTCGCATTGTGGATTTTGGTTAAAACATGATTTTGGACAATGTTCATGGAACTCAGCTTAAAACGTACTTGCAGACTTGAAAACCCTTGCCTATTGTAGAGCGCGCCTCCTACTTCCACTGCTGAACAAAAACCCATGATTTTGGACCCTGTTTTCATGCGAAAAGGCTAAAAGAAATGTTTCACGCTTGTTACACTCAAACAGTGTCTCCTCTCATATGCTGAACTGGTCGCATTGTGGATTTGGCCTAAAACATGATTTTGGACAATGTTCATGGAACTCAGCTTAAAACGTACTTGCAGACTTGAAAACCCTTGCCTATTGTAGAGCGCGCCTCCTACTTCCACTGCTGAACAAAAACCCATGATTTTGGACCCTGTTTTCATGCGAAAAGGCTAAAAGAAATGTTTCACGTTTGTTACACTCAAACAGTGTCTCCTCTCATATGCTGAACTGGTCGCATTGTGGATTTTGGTTAAAACATGATTTTGGACAATGTTCATGGAACTCAGCTTAAAACGTACTTGCAGACTTGAAAACCCTTGCCTATTGTAGAGCGCGCCTCCTACTTCCACTGCTGAACGAAAACCCATGATTTTGGACCCTGTTTTCATGCGAAAAGGCTAAAAGAAATGTTTCACGCTTGTTACACTCAAACAGTGTCTCCTCTCATATGCTGAACTGGTCGCATTGTGGATTTGGCCTAAAACATGATTTTGGACAATGTTCATGGAACTCAGCTTAAAACGTACTTGCAGACTTGAAAACCCTTGCCTATTGTAGAGCGGCTAAAAGAAGGCTAAGAAGGCTAAAAGAAATGTTTCACGCTTGTTACACTCAAACAGTGTCTCCTCTCATATGCTGAACTGGTCGCATTGTGGATTTGGCCTAAAACATGATTTTGGACAATGTTCATGGAACTCAGCTTAAAACGTACTTGCAGACTTGAAAACCCTTGCCTATTGTAGAGCGGCTAAAAGAAGGCTAAGAAGGCTAAAAGAAATGTTTCACGCTTGTTACACTCAAACAGTGTCTCCTCTCATATGCTGAACTGGTCGCATTGTGGATTTGGCCTAAAACATGATTTTGGACAATGTTCATGGAACTCAGCTTAAAACGTACTTGCAGACTTGAAAACCCTTGCCTATTGTAGAGCGCGCCTCCTACTTCCACTGCTGAACGAAAACCCATGATTTTGGACCCTGTTTTCATGCGAAAAGGCTAAAAGAAATGTTTCACGCTTGTTACACTCAAACAGTGTCTCCTCTCATATGCTGAACTGGTCGCATTGTGGATTTGGCCTAAAACATGATTTTGGACAATGTTCATGGAACTCAGCTTAAAACGTACTTGCAGACTTGAAAACCCTTGCCTATTGTAGAGCGGCTAAAAGAAGGCTAAGAAGGCTAAAAGAAATGTTTCACGCTTGTTACACTCAAACAGTGTCTCCTCTCATATGCTGAACTGGTCGCATTGTGGATTTGGCCTAAAACATGATTTTGGACAATGTTCATGGAACTCAGCTTAAAACGTACTTGCAGACTTGAAAACCCTTGCCTATTGTAGAGCGGCTAAAAGAAGGCTAAGAAGGCTAAAAGAAATGTTTCACGCTTGTTACACTCAAACAGTGTCTCCTCTCATATGCTGAACTGGTCGCATTGTGGATTTGGCCTAAAACATGATTTTGGACAATGTTCATGGAACTCAGCTTAAAACGTACTTGCAGACTTGAAAACCCTTGCCTATTGTAGAGCGCGCCTCCTACTTCCACTGCTGAACAAAAACCCATGATTTTGGACCCTGTTTTCATGCGAAAAGGCTAAAAGAAATGTTTCACGCTTGTTACACTCAAACAGTGTCTCCTCTCATATGCTGAACTGGTCGCATTGTGGATTTGGCCTAAAACATGATTTTGGACAATGTTCATGGAACTCAGCTTAAAACGTACTTGCAGACTTGAAAACCCTTGCCTATTGTAGAGCGCGCCTCCTACTTCCACTGCTGAACAAAAACCCATGATTTTGGACCCTGTTTTCATGCGAAAAGGCTAAAAGAAATGTTTCACGTTTGTTACACTCAAACAGTGTCTCCTCTCATATGCTGAACTGGTCGCATTGTGGATTTTGGTTAAAACATGATTTTGGACAATGTTCATGGAACTCAGCTTAAAACGTACTTGCAGACTTGAAAACCCTTGCCTATTGTAGAGCGCGCCTCCTACTTCCACTGCTGAACGAAAACCCATGATTTTGGACCCTGTTTTCATGCGAAAAGGCTAAAAGAAATGTTTCACGCTTGTTACACTCAAACAGTGTCTCCTCTCATATGCTGAACTGGTCGCATTGTGGATTTGGCCTAAAACATGATTTTGGACAATGTTCATGGAACTCAGCTTAAAACGTACTTGCAGACTTGAAAACCCTTGCCTATTGTAGAGCGGCTAAAAGAAGGCTAAGAAGGCTAAAAGAAATGTTTCACGCTTGTTACACTCAAACAGTGTCTCCTCTCATATGCTGAACTGGTCGCATTGTGGATTTGGCCTAAAACATGATTTTGGACAATGTTCATGGAACTCAGCTTAAAACGTACTTGCAGACTTGAAAACCCTTGCCTATTGTAGAGCGGCTAAAAGAAGGCTAAGAAGGCTAAAAGAAATGTTTCACGCTTGTTACACTCAAACAGTGTCTCCTCTCATATGCTGAACTGGTCGCATTGTGGATTTGGCCTAAAACATGATTTTGGACAATGTTCATGGAACTCAGCTTAAAACGTACTTGCAGACTTGAAAACCCTTGCCTATTGTAGAGCGCGCCTCCTACTTCCACTGCTGAACGAAAACCCATGATTTTGGACCCTGTTTTCATGCGAAAAGGCTAAAAGAAATGTTTCACGCTTGTTACACTCAAACAGTTTCTCCTCTCATATGCTGAACTGGTCGCATTGTGGATTTGGCCTAAAACATGATTTTGGACAATGTTCATGGAACTCAGCTTAAAACGTACTTGCAGACTTGAAAACCCTTGCCTATTGTAGAGCGCGCCTCCTACTTCCACTGCTGTACAAAAACCCATGATTTTGGACCCTGTTTTCATGCGAAAAGGCTAAAAGAAATGTTTCACGTTTGTTACACTCAAACAGTGTCTCCTCTCATATGCTGAACTGGTCGCATTGTGGATTTTGGTTAAAACATGATTTTGGACAATGTTCATGGAACTCAGCTTAAAACGTACTTGCAGACTTGAAAACCCTTGCCTATTGTAGAGCGCGCCTCCTACTTCCACTGCTGAACGAAAACCCATGATTTTGGACCCTGTTTTCATGCGAAAAGGCTAAAAGAAATGTTTCACGCTTGTTACACTCAAACAGTGTCTCCTCTCATATGCTGAACTGGTCGCATTGTGGATTTGGCCTAAAACATGATTTTGGACAATGTTCATGGAACTCAGCTTAAAACGTACTTGCAGACTTGAAAACCCTTGCCTATTGTAGAGCGGCTAAAAGAAGGCTAAGAAGGCTAAAAGAAATGTTTCACGCTTGTTACACTCAAACAGTGTCTCCTCTCATATGCTGAACTGGTCGCATTGTGGATTTGGCCTAAAACATGATTTTGGACAATGTTCATGGAACTCAGCTTAAAACGTACTTGCAGACTTGAAAACCCTTGCCTATTGTAGAGCGCGCCTCCTACTTCCACTGCTGAACGAAAACCCATGATTTTGGACCCTGTTTTCATGCGAAAAGGCTAAAAGAAATGTTTCACGCTTGTTACACTCAAACAGTTTCTCCTCTCATATGCTGAACTGGTCGCATTGTGGATTTGGCCTAAAACATGATTTTGGACAATGTTCATGGAACTCAGCTTAAAACGTACTTGCAGACTTGAAAACCCTTGCCTATTGTAGAGCGCGCCTCCTACTTCCACTACTGAACGAAAACCTATGATTCTGGACCCTGTTTTCATGCGAAAAGGCTAAAAGAATTGTTTCACGTTTGTTACACTCAAACAGTGTCTCCTGTCATATGCTGATCTGGTCGCAATGTGGATTTGGCCTAAAACATGATTTTGGACAATGTTCATGGAACTCAGCTTAAAACGTACTTGCAGACTTGAAAACCCTTGCCTATTGTAGAGCGCGCCTCCTACTTCCACTGCTGAACGAAAACCCATGATTTTGGACCCTGTTTTCATGCGAAAAGGCTAAAAGAAATGTTTCACGCTTGTTACACTCAAACAGTTTCTCCTCTCATATGCTGAACTGGTCGCATTGTGGATTTGGCCTAAAACATGATTTTGGACAATGTTCATGGAACTCAGCTTAAAACGTACTTGCAGACTTGAAAACCCTTGCCTATTGTAGAGCGCGCCTCCTACTTCCACTGCTGTACAAAAACCCATGATTTTGGACCCTGTTTTCATGCGAAAAGGCTAAAAGAAATGTTTCACGTTTGTTACACTCAAACAGTGTCTCCTCTCATATGCTGAACTGGTCGCATTGTGGATTTTGGTTAAAACATGATTTTGGACAATGTTCATGGAACTCAGCTTAAAACGTACTTGCAGACTTGAAAACCCTTGCCTATTGTAGAGCGCGCCTCCTACTTCCACTGCTGAACGAAAACCCATGATTTTGGACCCTGTTTTCATGCGAAAAGGCTAAAAGAAATGTTTCACGCTTGTTACACTCAAACAGTGTCTCCTCTCATATGCTGAACTGGTCGCATTGTGGATTTGGCCTAAAACATGATTTTGGACAATGTTCATGGAACTCAGCTTAAAACGTACTTGCAGACTTGAAAACCCTTGCCTATTGTAGAGCGGCTAAAAGAAGGCTAAGAAGGCTAAAAGAAATGTTTCACGCTTGTTACACTCAAACAGTGTCTCCTCTCATATGCTGAACTGGTCGCATTGTGGATTTGGCCTAAAACATGATTTTGGACAATGTTCATGGAACTCAGCTTAAAACGTACTTGCAGACTTGAAAACCCTTGCCTATTGTAGAGCGCGCCTCCTACTTCCACTGCTGAACGAAAACCCATGATTTTGGACCCTGTTTTCATGCGAAAAGGCTAAAAGAAATGTTTCACGCTTGTTACACTCAAACAGTTTCTCCTCTCATATGCTGAACTGGTCGCATTGTGGATTTGGCCTAAAACATGATTTTGGACAATGTTCATGGAACTCAGCTTAAAACGTACTTGCAGACTTGAAAACCCTTGCCTATTGTAGAGCGCGCCTCCTACTTCCACTACTGAACGAAAACCTATGATTCTGGACCCTGTTTTCATGCGAAAAGGCTAAAAGAATTGTTTCACGTTTGTTACACTCAAACAGTGTCTCCTGTCATATGCTGATCTGGTCGCAATGTGGATTTGGCCTAAAACATGATTTTGGACAATGTTCATGGAACTCAGCTTAAAACGTACTTGCAGACTTGAAAACCCTTGCCTATTGTAGAGCGCGCCTCCTACTTCCACTGCTGAACGAAAACCCATGATTTTGGACCCTGTTTTCATGCGAAAAGGCTAAAAGAAATGTTTCACGCTTGTTACACTCAAACAGTGTCTCCTCTCATATGCTGAACTGGTCGCATTGTGGATTTGGCCTAAAACATGATTTTGGACAATGTTCATGGAACTCACCTTAAAACGTACTTGCAGACTTGAAAACCCTTGCCTATTGTAGAGCGCGCCTCCTACTTCCACTGCTGAACGAAAACCCATGATTTTGGACCCTGTTTTCATGCGAAAAGGCTAAAAGAAATGTTTCACGCTTGTTACACTCAAACAGTTTCTCCTCTCATATGCTGAACTGGTCGCATTGTGGATTTGGCCTAAAACATGATTTTGGACAATGTTCATGGAACTCAGCTTAAAACGTACTTGCAGACTTGAAAACCCTTGCCTATTGTAGAGCGCGCCTCCTACTTCCACTGCTGAACGAAAACCCATGATTTTGGACCCTGTTTTCATGCGAAAAGGCTAAAAGAAATGTTTCACGTTTGTTACACTCAAACAGTGTCTCCTCTCATATGCTGAACTGGTCGCATTGTGGATTTTGGTTAAAACATGATTTTGGACAATGTTCATGGAACTCAGCTTAAAACGTACTTGCAGACTTGAAAACCCTTGCCTATTGTAGAGCGCGCCTCCTACTTCCACTGCTGAACGAAAACCCATGATTTTGGACCCTGTTTTCATGCGAAAAGGCTAAAAGAAATGTTTCACGCTTGTTACACTCAAACAGTGTCTCCTCTCATATGCTGAACTGGTCGCATTGTGGATTTGGCCTAAAACATGATTTTGGACAATGTTCATGGAACTCAGCTTAAAACGTACTTGCAGACTTGAAAACCCTTGCCTATTGTAGAGCGGCTAAAAGAAGGCTAAGAAGGCTAAAAGAAATGTTTCACGCTTGTTACACTCAAACAGTGTCTCCTCTCATATGCTGAACTGGTCGCATTGTGGATTTGGCCTAAAACATGATTTTGGACAATGTTCATGGAACTCAGCTTAAAACGTACTTGCAGACTTGAAAACCCTTGCCTATTGTAGAGCGCGCCTCCTACTTCCACTGCTGAACGAAAACCCATGATTTTGGACCCTGTTTTCATGCGAAAAGGCTAAAAGAAATGTTTCACGCTTGTTACACTCAAACAGTTTCTCCTCTCATATGCTGAACTGGTCGCATTGTGGATTTGGCCTAAAACATGATTTTGGACAATGTTCATGGAACTCAGCTTAAAACGTACTTGCAGACTTGAAAACCCTTGCCTATTGTAGAGCGCGCCTCCTACTTCCACTGCTGTACAAAAACCCATGATTTTGGACCCTGTTTTCATGCGAAAAGGCTAAAAGAAATGTTTCACGTTTGTTACACTCAAACAGTGTCTCCTCTCATATGCTGAACTGGTCGCATTGTGGATTTTGGTTAAAACATGATTTTGGACAATGTTCATGGAACTCAGCTTAAAACGTAATTGCAGACTTGAAAACCCTTGCCTATTGTAGAGCGCGCCTCCTACTTCCACTGCTGAACGAAAACCCATGATTTTGGACCCTGTTTTCATGCGAAAAGGCTAAAAGAAATGTTTCACGCTTGTTACACTCAAACAGTGTCTCCTCTCATATGCTGAACTGGTCGCATTGTGGATTTGGCCTAAAACATGATTTTGGACAATGTTCATGGAACTCAGCTTAAAACGTACTTGCAGACTTGAAAACCCTTGCCTATTGTAGAGCGGCTAAAAGAAGGCTAAGAAGGCTAAAAGAAATGTTTCACGCTTGTTACACTCAAACAGTGTCTCCTCTCATATGCTGAACTGGTCGCATTGTGGATTTGGCCTAAAACATGATTTTGGACAATGTTCATGGAACTCAGCTTAAAACGTACTTGCAGACTTGAAAACCCTTGCCTATTGTAGAGCGCGCCTCCTACTTCCACTGCTGAACGAAAACCCATGATTTTGGACCCTGTTTTCATGCGAAAAGGCTAAAAGAAATGTTTCACGCTTGTTACACTCAAACAGTTTCTCCTCTCATATGCTGAACTGGTCGCATTGTGGATTTGGCCTAAAACATGATTTTGGACAATGTTCATGGAACTCAGCTTAAAACGTACTTGCAGACTTGAAAACCCTTGCCTATTGTAGAGCGCGCCTCCTACTTCCACTACTGAACGAAAACCTATGATTCTGGACCCTGTTTTCATGCGAAAAGGCTAAAAGAATTGTTTCACGTTTGTTACACTCAAACAGTGTCTCCTGTCATATGCTGATCTGGTCGCAATGTGGATTTGGCCTAAAACATGATTTTGGACAATGTTCATGGAACTCAGCTTAAAACGTACTTGCAGACTTGAAAACCCTTGCCTATTGTAGAGCGCGCCTCCTACTTCCACTGCTGAACGAAAACCCATGATTTTGGACCCTGTTTTCATGCGAAAAGGCTAAAAGAAATGTTTCACGCTTGTTACACTCAAACAGTGTCTCCTCTCATATGCTGAACTGGTCGCATTGTGGATTTGGCCTAAAACATGATTTTGGACAATGTTCATGGAACTCACCTTAAAACGTACTTGCAGACTTGAAAACCCTTGCCTATTGTAGAGCGCGCCTCCTACTTCCACTGCTGAACGAAAACCCATGATTTTGGACCCTGTTTTCATGCGAAAAGGCTAAAAGAAATGTTTCACGCTTGTTACACTCAAACAGTTTCTCCTCTCATATGCTGAACTGGTCGCATTGTGGATTTGGCCTAAAACATGATTTTGGACAATGTTCATGGAACTCAGCTTAAAACGTACTTGCAGACTTGAAAACCCTTGCCTATTGTAGAGCGCGCCTCCTACTTCCACTGCTGAACGAAAACCCATGATTTTGGACCCTGTTTTCATGCGAAAAGGCTAAAAGAAATGTTTCACGTTTGTTACACTCAAACAGTGTCTCCTCTCATATGCTGAACTGGTCGCATTGTGGATTTTGGTTAAAACATGATTTTGGACAATGTTCATGGAACTCAGCTTAAAACGTACTTGCAGACTTGAAAACCCTTGCCTATTGTAGAGCGCGCCTCCTACTTCCACTGCTGAACGAAAACCCATGATTTTGGACCCTGTTTTCATGCGAAAAGGCTAAAAGAAATGTTTCACGCTTGTTACACTCAAACAGTGTCTCCTCTCATATGCTGAACTGGTCGCATTGTGGATTTGGCCTAAAACATGATTTTGGACAATGTTCATGGAACTCACCTTAAAACGTACTTGCAGACTTGAAAACCCTTGCCTATTGTAGAGCGCGCCTCCTACTTCCACTGCTGAACGAAAACCCATGATTTTGGACCCTGTTTTCATGCGAAAAGGCTAAAAGAAATGTTTCACGCTTGTTACACTCAAACAGTTTCTCCTCTCATATGCTGAACTGGTCGCATTGTGGATTTGGCCTAAAACATGATTTTGGACAATGTTCATGGAACTCAGCTTAAAACGTACTTGCAGACTTGAAAACCCTTGCCTATTGTAGAGCGCGCCTCCTACTTCCACTGCTGAACGAAAACCCATGATTTTGGACCCTGTTTTCATGCGAAAAGGCTAAAAGAAATGTTTCACGTTTGTTACACTCAAACAGTGTCTCCTCTCATATGCTGAACTGGTCGCATTGTGGATTTTGGTTAAAACATGATTTTGGACAATGTTCATGGAACTCAGCTTAAAACGTACTTGCAGACTTGAAAACCCTTGCCTATTGTAGAGCGCGCCTCCTACTTCCACTGCTGAACGAAAACCCATGATTTTGGACCCTGTTTTCATGCGAAAAGGCTAAAAGAAATGTTTCACGCTTGTTACACTCAAACAGTGTCTCCTCTCATATGCTGAACTGGTCGCATTGTGGATTTGGCCTAAAACATGATTTTGGACAATGTTCATGGAACTCAGCTTAAAACGTACTTGCAGACTTGAAAACCCTTGCCTATTGTAGAGCGGCTAAAAGAAGGCTAAGAAGGCTAAAAGAAATGTTTCACGCTTGTTACACTCAAACAGTGTCTCCTCTCATATGCTGAACTGGTCGCATTGTGGATTTGGCCTAAAACATGATTTTGGACAATGTTCATGGAACTCAGCTTAAAACGTACTTGCAGACTTGAAAACCCTTGCCTATTGTAGAGCGCGCCTCCTACTTCCACTGCTGAACGAAAACCCATGATTTTGGACCCTGTTTTCATGCGAAAAGGCTAAAAGAAATGTTTCACGCTTGTTACACTCAAACAGTTTCTCCTCTCATATGCTGAACTGGTCGCATTGTGGATTTGGCCTAAAACATGATTTTGGACAATGTTCATGGAACTCAGCTTAAAACGTACTTGCAGACTTGAAAACCCTTGCCTATTGTAGAGCGCGCCTCCTACTTCCACTGCTGTACAAAAACCCATGATTTTGGACCCTGTTTTCATGCGAAAAGGCTAAAAGAAATGTTTCACGTTTGTTACACTCAAACAGTGTCTCCTCTCATATGCTGAACTGGTCGCATTGTGGATTTTGGTTAAAACATGATTTTGGACAATGTTCATGGAACTCAGCTTAAAACGTAATTGCAGACTTGAAAACCCTTGCCTATTGTAGAGCGCGCCTCCTACTTCCACTGCTGAACGAAAACCCATGATTTTGGACCCTGTTTTCATGCGAAAAGGCTAAAAGAAATGTTTCACGCTTGTTACACTCAAACAGTGTCTCCTCTCATATGCTGAACTGGTCGCATTGTGGATTTGGCCTAAAACATGATTTTGGACAATGTTCATGGAACTCAGCTTAAAACGTACTTGCAGACTTGAAAACCCTTGCCTATTGTAGAGCGGCTAAAAGAAGGCTAAGAAGGCTAAAAGAAATGTTTCACGCTTGTTACACTCAAACAGTGTCTCCTCTCATATGCTGAACTGGTCGCATTGTGGATTTGGCCTAAAACATGATTTTGGACAATGTTCATGGAACTCAGCTTAAAACGTACTTGCAGACTTGAAAACCCTTGCCTATTGTAGAGCGCGCCTCCTACTTCCACTGCTGAACGAAAACCCATGATTTTGGACCCTGTTTTCATGCGAAAAGGCTAAAAGAAATGTTTCACGCTTGTTACACTCAAACAGTTTCTCCTCTCATATGCTGAACTGGTCGCATTGTGGATTTGGCCTAAAACATGATTTTGGACAATGTTCATGGAACTCAGCTTAAAACGTACTTGCAGACTTGAAAACCCTTGCCTATTGTAGAGCGCGCCTCCTACTTCCACTACTGAACGAAAACCTATGATTCTGGACCCTGTTTTCATGCGAAAAGGCTAAAAGAATTGTTTCACGTTTGTTACACTCAAACAGTGTCTCCTGTCATATGCTGATCTGGTCGCAATGTGGATTTGGCCTAAAACATGATTTTGGACAATGTTCATGGAACTCAGCTTAAAACGTACTTGCAGACTTGAAAACCCTTGCCTATTGTAGAGCGCGCCTCCTACTTCCACTGCTGAACGAAAACCCATGATTTTGGACCCTGTTTTCATGCGAAAAGGCTAAAAGAAATGTTTCACGCTTGTTACACTCAAACAGTGTCTCCTCTCATATGCTGAACTGGTCGCATTGTGGATTTGGCCTAAAACATGATTTTGGACAATGTTCATGGAACTCACCTTAAAACGTACTTGCAGACTTGAAAACCCTTGCCTATTGTAGAGCGCGCCTCCTACTTCCACTGCTGAACGAAAACCCATGATTTTGGACCCTGTTTTCATGCGAAAAGGCTAAAAGAAATGTTTCACGCTTGTTACACTCAAACAGTTTCTCCTCTCATATGCTGAACTGGTCGCATTGTGGATTTGGCCTAAAACATGATTTTGGACAATGTTCATGGAACTCAGCTTAAAACGTACTTGCAGACTTGAAAACCCTTGCCTATTGTAGAGCGCGCCTCCTACTTCCACTGCTGAACGAAAACCCATGATTTTGGACCCTGTTTTCATGCGAAAAGGCTAAAAGAAATGTTTCACGTTTGTTACACTCAAACAGTGTCTCCTCTCATATGCTGAACTGGTCGCATTGTGGATTTTGGTTAAAACATGATTTTGGACAATGTTCATGGAACTCAGCTTAAAACGTACTTGCAGACTTGAAAACCCTTGCCTATTGTAGAGCGCGCCTCCTACTTCCACTGCTGAACGAAAACCCATGATTTTGGACCCTGTTTTCATGCGAAAAGGCTAAAAGAAATGTTTCACGCTTGTTACACTCAAACAGTGTCTCCTCTCATATGCTGAACTGGTCGCATTGTGGATTTGGCCTAAAACATGATTTTGGACAATGTTCATGGAACTCAGCTTAAAACGTACTTGCAGACTTGAAAACCCTTGCCTATTGTAGAGCGGCTAAAAGAAGGCTAAGAAGGCTAAAAGAAATGTTTCACGCTTGTTACACTCAAACAGTGTCTCCTCTCATATGCTGAACTGGTCGCATTGTGGATTTGGCCTAAAACATGATTTTGGACAATGTTCATGGAACTCAGCTTAAAACGTACTTGCAGACTTGAAAACCCTTGCCTATTGTAGAGCGCGCCTCCTACTTCCACTGCTGAACGAAAACCCATGATTTTGGACCCTGTTTTCATGCGAAAAGGCTAAAAGAAATGTTTCACGCTTGTTACACTCAAACAGTTTCTCCTCTCATATGCTGAACTGGTCGCATTGTGGATTTGGCCTAAAACATGATTTTGGACAATGTTCATGGAACTCAGCTTAAAACGTACTTGCAGACTTGAAAACCCTTGCCTATTGTAGAGCGCGCCTCCTACTTCCACTGCTGTACAAAAACCCATGATTTTGGACCCTGTTTTCATGCGAAAAGGCTAAAAGAAATGTTTCACGTTTGTTACACTCAAACAGTGTCTCCTCTCATATGCTGAACTGGTCGCATTGTGGATTTTGGTTAAAACATGATTTTGGACAATGTTCATGGAACTCAGCTTAAAACGTAATTGCAGACTTGAAAACCCTTGCCTATTGTAGAGCGCGCCTCCTACTTCCACTGCTGAACGAAAACCCATGATTTTGGACCCTGTTTTCATGCGAAAAGGCTAAAAGAAATGTTTCACGCTTGTTACACTCAAACAGTGTCTCCTCTCATATGCTGAACTGGTCGCATTGTGGATTTGGCCTAAAACATGATTTTGGACAATGTTCATGGAACTCAGCTTAAAACGTACTTGCAGACTTGAAAACCCTTGCCTATTGTAGAGCGCGCCTCCTACTTCCATTGCTGAACGAAAACCCATGATTTTGGACCCTGTTTTCATAAGAAAAGGCTAAAAGAATTGTTTCACGTTTGTTACACTCAAACAGTGTCTCCTGTCATATGCTGAACTGGTCGCAATGTGGATTTGGCCTAAAACATGATTTTGTACAATGTTC
This sequence comes from Coregonus lavaretus, assembly GCF_964263955.1. NCBI lineage: Eukaryota > Metazoa > Chordata > Actinopteri > Salmoniformes > Salmonidae > Coregonus > Coregonus lavaretus. The sequence continues at coordinate 158,195 of NC_140013.1, read as the reverse complement.
ATGGAACTCAGCTTAAAACGTACTTGCAGACTTGAAAACCCTTGCCTATTGTAGAGCGCGCCTCCTACTTCCACTGCTGAATGAAAACCCATGATTTTGGACCCTGTTTTCATGCGAAAAGGCTAAAAGAAATGTTTCACGCTTGTTACACTCAAACAGTTTCTCCTCTCATATGCTGAACTGGTCGCATTGTGGATTTGGCCTAAAACATGATTTTGGACAATGTTCATGGAACTCAGCTTAAAACGTACTTGCAGACTTGAAAACCCTTGCCTATTGTAGAGCGCGCCTCCTACTTCCACTGCTGAACGAAAACCCATGATTTTGGACCCTGTTTTCATGCGAAAAGGCTAAAAGAATTGTTTCACGTTTGTTACACTCAAACAGTGTCTCCTGTCATATGCTGATCTGGTCGCAATGTGGATTTGGCCTAAAACATGATTTTGGACAATGTTCATGGAACTCAGCTTAAAACGTACTTGCAGACTTGAAAACCCTTGCCTATTGTAGAGCGCGCCTCCTACTTCCACTACTGAACGAAAACCTATGATTTTGGACCCTGTTTTCATGCGAAAAGGCTAAAAGAATTGTTTCACGTTTGTTACACTCAAACAGTGTCTCCTGTCATATGCTGATCTGGTCGCAATGTGGATTTGGCCTAAACCATGATTTTGGACAATGTTCATGGAACTCAGCTTAAAACGTACTTGCAGACTTGAAAACCCTTGCCTATTGTAGAGCGCGCCTCCTACTTCCACTGCTGAACGAAAACCCATGATTTTGGACCCTGTTTTCATGCGAAAAGGCTAAAAGAAATGTTTCACGCTTGTTACACTCAAACAGTTTCTCCTCTCATATGCTGAACTGGTCGCATTGTGGATTTGGCCTAAAACATGATTTTGGACAATGTTCATGGAACTCAGCTTAAAACGTACTTGCAGACTTGAAAACCCTTGCCTATTGTAGAGCGCGCCTCCTACTTCCACTGCTGAACGAAAACCCATGATTTTGGACCCTGTTTTCATGCGAAAAGGCTAAAAGAAATGTTTCACGCTTGTTACACTCAAACAGTTTCTCCTCTCATATGCTGAACTGGTCGCATTGTGGATTTGGCCTAAAACATGATTTTGGACAATGTTCATGGAACTCAGCTTAAAACGTACTTGCAGACTTGAAAACCCTTGCCTATTGTAGAGCGCGCCTCCTACTTCCACTGCTGAACAAAAACCCATGATTTTGGACCCTGTTTTCATGCGGAAAGGCTAAAAGAAATGTTTCACGTTTGTTACACTCAAACAGTGTCTCCTCTCATATGCTGAACTGGTCGCATTGTGGATTTTGGTTAAAACATGATTTTGGACAATGTTCATGGAACTCAGCTTAAAACGTACTTGCAGACTTGAAAACCCTTGCCTATTGTAGAGCGCGCCTCCTACTTCCACTGCTGAACGAAAACCCATGATTTTGGACCCTGTTTTCATGCGAAAAGGCTAAAAGAAATGTTTCACGCTTGTTACACTCAAACAGTGTCTCCTCTCATATGCTGAACTGGTCGCATTGTGGATTTGGCCTAAAACATGATTTTGGACAATGTTCATGGAACTCAGCTTAAAACGTACTTGCAGACTTGAAAACCCTTGCCTATTGTAGAGCGGCTAAAAGAAGGCTAAGAAGGCTAAAAGAAATGTTTCACGCTTGTTACACTCAAACAGTGTCTCCTCTCATATGCTGAACTGGTCGCATTGTGGATTTGGCCTAAAACATGATTTTGGACAATGTTCATGGAACTCAGCTTAAAACGTACTTGCAGACTTGAAAACCCTTGCCTATTGTAGAGCGCGCCTCCTACTTCCACTGCTGAACAAAAACCCATGATTTTGGACCCTGTTTTCATGCGAAAAGGCTAAAAGAATTGTTTCACGTTTGTTACACTCAAACAGTGTCTCCTGTCATATGCTGATCTGGTCGCAATGTGGATTTGGCCTAAAACATGATTTTGGACAATGTTCATGGAACTCAGCTTAAAACGTACTTGCAGACTTGAAAACCCTTGCCTATTGTAGAGCGCGCCTCCTACTTCCACTGCTGAACAAAAACCCATGATTTTGGACCCTGTTTTCATGCGAAAAGGCTAAAAGAAATGTTTCACGTTTGTTACACTCAAACAGTGTCTCCTCATATGCTGAACTGGTCGCATTGTGGATTTTGGTTAAAACATGATTTTGGACAATGTTCATGGAACTCAGCTTAAAACGTACTTGCAGACTTGAAAACCCTTGCCTATTGTAGAGCGCGCCTCCTACTTCCACTGCTGAACAAAAACCCATGATTTTGGACCCTGTTTTCATGCGAAAAGGCTAAAAGAAATGTTTCACGCTTGTTACACTCAAACAGTGTCTCCTCTCATATGCTGAACTGGTCGCATTGTGGATTTGGCCTAAAACATGATTTTGGACAATGTTCATGGAACTCAGCTTAAAACGTACTTGCAGACTTGAAAACCCTTGCCTATTGTAGAGCGCGCCTCCTACTTCCACTGCTGAACAAAAACCCATGATTTTGGACCCTGTTTTCATGCGAAAAGGCTAAAAGAAATGTTTCACGCTTGTTACACTCAAACAGTGTCTCCTCTCATATGCTGAACTGGTCGCATTGTGGATTTGGCCTAAAACATGATTTTGGACAATGTTCATGGAACTCAGCTTAAAACGTACTTGCAGACTTGAAAACCCTTGCCTATTGTAGAGCGCGCCTCCTACTTCCACTGCTGAACAAAAACCCATGATTTTGGACCCTGTTTTCATGCGAAAAGGCTAAAAGAAATGTTTCACGTTTGTTACACTCAAACAGTGTCTCCTCTCATATGCTGAACTGGTCGCATTGTGGATTTTGGTTAAAACATGATTTTGGACAATGTTCATGGAACTCAGCTTAAAACGTACTTGCAGACTTGAAAACCCTTGCCTATTGTAGAGCGCGCCTCCTACTTCCACTGCTGAACGAAAACCCATGATTTTGGACCCTGTTTTCATGCGAAAAGGCTAAAAGAAATGTTTCACGCTTGTTACACTCAAACAGTGTCTCCTCTCATATGCTGAACTGGTCGCATTGTGGATTTGGCCTAAAACATGATTTTGGACAATGTTCATGGAACTCAGCTTAAAACGTACTTGCAGACTTGAAAACCCTTGCCTATTGTAGAGCGGCTAAAAGAAGGCTAAGAAGGCTAAAAGAAATGTTTCACGCTTGTTACACTCAAACAGTGTCTCCTCTCATATGCTGAACTGGTCGCATTGTGGATTTGGCCTAAAACATGATTTTGGACAATGTTCATGGAACTCAGCTTAAAACGTACTTGCAGACTTGAAAACCCTTGCCTATTGTAGAGCGGCTAAAAGAAGGCTAAGAAGGCTAAAAGAAATGTTTCACGCTTGTTACACTCAAACAGTGTCTCCTCTCATATGCTGAACTGGTCGCATTGTGGATTTGGCCTAAAACATGATTTTGGACAATGTTCATGGAACTCAGCTTAAAACGTACTTGCAGACTTGAAAACCCTTGCCTATTGTAGAGCGCGCCTCCTACTTCCACTGCTGAACAAAAACCCATGATTTTGGACCCTGTTTTCATGCGAAAAGGCTAAAAGAATTGTTTCACGTTTGTTACACTCAAACAGTGTCTCCTGTCATATGCTGATCTGGTCGCAATGTGGATTTGGCCTAAAACATGATTTTGGACAATGTTCATGGAACTCAGCTTAAAACGTACTTGCAGACTTGAAAACCCTTGCCTATTGTAGAGCGCGCCTCCTACTTCCACTGCTGAACAAAAACCCATGATTTTGGACCCTGTTTTCATGCGAAAAGGCTAAAAGAAATGTTTCACGTTTGTTACACTCAAACAGTGTCTCCTCATATGCTGAACTGGTCGCATTGTGGATTTTGGTTAAAACATGATTTTGGACAATGTTCATGGAACTCAGCTTAAAACGTACTTGCAGACTTGAAAACCCTTGCCTATTGTAGAGCGCGCCTCCTACTTCCACTGCTGAACAAAAACCCATGATTTTGGACCCTGTTTTCATGCGAAAAGGCTAAAAGAAATGTTTCACGCTTGTTACACTCAAACAGTGTCTCCTCTCATATGCTGAACTGGTCGCATTGTGGATTTGGCCTAAAACATGATTTTGGACAATGTTCATGGAACTCAGCTTAAAACGTACTTGCAGACTTGAAAACCCTTGCCTATTGTAGAGCGCGCCTCCTACTTCCACTGCTGAACAAAAACCCATGATTTTGGACCCTGTTTTCATGCGAAAAGGCTAAAAGAAATGTTTCACGCTTGTTACACTCAAACAGTGTCTCCTCTCATATGCTGAACTGGTCGCATTGTGGATTTGGCCTAAAACATGATTTTGGACAATGTTCATGGAACTCAGCTTAAAACGTACTTGCAGACTTGAAAACCCTTGCCTATTGTAGAGCGCGCCTCCTACTTCCACTGCTGAACAAAAACCCATGATTTTGGACCCTGTTTTCATGCGAAAAGGCTAAAAGAAATGTTTCACGTTTGTTACACTCAAACAGTGTCTCCTCTCATATGCTGAACTGGTCGCATTGTGGATTTTGGTTAAAACATGATTTTGGACAATGTTCATGGAACTCAGCTTAAAACGTACTTGCAGACTTGAAAACCCTTGCCTATTGTAGAGCGCGCCTCCTACTTCCACTGCTGAACGAAAACCCATGATTTTGGACCCTGTTTTCATGCGAAAAGGCTAAAAGAAATGTTTCACGCTTGTTACACTCAAACAGTGTCTCCTCTCATATGCTGAACTGGTCGCATTGTGGATTTGGCCTAAAACATGATTTTGGACAATGTTCATGGAACTCAGCTTAAAACGTACTTGCAGACTTGAAAACCCTTGCCTATTGTAGAGCGGCTAAAAGAAGGCTAAGAAGGCTAAAAGAAATGTTTCACGCTTGTTACACTCAAACAGTGTCTCCTCTCATATGCTGAACTGGTCGCATTGTGGATTTGGCCTAAAACATGATTTTGGACAATGTTCATGGAACTCAGCTTAAAACGTACTTGCAGACTTGAAAACCCTTGCCTATTGTAGAGCGGCTAAAAGAAGGCTAAGAAGGCTAAAAGAAATGTTTCACGCTTGTTACACTCAAACAGTGTCTCCTCTCATATGCTGAACTGGTCGCATTGTGGATTTGGCCTAAAACATGATTTTGGACAATGTTCATGGAACTCAGCTTAAAACGTACTTGCAGACTTGAAAACCCTTGCCTATTGTAGAGCGCGCCTCCTACTTCCACTGCTGAACGAAAACCCATGATTTTGGACCCTGTTTTCATGCGAAAAGGCTAAAAGAAATGTTTCACGCTTGTTACACTCAAACAGTTTCTCCTCTCATATGCTGAACTGGTCGCATTGTGGATTTGGCCTAAAACATGATTTTGGACAATGTTCATGGAACTCAGCTTAAAACGTACTTGCAGACTTGAAAACCCTTGCCTATTGTAGAGCGCGCCTCCTACTTCCACTGCTGTACAAAAACCCATGATTTTGGACCCTGTTTTCATGCGAAAAGGCTAAAAGAAATGTTTCACGTTTGTTACACTCAAACAGTGTCTCCTCTCATATGCTGAACTGGTCGCATTGTGGATTTTGGTTAAAACATGATTTTGGACAATGTTCATGGAACTCAGCTTAAAACGTACTTGCAGACTTGAAAACCCTTGCCTATTGTAGAGCGCGCCTCCTACTTCCACTGCTGAACGAAAACCCATGATTTTGGACCCTGTTTTCATGCGAAAAGGCTAAAAGAAATGTTTCACGCTTGTTACACTCAAACAGTGTCTCCTCTCATATGCTGAACTGGTCGCATTGTGGATTTGGCCTAAAACATGATTTTGGACAATGTTCATGGAACTCAGCTTAAAACGTACTTGCAGACTTGAAAACCCTTGCCTATTGTAGAGCGGCTAAAAGAAGGCTAAGAAGGCTAAAAGAAATGTTTCACGCTTGTTACACTCAAACAGTGTCTCCTCTCATATGCTGAACTGGTCGCATTGTGGATTTGGCCTAAAACATGATTTTGGACAATGTTCATGGAACTCAGCTTAAAACGTACTTGCAGACTTGAAAACCCTTGCCTATTGTAGAGCGCGCCTCCTACTTCCACTGCTGAACGAAAACCCATGATTTTGGACCCTGTTTTCATGCGAAAAGGCTAAAAGAAATGTTTCACGCTTGTTACACTCAAACAGTTTCTCCTCTCATATGCTGAACTGGTCGCATTGTGGATTTGGCCTAAAACATGATTTTGGACAATGTTCATGGAACTCAGCTTAAAACGTACTTGCAGACTTGAAAACCCTTGCCTATTGTAGAGCGCGCCTCCTACTTCCACTGCTGTACAAAAACCCATGATTTTGGACCCTGTTTTCATGCGAAAAGGCTAAAAGAAATGTTTCACGTTTGTTACACTCAAACAGTGTCTCCTCTCATATGCTGAACTGGTCGCATTGTGGATTTTGGTTAAAACATGATTTTGGACAATGTTCATGGAACTCAGCTTAAAACGTAATTGCAGACTTGAAAACCCTTGCCTATTGTAGAGCGCGCCTCCTACTTCCACTGCTGAACGAAAACCCATGATTTTGGACCCTGTTTTCATGCGAAAAGGCTAAAAGAAATGTTTCACGCTTGTTACACTCAAAAACAGTGTCTCCTCTCATATGCTGAACTGGTCGCATTGTGGATTTGGCCTAAAACATGATTTTGGACAATGTTCATGGAACTCAGCTTAAAACGTACTTGCAGACTTGAAAACCCTTGCCTATTGTAGAGCGCGCCTCCTACTTCCACTGCTGAACGAAAACCCATGATTTTGGACCCTGTTTTCATAAGAAAAGGCTAAAAGAATTGTTTCACGTTTTTTACACTCAAACAGTGTCTCCTGTCATATGCTGAACTGGTCGCAATGTGGATTTGGCCTAAAACATGATTTTGTACAATGTTCATGGAACTCAGCTTAAAACGTACTTGCAGACTTGAAAACCCTTGCCTATTGTAGAGCGCGCCTCCTACTTCCACTGCTGAACGAAAACCCATGATTTTGGACCCTGTTTTCATGCGAAAAGGCTAAAAGAAATGTTTCACGCTTGTTACACTCAAACAGTTTCTCCTGTCATATGCTGAACTGGTCGCAATGTGGATTTGGCCTAAAACATGATTTTGTACAATGTTCATGGAACTCAGCTTAAAACGTACTTGCAGACTTGAAAACCCTTGCCTATTGTAGAGCGCGCCTCCTACTTCCACTGCTGAACGAAAACCCATGATTTTGGACCCTGTTTTCATAAGAAAAGGCTAAAAGAAATGTTTCACGCTTGTTACACTCAAACAGTGTCTCCTCTCATATGCTGAACTGGTCGCATTGTGGATTTGGCCTAAAACATGATTTTGGACAATGTTCATGGAACTCAGCTTAAAACGTACTTGCAGACTTGAAAACCCTTGCCTATTGTAGAGCGCGCCTCCTACTTCCACTGCTGAACGAAAACCCATGATTTTGGACCCTGTTTTCATAAGAAAAGGCTAAAAGAATTGTTTCACGTTTGTTACACTCAAACAGTGTCTCCTGTCATATGCTGAACTGGTCGCAATGTGGATTTGGCCTAAAACATGATTTTGGACAATGTTCATGGAACTCAGCTTAAAACGTACTTGCAGACTTGAAAACCCTTGCCTATTGTAGAGCGCGCCTCCTACTTCCACTGCTGAACGAAAACCCATGATTTTGGACCCTGTTTTCATGCGAAAAGGCTAAAAGAATTGTTTCACGTTTGTTACACTCAAACAGTGTCTCCTGTCATATGCTGATCTGGTCGCAATGTGGATTTGGCCTAAAACATGATTTTGGACAATGTTCATGGAACTCAGCTTAAAACGTACTTGCAGACTTGAAAACCCTTGCCTATTGTAGAGCGCGCCTCCTACTTCCACTGCTGAACGAAAACCCATGATTTTGGACCCTGTTTTCATAAGAAAAGGCTAAAAGAATTGTTTCACGTTTGTTACACTCAAACAGTGTCTCCTCTCATATGCTGAACTGGTCGCATTGTGGATTTTGGTTAAAACATGATTTTGGACAATGTTCATGGAACTCAGCTTAAAACGTAATTGCAGACTTGAAAACCCTTGCCTATTGTAGAGCGGCTAAAAGAAGGCTAAGAAGGCTAAAAGAAATGTTTCACGCTTGTTACACTCAAACAGTGTCTCCTCTCATATGCTGAACTGGTCGCATTGTGGATTTGGCCTAAAACATGATTTTGGACAATGTTCATGGAACTCAGCTTAAAACGTACTTGCAGACTTGAAAACCCTTGCCTATTGTAGAGCGCGCCTCCTACTTCCACTGCTGAACGAAAACCCATGATTTTGGACCCTGTTTTCATGCGAAAAGGCTAAAAGAAATGTTTCACGCTTGTTACACTCAAACAGTTTCTCCTCTCATATGCTGAACTGGTCGCATTGTGGATTTGGCCTAAAACATGATTTTGGACAATGTTCATGGAACTCAGCTTAAAACGTACTTGCAGACTTGAAAACCCTTGCCTATTGTAGAGCGCGCCTCCTACTTCCACTGCTGTACAAAAACCCATGATTTTGGACCCTGTTTTCATGCGAAAAGGCTAAAAGAAATGTTTCACGTTTGTTACACTCAAACAGTGTCTCCTCTCATATGCTGAACTGGTCGCATTGTGGATTTTGGTTAAAACATGATTTTGGACAATGTTCATGGAACTCAGCTTAAAACGTACTTGCAGACTTGAAAACCCTTGCCTATTGTAGAGCGCGCCTCCTACTTCCACTGCTGAACGAAAACCCATGATTTTGGACCCTGTTTTCATGCGAAAAGGCTAAAAGAAATGTTTCACGCTTGTTACACTCAAACAGTGTCTCCTCTCATATGCTGAACTGGTCGCATTGTGGATTTGGCCTAAAACATGATTTTGGACAATGTTCATGGAACTCAGCTTAAAACGTACTTGCAGACTTGAAAACCCTTGCCTATTGTAGAGCGGCTAAAAGAAGGCTAAGAAGGCTAAAAGAAATGTTTCACGCTTGTTACACTCAAACAGTGTCTCCTCTCATATGCTGAACTGGTCGCATTGTGGATTTGGCCTAAAACATGATTTTGGACAATGTTCATGGAACTCAGCTTAAAACGTACTTGCAGACTTGAAAACCCTTGCCTATTGTAGAGCGCGCCTCCTACTTCCACTGCTGAACAAAAACCCATGATTTTGGACCCTGTTTTCATGCGAAAAGGCTAAAAGAAATGTTTCACGTTTGTTACACTCAAACAGTGTCTCCTCTCATATGCTGAACTGGTCGCATTGTGGATTTTGGTTAAAACATGATTTTGGACAATGTTCATGGAACTCAGCTTAAAACGTACTTGCAGACTTGAAAACCCTTGCCTATTGTAGAGCGCGCCTCCTACTTCCACTGCTGAACAAAAACCCATGATTTTGGACCCTGTTTTCATGCGAAAAGGCTAAAAGAAATGTTTCACGTTTGTTACACTCAAACAGTGTCTCCTCTCATATGCTGAACTGGTCGCATTGTGGATTTTGGTTAAAACATGATTTTGGACAATGTTCATGGAACTCAGCTTAAAACGTACTTGCAGACTTGAAAACCCTTGCCTATTGTAGAGCGCGCCTCCTACTTCCACTGCTGAACAAAAACCCATGATTTTGGACCCTGTTTTCATGCGAAAAGGCTAAAAGAAATGTTTCACGCTTGTTACACTCAAACAGTGTCTCCTCTCATATGCTGAACTGGTCGCATTGTGGATTTGGCCTAAAACATGATTTTGGACAATGTTCATGGAACTCAGCTTAAAACGTACTTGCAGACTTGAAAACCCTTGCCTATTGTAGAGCGCGCCTCCTACTTCCACTGCTGAACAAAAACCCATGATTTTGGACCCTGTTTTCATGCGAAAAGGCTAAAAGAAATGTTTCACGCTTGTTACACTCAAACAGTGTCTCCTCTCATATGCTGAACTGGTCGCATTGTGGATTTGGCCTAAAACATGATTTTGGACAATGTTCATGGAACTCAGCTTAAAACGTACTTGCAGACTTGAAAACCCTTGCCTATTGTAGAGCGCGCCTCCTACTTCCACTGCTGAACAAAAACCCATGATTTTGGACCCTGTTTTCATGCGAAAAGGCTAAAAGAAATGTTTCACGTTTGTTACACTCAAACAGTGTCTCCTCTCATATGCTGAACTGGTCGCATTGTGGATTTTGGTTAAAACATGATTTTGGACAATGTTCATGGAACTCAGCTTAAAACGTACTTGCAGACTTGAAAACCCTTGCCTATTGTAGAGCGCGCCTCCTACTTCCACTGCTGAACGAAAACCCATGATTTTGGACCCTGTTTTCATGCGAAAAGGCTAAAAGAAATGTTTCACGCTTGTTACACTCAAACAGTGTCTCCTCTCATATGCTGAACTGGTCGCATTGTGGATTTGGCCTAAAACATGATTTTGGACAATGTTCATGGAACTCAGCTTAAAACGTACTTGCAGACTTGAAAACCCTTGCCTATTGTAGAGCGGCTAAAAGAAGGCTAAGAAGGCTAAAAGAAATGTTTCACGCTTGTTACACTCAAACAGTGTCTCCTCTCATATGCTGAACTGGTCGCATTGTGGATTTGGCCTAAAACATGATTTTGGACAATGTTCATGGAACTCAGCTTAAAACGTACTTGCAGACTTGAAAACCCTTGCCTATTGTAGAGCGCGCCTCCTACTTCCACTGCTGAACGAAAACCCATGATTTTGGACCCTGTTTTCATGCGAAAAGGCTAAAAGAAATGTTTCACGCTTGTTACACTCAAACAGTTTCTCCTCTCATATGCTGAACTGGTCGCATTGTGGATTTGGCCTAAAACATGATTTTGGACAATGTTCATGGAACTCAGCTTAAAACGTACTTGCAGACTTGAAAACCCTTGCCTATTGTAGAGCGCGCCTCCTACTTCCACTGCTGTACAAAAACCCATGATTTTGGACCCTGTTTTCATGCGAAAAGGCTAAAAGAAATGTTTCACGTTTGTTACACTCAAACAGTGTCTCCTCTCATATGCTGAACTGGTCGCATTGTGGATTTTGGTTAAAACATGATTTTGGACAATGTTCATGGAACTCAGCTTAAAACGTAATTGCAGACTTGAAAACCCTTGCCTATTGTAGAGCGCGCCTCCTACTTCCACTGCTGAACGAAAACCCATGATTTTGGACCCTGTTTTCATGCGAAAAGGCTAAAAGAAATGTTTCACGCTTGTTACACTCAAACAGTGTCTCCTCTCATATGCTGAACTGGTCGCATTGTGGATTTGGCCTAAAACATGATTTTGGACAATGTTCATGGAACTCAGCTTAAAACGTACTTGCAGACTTGAAAACCCTTGCCTATTGTAGAGCGCGCCTCCTACTTCCACTGCTGAACGAAAACCCATGATTTTGGACCCTGTTTTCATAAGAAAAGGCTAAAAGAATTGTTTCACGTTTGTTACACTCAAACAGTGTCTCCTGTCATATGCTGAACTGGTCGCAATGTGGATTTGGCCTAAAACATGATTTTGTACAATGTTCATGGAACTCAGCTTAAAACGTACTTGCAGACTTGAAAACCCTTGCCTATTGTAGAGCGCGCCTCCTACTTCCACTGCTGAACGAAAACCCATGATTTTGGACCCTGTTTTCATGCGAAAAGGCTAAAAGAAATGTTTCACGCTTGTTACACTCAAACAGTTTCTCCTCTCATATGCTGAACTGGTCGCATTGTGGATTTGGCCTAAAACATGATTTTGGACAATGTTCATGGAACTCAGCTTAAAACGTACTTGCAGACTTGAAAACCCTTGCCTATTGTAGAGCGCGCCTCCTACTTCCACTGCTGAACAAAAACCCATGATTTTGGACCCTGTTTTCATGCGAAAAGGCTAAAAGAATTGTTTCACGTTTGTTACACTCAAACAGTGTCTCCTGTCATATGCTGATCTGGTCGCAATGTGGATTTGGCCTAAAACATGATTTTGGACAATGTTCATGGAACTCAGCTTAAAACGTACTTGCAGACTTGAAAACCCTTGCCTATTGTAGAGCGCGCCTCCTACTTCCACTGCTGAACGAAAACCCATGATTTTGGACCCTGTTTTCATGCGAAAAGGCTAAAAGAAATGTTTCACGCTTGTTACACTCAAACAGTGTCTCCTCTCATATGCTGAACTGGTCGCATTGTGGATTTGGCCTAAAACATGATTTTGGACAATGTTCATGGAACTCAGCTTAAAACGTACTTGCAGACTTGAAAACCCTTGCCTATTGTAGAGCGGCTAAAAGAAGGCTAAGAAGGCTAAAAGAAATGTTTCACGCTTGTTACACTCAAACAGTGTCTCCTCTCATATGCTGAACTGGTCGCATTGTGGATTTGGCCTAAAACATGATTTTGGACAATGTTCATGGAACTCAGCTTAAAACGTACTTGCAGACTTGAAAACCCTTGCCTATTGTAGAGCGCGCCTCCTACTTCCACTGCTGAACGAAAACCCATGATTTTGGACCCTGTTTTCATGCGAAAAGGCTAAAAGAAATGTTTCACGCTTGTTACACTCAAACAGTTTCTCCTCTCATATGCTGAACTGGTCGCATTGTGGATTTGGCCTAAAACATGATTTTGGACAATGTTCATGGAACTCAGCTTAAAACGTACTTGCAGACTTGAAAACCCTTGCCTATTGTAGAGCGCGCCTCCTACTTCCACTGCTGTACAAAAACCCATGATTTTGGACCCTGTTTTCATGCGAAAAGGCTAAAAGAAATGTTTCACGTTTGTTACACTCAAACAGTGTCTCCTCTCATATGCTGAACTGGTCGCATTGTGGATTTTGGTTAAAACATGATTTTGGACAATGTTCATGGAACTCAGCTTAAAACGTAATTGCAGACTTGAAAACCCTTGCCTATTGTAGAGCGCGCCTCCTACTTCCACTGCTGAACGAAAACCCATGATTTTGGACCCTGTTTTCATGCGAAAAGGCTAAAAGAAATGTTTCACGCTTGTTACACTCAAACAGTGTCTCCTCTCATATGCTGAACTGGTCGCATTGTGGATTTGGCCTAAAACATGATTTTGGACAATGTTCATGGAACTCAGCTTAAAACGTACTTGCAGACTTGAAAACCCTTGCCTATTGTAGAGCGCGCCTCCTACTTCCACTGCTGAACGAAAACCCATGATTTTGGACCCTGTTTTCATAAGAAAAGGCTAAAAGAATTGTTTCACGTTTGTTACACTCAAACAGTGTCTCCTGTCATATGCTGAACTGGTCGCAATGTGGATTTGGCCTAAAACATGATTTTGTACAATGTTCATGGAACTCAGCTTAAAACGTACTTGCAGACTTGAAAACCCTTGCCTATTGTAGAGCGCGCCTCCTACTTCCACTGCTGAACGAAAACCCATGATTTTGGACCCTGTTTTCATGCGAAAAGGCTAAAAGAAATGTTTCACGCTTGTTACACTCAAACAGTTTCTCCTCTCATATGCTGAACTGGTCGCATTGTGGATTTGGCCTAAAACATGATTTTGGACAATGTTCATGGAACTCAGCTTAAAACGTACTTGCAGACTTGAAAACCCTTGCCTATTGTAGAGCGCGCCTCCTACTTCCACTGCTGAACGAAAACCCATGATTTTGGACCCTGTTTTCATGCGAAAAGGCTAAAAGAAATGTTTCACGCTTGTTACACTCAAACAGTGTCTCCTCTCATATGCTGAACTGGTCGCATTGTGGATTTGGCCTAAAACATGATTTTGGACAATGTTCATGGAACTCAGCTTAAAACGTACTTGCAGACTTGAAAACCCTTGCCTATTGTAGAGCGCGCCTCCTACTTCCACTGCTGAACGAAAACCCATGATTTTGGACCCTGTTTTCATGCGAAAAGGCTAAAAGAAATGTTTCACGCTTGTTACACTCAAACAGTTTCTCCTCTCATATGCTGAACTGGTCGCATTGTGGATTTGGCCTAAAACATGATTTTGGACAATGTTCATGGAACTCAGCTTAAAACGTACTTGCAGACTTGAAAACCCTTGCCTATTGTAGAGCGCGCCTCCTACTTCCACTGCTGTACAAAAACCCATGATTTTGGACCCTGTTTTCATGCGAAAAGGCTAAAAGAAATGTTTCACGTTTGTTACACTCAAACAGTGTCTCCTCTCATATGCTGAACTGGTCGCATTGTGGATTTTGGTTAAAACATGATTTTGGACAATGTTCATGGAACTCAGCTTAAAACGTAATTGCAGACTTGAAAACCCTTGCCTATTGTAGAGCGCGCCTCCTACTTCCACTGCTGAACGAAAACCCATGATTTTGGACCCTGTTTTCATGCGAAAAGGCTAAAAGAAATGTTTCACGCTTGTTACACTCAAACAGTGTCTCCTCTCATATGCTGAACTGGTCGCATTGTGGATTTGGCCTAAAACATGATTTTGGACAATGTTCATGGAACTCAGCTTAAAACGTACTTGCAGACTTGAAAACCCTTGCCTATTGTAGAGCGCGCCTCCTACTTCCACTGCTGAACGAAAACCCATGATTTTGGACCCTGTTTTCATAAGAAAAGGCTAAAAGAATTGTTTCACGTTTGTTACACTCAAACAGTGTCTCCTGTCATATGCTGAACTGGTCGCAATGTGGATTTGGCCTAAAACATGATTTTGTACAATGTTCATGGAACTCAGCTTAAAACGTACTTGCAGACTTGAAAACCCTTGCCTATTGTAGAGCGCGCCTCCTACTTCCACTGCTGAACGAAAACCCATGATTTTGGACCCTGTTTTCATGCGAAAAGGCTAAAAGAAATGTTTCACGCTTGTTACACTCAAACAGTTTCTCCTCTCATATGCTGAACTGGTCGCATTGTGGATTTGGCCTAAAACATGATTTTGGACAATGTTCATGGAACTCAGCTTAAAACGTACTTGCAGACTTGAAAACCCTTGCCTATTGTAGAGCGCGCCTCCTACTTCCACTGCTGAACAAAAACCCATGATTTTGGACCCTGTTTTCATGCGAAAAGGCTAAAAGAATTGTTTCACGTTTGTTACACTCAAACAGTGTCTCCTGTCATATGCTGATCTGGTCGCAATGTGGATTTGGCCTAAAACATGATTTTGGACAATGTTCATGGAACTCAGCTTAAAACGTACTTGCAGACTTGAAAACCCTTGCCTATTGTAGAGCGCGCCTCCTACTTCCACTACTGAACGAAAACCTATGATTTTGGACCCTGTTTTCATGCGAAAAGGCTAAAAGAATTGTTTCACGTTTGTTACACTCAAACAGTGTCTCCTGTCATATGCTGATCTGGTCGCAATGTGGATTTGGCCTAAACCATGATTTTGGACAATGTTCATGGAACTCAGCTTAAAACGTACTTGCAGACTTGAAAACCCTTGCCTATTGTAGAGCGCGCCTCCTACTTCCACTGCTGAACGAAAACCCATGATTTTGGACCCTGTTTTCATGCGAAAAGGCTAAAAGAAATGTTTCACGCTTGTTACACTCAAACAGTTTCTCCTCTCATATGCTGAACTGGTCGCATTGTGGATTTGGCCTAAAACATGATTTTGGACAATGTTCATGGAACTCAGCTTAAAACGTACTTGCAGACTTGAAAACCCTTGCCTATTGTTGAGCGCGCCTCCTACTTCCACTGCTGAACGAAAACCCATGATTTTGGACCCTGTTTTCATGCGAAAAGGCTAAAAGAATTGTTTCACGTTTGTTACACTCAAACAGTGTCTCCTGTCATATGCTGATCTGGTCGCAATGTGGATTTGGCCTAAAACATGATTTTGGACAATGTTCATGGAACTCAGCTTAAAACGTACTTGCAGACTTGAAAACCCTTGCCTATTGTAGAGCGCGCCTCCTACTTCCACTGCTGAACGAAAACCCATGATTTTGGACCCTGTTTTCATGCGAAAAGGCTAAAAGAAATGTTTCACGCTTGTTACACTCAAACAGTGTCTCCTCTCATATGCTGAACTGGTCGCATTGTGGATTTGGCCTAAAACATGATTTTGGACAATGTTCATGGAACTCACCTTAAAACGTACTTGCAGACTTGAAAACCCTTGCCTATTGTAGAGCGCGCCTCCTACTTCCACTGCTGAACGAAAACCCATGATTTTGGACCCTGTTTTCATGCGAAAAGGCTAAAAGAAATGTTTCACGCTTGTTACACTCAAACAGTTTCTCCTCTCATATGCTGAACTGGTCGCATTGTGGATTTGGCCTAAAACATGATTTTGGACAATGTTCATGGAACTCAGCTTAAAACGTACTTGCAGACTTGAAAACCCTTGCCTATTGTTGAGCGCGCCTCCTACTTCCACTGCTGAACGAAAACCCATGATTTTGGACCCTGTTTTCATGCGAAAAGGCTAAAAGAATTGTTTCACGTTTGTTACACTCAAACAGTGTCTCCTGTCATATGCTGATCTGGTCGCAATGTGGATTTGGCCTAAAACATGATTTTGGACAATGTTCATGGAACTCAGCTTAAAACGTACTTGCAGACTTGAAAACCCTTGCCTATTGTAGAGCGCGCCTCCTACTTCCACTGCTGAACGAAAACCCATGATTTTGGACCCTGTTTTCATGCGAAAAGGGTTTTCAAGTCTGCAAGTACGTTTTAAGCTGAGTTCAATGAACATTGTCCAAAATCATGTTTTAACCAAAATCCACAATGCGACCAGTTCAGCATATGAGAGGAGACACTGTTTGAGTGTAACAAGCGTGAAACATTTCTTTTAGCCTTTTCGCATGAAAACAGGGTCCAAAATCATGGGTTTTCGTTCAGCAGTGGAAGTAGGAGGCGCGCTCTACAATAGGCAAGGGTTTTCAAGTCTGCAAGTACGTTTTAAGCTGAGTTCCATGAACATTGTCCAAAATCATGTTTTAGGCCAAATCCACATTGCGACCAGATCAGCATATGACAGGAGACACTGTTTGAGTGTAACAAACGTGAAACAATTCTTTTAGCCTTTTCGCATGAAAACAGGGTCCAAAATCATAGGTTTTCGTTCAGCAGTGGAAGTAGGTGGCGCGCTCTACAATAGGCAAGGGTTTTCAAGTCTGCAAGTACGTTTTAAGCTGAGTTCCATGAACATTGTCCAAAATCATGTTTTAACCAAAATCCACAATGCGACCAGATCAGCATATGAGAGGAGACACTGTTTGAGTGTAACAAACGTGAAACATTTCTTTTAGCCTTTTCGCATGAAAAGAGGGTCCAAAATCACGGGTTTTCGTTCAGCAGTGGAAGTAGGAGGCGCGCTCTACAATAGGCAAGGGTTTTCAAGTCTGCAAGTACGTTTTAAGCTGAGTTCCATGAACATTGTCCAAAATCATGTTTTAGGCCAAATCCACAATGCGACCAGTTCAGCATATGAGAGGAGACACTGTTTGAGTGTAACAAGCGTGAAACATTTCTTTTAGCCTTTTCGCATGAAAACAGGGTCCAAAATCATGGGTTTTCGTTCAGCAGTGGAAGTAGGAGGCGCGCTCTACAATAGGCAAGGGTTTTCAAGTCTGCAAGTACGTTTTAAGCTGAGTTCCATGAACATTGTCCAAAATCATGTTTTAACCAAAATCCACAATGCGACCAGTTCAGCATATGAGAGGAGACACTGTTTGAGTGTAACAAACGTGAAACATTTCTTTTAGCCTTTTCGCATGAAAACAGGGTCCAAAATCATGGGTTTTTGTTCAGCAGTGGAAGTAGGAGGCGCGCTCTACAATAGGCAAGGGTTTTCAAGTCTGCAAGTACGTTTTAAGCTGAGTTCCATGAACATTGTCCAAAATCATGTTTTAACCAAAATCCACAATGCGACCAGTTCAGCATATGAGAGAGGAGACACTGTTTGAGTGTAACAAACGTGAAACATTTCTTTTAGCCATTTTGCATGAAAACAGGGTCCAAAATCATGGGTTTTCATTCAGCAGTGGAAGTAGGAGGCGCGCTCTACAATAGGCAAGGGTTTTCAAGTCTGCAAGTACATTTTAAGCTGAGTTCCATGAACATTGTCCAAAATCATGTTTTAGGCCAAATCCACATTGCGACCAGATCAGCATATGACAGGAGACACTGTTTGAGTGTAACAAACGTGAAACAATTCTTTTAGCCTTTTCGCATGAAAACAGGGTCCAAAATCATGGGTTTTCGTTCAGCAGTGGAAGTAGGAGGCGCGCTCTACAATAGGCAAGGGTTTTCAAGTCTGCAAGTACGTTTTAAGCTGAGTTCCATGAACATTGTCCAAAATCATGTTTTAGGCCAAATCCACAATGCGACCAGTTCAGCATATGAGAGGAGACACTGTTTGAGTGTAACAAACGTGAAACAATTCTTTTAGCCTTTTCGCATGAAAACAGGGTCCAGAATCATAGGTTTTCGTTCAGTAGTGGAAGTAGGAGGCGCGCTCTACAATAGGCAAGGGTTTTCAAGTCTGCAAGTACGTTTTAAGCTGAGTTCCATGAACATTGTCCAAAATCATGTTTTAGGCCAAATCCACATTGCGACCAGATCAGCATATGACAGGAGACACTGTTTGAGTGTAACAAACGTGAAACAATTCTTTTAGCCTTTTCGCATGAAAACAGGGTCCAAAATCATGGGTTTTCGTTCAGCAGTGGAAGTAGGAGGCGCGCTCTACAATAGGCAAGGGTTTTCAAGTCTGCAAGTACGTTTTAAGCTGAGTTCCATGAACATTGTCCAAAATCATGTTTTAGGCCAAATCCACAATGCGACCAGTTCAGCATATGAGAGGAGAAACTGTTTGAGTGTAACAAGCGTGAAACATTTCTTTTAGCCTTTTCGCATGAAAACAGGGTCCAAAATCATGGGTTTTCGTTCAGCAGTGGAAGTAGGAGGCGCGCTCTACAATAGGCAAGGGTTTTCAAGTCTGCAAGTACGTTTTAAGCTGAGTTCCATGAACATTGTCCAAAATCATGTTTTAGGCCAAATCCACAATGCGACCAGTTCAGCATATGAGAGGAGACACTGTTTGAGTGTAACAAGCGTGAAACATTTCTTTTAGCCTTTTCGCATGAAAACAGGGTCCAAAATCATGGGTTTTCGTTCAGCAGTGGAAGTAGGAGGCGCGCTCTACAATAGGCAAGGGTTTTCAAGTCTGCAAGTACGTTTTAAGCTGAGTTCCATGAACATTGTCCAAAATCATGTTTTAGGCCAAATCCACATTGCGACCAGATCAGCATATGACAGGAGACACTGTTTGAGTGTAACAAACGTGAAACAATTCTTTTAGCCTTTTCGCATGAAAACAGGGTCCAAAATCATAGGTTTTCGTTCAGCAGTGGAAGTAGGAGGCGCGCTCTACAATAGGCAAGGGTTTTCAAGTCTGCAAGTACGTTTTAAGCTGAGTTCCATGAACATTGTCCAAAATCATGTTTTAGGCCAAATCCACAATGCGACCAGTTCAGCATATGAGAGGAGACACTGTTTGAGTGTAACAAGCGTGAAACATTTCTTTTAGCCTTTTCGCATGAAAACAGGGTCCAAAATCATGGGTTTTCGTTCAGCAGTGGAAGTAGGAGGCGCGCTCTACAATAGGCAAGGGTTTTCAAGTCTGCAAGTACGTTTTAAGCTGAGTTCCATGAACATTGTCCAAAATCATGTTTTAGGCCAAATCCACATTGCGACCAGATCAGCATATGACAGGAGACACTGTTTGAGTGTAACAAACGTGAAACAATTCTTTTAGCCTTTTCGCATGAAAACAGGGTCCAAAATCATGGGTTTTCGTTCAGCAGTGGAAGTAGGAGGCGCGCTCTACAATAGGCAAGGGTTTTCAAGTCTGCAAGTACGTTTTAAGCTGAGTTCCATGAACATTGTCCAAAATCATGTTTTAGGCCAAATCCACAATGCGACCAGTTCAGCATATGAGAGGAGAAACTGTTTGAGTGTAACAAGCGTGAAACATTTCTTTTAGCCTTTTCGCATGAAAACAGGGTCCAAAATCATGGGTTTTCGTTCAGCAGTGGAAGTAGGAGGCGCGCTCTACAATAGGCAAGGGTTTTCAAGTCTGCAAGTACGTTTTAAGCTGAGTTCCATGAACATTGTCCAAAATCATGTTTTAGGCCAAATCCACAATGCGACCAGTTCAGCATATGAGAGGAGACACTGTTTGAGTGTAACAAGCGTGAAACATTTCTTTTAGCCTTTTCGCATGAAAACAGGGTCCAAAATCATGGGTTTTCGTTCAGCAGTGGAAGTAGGAGGCGCGCTCTACAATAGGCAAGGGTTTTCAAGTCTGCAAGTACGTTTTAAGCTGAGTTCCATGAACATTGTCCAAAATCATGTTTTAGGCCAAATCCACATTGCGACCAGATCAGCATATGACAGGAGACACTGTTTGAGTGTAACAAACGTGAAACAATTCTTTTAGCCTTTTCGCATGAAAACAGGGTCCAAAATCATAGGTTTTCGTTCAGCAGTGGAAGTAGGAGGCGCGCTCTACAATAGGCAAGGGTTTTCAAGTCTGCAAGTACGTTTTAAGCTGAGTTCCATGAACATTGTCCAAAATCATGTTTTAGGCCAAATCCACAATGCGACCAGTTCAGCATATGAGAGGAGACACTGTTTGAGTGTAACAAGCGTGAAACATTTCTTTTAGCCTTTTCGCATGAAAACAGGGTCCAAAATCATGGGTTTTCGTTCAGCAGTGGAAGTAGGAGGCGCGCTCTACAATAGGCAAGGGTTTTCAAGTCTGCAAGTACGTTTTAAGCTGAGTTCCATGAACATTGTCCAAAATCATGTTTTAGGCCAAATCCACATTGCGACCAGATCAGCATATGACAGGAGACACTGTTTGAGTGTAACAAACGTGAAACAATTCTTTTAGCCTTTTCGCATGAAAACAGGGTCCAAAATCATAGGTTTTCGTTCAGTAGTGGAAGTAGGAGGCGCGCTCTACAATAGGCAAGGGTTTTCAAGTCTGCAAGTACGTTTTAAGCTGAGTTCCATGAACATTGTCCAAAATCATGTTTTAACCAAAATCCACAATGCGACCAGTTCAGCATATGAGAGGAGACACTGTTTGAGTGTAACAAACGTGAAACATTTCTTTTAGCCTTTTCGCATGAAAACAGGGTCCAAAATCATAGGTTTTCGTTCAGCAGTGGAAGTAGGTGGCGCGCTCTACAATAGGCAAGGGTTTTCAAGTCTGCAAGTACGTTTTAAGCTGAGTTCCATGAACATTGTCCAAAATCATGTTTTAACCAAAATCCACAATGCGACCAGATCAGCATATGAGAGGAGACACTGTTTGAGTGTAACAAACGTGAAACATTTCTTTTAGCCTTTTCGCATGAAAAGAGGGTCCAAAATCATGGGTTTTCGTTCAGCAGTGGAAGTAGGAGGCGCGCTCTACAATAGGCAAGGGTTTTCAAGTCTGCAAGTACGTTTTAAGCTGAGTTCCATGAACATTGTCCAAAATCATGTTTTAGGCCAAATCCACAATGCGACCAGTTCAGCATATGAGAGGAGACACTGTTTGAGTGTAACAAGCGTGAAACATTTCTTTTAGCCTTTTCGCATGAAAACAGGGTCCAAAATCATGGGTTTTCGTTCAGCAGTGGAAGTAGGAGGCGCGCTCTACAATAGGCAAGGGTTTTCAAGTCTGCAAGTACGTTTTAAGCTGAGTTCCATGAACATTGTCCAAAATCATGTTTTAACCAAAATCCACAATGCGACCAGTTCAGCATATGAGAGGAGACACTGTTTGAGTGTAACTAACGTGAAACATTTCTTTTAGCCTTTTCGCATGAAAACAGGGTCCAAAATCATGGGTTTTTGTTCAGCAGTGGAAGTAGGAGGCGCGCTCTACAATAGGCAAGGGTTTTCAAGTCTGCAAGTACGTTTTAAGCTGAGTTCCATGAACATTGTCCAAAATCATGTTTTAACCAAAATCCACAATGCGACCAGTTCAGCATATGAGAGGAGACACTGTTTGAGTGTAACAAACGTGAAACATTTCTTTTAGCCATTTTGCATGAAAACAGGGTCCAAAATCATGGGTTTTCATTCAGCAGTGGAAGTAGGAGGCGCGCTCTACAATAGGCAAGGGTTTTCAAGTCTGCAAGTACATTTTAAGCTGAGTTCCATGAACATTGTCCAAAATCATGTTTTAGGCCAAATCCACATTGCGACCAGATCAGCATATGACAGGAGACACTGTTTGAGTGTAACAAACGTGAAACAATTCTTTTAGCCTTTTCGCATGAAAACAGGGTCCAAAATCATGGGTTTTCGTTCAGCAGTGGAAGTAGGAGGCGCGCTCTACAATAGGCAAGGGTTTTCAAGTCTGCAAGTACGTTTTAAGCTGAGTTCCATGAACATTGTCCAAAATCATGTTTTAGGCCAAATCCACAATGCGACCAGTTCAGCATATGAGAGGAGAAACTGTTTGAGTGTAACAAGCGTGAAACATTTCTTTTAGCCTTTTCGCATGAAAACAGGGTCCAAAATCATGGGTTTTCGTTCAGCAGTGGAAGTAGGAGGCGCGCTCTACAATAGGCAAGGGTTTTCAAGTCTGCAAGTACGTTTTAAGGTGAGTTCCATGAACATTGTCCAAAATCATGTTTTAGGCCAAATCCACAATGCGACCAGTTCAGCATATGAGAGGAGACACTGTTTGAGTGTAACAAACGTGAAACAATTCTTTTAGCCTTTTCGCATGAAAACAGGGTCCAGAATCATAGGTTTTCGTTCAGTAGTGGAAGTAGGAGGCGCGCTCTACAATAGGCAAGGGTTTTCAAGTCTGCAAGTACGTTTTAAGCTGAGTTCCATGAACATTGTCCAAAATCATGTTTTAGGCCAAATCCACATTGCGACCAGATCAGCATATGACAGGAGACACTGTTTGAGTGTAACAAACGTGAAACAATTATTTTAGCCTTTTCGCATGAAAACAGGGTCCAAAATCATGGGTTTTCGTTCAGCAGTGGAAGTAGGAGGCGCGCTCTACAATAGGCAAGGGTTTTCAAGTCTGCAAGTACGTTTTAAGCTGAGTTCCATGAACATTGTCCAAAATCATGTTTTAGGCCAAATCCACAATGCGACCAGTTCAGCATATGAGAGGAGAAACTGTTTGAGTGTAACAAGCGTGAAACATTTCTTTTAGCCTTTTCGCATGAAAACAGGGTCCAAAATCATGGGTTTTCGTTCAGCAGTGGAAGTAGGAGGCGCGCTCTACAATAGGCAAGGGTTTTCAAGTCTGCAAGTACGTTTTAAGCTGAGTTCCATGAACATTGTCCAAAATCATGTTTTAGGCCAAATCCACAATGCGACCAGTTCAGCATATGAGAGGAGACACTGTTTGAGTGTAACAAGCGTGAAACATTTCTTTTAGCCTTTTCGCATGAAAACAGGGTCCAAAATCATGGGTTTTCGTTCAGCAGTGGAAGTAGGAGGCGCGCTCTACAATAGGCAAGGGTTTTCAAGTCTGCAAGTACGTTTTAAGCTGAGTTCCATGAACATTGTCCAAAATCATGTTTTAGGCCAAATCCACATTGCGACCAGATCAGCATATGACAGGAGACACTGTTTGAGTGTAACAAACGTGAAACAATTCTTTTAGCCTTTTCGCATGAAAACAGGGTCCAAAATCATAGGTTTTCGTTCAGTAGTGGAAGTAGGAGGCGCGCTCTACAATAGGCAAGGGTTTTCAAGTCTGCAAATACGTTTTAAGCTGAGTTCCATGAACATTGTCCAAAATCATGTTTTAACCAAAATCCACAATGCGACTAGTTCAGCATATGAGAGGAGACACAGTTTGAGTGTAACAAACGTGAAACATTTCTTTTAGCCATTTTGCATGAAAACAGGGTCCAAAATCATGGGTTTTCATTCAGCAGTGGAAGTATGAGGCGCGCTCTACAATAGGCAAGGGTTTTCAAGTCTGCAAGTACGTTTTAAGCTGAGTTCCATGAACATTGTCCAAAATCATGTTTTAACCAAAATCCACAATGCGACCAGTTCAGCATATGAGAGGAGACACTGTTTGAGTGTAACAAACGTGAAACATTTCTTTTAGCCTTTTCGCATGAAAACAGGGTCCAAAATCATGGGTTTTTGTTCAGCAGTGGAAGTAGGAGGCGCGCTCTACAATAAGCAAGGGTTTTCAAGTCTGCAAGTACGTTTTAAGCTGAGTTCCATGAACATTGTCCAAAATCATGTTTTAGGCCAAATCCACAATGCGACCAGTTCAGCATATGAGAGGAGAAACTGTTTGAGTGTAACAAGCGTGAAACATTTCTTTTAGCCTTTTCGCATGAAAACAGGGTCCAAAATCATGGGTTTAAGTTCAGCAGTGGAAGTAGGAGGCGCGCTCTACAATAGGCAAGGGTTTTCAAGTCTGCAAGTACGTTTTAAGCTGAGTTCCATGAACATTGTCCAAAATCATGTTTTAGGCCAAATCCACAATGCGACCAGTTCAGCATATGAGAGGAGACACTGTTTGAGTGTAACAAGCGTGAAACATTTCTTTTAGCCTTTTCGCATGAAAACAGGGTCCAAAATCATGGGTTTTCGTTCAGCAGTGGAAGTAGGAGGCGCGCTCTACAATAGGCAAGGGTTTTCAAGTCTGCAAGTACGTTTTAAGCTGAGTTCCATGAACATTGTCCAAAATCATGTTTTAGGCCAAATCCACAATGCGACCAGTTCAGCATATGAGAGGAGACACTGTTTGAGTGTAACAAGCGTGAAACATTTCTTTTAGCCTTTTCGCATGAAAACAGGGTCCAAAATCATGGGTTTTCGTTCAGCAGTGGAAGTAGGAGGCGCGCTCTACAATAGGCAAGGGTTTTCAAGTCTGCAAGTACGTTTTAAGCTGAGTTCCATGAACATTGTCCAAAATCATGTTTTAGGCCAAATCCACAATGCGACCAGTTCAGCATATGAGAGGAGACACTGTTTGAGTGTAACAAGCGTGAAACATTTCTTTTAGCCTTTTCGCATGAAAACAGGGTCCAAAATCATGGGTTTTCGTTCAGCAGTGGAAGTAGGAGGCGCGCTCTACAATAGGCAAGGGTTTTCAAGTCTGCAAGTACGTTTTAAGCTGAGTTCCATGAACATTGTCCAAAATCATGTTTTAGGCCAAATACACATTGCGACCAGATCAGCATATGACAGGAGACACTGTTTGAGTGTAACAAGCGTGAAACATTTCTTTTAGCCTTTTCGCATGAAAACAGGGTCCAAAATCATGGGTTTTCGTTCAGCAGTGGAAGTAGGAGGCGCGCTCTACAATAGGCAAGGGTTTTCAAGTCTGCAAGTACGTTTTAAGCTGAGTTCCATGAACATTGTCCAAAATCATGTTTTAACCAAAATCCACAATGCGACCAGTTCAGCATATGAGAGGAGACACAGTTTGAGTGTAACAAACGTGAAACATTTCTTTTAGCAATTTTGCATGAAAACAGGGTCCAAAATCATGGGTTTTCATTCAGCAGTGGAAGTAGGAGGCGCGCTCTACAATAGGCAAGGGTTTTCAAGTCTGCAAGTACGTTTTAAGCTGAGTTCCATGAACATTGTCCAAAATCATGTTTTAACCAAAATCCACAATGCGACCAGTTCAGCATATGAGAGGAGACACTGTTTGAGTGTAACAAACGTGAAACATTTCTTTTAGCCATTTTGCATGAAAACAGGGTCCAAAATCATGGGTTTTCACTCAGCAGTGGAAGTAGGAGGCACGCTCTACAATAGGCAAGGGTTTTCAAGTCTGCAAGTACGTTTTAAGCTGAGTTCCATGAACATTGTCCAAAATCATGTTTTAGGCCAAATCCACAATGCGACCAGTTCAGCATATGAGAGGAGACACTGTTTGAGTGTGACAAGCGTGAAACATTTCTTTTAGCCTTTTCGCATGAAAACAGGGTCCAAAATCATGGGTTTTCGTTCAGCAGTGGAAGTAGGAGGCGCGCTCTACAATAGGCAAGGGTTTTCAAGTCTGCAAGTACGTTTTAAGCTGAGTTCCATGAACATTGTCCAAAATCATGTTTTAGGCCAAATCCACATTGCGACCAGATCAGCATATGACAGGAGACACTGTTTGAGTGTAACAAACGTGAAACAATTCTTTTAGCCTTTTCGCATGAAAACAGGGTCCAAAATCATAGGTTTTCGTTCAGTAGTGGAAGTAGGAGGCGCGCTCTACAATAGGCAAGGGTTTTCAAGTCTGCAAGTACGTTTTAAGCTGAGTTCCATGAACATTGTCCAAAATCATGTTTTAGGCCAAATCCACATTGCGACCAGATCAGCATATGATAGGAGACACTGTTTGAGTGTAACAAACGTGAAACAATTCTTTTAGCCTTTTCGCATGAAAACAGGGTCCAAAATCATAGGTTTTCGTTCAGTAGTGGAAGTAGGAGGCGCGCTCTACAATAGGCAAGGGTTTTCAAGTCTGCAAGTACGTTTTAAGCTGAGTTCCATGAACATTGTCCAAAATCATGTTTTAGGCCAAATCCACATTGCGACCAGATCAGCATATGACAGGAGACACTGTTTGAGTGTAACAAACGTGAAACAATTCTTTTAGCCTTTTCGCATGAAAACAGGGTCCAAAATCATAGGTTTTCGTTCAGTAGTGGAAGTAGGAGGCGCGCTCTACAATAGGCAAGGGTTTTCAAGTCTGCAAGTACGTTTTAAGCTGAGTTCCATGAACATTGTCCAAAATCATGTTTTAGGCCAAATCCACATTGCGACCAGATCAGCATATGATAGGAGACACTGTTTGAGTGTAACAAACGTGAAACAATTCTTTTAGCCTTTTCGCATGAAAACAGGGTCCAAAATCATAGGTTTTCGTTCAGTAGTGGAAGTAGGAGGCGCGCTCTACAATAGGCAAGGGTTTTCAAGTCTGCAAGTACGTTTTAAGCTGAGTTCCATGAACATTGTCCAAAATCATGTTTTAACCAAAATCCACAATGCGACCAGTTCAGCATATGAGAGGAGACACTGTTTGAGTGTAACAAGCGTGAAACATTTCTTTTAGCCTTTTCGCATGAAAACAGGGTCCAAAATCATGGGTTTTCGTTCAGCAGTGGAAGTAGGAGGCGCGCTCTACAATAGGCAAGGGTTTTCTAGTCTGCAAGTACGTTTTAAGCTGAGTTCCATGAACATTGTCCAAAATCATGTTTTAACCAAAATCCACAATGCGACTAGTTCAGCATATGAGAGGAGACACAGTTTGAGTGTAACAAACGTGAAACATTTCTTTTAGCCATTTTGCATGAAAACAGGGTCCAAAATCATGGGTTTTCATTCAGCAGTGGAAGTAGGAGGCGCGCTCTACAATAGGCAAGGGTTTTCAAGTCTGCAAGTACGTTTTAAGCTGAGTTCCATGAACATTGTCCAAAATCATGTTTTAGGCCAAATCCACAATGCGACCAGTTCAGCATATGAGAGGAGAAACTGTTTGAGTGTAACAAGCGTGAAACATTTCTTTTAGCCTTTTCGCATGAAAACAGGGTCCAAAATCATGGGTTTTCGTTCAGCAGTGGAAGTAGGAGGCGCGCTCTACAATAGGCAAGGGTTTTCAAGTCTGCAAGTACGTTTTAAGCTGAGTTCCATGAACATTGTCCAAAATCATGTTTTAGGCCAAATCCACAATGCGACCAGTTCAGCATATGAGAGGAGACACTGTTTGAGTGTAACAAGCGTGAAACATTTCTTTTAGCCTTTTCGCATGAAAACAGGGTCCAAAATCATGGGTTTTCGTTCAGCAGTGGAAGTAGGAGGCGCGCTCTACAATAGGCAAGGGTTTTCAAGTCTGCAAGTACGTTTTAAGCTGAGTTCCATGAACATTGTCCAAAATCATGTTTTAACCAAAATCCACAATGCGACCAGTTCAGCATATGAGAGGAGACACAGTTTGAGTGTAACAAACGTGAAACATTTCTTTTAGCCATTTTGCATGAAAACAGGGTCCAAAATCATGGGTTTTCATTCAGCAGTGGAAGTAGGAGGCGCGCTCTACAATAGGCAAGGGTTTTCAAGTCTGCAAGTACGTTTTAAGCTGAGTTCCATGAACATTGTCCAAAATCATGTTTTAACCAAAATCCACAATGCGACCAGTTCAGCATATGAGAGGAGACACTGTTTGAGTGTAACAAGCGTGAAACATTTCTTTTAGCCTTTTCGCATGAAAACAGGGTCCAAAATCATGGGTTTTCGTTCAGCAGTGGAAGTAGGAGGCGCGCTCTACAGTAGGCAAGGGTTTTCAAGTCTGCAAGTACGTTTTAAGCTGAGTTCCATGAACATTGTCCAAAATCATGTTTTAGGCCAAATCCACAATGCGACCAGTTCAGCATATGAGAGGAGACACTGTTTGAGTGTAACAAGCGTGAAACATTTCTTTTAGCCTTTTCGCATGAAAACAGGGTCCAAAATCATGGGTTTTCGTTCAGCAGTGGAAGTAGGAGGCGCGCTCTACAATAGGCAAGGGTTTTCAAGTCTGCAAGTACGTTTTAAGCTGAGTTCCATGAACATTGTCCAAAATCATGTTTTAGGCCAAATCCACAATGCGACCAGTTCAGCATATGAGAGGAGACACTGTTTGAGTGTAACAAGCGTGAAACATTTCTTTTAGCCTTTTCGCATGAAAACAGGGTCCAAAATCATGGGTTTTCGTTCAGCAGTGGAAGTAGGAGGCGCGCTCTACAATAGGCAAGGGTTTTCAAGTCTGCAAGTACGTTTTAAGCTGAGTTCCATGAACATTGTCCAAAATCATGTTTTAGGCCAAATCCACAATGCGACCAGTTCAGCATATGAGAGGAGACACTGTTTGAGTGTAACAAGCGTGAAACATTTCTTTTAGCCTTTTCGCATGAAAACAGGGTCCAAAATCATGGGTTTTCGTTCAGCAGTGGAAGTAGGAGGCGCGCTCTACAATAGGCAAGGGTTTTCAAGTCTGCAAGTACGTTTTAAGCTGAGTTCCATGAACATTGTCCAAAATCATGTTTTAGGCCAAATACACATTGCGACCAGATCAGCATATGACAGGAGACACTGTTTGAGTGTAACAAGCGTGAAACATTTCTTTTAGCCTTTTCGCATGAAAACAGGGTCCAAAATCATGGGTTTTCGTTCAGCAGTGGAAGTAGGAGGCGCGCTCTACAATAGGCAAGGGTTTTCAAGTCTGCAAGTACGTTTTAAGCTGAGTTCCATGAACATTGTCCAAAATCATGTTTTAGGCCAAATCCACATTGCGACCAGATCAGCATATGACAGGAGACACTGTTTGAGTGTAACAAACGTGAAACAATTCTTTTAGCCTTTTCGCATGAAAACAGGGTCCAAAATCATAGGTTTTCGTTCAGTAGTGGAAGTAGGAGGCGCGCTCTACAATAGGCAAGGGTTTTCAAGTCTGCAAGTACGTTTTAAGCTGAGTTCCATGAACATTGTCCAAAATCATGTTTTAACCAAAATCCACAATGCGACTAGTTCAGCATATGAGAGGAGACACAGTTTGAGTGTAACAAACGTGAAACATTTCTTTTAGCCATTTTGCATGAAAACAGGGTCCAAAATCATGGGTTTTCATTCAGCAGTGGAAGTATGAGGCGCGCTCTACAATAGGCAAGGGTTTTCAAGTCTGCAAGTACGTTTTAAGCTGAGTTCCATGAACATTGTCCAAAATCATGTTTTAACCAAAATCCACAATGCTACCAGTTCAGCATATGAGAGGAGACACTGTTTGAGTGTAACAAACGTGAAACATTTCTTTTAGCCTTTTCGCATGAAAACAGGGTCCAAAATCATGGGTTTTTGTTCAGCAGTGGAAGTAGGAGGCGCGCTCTACAATAAGCAAGGGTTTTCAAGTCTGCAAGTACGTTTTAAGCTGAGTTCCATGAACATTGTCCAAAATCATGTTTTAGGCCAAATCCACAATGCGACCAGTTCAGCATATGAGAGGAGAAACTGTTTGAGTGTAACAAGCGTGAAACATTTCTTTTAGCCTTTTCGCATGAAAACAGGGTCCAAAATCATGGGTTTAAGTTCAGCAGTGGAAGTAGGAGGCGCGCTCTACAATAGGCAAGGGTTTTCAAGTCTGCAAGTACGTTTTAAGCTGAGTTCCATGAACATTGTCCAAAATCATGTTTTAGGCCAAATCCACAATGCGACCAGTTCAGCATATGAGAGGAGACACTGTTTGAGTGTAACAAGCGTGAAACATTTCTTTTAGCCTTTTCGCATGAAAACAGGGTCCAAAATCATGGGTTTTCGTTCAGCAGTGGAAGTAGGAGGCGCGCTCTACAATAGGCAAGGGTTTTCAAGTCTGCAAGTACGTTTTAAGCTGAGTTCCATGAACATTGTCCAAAATCATGTTTTAGGCCAAATCCACAATGCGACCAGTTCAGCATATGAGAGGAGACACTGTTTGAGTGTAACAAGCGTGAAACATTTCTTTTAGCCTTTTCGCATGAAAACAGGGTCCAAAATCATGGGTTTTCGTTCAGCAGTGGAAGTAGGAGGCGCGCTCTACAATAGGCAAGGGTTTTCAAGTCTGCAAGTACGTTTTAAGCTGAGTTCCATGAACATTGTCCAAAATCATGTTTTAGGCCAAATCCACAATGCGACCAGTTCAGCATATGAGAGGAGACACTGTTTGAGTGTAACAAGCGTGAAACATTTCTTTTAGCCTTTTCGCATGAAAACAGGGTCCAAAATCATGGGTTTTCGTTCAGCAGTGGAAGTAGGAGGCGCGCTCTACAATAGGCAAGGGTTTTCAAGTCTGCAAGTACGTTTTAAGCTGAGTTCCATGAACATTGTCCAAAATCATGTTTTAGGCCAAATACACATTGCGACCAGATCAGCATATGACAGGAGACACTGTTTGAGTGTAACAAGCGTGAAACATTTCTTTTAGCCTTTTCGCATGAAAACAGGGTCCAAAATCATGGGTTTTCGTTCAGCAGTGGAAGTAGGAGGCGCGCTCTACAATAGGCAAGGGTTTTCAAGTCTGCAAGTACGTTTTAAGCTGAGTTCCATGAACATTGTCCAAAATCATGTTTTAACCAAAATCCACAATGCGACCAGTTCAGCATATGAGAGGAGACACAGTTTGAGTGTAACAAACGTGAAACATTTCTTTTAGCAATTTTGCATGAAAACAGGGTCCAAAATCATGGGTTTTCATTCAGCAGTGGAAGTAGGAGGCGCGCTCTACAATAGGCAAGGGTTTTCAAGTCTGCAAGTACGTTTTAAGCTGAGTTCCATGAACATTGTCCAAAATCATGTTTTAACCAAAATCCACAATGCGACCAGTTCAGCATATGAGAGGAGACACTGTTTGAGTGTAACAAACGTGAAACATTTCTTTTAGCCATTTTGCATGAAAACAGGGTCCAAAATCATGGGTTTTCACTCAGCAGTGGAAGTAGGAGGCACGCTCTACAATAGGCAAGGGTTTTCAAGTCTGCAAGTACGTTTTAAGCTGAGTTCCATGAACATTGTCCAAAATCATGTTTTAGGCCAAATCCACAATGCGACCAGTTCAGCATATGAGAGGAGACACTGTTTGAGTGTGACAAGCGTGAAACATTTCTTTTAGCCTTTTCGCATGAAAACAGGGTCCAAAATCATGGGTTTTCGTTCAGCAGTGGAAGTAGGAGGCGCGCTCTACAATAGGCAAGGGTTTTCAAGTCTGCAAGTACGTTTTAAGCTGAGTTCCATGAACATTGTCCAAAATCATGTTTTAGGCCAAATCCACATTGCGACCAGATCAGCATATGACAGGAGACACTGTTTGAGTGTAACAAACGTGAAACAATTCTTTTAGCCTTTTCGCATGAAAACAGGGTCCAAAATCATAGGTTTTCGTTCAGTAGTGGAAGTAGGAGGCGCGCTCTACAATAGGCAAGGGTTTTCAAGTCTGCAAGTACGTTTTAAGCTGAGTTCCATGAACATTGTCCAAAATCATGTTTTAGGCCAAATCCACATTGCGACCAGATCAGCATATGATAGGAGACACTGTTTGAGTGTAACAAACGTGAAACAATTCTTTTAGCCTTTTCGCATGAAAACAGGGTCCAAAATCATAGGTTTTCGTTCAGTAGTGGAAGTAGGAGGCGCGCTCTACAATAGGCAAGGGTTTTCAAGTCTGCAAGTACGTTTTAAGCTGAGTTCCATGAACATTGTCCAAAATCATGTTTTAACCAAAATCCACAATGCGACCAGTTCAGCATATGAGAGGAGACACTGTTTGAGTGTAACAAGCGTGAAACATTTCTTTTAGCCTTTTCGCATGAAAACAGGGTCCAAAATCATGGGTTTTCGTTCAGCAGTGGAAGTAGGAGGCGCGCTCTACAATAGGCAAGGGTTTTCTAGTCTGCAAGTACGTTTTAAGCTGAGTTCCATGAACATTGTCCAAAATCATGTTTTAACCAAAATCCACAATGCGACTAGTTCAGCATATGAGAGGAGACACAGTTTGAGTGTAACAAACGTGAAACATTTCTTTTAGCCATTTTGCATGAAAACAGGGTCCAAAATCATGGGTTTTCATTCAGCAGTGGAAGTAGGAGGCGCGCTCTACAATAGGCAAGGGTTTTCAAGTCTGCAAGTACGTTTTAAGCTGAGTTCCATGAACATTGTCCAAAATCATGTTTTAGGCCAAATCCACAATGCGACCAGTTCAGCATATGAGAGGAGAAACTGTTTGAGTGTAACAAGCGTGAAACATTTCTTTTAGCCTTTTCGCATGAAAACAGGGTCCAAAATCATGGGTTTTCGTTCAGCAGTGGAAGTAGGAGGCGCGCTCTACAATAGGCAAGGGTTTTCAAGTCTGCAAGTACGTTTTAAGCTGAGTTCCATGAACATTGTCCAAAATCATGTTTTAGGCCAAATCCACAATGCGACCAGTTCAGCATATGAGAGGAGACACTGTTTGAGTGTAACAAGCGTGAAACATTTCTTTTAGCCTTTTCGCATGAAAACAGGGTCCAAAATCATGGGTTTTCGTTCAGCAGTGGAAGTAGGAGGCGCGCTCTACAATAGGCAAGGGTTTTCAAGTCTGCAAGTACGTTTTAAGCTGAGTTCCATGAACATTGTCCAAAATCATGTTTTAACCAAAATCCACAATGCGACCAGTTCAGCATATGAGAGGAGACACAGTTTGAGTGTAACAAACGTGAAACATTTCTTTTAGCCATTTTGCATGAAAACAGGGTCCAAAATCATGGGTTTTCATTCAGCAGTGGAAGTAGGAGGCGCGCTCTACAATAGGCAAGGGTTTTCAAGTCTGCAAGTACGTTTTAAGCTGAGTTCCATGAACATTGTCCAAAATCATGTTTTAACCAAAATCCACAATGCGACCAGTTCAGCATATGAGAGGAGACACTGTTTGAGTGTAACAAGCGTGAAACATTTCTTTTAGCCTTTTCGCATGAAAACAGGGTCCAAAATCATGGGTTTTCGTTCAGCAGTGGAAGTAGGAGGCGCGCTCTACAGTAGGCAAGGGTTTTCAAGTCTGCAAGTACGTTTTAAGCTGAGTTCCATGAACATTGTCCAAAATCATGTTTTAGGCCAAATCCACAATGCGACCAGTTCAGCATATGAGAGGAGACACTGTTTGAGTGTAACAAGCGTGAAACATTTCTTTTAGCCTTTTCGCATGAAAACAGGGTCCAAAATCATGGGTTTTCGTTCAGCAGTGGAAGTAGGAGGCGCGCTCTACAATAGGCAAGGGTTTTCAAGTCTGCAAGTACGTTTTAAGCTGAGTTCCATGAACATTGTCCAAAATCATGTTTTAGGCCAAATCCACAATGCGACCAGTTCAGCATATGAGAGGAGACACTGTTTGAGTGTAACAAGCGTGAAACATTTCTTTTAGCCTTTTCGCATGAAAACAGGGTCCAAAATCATGGGTTTTCGTTCAGCAGTGGAAGTAGGAGGCGCGCTCTACAATAGGCAAGGGTTTTCAAGTCTGCAAGTACGTTTTAAGCTGAGTTCCATGAACATTGTCCAAAATCATGTTTTAGGCCAAATCCACAATGCGACCAGTTCAGCATATGAGAGGAGACACTGTTTGAGTGTAACAAGCGTGAAACATTTCTTTTAGCCTTTTCGCATGAAAACAGGGTCCAAAATCATGGGTTTTCGTTCAGCAGTGGAAGTAGGAGGCGCGCTCTACAATAGGCAAGGGTTTTCAAGTCTGCAAGTACGTTTTAAGCTGAGTTCCATGAACATTGTCCAAAATCATGTTTTAGGCCAAATACACATTGCGACCAGATCAGCATATGACAGGAGACACTGTTTGAGTGTAACAAGCGTGAAACATTTCTTTTAGCCTTTTCGCATGAAAACAGGGTCCAAAATCATGGGTTTTCGTTCAGCAGTGGAAGTAGGAGGCGCGCTCTACAATAGGCAAGGGTTTTCAAGTCTGCAAGTACGTTTTAAGCTGAGTTCCATGAACATTGTCCAAAATCATGTTTTAACCAAAATCCACAATGCGACCAGTTCAGCATATGAGAGGAGACACAGTTTGAGTGTAACAAACGTGAAACATTTCTTTTAGCAATTTTGCATGAAAACAGGGTCCAAAATCATGGGTTTTCATTCAGCAGTGGAAGTAGGAGGCGCGCTCTACAATAGGCAAGGGTTTTCAAGTCTGCAAGTACGTTTTAAGCTGAGTTCCATGAACATTGTCCAAAATCATGTTTTAACCAAAATCCACAATGCGACCAGTTCAGCATATGAGAGGAGACACTGTTTGAGTGTAACAAACGTGAAACATTTCTTTTAGCCATTTTGCATGAAAACAGGGTCCAAAATCATGGGTTTTCACTCAGCAGTGGAAGTAGGAGGCGCGCTCTACAATAGGCAAGGGTTTTCAAGTCTGCAAGTACGTTTTAAGCTGAGTTCCATGAACATTGTCCAAAATCATGTTTTAGGCCAAATCCACAATGCGACCAGTTCAGCATATGAGAGGAGACACTGTTTGAGTGTGACAAGCGTGAAACATTTCTTTTAGCCTTTTCGCATGAAAACAGGGTCCAAAATCATGGGTTTTCGTTCAGCAGTGGAAGTAGGAGGCGCGCTCTACAATAGGCAAGGGTTTTCAAGTCTGCAAGTACGTTTTAAGCTGAGTTCCATGAACATTGTCCAAAATCATGTTTTAGGCCAAATCCACATTGCGACCAGATCAGCATATGACAGGAGACACTGTTTGAGTGTAACAAACGTGAAACAATTCTTTTAGCCTTTTCGCATGAAAACAGGGTCCAAAATCATAGGTTTTCGTTCAGTAGTGGAAGTAGGAGGCGCGCTCTACAATAGGCAAGGGTTTTCAAGTCTGCAAGTACGTTTTAAGCTGAGTTCCATGAACATTGTCCAAAATCATGTTTTAGGCCAAATCCACATTGCGACCAGATCAGCATATGATAGGAGACACTGTTTGAGTGTAACAAACGTGAAACAATTCTTTTAGCCTTTTCGCATGAAAACAGGGTCCAAAATCATAGGTTTTCGTTCAGTAGTGGAAGTAGGAGGCGCGCTCTACAATAGGCAAGGGTTTTCAAGTCTGCAAGTACGTTTTAAGCTGAGTTCCATGAACATTGTCCAAAATCATGTTTTAACCAAAATCCACAATGCGACCAGTTCAGCATATGAGAGGAGACACTGTTTGAGTGTAACAAGCGTGAAACATTTCTTTTAGCCTTTTCGCATGAAAACAGGGTCCAAAATCATGGGTTTTCGTTCAGCAGTGGAAGTAGGAGGCGCGCTCTACAATAGGCAAGGGTTTTCTAGTCTGCAAGTACGTTTTAAGCTGAGTTCCATGAACATTGTCCAAAATCATGTTTTAACCAAAATCCACAATGCGACTAGTTCAGCATATGAGAGGAGACACAGTTTGAGTGTAACAAACGTGAAACATTTCTTTTAGCCATTTTGCATGAAAACAGGGTCCAAAATCATGGGTTTTCATTCAGCAGTGGAAGTAGGAGGCGCGCTCTACAATAGGCAAGGGTTTTCAAGTCTGCAAGTACGTTTTAAGCTGAGTTCCATGAACATTGTCCAAAATCATGTTTTAGGCCAAATCCACAATGCGACCAGTTCAGCATATGAGAGGAGAAACTGTTTGAGTGTAACAAGCGTGAAACATTTCTTTTAGCCTTTTCGCATGAAAACAGGGTCCAAAATCATGGGTTTTCGTTCAGCAGTGGAAGTAGGAGGCGCGCTCTACAATAGGCAAGGGTTTTCAAGTCTGCAAGTACGTTTTAAGCTGAGTTCCATGAACATTGTCCAAAATCATGTTTTAGGCCAAATCCACAATGCGACCAGTTCAGCATATGAGAGGAGACACTGTTTGAGTGTAACAAGCGTGAAACATTTCTTTTAGCCTTTTCGCATGAAAACAGGGTCCAAAATCATGGGTTTTCGTTCAGCAGTGGAAGTAGGAGGCGCGCTCTACAATAGGCAAGGGTTTTCAAGTCTGCAAGTACGTTTTAAGCTGAG
This sequence comes from Coregonus lavaretus, assembly GCF_964263955.1. NCBI lineage: Eukaryota > Metazoa > Chordata > Actinopteri > Salmoniformes > Salmonidae > Coregonus > Coregonus lavaretus. Next base: position 121,534 of record NC_140013.1, on the reverse strand, counting down.
TTCCATGAACATTGTCCAAAATCATGTTTTAACCAAAATCCACAATGCGACCAGTTCAGCATATGAGAGGAGACACAGTTTGAGTGTAACAAACGTGAAACATTTCTTTTAGCCATTTTGCATGAAAACAGGGTCCAAAATCATGGGTTTTCATTCAGCAGTGGAAGTAGGAGGCGCGCTCTACAATAGGCAAGGGTTTTCAAGTCTGCAAGTACGTTTTAAGCTGAGTTCCATGAACATTGTCCAAAATCATGTTTTAACCTAAATCCACAATGCGACCAGTTCAGCATATGAGAGGAGACACTGTTTGAGTGTAACAAGCGTGAAACATTTCTTTTAGCCTTTTCGCATGAAAACAGGGTCCAAAATCATGGGTTTTCGTTCAGCAGTGGAAGTAGGAGGCGCGCTCTACAGTAGGCAAGGGTTTTCAAGTCTGCAAGTACGTTTTAAGCTGAGTTCCATGAACATTGTCCAAAATCATGTTTTAGGCCAAATCCACATTGCGACCAGATCAGCATATGACAGGAGACACTGTTTGAGTGTAACAAACGTGAAACAATTCTTTTAGCCTTTTCGCATGAAAACAGGGTCCAAAATCATAGGTTTTCGTTCAGTAGTGGAAGTAGGAGGCGCGCTCTACAATAGGCAAGGGTTTTCAAGTCTGCAAGTACGTTTTAAGCTGAGTTCCATGAACATTGTCCAAAATCATGTTTTAACCAAAATCCACAATGCGACCAGTTCAGCATATGAGAGGAGACACTGTTTGAGTGTAACAAGCGTGAAACATTTCTTTTAGCCTTTTCGCATGAAAACAGGGTCCAAAATCATGGGTTTTCGTTCAGCAGTGGAAGTAGGAGGCGCGCTCTACAGTAGGCAAGGGTTTTCAAGTCTGCAAGTACGTTTTAAGCTGAGTTCCATGAACATTGTCCAAAATCATGTTTTAGGCCAAATCCACAATGCGACCAGTTCAGCATATGAGAGGAGACACTGTTTGAGTGTAACAAGCGTGAAACATTTCTTTTAGCCTTTTCGCATGAAAACAGGGTCCAAAATCATGGGTTTTCGTTCAGCAGTGGAAGTAGGAGGCGCGCTCTACAATAGGCAAGGGTTTTCAAGTCTGCAAGTACGTTTTAAGCTGAGTTCCATGAACATTGTCCAAAATCATGTTTTAGGCCAAATCCACAATGCGACCAGTTCAGCATATGAGAGGAGACACTGTTTGAGTGTAACAAGCGTGAAACATTTCTTTTAGCCTTTTCGCATGAAAACAGGGTCCAAAATCATGGGTTTTCGTTCAGCAGTGGAAGTAGGAGGCGCGCTCTACAATAGGCAAGGGTTTTCAAGTCTGCAAGTACGTTTTAAGCTGAGTTCCATGAACATTGTCCAAAATCATGTTTTAGGCCAAATCCACAATGCGACCAGTTCAGCATATGAGAGGAGACACTGTTTGAGTGTAACAAGCGTGAAACATTTCTTTTAGCCTTTTCGCATGAAAACAGGGTCCAAAATCATGGGTTTTCGTTCAGCAGTGGAAGTAGGAGGCGCGCTCTACAATAGGCAAGGGTTTTCAAGTCTGCAAGTACGTTTTAAGCTGAGTTCCATGAACATTGTCCAAAATCATGTTTTAGGCCAAATACACATTGCGACCAGATCAGCATATGACAGGAGACACTGTTTGAGTGTAACAAGCGTGAAACATTTCTTTTAGCCTTTTCGCATGAAAACAGGGTCCAAAATCATGGGTTTTCGTTCAGCAGTGGAAGTAGGAGGCGCGCTCTACAATAGGCAAGGGTTTTCAAGTCTGCAAGTACGTTTTAAGCTGAGTTCCATGAACATTGTCCAAAATCATGTTTTAACCAAAATCCACAATGCGACCAGTTCAGCATATGAGAGGAGACACAGTTTGAGTGTAACAAACGTGAAACATTTCTTTTAGCAATTTTGCATGAAAACAGGGTCCAAAATCATGGGTTTTCATTCAGCAGTGGAAGTAGGAGGCGCGCTCTACAATAGGCAAGGGTTTTCAAGTCTGCAAGTACGTTTTAAACTGAGTTCCATGAACATTGTCCAAAATCATGTTTTAACCAAAATCCACAATGCGACCAGTTCAGCATATGAGAGGAGACACTGTTTGAGTGTAACAAACGTGAAACATTTCTTTTAGCCATTTTGCATGAAAACAGGGTCCAAAATCATGGGTTTTCACTCAGCAGTGGAAGTAGGAGGCGCGCTCTACAATAGGCAAGGGTTTTCAAGTCTGCAAGTACGTTTTAAGCTGAGTTCCATGAACATTGTCCAAAATCATGTTTTAGGCCAAATCCACAATGCGACCAGTTCAGCATATGAGAGGAGACACTGTTTGAGTGTGACAAGCGTGAAACATTTCTTTTAGCCTTTTCGCATGAAAACAGGGTCCAAAATCATGGGTTTTCGTTCAGCAGTGGAAGTAGGAGGCGCGCTCTACAATAGGCAAGGGTTTTCAAGTCTGCAAGTACGTTTTAAGCTGAGTTCCATGAACATTGTCCAAAATCATGTTTTAGGCCAAATCCACAATGCGACCAGTTCAGCATATGAGAGGAGACACTGTTTGAGTGTAACAAGCGTGAAACATTTCTTTTAGCCTTTTCGCATGAAAACAGGGTCCAAAATCATGGGTTTTCGTTCAGCAGTGGAAGTAGGAGGCGCGCTCTACAATAGGCAAGGGTTTTCAAGTCTGCAAGTACGTTTTAAGCTGAGTTCCATGAACATTGTCCAAAATCATGTTTTAGGCCAAATACACATTGCGACCAGATCAGCATATGACAGGAGACACTGTTTGAGTGTAACAAGCGTGAAACATTTCTTTTAGCCTTTTCGCATGAAAACAGGGTCCAAAATCATGGGTTTTCGTTCAGCAGTGGAAGTAGGAGGCGCGCTCTACAATAGGCAAGGGTTTTCAAGTCTGCAAGTACGTTTTAAGCTGAGTTCCATGAACATTGTCCAAAATCATGTTTTAACCAAAATCCACAATGCGACCAGTTCAGCATATGAGAGGAGACACAGTTTGAGTGTAACAAACGTGAAACATTTCTTTTAGCAATTTTGCATGAAAACAGGGTCCAAAATCATGGGTTTTCATTCAGCAGTGGAAGTAGGAGGCGCGCTCTACAATAGGCAAGGGTTTTCAAGTCTGCAAGTACGTTTTAAACTGAGTTCCATGAACATTGTCCAAAATCATGTTTTAACCAAAATCCACAATGCGACCAGTTCAGCATATGAGAGGAGACACTGTTTGAGTGTAACAAACGTGAAACATTTCTTTTAGCCATTTTGCATGAAAACAGGGTCCAAAATCATGGGTTTTCACTCAGCAGTGGAAGTAGGAGGCGCGCTCTACAATAGGCAAGGGTTTTCAAGTCTGCAAGTACGTTTTAAGCTGAGTTCCATGAACATTGTCCAAAATCATGTTTTAGGCCAAATCCACAATGCGACCAGTTCAGCATATGAGAGGAGACACTGTTTGAGTGTGACAAGCGTGAAACATTTCTTTTAGCCTTTTCGCATGAAAACAGGGTCCAAAATCATGGGTTTTCGTTCAGCAGTGGAAGTAGGAGGCGCGCTCTACAATAGGCAAGGGTTTTCAAGTCTGCAAGTACGTTTTAAGCTGAGTTCCATGAACATTGTCCAAAATCATGTTTTAGGCCAAATCCACATTGCGACCAGATCAGCATATGACAGGAGACACTGTTTGAGTGTAACAAACGTGAAACAATTCTTTTAGCCTTTTCGCATGAAAACAGGGTCCAAAATCATAGGTTTTCGTTCAGTAGTGGAAGTAGGAGGCGCGCTCTACAATAGGCAAGGGTTTTCAAGTCTGCAAGTACGTTTTAAGCTGAGTTCCATGAACATTGTCCAAAATCATGTTTTAGGCCAAATCCACATTGCGACCAGATCAGCATATGATAGGAGACACTGTTTGAGTGTAACAAGCGTGAAACATTTCTTTTAGCCTTTTCGCATGAAAACAGGGTCCAAAATCATAGGTTTTCGTTCAGTAGTGGAAGTAGGAGGCGCGCTCTACAATAGGCAAGGGTTTTCAAGTCTGCAAGTACGTTTTAAGCTGAGTTCCATGAACATTGTCCAAAATCATGTTTTAACCAAAATCCACAATGCGACTAGTTCAGCATATGAGAGGAGACACAGTTTGAGTGTAACAAACGTGAAACATTTCTTTTAGCCATTTTGCATGAAAACAGGGTCCAAAATCATGGGTTTTCATTCAGCAGTGGAAGTAGGAGGCGCGCTCTACAATAGGCAAGGGTTTTCAAGTCTGCAAGTACGTTTTAAGCTGAGTTCCATGAACATTGTCCAAAATCATGTTTTAGGCCAAATCCACAATGCGACCAGTTCAGCATATGAGAGGAGAAACTGTTTGAGTGTAACAAGCGTGAAACATTTCTTTTAGCCTTTTCGCATGAAAACAGGGTCCAAAATCATGGGTTTTCGTTCAGCAGTGGAAGTAGGAGGCGCGCTCTACAATAGGCAAGGGTTTTCAAGTCTGCAAGTACGTTTTAAGCTGAGTTCCATGAACATTGTCCAAAATCATGTTTTAGGCCAAATCCACATTGCGACCAGATCAGCATATGACAGGAGACACTGTTTGAGTGTAACAAACGTGAAACAATTCTTTTAGCCTTTTCGCATGAAAACAGGGTCCAAAATCATAGGTTTTCGTTCAGTAGTGGAAGTAGGAGGCGCGCTCTACAATAGGCAAGGGTTTTCAAGTCTGCAAGTACGTTTTAAGCTGAGTTCCATGAACATTGTCCAAAATCATGTTTTAGGCCAAATCCACATTGCGACCAGATCAGCATATGATAGGAGACACTGTTTGAGTGTAACAAACGTGAAACAATTCTTTTAGCCTTTTCGCATGAAAACAGGGTCCAAAATCATAGGTTTTCGTTCAGTAGTGGAAGTAGGAGGCGCGCTCTACAATAGGCAAGGGTTTTCAAGTCTGCAAGTACGTTTTAAGCTGAGTTCCATGAACATTGTCCAAAATCATGTTTTAACCAAAATCCACAATGCGACTAGTTCAGCATATGAGAGGAGACACAGTTTGAGTGTAACAAACGTGAAACATTTCTTTTAGCCATTTTGCATGAAAACAGGGTCCAAAATCATGGGTTTTCATTCAGCAGTGGAAGTAGGAGGCGCGCTCTACAATAGGCAAGGGTTTTCAAGTCTGCAAGTACGTTTTAAGCTGAGTTCCATGAACATTGTCCAAAATCATGTTTTAGGCCAAATCCACAATGCGACCAGTTCAGCATATGAGAGGAGAAACTGTTTGAGTGTAACAAGCGTGAAACATTTCTTTTAGCCTTTTCGCATGAAAACAGGGTCCAAAATCATGGGTTTTCGTTCAGCAGTGGAAGTAGGAGGCGCGCTCTACAATAGGCAAGGGTTTTCAAGTCTGCAAGTACGTTTTAAGCTGAGTTCCATGAACATTGTCCAAAATCATGTTTTAGGCCAAATCCACATTGCGACCAGATCAGCATATGACAGGAGACACTGTTTGAGTGTAACAAACGTGAAACAATTCTTTTAGCCTTTTCGCATGAAAACAGGGTCCAAAATCATAGGTTTTCGTTCAGTAGTGGAAGTAGGAGGCGCGCTCTACAATAGGCAAGGGTTTTCAAGTCTGCAAGTACGTTTTAAGCTGAGTTCCATGAACATTGTCCAAAATCATGTTTTAGGCCAAATCCACATTGCGACCAGATCAGCATATGATAGGAGACACTGTTTGAGTGTAACAAACGTGAAACAATTCTTTTAGCCTTTTCGCATGAAAACAGGGTCCAAAATCATAGGTTTTCGTTCAGTAGTGGAAGTAGGAGGCGCGCTCTACAATAGGCAAGGGTTTTCAAGTCTGCAAGTACGTTTTAAGCTGAGTTCCATGAACATTGTCCAAAATCATGTTTTAACCAAAATCCACAATGCGACTAGTTCAGCATATGAGAGGAGACACAGTTTGAGTGTAACAAACGTGAAACATTTCTTTTAGCCATTTTGCATGAAAACAGGGTCCAAAATCATGGGTTTTCATTCAGCAGTGGAAGTAGGAGGCGCGCTCTACAATAGGCAAGGGTTTTCAAGTCTGCAAGTACGTTTTAAGCTGAGTTCCATGAACATTGTCCAAAATCATGTTTTAGGCCAAATCCACAATGCGACCAGTTCAGCATATGAGAGGAGAAACTGTTTGAGTGTAACAAGCGTGAAACATTTCTTTTAGCCTTTTCGCATGAAAACAGGGTCCAAAATCATGGGTTTTCGTTCAGCAGTGGAAGTAGGAGGCGCGCTCTACAATAGGCAAGGGTTTTCAAGTCTGCAAGTACGTTTTAAGCTGAGTTCCATGAACATTGTCCAAAATCATGTTTTAGGCCAAATCCACATTGCGACCAGATCAGCATATGACAGGAGACACTGTTTGAGTGTAACAAACGTGAAACAATTCTTTTAGCCTTTTCGCATGAAAACAGGGTCCAAAATCATAGGTTTTCGTTCAGTAGTGGAAGTAGGAGGCGCGCTCTACAATAGGCAAGGGTTTTCAAGTCTGCAAGTACGTTTTAAGCTGAGTTCCATGAACATTGTCCAAAATCATGTTTTAGGCCAAATCCACATTGCGACCAGATCAGCATATGATAGGAGACACTGTTTGAGTGTAACAAACGTGAAACAATTCTTTTAGCCTTTTCGCATGAAAACAGGGTCCAAAATCATAGGTTTTCGTTCAGTAGTGGAAGTAGGAGGCGCGCTCTACAATAGGCAAGGGTTTTCAAGTCTGCAAGTACGTTTTAAGCTGAGTTCCATGAACATTGTCCAAAATCATGTTTTAACCAAAATCCACAATGCGACCAGTTCAGCATATGAGAGGAGACACTGTTTGAGTGTAACAAGCGTGAAACATTTCTTTTAGCCTTTTCGCATGAAAACAGGGTCCAAAATCATGGGTTTTCGTTCAGCAGTGGAAGTAGGAGGCGCGCTCTACAATAGGCAAGGGTTTTCTAGTCTGCAAGTACGTTTTAAGCTGAGTTCCATGAACATTGTCCAAAATCATGTTTTAACCAAAATCCACAATGCGACTAGTTCAGCATATGAGAGGAGACACAGTTTGAGTGTAACAAACGTGAAACATTTCTTTTAGCCATTTTGCATGAAAACAGGGTCCAAAATCATGGGTTTTCATTCAGCAGTGGAAGTAGGAGGCGCGCTCTACAATAGGCAAGGGTTTTCAAGTCTGCAAGTACGTTTTAAGCTGAGTTCCATGAACATTGTCCAAAATCATGTTTTAGGCCAAATCCACAATGCGACCAGTTCAGCATATGAGAGGAGAAACTGTTTGAGTGTAACAAGCGTGAAACATTTCTTTTAGCCTTTTCGCATGAAAACAGGGTCCAAAATCATGGGTTTTCGTTCAGCAGTGGAAGTAGGAGGCGCGCTCTACAATAGGCAAGGGTTTTCAAGTCTGCAAGTACGTTTTAAGCTGAGTTCCATGAACATTGTCCAAAATCATGTTTTAGGCCAAATCCACAATGCGACCAGTTCAGCATATGAGAGGAGACACTGTTTGAGTGTAACAAGCGTGAAACATTTCTTTTAGCCTTTTCGCATGAAAACAGGGTCCAAAATCATGGGTTTTCGTTCAGCAGTGGAAGTAGGAGGCGCGCTCTACAATAGGCAAGGGTTTTCAAGTCTGCAAGTACGTTTTAAGCTGAGTTCCATGAACATTGTCCAAAATCATGTTTTAACCAAAATCCACAATGCGACCAGTTCAGCATATGAGAGGAGACACAGTTTGAGTGTAACAAACGTGAAACATTTCTTTTAGCCATTTTGCATGAAAACAGGGTCCAAAATCATGGGTTTTCATTCAGCAGTGGAAGTAGGAGGCGCGCTCTACAATAGGCAAGGGTTTTCAAGTCTGCAAGTACGTTTTAAGCTGAGTTCCATGAACATTGTCCAAAATCATGTTTTAACCTAAATCCACAATGCGACCAGTTCAGCATATGAGAGGAGACACTGTTTGAGTGTAACAAGCGTGAAACATTTCTTTTAGCCTTTTCGCATGAAAACAGGGTCCAAAATCATGGGTTTTCGTTCAGCAGTGGAAGTAGGAGGCGCGCTCTACAGTAGGCAAGGGTTTTCAAGTCTGCAAGTACGTTTTAAGCTGAGTTCCATGAACATTGTCCAAAATCATGTTTTAGGCCAAATCCACATTGCGACCAGATCAGCATATGACAGGAGACACTGTTTGAGTGTAACAAACGTGAAACAATTCTTTTAGCCTTTTCGCATGAAAACAGGGTCCAAAATCATAGGTTTTCGTTCAGTAGTGGAAGTAGGAGGCGCGCTCTACAATAGGCAAGGGTTTTCAAGTCTGCAAGTACGTTTTAAGCTGAGTTCCATGAACATTGTCCAAAATCATGTTTTAGGCCAAATCCACATTGCGACCAGATCAGCATATGACAGGAGACACTGTTTGAGTGTAACAAACGTGAAACAATTCTTTTAGCCTTTTCGCATGAAAACAGGGTCCAAAATCATGGGTTTTTGTTCAGCAGTGGAAGTAGGAGGCGCGCTCTACAATAGGCAAGGGTTTTCAAGTCTGCAAGTACGTTTTAAGCTGAGTTCCATGAACATTGTCCAAAATCATGTTTTAGGCCAAATCCACAATGCGACCAGTTCAGCATATGAGAGGAGAAACTGTTTGAGTGTAACAAGCATGAAACATTTCTTTTAGCCTTTTCGCATGAAAACAGGGTCCAAAATCATGGGTTTTCGTTCAGCAGTGGAAGTAGGAGGCGCGCTCTACAATAGGCAAGGGTTTTCAAGTCTGCAAGTACGTTTTAAGCTGAGTTCCATGAACATTGTCCAAAATCATGTTTTAGGCCAAATCCACAATGCGACCAGTTCAGCATATGAGAGGAGACACTGTTTGAGTGTAACAAGCGTGAAACATTTCTTTTAGCCTTTTCGCATGAAAACAGGGTCCAAAATCATGGGTTTTCGTTCAGCAGTGGAAGTAGGAGGCGCGCTCTACAATAGGCAAGGGTTTTCAAGTCTGCAAGTACGTTTTAAGCTGAGTTCCATGAACATTGTCCAAAATCATGTTTTAGGCCAAATCCACATTGCGACCAGATCAGCATATGACAGGAGAAACTGTTTGAGTGTAACAAGCGTGAAACATTTCTTTTAGCCTTTTCGCATGAAAACAGGGTCCAAAATCATGGGTTTTCGTTCAGCAGTGGAAGTAGGAGGCGCGCTCTACAATAGGCAAGGGTTTTCAAGTCTGCAAGTACGTTTTAAGCTGAGTTCCATGAACATTGTCCAAAATCATGTTTTAGGCCAAATCCACAATGCGACCAGTTCAGCATATGAGAGGAGACACTGTTTGAGTGTAACAAGCGTGAAACATTTCTTTTAGCCTTTTCGCATGAAAACAGGGTCCAAAATCATGGGTTTTCGTTCAGCAATGGAAGTAGGAGGCGCGCTCTACAATAGGCAAGGGTTTTCAAGTCTGCAAGTACGTTTTAAGCTGAGTTCCATGAACATTGTCCAAAATCATGTTTTAGGCCAAATCCACATTGCGACATGATCAGCATATGACAGGAGACACTGTTTGAGTGTAACAAACGTGAAACAATTCTTTTAGCCTTTTCGCATGAAAACAGGGTCCAAAATCATAGGTTTTCGTTCAGTAGTGGAAGTAGGAGGCGCGCTCTACAATAGGCAAGGGTTTTCAAGTCTGCAAGTACGTTTTAAGCTGAGTTCCATGAACATTGTCCAAAATCATGTTTTAGGCCAAATCCACAATGCGACCAGTTCAGCATATGAGAGGAGAAACTGTTTGAGTGTAACAAGCATGAAACATTTCTTTTAGCCTTTTCGCATGAAAACAGGGTCCAAAATCATGGGTTTTCGTTCAGCAGTGGAAGTAGGAGGCGCGCTCTACAATAGGCAAGGGTTTTCAAGTCTGCAAGTACGTTTTAAGCTGAGTTCCATGAACATTGTCCAAAATCATGTTTTAACCAAAATCCACAATGCGACTAGTTCAGCATATGAGAGGAGACACAGTTTGAGTGTAACAAACGTGAAACATTTCTTTTAGCCATTTTGCATGAAAACAGGGTCCAAAATCATGGGTTTTCATTCAGCAGTGGAAGTAGGAGGCGCGCTCTACAATAGGCAAGGGTTTTCAAGTCTGCAAGTACGTTTTAAGCTGAGTTCCATGAACATTGTCCAAAATCATGTTTTAGGCCAAATCCACAATGCGACCAGTTCAGCATATGAGAGGAGAAACTGTTTGAGTGTAACAAGCGTGAAACATTTCTTTTAGCCTTTTCGCATGAAAACAGGGTCCAAAATCATGGGTTTTCGTTCAGCAGTGGAAGTAGGAGGCGCGCTCTACAATAGGCAAGGGTTTTCAAGTCTGCAAGTACGTTTTAAGCTGAGTTCCATGAACATTGTCCAAAATCATGTTTTAGGCCAAATCCACAATGCGACCAGTTCAGCATATGAGAGGAGACACTGTTTGAGTGTAACAAGCGTGAAACATTTCTTTTAGCCTTTTCGCATGAAAACAGGGTCCAAAATCATGGGTTTTCGTTCAGCAGTGGAAGTAGGAGGCGCGCTCTACAATAGGCAAGGGTTTTCAAGTCTGCAAGTACGTTTTAAGCTGAGTTCCATGAACATTGTCCAAAATCATGTTTTAGGCCAAATCCACAATGCGACCAGTTCAGCATATGAGAGGAGACACTGTTTGAGTGTAACAAGCGTGAAACATTTCTTTTAGCCTTTTCGCATGAAAACAGGGTCCAAAATCATGGGTTTTCGTTCAGCAGTGGAAGTAGGAGGCGCGCTCTACAATAGGCAAGGGTTTTCAAGTCTGCAAGTACGTTTTAAGCTGAGTTCCATGAACATTGTCCAAAATCATGTTTTAGGCCAAATACACATTGCGACCAGATCAGCATATGACAGGAGACACTGTTTGAGTGTAACAAGCGTGAAACATTTCTTTTAGCCTTTTCGCATGAAAACAGGGTCCAAAATCATGGGTTTTCGTTCAGCAGTGGAAGTAGGAGGCGCGCTCTACAATAGGCAAGGGTTTTCAAGTCTGCAAGTACGTTTTAAGCTGAGTTCCATGAACATTGTCCAAAATCATGTTTTAACCAAAATCCACAATGCGACCAGTTCAGCATATGAGAGGAGACACAGTTTGAGTGTAACAAACGTGAAACATTTCTTTTAGCCATTTTGCATGAAAACAGGGTCCAAAATCATGGGTTTTCATTCAGCAGTGGAAGTAGGAGGCGCGCTCTACAATAGGCAAGGGTTTTCAAGTCTGCAAGTACGTTTTAAGCTGAGTTCCATGAACATTGTCCAAAATCATGTTTTAACCAAAATCCACAATGCGACCAGTTCAGCATATGAGAGGAGACACAGTTTGAGTGTAACAAACGTGAAACATTTCTTTTAGCCATTTTGCATGAAAACAGGGTCCAAAATCATGGGTTTTCATTCAGCAGTGGAAGTAGGAGGCGCGCTCTACAATAGGCAAGGGTTTTCAAGTCTGCAAGTACGTTTTAAGCTGAGTTCCATGAACATTGTCCAAAATCATGTTTTAACCAAAATCCACAATGCGACCAGTTCAGCATATGAGAGGAGACACTGTTTGAGTGTAACAAACGTGAAACATTTCTTTTAGCCATTTTGCATGAAAACAGGGTCCAAAATCATGGGTTTTCACTCAGCAGTGGAAGTAGGAGGCGCGCTCTACAATAGGCAAGGGTTTTCAAGTCTGCAAGTACGTTTTAAGCTGAGTTCCATGAACATTGTCCAAAATCATGTTTTAGGCCAAATCCACAATGCGACCAGTTCAGCATATGAGAGGAGACACTGTTTGAGTGTAACAAGCGTGAAACATTTCTTTTAGCCTTTTCGCATGAAAACAGGGTCCAAAATCATGGGTTTTCGTTCAGCAGTGGAAGTAGGAGGCGCGCTCTACAGTAGGCAAGGGTTTTCAAGTCTGCAAGTACGTTTTAAGCTGAGTTCCATGAACATTGTCCAAAATCATGTTTTAGGCCAAATCCACATTGCGACCAGATCAGCATATGACAGGAGACACTGTTTGAGTGTAACAAACGTGAAACAATTCTTTTAGCCTTTTCGCATGAAAACAGGGTCCAAAATCATAGGTTTTCGTTCAGTAGTGGAAGTAGGAGGCGCGCTCTACAATAGGCAAGGGTTTTCAAGTCTGCAAGTACGTTTTAAGCTGAGTTCCATGAACATTGTCCAAAATCATGTTTTAGGCCAAATCCACATTGCGACCAGATCAGCATATGACAGGAGACACTGTTTGAGTGTAACAAACGTGAAACAATTCTTTTAGCCTTTTCGCATGAAAACAGGGTCCAAAATCATGGGTTTTTGTTCAGCAGTGGAAGTAGGAGGCGCGCTCTACAATAGGCAAGGGTTTTCAAGTCTGCAAGTACGTTTTAAGCTGAGTTCCATGAACATTGTCCAAAATCATGTTTTAGGTCAAATCTACAATGCGACCAGTTCAGCATATGAGAGGAGAAACTGTTTGAGTGTAACAAGCGTGAAACATTTCTTTTAGCCTTTTCGCATGAAAACAGGGTCCAAAATCATGGGTTTTCGTTCAGCAGTGGAAGTAGGAGGCGCGCTCTACAATAGGCAAGGGTTTTCAAGTCTGCAAGTACGTTTTAAGCTGAGTTCCATGAACATTGTCCAAAATCATGTTTTAGGCCAAATCCACAATGCGACCAGTTCAGCATATGAGAGGAGACACTGTTTGAGTGTAACAAGCGTGAAACATTTCTTTTAGCCTTTTCGCATGAAAACAGGGTCCAAAATCATGGGTTTTCGTTCAGCAGTGGAAGTAGGAGGCGCGCTCTACAATAGGCAAGGGTTTTCAAGTCTGCAAGTACGTTTTAAGCTGAGTTCCATGAACATTGTCCAAAATCATGTTTTAGGCCAAATCCACATTGCGACCAGATCAGCATATGACAGGAGAAACTGTTTGAGTGTAACAAGCGTGAAACATTTCTTTTAGCCTTTTCGCATGAAAACAGGGTCCAAAATCATGGGTTTTCGTTCAGCAGTGGAAGTAGGAGGCGCGCTCTACAATAGGCAAGGGTTTTCAAGTCTGCAAGTACGTTTTAAGCTGAGTTCCATGAACATTGTCCAAAATCATGTTTTAGGCCAAATCCACAATGCGACCAGTTCAGCATATGAGAGGAGACACTGTTTGAGTGTAACAAGCGTGAAACATTTCTTTTAGCCTTTTCGCATGAAAACAGGGTCCAAAATCATGGGTTTTCGTTCAGCAATGGAAGTAGGAGGCGCGCTCTACAATAGGCAAGGGTTTTCAAGTCTGCAAGTACGTTTTAAGCTGAGTTCCATGAACATTGTCCAAAATCATGTTTTAGGCCAAATCCACATTGCGACATGATCAGCATATGACAGGAGACACTGTTTGAGTGTAACAAACGTGAAACAATTCTTTTAGCCTTTTCGCATGAAAACAGGGTCCAAAATCATAGGTTTTCGTTCAGTAGTGGAAGTAGGAGGCGCGCTCTACAATAGGCAAGGGTTTTCAAGTCTGCAAGTACGTTTTAAGCTGAGTTCCATGAACATTGTCCAAAATCATGTTTTAACCAAAATCCACAATGCGACCAGTTCAGCATATGAGAGGAGACACTGTTTGAGTGTAACAAGCGTGAAACATTTCTTTTAGCCTTTTCGCATGAAAACAGGGTCCAAAATCATGGGTTTTCGTTCAGCAGTGGAAGTAGGAGGCGCGCTCTACAATAGGCAAGGGTTTTCAAGTCTGCAAGTACGTTTTAAGCTGAGTTCCATGAACATTGTCCAAAATCATGTTTTAACCAAAATCCACAATGCGACCAGTTCAGCATATGAGAGGAGACACTGTTTGAGTGTAACAAGCGTGAAACATTTCTTTTAGCCTTTTCGCATGAAAACAGGGTCCAAAATCATGGGTTTTCGTTCAGCAGTGGAAGTAGGAGGCGCGCTCTACAATAGGCAAGGGTTTTCAAGTCTGCAAGTACGTTTTAAGCTGAGTTCCATGAACATTGTCCAAAATCATGTTTTAACCAAAATCCACAATGCGACTAGTTCAGCATATGAGAGGAGACACAGTTTGAGTGTAACAAACGTGAAACATTTCTTTTAGCCATTTTGCATGAAAACAGGGTCCAAAATCATGGGTTTTCATTCAGCAGTGGAAGTAGGAGGCGCGCTCTACAATAGGCAAGGGTTTTCAAGTCTGCAAGTACGTTTTAAGCTGAGTTCCATGAACATTGTCCAAAATCATGTTTTAGGCCAAATCCACAATGCGACCAGTTCAGCATATGAGAGGAGAAACTGTTTGAGTGTAACAAGCGTGAAACATTTCTTTTAGCCTTTTCGCATGAAAACAGGGTCCAAAATCATGGGTTTTCGTTCAGCAGTGGAAGTAGGAGGCGCGCTCTACAATAGGCAAGGGTTTTCAAGTCTGCAAGTACGTTTTAAGCTGAGTTCCATGAACATTGTCCAAAATCATGTTTTAGGCCAAATCCACAATGCGACCAGTTCAGCATATGAGAGGAGACACTGTTTGAGTGTAACAAGCGTGAAACATTTCTTTTAGCCTTTTCGCATGAAAACAGGGTCCAAAATCATGGGTTTTCGTTCAGCAGTGGAAGTAGGAGGCGCGCTCTACAATAGGCAAGGGTTTTCAAGTCTGCAAGTACGTTTTAAGCTGAGTTCCATGAACATTGTCCAAAATCATGTTTTAGGCCAAATCCACAATGCGACCAGTTCAGCATATGAGAGGAGACACTGTTTGAGTGTAACAAGCGTGAAACATTTCTTTTAGCCTTTTCGCATGAAAACAGGGTCCAAAATCATGGGTTTTCGTTCAGCAGTGGAAGTAGGAGGCGCGCTCTACAATAGGCAAGGGTTTTCAAGTCTGCAAGTACGTTTTAAGCTGAGTTCCATGAACATTGTCCAAAATCATGTTTTAGGCCAAATACACATTGCGACCAGATCAGCATATGACAGGAGACACTGTTTGAGTGTAACAAGCGTGAAACATTTCTTTTAGCCTTTTCGCATTAAAACAGGGTCCAAAATCATGGGTTTTCGTTCAGCAGTGGAAGTAGGAGGCGCGCTCTACAATAGGCAAGGGTTTTCAAGTCTGCAAGTACGTTTTAAGCTGAGTTCCATGAACATTGTCCAAAATCATGTTTTAACCAAAATCCACAATGCGACCAGTTCAGCATATGAGAGGAGACACAGTTTGAGTGTAACAAACGTGAAACATTTCTTTTAGCCATTTTGCATGAAAACAGGGTCCAAAATCATGGGTTTTCATTCAGCAGTGGAAGTAGGAGGCGCGCTCTACAATAGGCAAGGGTTTTCAAGTCTGCAAGTACGTTTTAAGCTGAGTTCCATGAACATTGTCCAAAATCATGTTTTAACCAAAATCCACAATGCGACCAGTTCAGCATATGAGAGGAGACACTGTTTGAGTGTAACAAACGTGAAACATTTCTTTTAGCCATTTTGCATGAAAACGGGGTCCAAAATCATGGGTTTTCACTCAGCAGTGGAAGTAGGAGGCGCGCTCTACAATAGGCAAGGGTTTTCAAGTCTGCAAGTACGTTTTAAGCTGAGTTCCATGAACATTGTCCAAAATCATGTTTTAGGCCAAATCCACAATGCGACCAGTTCAGCATATGAGAGGAGACACTGTTTGAGTGTAACAAGCGTGAAACATTTCTTTTAGCCTTTTCGCATGAAAACAGGGTCCAAAATCATGGGTTTTCGTTCAGCAGTGGAAGTAGGAGGCGCGCTCTACAATAGGCAAGGGTTTTCAAGTCTGCAAGTACGTTTTAAGCTGAGTTCCATGAACATTGTCCAAAATCATGTTTTAGGCCAAATCCACATTGCGACCAGATCAGCATATGACAGGAGACACTGTTTGAGTGTAACAAACGTGAAACAATTCTTTTAGCCTTTTCGCATGAAAACAGGGTCCAAAATCATAGGTTTTCGTTCAGTAGTGGAAGTAGGAGGCGCGCTCTACAATAGGCAAGGGTTTTCAAGTCTGCAAGTACGTTTTAAGCTGAGTTCCATGAACATTGTCCAAAATCATGTTTTAGGCCAAATCCACATTGCGACCAGATCAGCATATGACAGGAGACACTGTTTGAGTGTAACAAACGTGAAACAATTCTTTTAGCCTTTTCGCATGAAAACAGGGTCCAAAATCATGGGTTTTTGTTCAGCAGTGGAAGTAGGAGGCGCGCTCTACAATAGGCAAGGGTTTTCAAGTCTGCAAGTACGTTTTAAGCTGAGTTCCATGAACATTGTCCAAAATCATGTTTTAGGCCAAATCCACAATGCGACCAGTTCAGCATATGAGAGGAGAAACTGTTTGAGTGTAACAAGCGTGAAACATTTCTTTTAGCCTTTTCGCATGAAAACAGGGTCCAAAATCATGGGTTTTCGTTCAGCAGTGGAAGTAGGAGGCGCGCTCTACAATAGGCAAGGGTTTTCAAGTCTGCAAGTACGTTTTAAGCTGAGTTCCATGAACATTGTCCAAAATCATGTTTTAGGCCAAATCCACAATGCGACCAGTTCAGCATATGAGAGGAGACACTGTTTGAGTGTAACAAGCGTGAAACATTTCTTTTAGCCTTTTCGCATGAAAACAGGGTCCAAAATCATGGGTTTTCGTTCAGCAGTGGAAGTAGGAGGCGCGCTCTACAATAGGCAAGGGTTTTCAAGTCTGCAAGTACGTTTTAAGCTGAGTTCCATGAACATTGTCCAAAATCATGTTTTAGGCCAAATCCACATTGCGACCAGATCAGCATATGAGAGGAGACACTGTTTGAGTGAAACAAACGTGAAACATTTCTTTTAGCCATTTTGCATGAAAACAGGGTCCAAAATCATGGGTTTTCACTCAGCAGTGGAAGTAGGAGGCGCGCTCTACAATAGGCAAGGGTTTTCAAGTCTGCAAGTACGTTTTAAGCTGAGTTCCATGAACATTGTCCAAAATCATGTTTTAGGCCAAATCCACAATGCGACCAGTTCAGCATATGAGAGGAGACACTGTTTGAGTGTAACAAGCGTGAAACATTTCTTTTAGCCTTTTCGCATGAAAACAGGGTCCAAAATCATGGGTTTTCGTTCAGCAGTGGAAGTAGGAGGCGCGCTCTACAATAGGCAAGGGTTTTCAAGTCTGCAAGTACGTTTTAAGCTGAGTTCCATGAACATTGTCCAAAATCATGTTTTAGGCCAAATCCACATTGCGACCAGATCAGCATATGACAGGAGACACTGTTTGAGTGTAACAAACGTGAAACAATTCTTTTAGCCTTTTCGCATGAAAACAGGGTCCAAAATCATAGGTTTTCGTTCAGTAGTGGAAGTAGGAGGCGCGCTCTACAATAGGCAAGGGTTTTCAAGTCTGCAAGTACGTTTTAAGCTGAGTTCCATGAACATTGTCCAAAATCATGTTTTAGGCCAAATCCACATTGCGACCAGATCAGCATATGACAGGAGACACTGTTTGAGTGTAACAAACGTGAAACAATTCTTTTAGCCTTTTCGCATGAAAACAGGGTCCAAAATCATGGGTTTTTGTTCAGCAGTGGAAGTAGGAGGCGCGCTCTACAATAGGCAAGGGTTTTCAAGTCTGCAAGTACGTTTTAAGCTGAGTTCCATGAACATTGTCCAAAATCATGTTTTAGGCCAAATCCACAATGCGACCAGTTCAGCATATGAGAGGAGAAACTGTTTGAGTGTAACAAGCGTGAAACATTTCTTTTAGCCTTTTCGCATGAAAACAGGGTCCAAAATCATGGGTTTTCGTTCAGCAGTGGAAGTAGGAGGCGCGCTCTACAATAGGCAAGGGTTTTCAAGTCTGCAAGTACGTTTTAAGCTGAGTTCCATGAACATTGTCCAAAATCATGTTTTAGGCCAAATCCACAATGCGACCAGTTCAGCATATGAGAGGAGACACTGTTTGAGTGTAACAAGCGTGAAACATTTCTTTTAGCCTTTTCGCATGAAAACAGGGTCCAAAATCATGGGTTTTCGTTCAGCAGTGGAAGTAGGAGGCGCGCTCTACAATAGGCAAGGGTTTTCAAGTCTGCAAGTACGTTTTAAGCTGAGTTCCATGAACATTGTCCAAAATCATGTTTTAGGCCAAATCCACATTGCGACCAGATCAGCATATGACAGGAGAAACTGTTTGAGTGTAACAAGCGTGAAACATTTCTTTTAGCCTTTTCGCATGAAAACAGGGTCCAAAATCATGGGTTTTCGTTCAGCAGTGGAAGTAGGAGGCGCGCTCTACAATAGGCAAGGGTTTTCAAGTCTGCAAGTACGTTTTAAGCTGAGTTCCATGAACATTGTCCAAAATCATGTTTTAGGCCAAATCCACAATGCGACCAGTTCAGCATATGAGAGGAGACACTGTTTGAGTGTAACAAGCGTGAAACATTTCTTTTAGCCTTTTCGCATGAAAACAGGGTCCAAAATCATGGGTTTTCGTTCAGCAGTGGAAGTAGGAGGCGCGCTCTACAATAGGCAAGGGTTTTCAAGTCTGCAAGTACGTTTTAAGCTGAGTTCCATGAACATTGTCCAAAATCATGTTTTAGGCCAAATCCACATTGCGACCAGATCAGCATATGACAGGAGACACTGTTTGAGTGTAACAAACGTGAAACAATTCTTTTAGCCTTTTCGCATGAAAACAGGGTCCAAAATCATAGGTTTTCGTTCAGTAGTGGAAGTAGGAGGCGCGCTCTACAATAGGCAAGGGTTTTCAAGTCTGCAAGTACGTTTTAAGCTGAGTTCCATGAACATTGTCCAAAATCATGTTTTAGGCCAAATCCACATTGCGACCAGATCAGCATATGACAGGAGAAACTGTTTGAGTGTAACAAGCGTGAAACATTTCTTTTAGCCTTTTCGCATGAAAACAGGGTCCAAAATCATGGGTTTTCGTTCAGCAGTGGAAGTAGGAGGCGCGCTCTACAATAGGCAAGGGTTTTCAAGTCTGCAAGTACGTTTTAAGCTGAGTTCCATGAACATTGTCCAAAATCATGTTTTAGGCCAAATCCACATTGCGACCAGATCAGCATATGACAGGAGAAACTGTTTGAGTGTAACAAGCGTGAAACATTTCTTTTAGCCTTTTCGCATGAAAACAGGGTCCAAAATCATGGGTTTTCGTTCAGCAGTGGAAGTAGGAGGCGCGCTCTACAATAGGCAAGGGTTTTCAAGTCTGCAAGTACGTTTTAAGCTGAGTTCCATGAACATTGTCCAAAATCATGTTTTAGGCCAAATCCACAATGCGACCAGTTCAGCATATGAGAGGAGACACTGTTTGAGTGTAACAAGCGTGAAACATTTCTTTTAGCCTTTTCGCATGAAAACAGGGTCCAAAATCATGGGTTTTCGTTCAGCAGTGGAAGTAGGAGGCGCGCTCTACAATAGGCAAGGGTTTTCAAGTCTGCAAGTACGTTTTAAGCTGAGTTCCATGAACATTGTCCAAAATCATGTTTTAGGCCAAATCCACATTGCGACCAGATCAGCATATGACAGGAGACACTGTTTGAGTGTAACAAACGTGAAACAATTCTTTTAGCCTTTTCGCATGAAAACAGGGTCCAAAATCATAGGTTTTCGTTCAGTAGTGGAAGTAGGAGGCGCGCTCTACAATAGGCAAGGGTTTTCAAGTCTGCAAGTACGTTTTAAGCTGAGTTCCATGAACATTGTCCAAAATCATGTTTTAGGCCAAATCCACATTGCGACCAGATCAGCATATGACAGGAGAAACTGTTTGAGTGTAACAAGCGTGAAACATTTCTTTTAGCCTTTTCGCATGAAAACAGGGTCCAAAATCATGGGTTTTCGTTCAGCAGTGGAAGTAGGAGGCGCGCTCTACAATAGGCAAGGGTTTTCAAGTCTGCAAGTACGTTTTAAGCTGAGTTCCATGAACATTGTCCAAAATCATGTTTTAGGCCAAATCCACAATGCGACCAGTTCAGCATATGAGAGGAGACACTGTTTGAGTGTAACAAGCGTGAAACATTTCTTTTAGCCTTTTCGCATGAAAACAGGGTCCAAAATCATGGGTTTTCGTTCAGCAGTGGAAGTAGGAGGCGCGCTCTACAATAGGCAAGGGTTTTCAAGTCTGCAAGTACGTTTTAAGCTGAGTTCCATGAACATTGTCCAAAATCATGTTTTAGGCCAAATCCACATTGCGACCAGATCAGCATATGACAGGAGACACTGTTTGAGTGTAACAAACGTGAAACAATTCTTTTAGCCTTTTCGCATGAAAACAGGGTCCAAAATCATAGGTTTTCGTTCAGTAGTGGAAGTAGGAGGCGCGCTCTACAATAGGCAAGGGTTTTCAAGTCTGCAAGTACGTTTTAAGCTGAGTTCCATGAACATTGTCCAAAATCATGTTTTAACCAAAATCCACAATGCGACCAGTTCAGCATATGAGAGGAGACACTGTTTGAGTGTAACAAGCGTGAAACATTTCTTTTAGCCTTTTCGCATGAAAACAGGGTCCAAAATCATGGGTTTTCGTTCAGCAGTGGAAGTAGGAGGCGCGCTCTACAATAGGCAAGGGTTTTCAAGTCTGCAAGTACGTTTTAAGCTGAGTTCCATGAACATTGTCCAAAATCATGTTTTAACCAAAATCCACAATGCGACTAGTTCAGCATATGAGAGGAGACACAGTTTGAGTGTAACAAACGTGAAACATTTCTTTTAGCCATTTTGCATGAAAACAGGGTCCAAAATCATGGGTTTTCATTCAGCAGTGGAAGTAGGAGGCGCGCTCTACAATAGGCAAGGGTTTTCAAGTCTGCAAGTACGTTTTAAGCTGAGTTCCATGAACATTGTCCAAAATCATGTTTTAGGCCAAATCCACAATGCGACCAGTTCAGCATATGAGAGGAGACACTGTTTGAGTGTAACAAGCGTGAAACATTTCTTTTAGCCTTTTCGCATGAAAACAGGGTCCAAAATCATGGGTTTTCGTTCAGCAGTGGAAGTAGGAGGCGCGCTCTACAATAGGCAAGGGTTTTCAAGTCTGCAAGTACGTTTTAAGCTGAGTTCCATGAACATTGTCCAAAATCATGTTTTAACCAAAATCCACAATGCGACTAGTTCAGCATATGAGAGGAGACACAGTTTGAGTGTAACAAACGTGAAACATTTCTTTTAGCCATTTTGCATGAAAACAGGGTCCAAAATCATGGGTTTTCATTCAGCAGTGGAAGTAGGAGGCGCGCTCTACAATAGGCAAGGGTTTTCAAGTCTGCAAGTACGTTTTAAGCTGAGTTCCATGAACATTGTCCAAAATCATGTTTTAGGCCAAATCCACAATGCGACCAGTTCAGCATATGAGAGGAGAAACTGTTTGAGTGTAACAAGCGTGAAACATTTCTTTTAGCCTTTTCGCATGAAAACAGGGTCCAAAATCATGGGTTTTCGTTCAGCAGTGGAAGTAGGAGGCGCGCTCTACAATAGGCAAGGGTTTTCAAGTCTGCAAGTACGTTTTAAGCTGAGTTCCATGAACATTGTCCAAAATCATGTTTTAGGCCAAATCCACAATGCGACCAGTTCAGCATATGAGAGGAGACACTGTTTGAGTGTAACAAGCGTGAAACATTTCTTTTAGCCTTTTCGCATGAAAACAGGGTCCAAAATCATAGGTTTTCGTTCAGTAGTGGAAGTAGGAGGCACGCTCTACAATAGGCAAGGGTTTTCAAGTCTGCAAGTACGTTTTAAGCTGAGTTCCATGAACATTGTCCAAAATCATGTTTTAGGCCAAATCCACATTGCGACCAGATCAGCATATGACAGGAGACACTGTTTGAGTGTAACAAACGTGAAACAATTCTTTTAGCCTTTTCGCATGAAAACAGGGTCCAAAATCATGGGTTTTTGTTCAGCAGTGGAAGTAGGAGGCGCGCTCTACAATAGGCAAGGGTTTTCAAGTCTGCAAGTACGTTTTAAGCTGAGTTCCATGAACATTGTCCAAAATCATGTTTTAGGCCAAATCCACAATGCGACCAGTTCAGCATATGAGAGGAGAAACTGTTTGAGTGTAACAAGCGTGAAACATTTCTTTTAGCCTTTTCGCATGAAAACAGGGTCCAAAATCATGGGTTTTCGTTCAGCAGTGGAAGTAGGAGGCGCGCTCTACAATAGGCAAGGGTTTTCAAGTCTGCAAGTACGTTTTAAGCTGAGTTCCATGAACATTGTCCAAAATCATGTTTTAGGCCAAATCCACAATGCGACCAGTTCAGCATATGAGAGGAGAAACTGTTTGAGTGTAACAAGCGTGAAACATTTCTTTTAGCCTTTTCGCATGAAAACAGGGTCCAAAATCATGGGTTTTCGTTCAGCAGTGGAAGTAGGAGGCGCGCTCTACAATAGGCAAGGGTTTTCAAGTCTGCAAGTACGTTTTAAGCTGAGTTCCATGAACATTGTCCAAAATCATGTTTTAGGCCAAATCCACAATGCGACCAGTTCAGCATATGAGAGGAGACACTGTTTGAGTGTAACAAGCGTGAAACATTTCTTTTAGCCTTTTCGCATGAAAACAGGGTCCAAAATCATGGGTTTTCGTTCAGCAGTGGAAGTAGGAGGCGCGCTCTACAATAGGCAAGGGTTTTCAAGTCTGCAAGTACGTTTTAAGCTGAGTTCCATGAACATTGTCCAAAATCATGTTTTAGGCCAAATCCACATTGCGACCAGATCAGCATATGAGAGGAGAAACTGTTTGAGTGTAACAAGCGTGAAACATTTCTTTTAGCCTTTTCGCATGAAAACAGGGTCCAAAATCATGGGTTTTCGTTCAGCAGTGGAAGTAGGAGGCGCGCTCTACAATAGGCAAGGGTTTTCAAGTCTGCAAGTACGTTTTAAGCTGAGTTCCATGAACATTGTCCAAAATCATGTTTTAGGCCAAATCCACAATGCGACCAGTTCAGCATATGAGAGGAGACACTGTTTGAGTGTAACAAGCGTGAAACATTTCTTTTAGCCTTTTCGCATGAAAACAGGGTCCAAAATCATAGGTTTTCGTTCAGTAGTGGAAGTAGGAGGCACGCTCTACAATAGGCAAGGGTTTTCAAGTCTGCAAGTACGTTTTAAGCTGAGTTCCATGAACATTGTCCAAAATCATGTTTTAGGCCAAATCCACATTGCGACCAGATCAGCATATGACAGGAGACACTGTTTGAGTGTAACAAACGTGAAACAATTCTTTTAGCCTTTTCGCATGAAAACAGGGTCCAAAATCATGGGTTTTTGTTCAGCAGTGGAAGTAGGAGGCGCGCTCTACAATAGGCAAGGGTTTTCAAGTCTGCAAGTACGTTTTAAGCTGAGTTCCATGAACATTGTCCAAAATCATGTTTTAGGCCAAATCCACAATGCGACCAGTTCAGCATATGAGAGGAGAAACTGTTTGAGTGTAACAAGCGTGAAACATTTCTTTTAGCCTTTTCGCATGAAAACAGGGTCCAAAATCATGGGTTTTCGTTCAGCAGTGGAAGTAGGAGGCGCGCTCTACAATAGGCAAGGGTTTTCAAGTCTGCAAGTACGTTTTAAGCTGAGTTCCATGAACATTGTCCAAAATCATGTTTTAGGCCAAATCCACAATGCGACCAGTTCAGCATATGAGAGGAGAAACTGTTTGAGTGTAACAAGCGTGAAACATTTCTTTTAGCCTTTTCGCATGAAAACAGGGTCCAAAATCATGGGTTTTCGTTCAGCAGTGGAAGTAGGAGGCGCGCTCTACAATAGGCAAGGGTTTTCAAGTCTGCAAGTACGTTTTAAGCTGAGTTCCATGAACATTGTCCAAAATCATGTTTTAGGCCAAATCCACAATGCGACCAGTTCAGCATATGAGAGGAGACACTGTTTGAGTGTAACAAGCGTGAAACATTTCTTTTAGCCTTTTCGCATGAAAACAGGGTCCAAAATCATGGGTTTTCGTTCAGCAGTGGAAGTAGGAGGCGCGCTCTACAATAGGCAAGGGTTTTCAAGTCTGCAAGTACGTTTTAAGCTGAGTTCCATGAACATTGTCCAAAATCATGTTTTAGGCCAAATCCACATTGCGACCAGATCAGCATATGACAGGAGAAACTGTTTGAGTGTAACAATCGTGAAACATTTCTTTTAGCCTTTTCCTATGAAAACAG
Organism: Coregonus lavaretus; assembly: GCF_964263955.1. Taxonomy (NCBI): domain Eukaryota; kingdom Metazoa; phylum Chordata; class Actinopteri; order Salmoniformes; family Salmonidae; genus Coregonus; species Coregonus lavaretus. The sequence continues at coordinate 97,235 of NC_140013.1, read as the reverse complement.
GGTCCAAAATCATGGGTTTTCGTTCAGCAGTGGAAGTAGGAGGCGCGCTCTACAATAGGCAAGGGTTTTCAAGTCTGCAAGTACGTTTTAAGCTGAGTTCCATGAACATTGTCCAAAATCATGTTTTAGGCCAAATCCACAATGCGACCAGTTCAGCATATGAGAGGAGACACTGTTTGAGTGTAACAAGCGTGAAACATTTCTTTTAGCCTTTTCGCATGAAAACAGGGTCCAAAATCATGGGTTTTCGTTCAGCAGTGGAAGTAGGAGGCGCGCTCTACAATAGGCAAGGGTTTTCAAGTCTGCAAGTACGTTTTAAGCTGAGTTCCATGAACATTGTCCAAAATCATGTTTTAGGCCAAATCCACATTGCGACCAGATCAGCATATGACAGGAGACACTGTTTGAGTGTAACAAACGTGAAACAATTCTTTTAGCCTTTTCGCATGAAAACAGGGTCCAAAATCATAGGTTTTCGTTCAGTAGTGGAAGTAGGAGGCGCGCTCTACAATAGGCAAGGGTTTTCAAGTCTGCAAATACGTTTTAAGCTGAGTTCCATGAACATTGTCCAAAATCATGTTTTAACCAAAATCCACAATGCGACCAGTTCAGCATATGAGAGGAGACACTGTTTGAGTGTAACAAGCGTGAAACATTTCTTTTAGCCTTTTCGCATGAAAACAGGGTCCAAAATCATGGGTTTTCGTTCAGCAGTGGAAGTAGGAGGCGCGCTCTACAATAGGCAAGGGTTTTCAAGTCTGCAAGTACGTTTTAAGCTGAGTTCCATGAACATTGTCCAAAATCATGTTTTAGGCCAAATCCACAATGCGACCAGTTCAGCATATGAGAGGAGAAACAGTTTGAGTGTAACAAGCGTGAAACATTTCTTTTAGCCTTTTCGCATGAAAACAGGGTCCAAAATCATGGGTTTTCGTTCAGCAGTGGAAGTAGGAGGCGCGCTCTACAATAGGCAAGGGTTTTCAAGTCTGCAAGTACGTTTTAAGCTGAGTTCCATGAACATTGTCCAAAATCATGTTTTAGGCCAAATCCACAATGCGACCAGTTCAGCATATGAGAGGAGACACTGTTTGAGTGTAACAAGCGTGAAACATTTCTTTTAGCCTTTTCGCATGAAAACAGGGTCCAAAATCATGGGTTTTCGTTCAGCAGTGGAAGTAGGAGGCGCGCTCTACAATAGGCAAGGGTTTTCAAGTCTGCAAGTACGTTTTAAGCTGAGTTCCATGAACATTGTCCAAAATCATGTTTTAGGCCAAATCCACAATGCGACCAGTTCAGCATATGAGAGGAGAAACTGTTTGAGTGTAACAAGCGTGAAACATTTCTTTTAGCCTTTTCGCATGAAAACAGGGTCCAAAATCATGGGTTTTTGTTCAGCAGTGGAAGTAGGAGGCGCGCTCTACAATAGGCAAGGGTTTTCAAGTCTGCAAGTACGTTTTAAGCTGAGTTCCATGAACATTGTCCAAAATCATGTTTTAGGCCAAATCCACAATGCGACCAGTTCAGCATATGAGAGGAGACACTGTTTGAGTGTAACAAGCGTGAAACATTTCTTTTAGCCTTTTCGCATGAAAACAGGGTCCAAAATCATGGGTTTTCGTTCAGCAGTGGAAGTAGGAGGCGCGCTCTACAATAGGCAAGGGTTTTCAAGTCTGCAAGTACGTTTTAAGCTGAGTTCCATGAACATTGTCCAAAATCATGTTTTAACCAAAATCCACAATGCGACTAGTTCAGCATATGAGAGGAGACACAGTTTGAGTGTAACAAACGTGAAACATTTCTTTTAGCCATTTTGCATGAAAACAGGGTCCAAAATCATGGGTTTTCGTTCAGCAGTGGAAGTAGGAGGCGCGCTCTACAATAGGCAAGGGTTTTCAAGTCTGCAAGTACGTTTTAAGCTGAGTTCCATGAACATTGTCCAAAATCATGTTTTAGGCCAAATCCACAATGCGACCAGTTCAGCATATGAGAGGAGAAACTGTTTGAGTGTAACAAGCGTGAAACATTTCTTTTAGCCTTTTCGCATGAAAACAGGGTCCAAAATCATGGGTTTTCGTTCAGCAGTGGAAGTAGGAGGCGCGCTCTACAATAGGCAAGGGTTTTCAAGTCTGCAAGTACGTTTTAAGCTGAGTTCCATGAACATTGTCCAAAATCATGTTTTAGGCCAAATCCACAATGCGACCAGTTCAGCATATGAGAGGAGACACTGTTTGAGTGTAACAAGCGTGAAACATTTCTTTTAGCCTTTTCGCATGAAAACAGGGTCCAAAATCATGGGTTTTCGTTCAGCAGTGGAAGTAGGAGGCGCGCTCTACAATAGGCAAGGGTTTTCAAGTCTGCAAGTACGTTTTAAGCTGAGTTCCATGAACATTGTCCAAAATCATGTTTTAGGCCAAATCCACAATGCGACCAGTTCAGCATATGAGAGGAGACACTGTTTGAGTGTAACAAGCGTGAAACATTTCTTTTAGCCTTTTCGCATGAAAACAGGGTCCAAAATCATGGGTTTTCGTTCAGCAGTGGAAGTAGGAGGCGCGCTCTACAATAGGCAAGGGTTTTCAAGTCTGCAAGTACGTTTTAAGCTGAGTTCCATGAACATTGTCCAAAATCATGTTTTAGGCCAAATACACATTGCGACCAGATCAGCATATGACAGGAGACACTGTTTGAGTGTAACAAGCGTGAAACATTTCTTTTAGCCTTTTCGCATGAAAACAGGGTCCAAAATCATGGGTTTTCGTTCAGCAGTGGAAGTAGGAGGCGCGCTCTACAATAGGCAAGGGTTTTCAAGTCTGCAAGTACGTTTTAAGCTGAGTTCCATGAACATTGTCCAAAATCATGTTTTAACCAAAATCCACAATGCGACCAGTTCAGCATATGAGAGGAGACACAGTTTGAGTGTAACAAACGTGAAACATTTCTTTTAGCCATTTTGCATGAAAACAGGGTCCAAAATCATGGGTTTTCATTCAGCAGTGGAAGTAGGAGGCGCGCTCTACAATAGGCAAGGGTTTTCAAGTCTGCAAGTACGTTTTAAGCTGAGTTCCATGAACATTGTCCAAAATCATGTTTTAACCAAAATCCACAATGCGACCAGTTCAGCATATGAGAGGAGACACTGTTTGAGTGTAACAAACGTGAAACATTTCTTTTAGCCATTTTGCATGAAAACAGGGTCCAAAATCATGGGTTTTCACTCAGCAGTGGAAGTAGGAGGCGCGCTCTACAATAGGCAAGGGTTTTCAAGTCTGCAAGTACGTTTTAAGCTGAGTTCCATGAACATTGTCCAAAATCATGTTTTAGGCCAAATCCACAATGCGACCAGTTCAGCATATGAGAGGAGACACTGTTTGAGTGTAACAAGCGTGAAACATTTCTTTTAGCCTTTTCGCATGAAAACAGGGTCCAAAATCATGGGTTTTCGTTCAGCAGTGGAAGTAGGAGGCGCGCTCTACAATAGGCAAGGGTTTTCAAGTCTGCAAGTACGTTTTAAGCTGAGTTCCATGAACATTGTCCAAAATCATGTTTTAGGCCAAATCCACATTGCGACCAGATCAGCATATGACAGGAGACACTGTTTGAGTGTAACAAACGTGAAACAATTCTTTTAGCCTTTTCGCATGAAAACAGGGTCCAAAATCATAGGTTTTCGTTCAGTAGTGGAAGTAGGAGGCACGCTCTACAATAGGCAAGGGTTTTCAAGTCTGCAAGTACGTTTTAAGCTGAGTTCCATGAACATTGTCCAAAATCATGTTTTAGGCCAAATCCACATTGCGACCAGATCAGCATATGACAGGAGACACTGTTTGAGTGTAACAAACGTGAAACAATTCTTTTAGCCTTTTCGCATGAAAACAGGGTCCAAAATCATGGGTTTTTGTTCAGCAGTGGAAGTAGGAGGCGCGCTCTACAATAGGCAAGGGTTTTCAAGTCTGCAAGTACGTTTTAAGCTGAGTTCCATGAACATTGTCCAAAATCATGTTTTAGGCCAAATCCACAATGCGACCAGTTCAGCATATGAGAGGAGAAACTGTTTGAGTGTAACAAGCGTGAAACATTTCTTTTAGCCTTTTCGCATGAAAACAGGGTCCAAAATCATGGGTTTTCGTTCAGCAGTGGAAGTAGGAGGCGCGCTCTACAATAGGCAAGGGTTTTCAAGTCTGCAAGTACGTTTTAAGCTGAGTTCCATGAACATTGTCCAAAATCATGTTTTAACCAAAATCCACAATGCGACCAGTTCAGCATATGAGAGGAGACACTGTTTGAGTGTAACAAACGTGAAACATTTCTTTTAGCCATTTTGCATGAAAACAGGGTCCAAAATCATGGGTTTTCACTCAGCAGTGGAAGTAGGAGGCGCGCTCTACAATAGGCAAGGGTTTTCAAGTCTGCAAGTACGTTTTAAGCTGAGTTCCATGAACATTGTCCAAAATCATGTTTTAGGCCAAATCCACAATGCGACCAGTTCAGCATATGAGAGGAGACACTGTTTGAGTGTAACAAGCGTGAAACATTTCTTTTAGCCTTTTCGCATGAAAACAGGGTCCAAAATCATGGGTTTTCGTTCAGCAGTGGAAGTAGGAGGCGCGCTCTACAATAGGCAAGGGTTTTCAAGTCTGCAAGTACGTTTTAAGCTGAGTTCCATGAACATTGTCCAAAATCATGTTTTAGGCCAAATCCACATTGCGACCAGATCAGCATATGACAGGAGACACTGTTTGAGTGTAACAAACGTGAAACAATTCTTTTAGCCTTTTCGCATGAAAACAGGGTCCAAAATCATAGGTTTTCGTTCAGTAGTGGAAGTAGGAGGCACGCTCTACAATAGGCAAGGGTTTTCAAGTCTGCAAGTACGTTTTAAGCTGAGTTCCATGAACATTGTCCAAAATCATGTTTTAGGCCAAATCCACATTGCGACCAGATCAGCATATGACAGGAGACACTGTTTGAGTGTAACAAACGTGAAACAATTCTTTTAGCCTTTTCGCATGAAAACAGGGTCCAAAATCATGGGTTTTTGTTCAGCAGTGGAAGTAGGAGGCGCGCTCTACAATAGGCAAGGGTTTTCAAGTCTGCAAGTACGTTTTAAGCTGAGTTCCATGAACATTGTCCAAAATCATGTTTTAGGCCAAATCCACAATGCGACCAGTTCAGCATATGAGAGGAGAAACTGTTTGAGTGTAACAAGCGTGAAACATTTCTTTTAGCCTTTTCGCATGAAAACAGGGTCCAAAATCATGGGTTTTCGTTCAGCAGTGGAAGTAGGAGGCGCGCTCTACAATAGGCAAGGGTTTTCAAGTCTGCAAGTACGTTTTAAGCTGAGTTCCATGAACATTGTCCAAAATCATGTTTTAGGCCAAATCCACAATGCGACCAGTTCAGCATATGAGAGGAGACACTGTTTGAGTGTAACAAGCGTGAAACATTTCTTTTAGCCTTTTCGCATGAAAACAGGGTCCAAAATCATGGTTTTTCGTTCAGCAGTGGAAGTAGGAGGCGCGCTCTACAATAGGCAAGGGTTTTCAAGTCTGCAAGTACGTTTTAAGCTGAGTTCCATGAACATTGTCCAAAATCATGTTTTAGGCCAAATCCACATTGCGACCAGATCAGCATATGACAGGAGAAACTGTTTGAGTGTAACAAGCGTGAAACATTTCTTTTAGCCTTTTCGCATGAAAACAGGGTCCAAAATCATGGGTTTTCGTTCAGCAGTGGAAGTAGGAGGCGCGCTCTACAATAGGCAAGGGTTTTCAAGTCTGCAAGTACGTTTTAAGCTGAGTTCCATGAACATTGTCCAAAATCATGTTTTAACCAAAATCCACAATGCGACTAGTTCAGCATATGAGAGGAGACACAGTTTGAGTGTAACAAACGTGAAACATTTCTTTTAGCCATTTTGCATGAAAACAGGGTCCAAAATCATGGGTTTTCATTCAGCAGTGGAAGTAGGAGGCGCGCTCTACAATAGGCAAGGGTTTTCAAGTCTGCAAGTACGTTTTAAGCTGAGTTCCATGAACATTGTCCAAAATCATGTTTTAGGCCAAATCCACAATGCGACCAGTTCAGCATATGAGAGGAGAAACTGTTTGAGTGTAACAAGCGTGAAACATTTCTTTTAGCCTTTTCGCATGAAAACAGGGTCCAAAATCATGGGTTTTCGTTCAGCAGTGGAAGTAGGAGGCGCGCTCTACAATAGGCAAGGGTTTTCAAGTCTGCAAGTACGTTTTAAGCTGAGTTCCATGAACATTGTCCAAAATCATGTTTTAGGCCAAATCCACAATGCGACCAGTTCAGCATATGAGAGGAGACACTGTTTGAGTGTAACAAGCGTGAAACATTTCTTTTAGCCTTTTCGCATGAAAACAGGGTCCAAAATCATGGGTTTTCGTTCAGCAGTGGAAGTAGGAGGCGCGCTCTACAATAGGCAAGGGTTTTCAAGTCTGCAAGTACGTTTTAAGCTGAGTTCCATGAACATTGTCCAAAATCATGTTTTAACCAAAATCCACAATGCGACTAGTTCAGCATATGAGAGGAGACACAGTTTGAGTGTAACAAACGTGAAACATTTCTTTTAGCCATTTTGCATGAAAACAGGGTCCAAAATCATGGGTTTTCATTCAGCAGTGGAAGTAGGAGGCGCGCTCTACAATAGGCAAGGGTTTTCAAGTCTGCAAGTACGTTTTAAGCTGAGTTCCATGAACATTGTCCAAAATCATGTTTTAGGCCAAATCCACAATGCGACCAGTTCAGCATATGAGAGGAGAAACTGTTTGAGTGTAACAAGCGTGAAACATTTCTTTTAGCCTTTTCGCATGAAAACAGGGTCCAAAATCATGGGTTTTCGTTCAGCAGTGGAAGTAGGAGGCGCGCTCTACAATAGGCAAGGGTTTTCAAGTCTGCAAGTACGTTTTAAGCTGAGTTCCATGAACATTGTCCAAAATCATGTTTTAGGCCAAATCCACAATGCGACCAGTTCAGCATATGAGAGGAGACACTGTTTGAGTGTAACAAGCGTGAAACATTTCTTTTAGCCTTTTCGCATGAAAACAGGGTCCAAAATCATAGGTTTTCGTTCAGTAGTGGAAGTAGGAGGCGCGCTCTACAATAGGCAAGGGTTTTCAAGTCTGCAAGTACGTTTTAAGCTGAGTTCCATGAACATTGTCCAAAATCATGTTTTAGGCCAAATCCACATTGCGACCAGATCAGCATATGACAGGAGACACTGTTTGAGTGTAACAAACGTGAAACAATTCTTTTAGCCTTTTCGTATGAAAACAGGGTCCAAAATCATGGGTTTTTGTTCAGCAGTGGAAGTAGGAGGCGCGCTCTACAATAGGCAAGGGTTTTCAAGTCTGCAAGTACGTTTTAAGCTGAGTTCCATGAACATTGTCCAAAATCATGTTTTAGGCCAAATCCACAATGCGACCAGTTCAGCATATGAGAGGAGAAACTGTTTGAGTGTAACAAGCGTGAAACATTTCTTTTAGCCTTTTCGCATGAAAACAGGGTCCAAAATCATGGGTTTTCGTTCAGCAGTGGAAGTAGGAGGCGCGCTCTACAATAGGCAAGGGTTTTCAAGTCTGCAAGTACGTTTTAAGCTGAGTTCCATGAACATTGTCCAAAATCATGTTTTAGGCCAAATCCACAATGCGACCAGTTCAGCATATGAGAGGAGAAACTGTTTGAGTGTAACAAGCGTGAAACATTTCTTTTAGCCTTTTCGCATGAAAACAGGGTCCAAAATCATGGGTTTTCGTTCAGCAGTGGAAGTAGGAGGCGCGCTCTACAATAGGCAAGGGTTTTCAAGTCTGCAAGTACGTTTTAAGCTGAGTTCCATGAACATTGTCCAAAATCATGTTTTAGGCCAAATCCACAATGCGACCAGTTCAGCATATGAGAGGAGACACTGTTTGAGTGTAACAAGCGTGAAACATTTCTTTTAGCCTTTTCGCATGAAAACAGGGTCCAAAATCATGGGTTTTCGTTCAGCAGTGGAAGTAGGAGGCGCGCTCTACAATAGGCAAGGGTTTTCAAGTCTGCAAGTACGTTTTAAGCTGAGTTCCATGAACATTGTCCAAAATCATGTTTTAGGCCAAATCCACATTGCGACCAGATCAGCATATGACAGGAGAAACTGTTTGAGTGTAACAAGCGTGAAACATTTCTTTTAGCCTTTTCGCATGAAAACAGGGTCCAAAATCATGGGTTTTCGTTCAGCAGTGGAAGTAGGAGGCGCGCTCTACAATAGGCAAGGGTTTTCAAGTCTGCAAGTACGTTTTAAGCTGAGTTCCATGAACATTGTCCAAAATCATGTTTTAGGCCAAATCCACAATGCGACCAGTTCAGCATATGAGAGGAGACACTGTTTGAGTGTAACAAGCGTGAAACATTTCTTTTAGCCTTTTCGCATGAAAACAGGGTCCAAAATCATGGGTTTTTGTTCAGCAGTGGAAGTAGGAGGCGCGCTCTACAATAGGCAAGGGTTTTCAAGTCTGCAAGTACGTTTTAAGCTGAGTTCCATGAACATTGTCCAAAATCATGTTTTAGGCCAAATCCACAATGCGACCAGTTCAGCATATGAGAGGAGAAACTGTTTGAGTGTAACAAGCGTGAAACATTTCTTTTAGCCTTTTCGCATGAAAACAGGGTCCAAAATCATGGGTTTTCGTTCAGCAGTGGAAGTAGGAGGCGCGCTCTACAATAGGCAAGGGTTTTCAAGTCTGCAAGTACGTTTTAAGCTGAGTTCCATGAACATTGTCCAAAATCATGTTTTAGGCCAAATCCACAATGCGACCAGTTCAGCATATGAGAGGAGAAACTGTTTGAGTGTAACAAGCGTGAAACATTTCTTTTAGCCTTTTCGCATGAAAACAGGGTCCAAAATCATGGGTTTTCGTTCAGCAGTGGAAGTAGGAGGCGCGCTCTACAATAGGCAAGGGTTTTCAAGTCTGCAAGTACGTTTTAAGCTGAGTTCCATGAACATTGTCCAAAATCATGTTTTAGGCCAAATCCACAATGCGACCAGTTCAGCATATGAGAGGAGACACTGTTTGAGTGTAACAAGCGTGAAACATTTCTTTTAGCCTTTTCGCATGAAAACAGGGTCCAAAATCATGGGTTTTCGTTCAGCAGTGGAAGTAGGAGGCGCGCTCTACAATAGGCAAGGGTTTTCAAGTCTGCAAGTACGTTTTAAGCTGAGTTCCATGAACATTGTCCAAAATCATGTTTTAGGCCAAATCCACATTGCGACCAGATCAGCATATGACAGGAGAAACTGTTTGAGTGTAACAAGCGTGAAACATTTCTTTTAGCCTTTTCGCATGAAAACAGGGTCCAAAATCATGGGTTTTCGTTCAGCAGTGGAAGTAGGAGGCGCGCTCTACAATAGGCAAGGGTTTTCAAGTCTGCAAGTACGTTTTAAGCTGAGTTCCATGAACATTGTCCAAAATCATGTTTTAGGCCAAATCCACAATGCGACCAGTTCAGCATATGAGAGGAGACACTGTTTGAGTGTAACAAGCGTGAAACATTTCTTTTAGCCTTTTCGCATGAAAACAGGGTCCAAAATCATGGGTTTTCGTTCAGCAGTGGAAGTAGGAGGCGCGCTCTACAATAGGCAAGGGTTTTCAAGTCTGCAAGTACGTTTTAAGCTGAGTTCCATGAACATTGTCCAAAATCATGTTTTAGGCCAAATCCACATTGCGACCAGATCAGCATATGACAGGAGACACTGTTTGAGTGTAACAAACGTGAAACAATTCTTTTAGCCTTTTCGCATGAAAACAGGGTCCAAAATCATAGGTTTTCGTTCAGTAGTGGAAGTAGGAGGCGCGCTCTACAATAGGCAAGGGTTTTCAAGTCTGCAAGTACGTTTTAAGCTGAGTTCCATGAACATTGTCCAAAATCATGTTTTAACCAAAATCCACAATGCGACCAGTTCAGCATATGAGAGGAGACACTGTTTGAGTGTAACAAGCGTGAAACATTTCTTTTAGCCTTTTCGCATGAAAACAGGGTCCAAAATCATGGGTTTTCGTTCAGCAGTGGAAGTAGGAGGCGCGCTCTACAATAGGCAAGGGTTTTCAAGTCTGCAAGTACGTTTTAAGCTGAGTTCCATGAACATTGTCCAAAATCATGTTTTAACCAAAATCCACAATGCGACTAGTTCAGCATATGAGAGGAGACACAGTTTGAGTGTAACAAACGTGAAACATTTCTTTTAGCCATTTTGCATGAAAACAGGGTCCAAAATCATGGGTTTTCATTCAGCAGTGGAAGTAGGAGGCGCGCTCTACAATAGGCAAGGGTTTTCAAGTCTGCAAGTACGTTTTAAGCTGAGTTCCATGAACATTGTCCAAAATCATGTTTTAGGCCAAATCCACAATGCGACCAGTTCAGCATATGAGAGGAGAAACTGTTTGAGTGTAACAAGCGTGAAACATTTCTTTTAGCCTTTTCGCATGAAAACAGGGTCCAAAATCATGGGTTTTCGTTCAGCAGTGGAAGTAGGAGGCGCGCTCTACAATAGGCAAGGGTTTTCAAGTCTGCAAGTACGTTTTAAGCTGAGTTCCATGAACATTGTCCAAAATCATGTTTTAGGCCAAATCCACAATGCGACCAGTTCAGCATATGAGAGGAGACACTGTTTGAGTGTAACAAGCGTGAAACATTTCTTTTAGCCTTTTCGCATGAAAACAGGGTCCAAAATCATGGGTTTTCGTTCAGCAGTGGAAGTAGGAGGCGCGCTCTACAATAGGCAAGGGTTTTCAAGTCTGCAAGTACGTTTTAAGCTGAGTTCCATGAACATTGTCCAAAATCATGTTTTAGGCCAAATCCACAATGCGACCAGTTCAGCATATGAGAGGAGACACTGTTTGAGTGTAACAAGCGTGAAACATTTCTTTTAGCCTTTTCGCATGAAAACAGGGTCCAAAATCATGGGTTTTCGTTCAGCAGTGGAAGTAGGAGGCGCGCTCTACAATAGGCAAGGGTTTTCAAGTCTGCAAGTACGTTTTAAGCTGAGTTCCATGAACATTGTCCAAAATCATGTTTTAGGCCAAATCCACATTGCGACCAGATCAGCATATGACAGGAGAAACTGTTTGAGTGTAACAAGCGTGAAACATTTCTTTTAGCCTTTTCGCATGAAAACAGGGTCCAAAATCATGGGTTTTCGTTCAGCAGTGGAAGTAGGAGGCGCGCTCTACAATAGGCAAGGGTTTTCAAGTCTGCAAGTACGTTTTAAGCTGAGTTCCATGAACATTGTCCAAAATCATGTTTTAGGCCAAATCCACAATGCGACCAGTTCAGCATATGAGAGGAGACACTGTTTGAGTGTAACAAGCGTGAAACATTTCTTTTAGCCTTTTCGCATGAAAACAGGGTCCAAAATCATGGGTTTTTGTTCAGCAGTGGAAGTAGGAGGCGCGCTCTACAATAGGCAAGGGTTTTCAAGTCTGCAAGTACGTTTTAAGCTGAGTTCCATGAACATTGTCCAAAATCATGTTTTAGGCCAAATCCACAATGCGACCAGTTCAGCATATGAGAGGAGAAACTGTTTGAGTGTAACAAGCGTGAAACATTTCTTTTAGCCTTTTCGCATGAAAACAGGGTCCAAAATCATGGGTTTTCGTTCAGCAGTGGAAGTAGGAGGCGCGCTCTACAATAGGCAAGGGTTTTCAAGTCTGCAAGTACGTTTTAAGCTGAGTTCCATGAACATTGTCCAAAATCATGTTTTAGGCCAAATCCACAATGCGACCAGTTCAGCATATGAGAGGAGAAACTGTTTGAGTGTAACAAGCGTGAAACATTTCTTTTAGCCTTTTCGCATGAAAACAGGGTCCAAAATCATGGGTTTTCGTTCAGCAGTGGAAGTAGGAGGCGCGCTCTACAATAGGCAAGGGTTTTCAAGTCTGCAAGTACGTTTTAAGCTGAGTTCCATGAACATTGTCCAAAATCATGTTTTAGGCCAAATCCACAATGCGACCAGTTCAGCATATGAGAGGAGACACTGTTTGAGTGTAACAAGCGTGAAACATTTCTTTTAGCCTTTTCGCATGAAAACAGGGTCCAAAATCATGGGTTTTCGTTCAGCAGTGGAAGTAGGAGGCGCGCTCTACAATAGGCAAGGGTTTTCAAGTCTGCAAGTACGTTTTAAGCTGAGTTCCATGAACATTGTCCAAAATCATGTTTTAGGCCAAATCCACATTGCGACCAGATCAGCATATGACAGGAGAAACTGTTTGAGTGTAACAAGCGTGAAACATTTCTTTTAGCCTTTTCGCATGAAAACAGGGTCCAAAATCATGGGTTTTCGTTCAGCAGTGGAAGTAGGAGGCGCGCTCTACAATAGGCAAGGGTTTTCAAGTCTGCAAGTACGTTTTAAGCTGAGTTCCATGAACATTGTCCAAAATCATGTTTTAGGCCAAATCCACAATGCGACCAGTTCAGCATATGAGAGGAGACACTGTTTGAGTGTAACAAGCGTGAAACATTTCTTTTAGCCTTTTCGCATGAAAACAGGGTCCAAAATCATGGGTTTTCGTTCAGCAGTGGAAGTAGGAGGCGCGCTCTACAATAGGCAAGGGTTTTCAAGTCTGCAAGTACGTTTTAAGCTGAGTTCCATGAACATTGTCCAAAATCATGTTTTAGGCCAAATCCACATTGCGACCAGATCAGCATATGACAGGAGACACTGTTTGAGTGTAACAAACGTGAAACAATTCTTTTAGCCTTTTCGCATGAAAACAGGGTCCAAAATCATAGGTTTTCGTTCAGTAGTGGAAGTAGGAGGCGCGCTCTACAATAGGCAAGGGTTTTCAAGTCTGCAAGTACGTTTTAAGCTGAGTTCCATGAACATTGTCCAAAATCATGTTTTAACCAAAATCCACAATGCGACCAGTTCAGCATATGAGAGGAGACACTGTTTGAGTGTAACAAGCGTGAAACATTTCTTTTAGCCTTTTCGCATGAAAACAGGGTCCAAAATCATGGGTTTTCGTTCAGCAGTGGAAGTAGGAGGCGCGCTCTACAATAGGCAAGGGTTTTCAAGTCTGCAAGTACGTTTTAAGCTGAGTTCCATGAACATTGTCCAAAATCATGTTTTAACCAAAATCCACAATGCGACTAGTTCAGCATATGAGAGGAGACACAGTTTGAGTGTAACAAACGTGAAACATTTCTTTTAGCCATTTTGCATGAAAACAGGGTCCAAAATCATGGGTTTTCATTCAGCAGTGGAAGTAGGAGGCGCGCTCTACAATAGGCAAGGGTTTTCAAGTCTGCAAGTACGTTTTAAGCTGAGTTCCATGAACATTGTCCAAAATCATGTTTTAGGCCAAATCCACAATGCGACCAGTTCAGCATATGAGAGGAGACACTGTTTGAGTGTAACAAGCGTGAAACATTTCTTTTAGCCTTTTCGCATGAAAACAGGGTCCAAAATCATGGGTTTTCGTTCAGCAGTGGAAGTAGGAGGCGCGCTCTACAATAGGCAAGGGTTTTCAAGTCTGCAAGTACGTTTTAAGCTGAGTTCCATGAACATTGTCCAAAATCATGTTTTAGGCCAAATCCACAATGCGACCAGTTCAGCATATGAGAGGAGAAACTGTTTGAGTGTAACAAGCGTGAAACATTTCTTTTAGCCTTTTCGCATGAAAACAGGGTCCAAAATCATGGGTTTTCGTTCAGCAGTGGAAGTAGGAGGCGCGCTCTACAATAGGCAAGGGTTTTCAAGTCTGCAAGTACGTTTTAAGCTGAGTTCCATGAACATTGTCCAAAATCATGTTTTAGGCCAAATCCACAATGCGACCAGTTCAGCATATGAGAGGAGACACTGTTTGAGTGTAACAAGCGTGAAACATTTCTTTTAGCCTTTTCGCATGAAAACAGGGTCCAAAATCATGGGTTTTCGTTCAGCAGTGGAAGTAGGAGGCGCGCTCTACAATAGGCAAGGGTTTTCAAGTCTGCAAGTACGTTTTAAGCTGAGTTCCATGAACATTGTCCAAAATCATGTTTTAACCAAAATCCACAATGCGACTAGTTCAGCATATGAGAGGAGACACAGTTTGAGTGTAACAAACGTGAAACATTTCTTTTAGCCATTTTGCATGAAAACAGGGTCCAAAATCATGGGTTTTCGTTCAGCAGTGGAAGTAGGAGGCGCGCTCTACAATAGGCAAGGGTTTTCAAGTCTGCAAGTACGTTTTAAGCTGAGTTCCATGAACATTGTCCAAAATCATGTTTTAGGCCAAATCCACAATGCGACCAGTTCAGCATATGAGAGGAGAAACTGTTTGAGTGTAACAAGCGTGAAACATTTCTTTTAGCCTTTTCGCATGAAAACAGGGTCCAAAATCATGTGTTTTCGTTCAGCAGTGGAAGTAGGAGGCGCGCTCTACAATAGGCAAGGGTTTTCAAGTCTGCAAGTACGTTTTAAGCTGAGTTCCATGAACATTGTCCAAAATCATGTTTTAGGCCAAATCCACAATGCGACCAGTTCAGCATATGAGAGGAGACACTGTTTGAGTGTAACAAGCGTGAAACATTTCTTTTAGCCTTTTCTCATGAAAACAGGGTCCAAAATCATGGGTTTTCGTTCAGCAGTGGAAGTAGGAGGCGCGCTCTACAATAGGCAAGGGTTTTCAAGTCTGCAAGTACGTTTTAAGCTGAGTTCCATGAACATTGTCCAAAATCATGTTTTAGGCCAAATCCACAATGCGACCAGTTCAGCATATGAGAGGAGACACTGTTTGAGTGTAACAAGCGTGAAACATTTCTTTTAGCCTTTTCGCATGAAAACAGGGTCCAAAATCATGGGTTTTCGTTCAGCAGTGGAAGTAGGAGGCGCGCTCTACAATAGGCAAGGGTTTTCAAGTCTGCAAGTACGTTTTAAGCTGAGTTCCATGAACATTGTCCAAAATCATGTTTTAGGCCAAATACACATTGCGACCAGATCAGCATATGACAGGAGACACTGTTTGAGTGTAACAAGCGTGAAACATTTCTTTTAGCCTTTTCGCATGAAAACAGGGTCCAAAATCATGGGTTTTCGTTCAGCAGTGGAAGTAGGAGGCGCGCTCTACAATAGGCAAGGGTTTTCAAGTCTGCAAGTACGTTTTAAGCTGAGTTCCATGAACATTGTCCAAAATCATGTTTTAGGCCAAATCCACAATGCGACCAGTTCAGCATATGAGAGGAGAAACTGTTTGAGTGTAACAAGCGTGAAACATTTCTTTTAGCCTTTTCGCATGAAAACAGGGTCCAAAATCATGGGTTTTCGTTCAGCAGTGGAAGTAGGAGGCGCGCTCTACAATAGGCAAGGGTTTTCAAGTCTGCAAGTACGTTTTAAGCTGAGTTCCATGAACATTGTCCAAAATCATGTTTTAGGCCAAATCCACAATGCGACCAGTTCAGCATATGAGAGGAGACACTGTTTGAGTGTAACAAGCGTGAAACATTTCTTTTAGCCTTTTCGCATGAAAACAGGGTCCAAAATCATGGGTTTTCGTTCAGCAGTGGAAGTAGGAGGCGCGCTCTACAATAGGCAAGGGTTTTCAAGTCTGCAAGTACGTTTTAAGCTGAGTTCCATGAACATTGTCCAAAATCATGTTTTAACCAAAATCCACAATGCGACTAGTTCAGCATATGAGAGGAGACACAGTTTGAGTGTAACAAACGTGAAACATTTCTTTTAGCCATTTTGCATGAAAACAGGGTCCAAAATCATGGGTTTTCGTTCAGCAGTGGAAGTAGGAGGCGCGCTCTACAATAGGCAAGGGTTTTCAAGTCTGCAAGTACGTTTTAAGCTGAGTTCCATGAACATTGTCCAAAATCATGTTTTAGGCCAAATCCACAATGCGACCAGTTCAGCATATGAGAGGAGAAACTGTTTGAGTGTAACAAGCGTGAAACATTTCTTTTAGCCTTTTCGCATGAAAACAGGGTCCAAAATCATGTGTTTTCGTTCAGCAGTGGAAGTAGGAGGCGCGCTCTACAATAGGCAAGGGTTTTCAAGTCTGCAAGTACGTTTTAAGCTGAGTTCCATGAACATTGTCCAAAATCATGTTTTAGGCCAAATCCACAATGCGACCAGTTCAGCATATGAGAGGAGACACTGTTTGAGTGTAACAAGCGTGAAACATTTCTTTTAGCCTTTTCGCATGAAAACAGGGTCCAAAATCATGGGTTTTCGTTCAGCAGTGGAAGTAGGAGGCGCGCTCTACAATAGGCAAGGGTTTTCAAGTCTGCAAGTACGTTTTAAGCTGAGTTCCATGAACATTGTCCAAAATCATGTTTTAGGCCAAATCCACAATGCGACCAGTTCAGCATATGAGAGGAGACACTGTTTGAGTGTAACAAGCGTGAAACATTTCTTTTAGCCTTTTCGCATGAAAACAGGGTCCAAAATCATGGGTTTTCGTTCAGCAGTGGAAGTAGGAGGCGCGCTCTACAATAGGCAAGGGTTTTCAAGTCTGCAAGTACGTTTTAAGCTGAGTTCCATGAACATTGTCCAAAATCATGTTTTAGGCCAAATACACATTGCGACCAGATCAGCATATGACAGGAGACACTGTTTGAGTGTAACAAGCGTGAAACATTTCTTTTAGCCTTTTCGCATGAAAACAGGGTCCAAAATCATGGGTTTTCGTTCAGCAGTGGAAGTAGGAGGCGCGCTCTACAATAGGCAAGGGTTTTCAAGTCTGCAAGTACGTTTTAAGCTGAGTTCCATGAACATTGTCCAAAATCATGTTTTAGGCCAAATCCACAATGCGACCAGTTCAGCATATGAGAGGAGAAACTGTTTGAGTGTAACAAGCGTGAAACATTTCTTTTAGCCTTTTCGCATGAAAACAGGGTCCAAAATCATGGGTTTTCGTTCAGCAGTGGAAGTAGGAGGCGCGCTCTACAATAGGCAAGGGTTTTCAAGTCTGCAAGTACGTTTTAAGCTGAGTTCCATGAACATTGTCCAAAATCATGTTTTAGGCCAAATCCACAATGCGACCAGTTCAGCATATGAGAGGAGACACTGTTTGAGTGTAACAAGCGTGAAACATTTCTTTTAGCCTTTTCGCATGAAAACAGGGTCCAAAATCATGGGTTTTCGTTCAGCAGTGGAAGTAGGAGGCGCGCTCTACAATAGGCAAGGGTTTTCAAGTCTGCAAGTACGTTTTAAGCTGAGTTCCATGAACATTGTCCAAAATCATGTTTTAGGCCAAATCCACATTGCGACCAGATCAGCATATGACAGGAGAAACTGTTTGAGTGTAACAAGCGTGAAACATTTCTTTTAGCCTTTTCGCATGAAAACAGGGTCCAAAATCATAGGTTTTCGTTCAGTAGTGGAAGTAGGAGGCGCGCTCTACAATAGGCAAGGGTTTTCAAGTCTGCAAGTACGTTTTAAGCTGAGTTCCATGAACATTGTCCAAAATCATGTTTTAACCAAAATCCACAATGCGACCAGTTCAGCATATGAGAGGAGACACTGTTTGAGTGTAACAAACGTGAAACAATTCTTTTAGCCTTTTCGCATGAAAACAGGGTCCAAAATCATAGGTTTTCGTTCAGTAGTGGAAGTAGGAGGCGCGCTCTACAATAGGCAAGGGTTTTCAAGTCTGCAAGTACGTTTTAAGCTGAGTTCCATGAACATTGTCCAAAATCATGTTTTAACCAAAATCCACAATGCGACCAGTTCAGCATATGAGAGGAGACACTGTTTGAGTGTAACAAGCGTGAAACATTTCTTTTAGCCTTTTCGCATGAAAACAGGGTCCAAAATCATGGGTTTTCGTTCAGCAGTGGAAGTAGGAGGCGCGCTCTACAATAGGCAAGGGTTTTCAAGTCTGCAAGTACGTTTTAAGCTGAGTTCCATGAACATTGTCCAAAATCATGTTTTAACCAAAATCCACAATGCGACTAGTTCAGCATATGAGAGGAGACACAGTTTGAGTGTAACAAACGTGAAACATTTCTTTTAGCCATTTTGCATGAAAACAGGGTCCAAAATCATGGGTTTTCATTCAGCAGTGGAAGTAGGAGGCGCGCTCTACAATAGGCAAGGGTTTTCAAGTCTGCAAGTACGTTTTAAGCTGAGTTCCATGAACATTGTCCAAAATCATGTTTTAGGCCAAATCCACAATGCGACCAGTTCAGCATATGAGAGGAGACACTGTTTGAGTGTAACAAGCGTGAAACATTTCTTTTAGCCTTTTCGCATGAAAACAGGGTCCAAAATCATGGGTTTTCGTTCAGCAGTGGAAGTAGGAGGCGCGCTCTACAATAGGCAAGGGTTTTCAAGTCTGCAAGTACGTTTTAAGCTGAGTTCCATGAACATTGTCCAAAATCATGTTTTAGGCCAAATCCACAATGCGACCAGTTCAGCATATGAGAGGAGAAACTGTTTGAGTGTAACAAGCGTGAAACATTTCTTTTAGCCTTTTCGCATGAAAACAGGGTCCAAAATCATGGGTTTTCGTTCAGCAGTGGAAGTAGGAGGCACGCTCTACAATAGGCAAGGGTTTTCAAGTCTGCAAGTACGTTTTAAGCTGAGTTCCATGAACATTGTCCAAAATCATGTTTTAGGCCAAATCCACAATGCGACCAGTTCAGCATATGAGAGGAGACACTGTTTGAGTGTAACAAGCGTGAAACATTTCTTTTAGCCTTTTCGCATGAAAACAGGGTCCAAAATCATGGGTTTTCGTTCAGCAGTGGAAGTAGGAGGCGCGCTCTACAATAGGCAAGGGTTTTCAAGTCTGCAAGTACGTTTTAAGCTGAGTTCCATGAACATTGTCCAAAATCATGTTTTAACCAAAATCCACAATGCGACTAGTTCAGCATATGAGAGGAGACACAGTTTGAGTGTAACAAACGTGAAACATTTCTTTTAGCCATTTTGCATGAAAACAGGGTCCAAAATCATGGGTTTTCGTTCAGCAGTGGAAGTAGGAGGCGCGCTCTACAATAGGCAAGGGTTTTCAAGTCTGCAAGTACGTTTTAAGCTGAGTTCCATGAACATTGTCCAAAATCATGTTTTAGGCCAAATCCACAATGCGACCAGTTCAGCATATGAGAGGAGAAACTGTTTGAGTGTAACAAGCGTGAAACATTTCTTTTAGCCTTTTCGCATGAAAACAGGGTCCAAAATCATGTGTTTTCGTTCAGCAGTGGAAGTAGGAGGCGCGCTCTACAATAGGCAAGGGTTTTCAAGTCTGCAAGTACGTTTTAAGCTGAGTTCCATGAACATTGTCCAAAATCATGTTTTAGGCCAAATCCACAATGCGACCAGTTCAGCATATGAGAGGAGACACTGTTTGAGTGTAACAAGCGTGAAACATTTCTTTTAGCCTTTTCGCATGAAAACAGGGTCCAAAATCATGGGTTTTCGTTCAGCAGTGGAAGTAGGAGGCGCGCTCTACAATAGGCAAGGGTTTTCAAGTCTGCAAGTACGTTTTAAGCTGAGTTCCATGAACATTGTCCAAAATCATGTTTTAGGCCAAATCCACAATGCGACCAGTTCAGCATATGAGAGGAGACACTGTTTGAGTGTAACAAGCGTGAAACATTTCTTTTAGCCTTTTCGCATGAAAACAGGGTCCAAAATCATGGGTTTTCGTTCAGCAGTGGAAGTAGGAGGCGCGCTCTACAATAGGCAAGGGTTTTCAAGTCTGCAAGTACGTTTTAAGCTGAGTTCCATGAACATTGTCCAAAATCATGTTTTAGGCCAAATACACATTGCGACCAGATCAGCATATGACAGGAGACACTGTTTGAGTGTAACAAGCGTGAAACATTTCTTTTAGCCTTTTCGCATGAAAACAGGGTCCAAAATCATGGGTTTTCGTTCAGCAGTGGAAGTAGGAGGCGCGCTCTACAATAGGCAAGGGTTTTCAAGTCTGCAAGTACGTTTTAAGCTGAGTTCCATGAACATTGTCCAAAATCATGTTTTAACCAAAATCCACAATGCGACCAGTTCAGCATATGAGAGGAGACACAGTTTGAGTGTAACAAACGTGAAACATTTCTTTTAGCCATTTTGCATGAAAACAGGGTCCAAAATCATGGGTTTTCATTCAGCAGTGGAATTAGGAGGCGCGCTCTACAATAGGCAAGGGTTTTCAAGTCTGCAAGTACGTTTTAAGCTGAGTTCCATGAACATTGTCCAAAATCATGTTTTAACCAAAATCCACAATGCGACCAGTTCAGCATATGAGAGGAGACACTGTTTGAGTGTAACAAACGTGAAACATTTCTTTTAGCCATTTTGCATGAAAACAGGGTCCAAAATCATGGGTTTTCACTCAGCAGTGGAAGTAGGAGGCGCGCTCTACAATAGGCAAGGGTTTTCAAGTCTGCAAGTACGTTTTAAGCTGAGTTCCATGAACATTGTCCAAAATCATGTTTTAGGCCAAATCCACAATGCGACCAGTTCAGCATATGAGAGGAGACACTGTTTGAGTGTAACAAGCGTGAAACATTTCTTTTAGCCTTTTCGCATGAAAACAGGGTCCAAAATCATGGGTTTTCGTTCAGCAGTGGAAGTAGGAGGCGCGCTCTACAATAGGCAAGGGTTTTCAAGTCTGCAAGTACGTTTTAAGCTGAGTTCCATGAACATTGTCCAAAATCATGTTTTAGGCCAAATCCACATTGCGACCAGATCAGCATATGACAGGAGACACTGTTTGAGTGTAACAAACGTGAAACAATTCTTTTAGCCTTTTCGCATGAAAACAGGGTCCAAAATCATAGGTTTTCGTTCAGTAGTGGAAGTAGGAGGCGCGCTCTACAATAGGCAAGGGTTTTCAAGTCTGCAAGTACGTTTTAAGCTGAGTTCCATGAACATTGTCCAAAATCATGTTTTAGGCCAAATCCACATTGCGACCAGATCAGCATATGACAGGAGACACTGTTTGAGTGTAACAAACGTGAAACAATTCTTTTAGCCTTTTCGCATGAAAACAGGGTCCAAAATCATGGGTTTTTGTTCAGCAGTGGAAGTAGGAGGCGCGCTCTACAATAGGCAAGGGTTTTCAAGTCTGCAAGTACGTTTTAAGCTGAGTTCCATGAACATTGTCCAAAATCATGTTTTAGGCCAAATCCACAATGCGACCAGTTCAGCATATGAGAGGAGAAACTGTTTGAGTGTAACAAGCGTGAAACATTTCTTTTAGCCTTTTCGCATGAAAACAGGGTCCAAAATCATGGGTTTTCGTTCAGCAGTGGAAGTAGGAGGCGCGCTCTACAATAGGCAAGGGTTTTCAAGTCTGCAAGTACGTTTTAAGCTGAGTTCCATGAACATTGTCCAAAATCATGTTTTAGGCCAAATCCACAATGCGACCAGTTCAGCATATGAGAGGAGACACTGTTTGAGTGTAACAAGCGTGAAACATTTCTTTTAGCCTTTTCGCATGAAAACAGGGTCCAAAATCATGGGTTTTCGTTCAGCAGTGGAAGTAGGAGGCGCGCTCTACAATAGGCAAGGGTTTTCAAGTCTGCAAGTACGTTTTAAGCTGAGTTCCATGAACATTGTCCAAAATCATGTTTTAACCAAAATCCACAATGCGACCAGTTCAGCATATGAGAGGAGACACAGTTTGAGTGTAACAAACGTGAAACATTTCTTTTAGCCATTTTGCATGAAAACAGGGTCCAAAATCATGGGTTTTCATTCAGCAGTGGAAGTAGGAGGCGCGCTCTACAATAGGCAAGGGTTTTCAAGTCTGCAAGTACGTTTTAAGCTGAGTTCCATGAACATTGTCCAAAATCATGTTTTAACCAAAATCCACAATGCGACCAGTTCAGCATATGAGAGGAGACACTGTTTGAGTGTAACAAACGTGAAACATTTCTTTTAGCCATTTTGCATGAAAACAGGGTCCAAAATCATGGGTTTTCACTCAGCAGTGGAAGTAGGAGGCGCGCTCTACAATAGGCAAGGGTTTTCAAGTCTGCAAGTACGTTTTAAGCTGAGTTCCATGAACATTGTCCAAAATCATGTTTTAGGCCAAATCCACAATGCGACCAGTTCAGCATATGAGAGGAGACACTGTTTGAGTGTAACAAGCGTGAAACATTTCTTTTAGCCTTTTCGCATGAAAACAGGGTCCAAAATCATGGGTTTTCGTTCAGCAGTGGAAGTAGGAGGCGCGCTCTACAATAGGCAAGGGTTTTCAAGTCTGCAAGTACGTTTTAAGCTGAGTTCCATGAACATTGTCCAAAATCATGTTTTAACCAAAATCCACAATGCGACCAGTTCAGCATATGAGAGGAGACACTGTTTGAGTGTAACAAACGTGAAACATTTCTTTTAGCCATTTTGCATGAAAACAGGGTCCAAAATCATGGGTTTTCGCTCAGCAGTGGAAGTAGGAGGCGCGCTCTACAATAGGCAAGGGTTTTCAAGTCTGCAAGTACGTTTTAAGCTGAGTTCCATGAACATTGTCCAAAATCATGTTTTAGGCCAAATCCACAATGCGACCAGTTCAGCATATGAGAGGAGACACTGTTTGAGTGTAACAAGCGTGAAACATTTCTTTTAGCCTTTTCGCATGAAAACAGGGTCCAAAATCATGGGTTTTCGTTCAGCAGTGGAAGTAGGAGGCGCGCTCTACAATAGGCAAGGGTTTTCAAGTCTGCAAGTACGTTTTAAGCTGAGTTCCATGAACATTGTCCAAAATCATGTTTTAGGCCAAATCCACATTGCGACCAGATCAGCATATGACAGGAGACACTGTTTGAGTGTAACAAACGTGAAACAATTCTTTTAGCCTTTTCGCATGAAAACAGGGTCCAAAATCATAGGTTTTCGTTCAGTAGTGGAAGTAGGAGGCGCGCTCTACAATAGGCAAGGGTTTTCAAGTCTGCAAGTACGTTTTAAGCTGAGTTCCATGAACATTGTCCAAAATCATGTTTTAGGCCAAATCCACATTGCGACCAGATCAGCATATGACAGGAGACACTGTTTGAGTGTAACAAACGTGAAACAATTCTTTTAGCCTTTTCGCATGAAAACAGGGTCCAAAATCATGGGTTTTTGTTCAGCAGTGGAAGTAGGAGGCGCGCTCTACAATAGGCAAGGGTTTTCAAGTCTGCAAGTACGTTTTAAGCTGAGTTCCATGAACATTGTCCAAAATCATGTTTTAGGCCAAATCCACAATGCGACCAGTTCAGCATATGAGAGGAGAAACTGTTTGAGTGTAACAAGCGTGAAACATTTCTTTTAGCCTTTTCGCATGAAAACAGGGTCCAAAATCATGGGTTTTCGTTCAGCAGTGGAAGTAGGAGGCGCGCTCTACAATAGGCAAGGGTTTTCAAGTCTGCAAGTACGTTTTAAGCTGAGTTCCATGAACATTGTCCAAAATCATGTTTTAGGCCAAATCCACAATGCGACCAGTTCAGCATATGAGAGGAGACACTGTTTGAGTGTAACAAGCGTGAAACATTTCTTTTAGCCTTTTCGCATGAAAACAGGGTCCAAAATCATGGGTTTTCGTTCAGCAGTGGAAGTAGGAGGCGCGCTCTACAATAGGCAAGGGTTTTCAAGTCTGCAAGTACGTTTTAAGCTGAGTTCCATGAACATTGTCCAAAATCATGTTTTAGGCCAAATCCACATTGCGACCAGATCAGCATATGACAGGAGAAACTGTTTGAGTGTAACAAGCGTGAAACATTTCTTTTAGCCTTTTCGCATGAAAACAGGGTCCAAAATCATGGGTTTTCGTTCAGCAGTGGAAGTAGGAGGCGCGCTCTACAATAGGCAAGGGTTTTCAAGTCTGCAAGTACGTTTTAAGCTGAGTTCCATGAACATTGTCCAAAATCATGTTTTAGGCCAAATCCACAATGCGACCAGTTCAGCATATGAGAGGAGACACTGTTTGAGTGTAACAAGCGTGAAACATTTCTTTTAGCCTTTTCGCATGAAAACAGGGTCCAAAATCATGGGTTTTCGTTCAGCAGTGGAAGTAGGAGGCGCGCTCTACAATAGGCAAGGGTTTTCAAGTCTGCAAGTACGTTTTAAGCTGAGTTCCATGAACATTGTCCAAAATCATGTTTTAGGCCAAATCCACATTGCGACCAGATCAGCATATGACAGGAGACACTGTTTGAGTGTAACAAACGTGAAACAATTCTTTTAGCCTTTTCGCATGAAAACAGGGTCCAAAATCATAGGTTTTCGTTCAGTAGTGGAAGTAGGAGGCGCGCTCTACAATAGGCAAGGGTTTTCAAGTCTGCAAGTACGTTTTAAGCTGAGTTCCATGAACATTGTCCAAAATCATGTTTTAACCAAAATCCACAATGCGACCAGTTCAGCATATGAGAGGAGACACAGTTTGAGTGTAACAAACGTGAAACATTTCTTTTAGCCATTTTGCATGAAAACAGGGTCCAAAATCATGGGTTTTCATTCAGCAGTGGAAGTAGGAGGCGCGCTCTACAATAGGCAAGGGTTTTCAAGTCTGCAAGTACGTTTTAAGCTGAGTTCCATGAACATTGTCCAAAATCATGTTTTAACCAAAATCCACAATGCGACCAGTTCAGCATATGAGAGGAGACACTGTTTGAGTGTAACAAACGTGAAACATTTCTTTTAGCCATTTTGCATGAAAACAGGGTCCAAAATCATGGGTTTTCACTCAGCAGTGGAAGTAGGAGGCGCGCTCTACAATAGGCAAGGGTTTTCAAGTCTGCAAGTACGTTTTAAGCTGAGTTCCATGAACATTGTCCAAAATCATGTTTTAGGCCAAATCCACAATGCGACCAGTTCAGCATATGAGAGGAGACACTGTTTGAGTGTAACAAGCGTGAAACATTTCTTTTAGCCTTTTCGCATGAAAACAGGGTCCAAAATCATGGGTTTTCGTTCAGCAGTGGAAGTAGGAGGCGCGCTCTACAATAGGCAAGGGTTTTCAAGTCTGCAAGTACGTTTTAAGCTGAGTTCCATGAACATTGTCCAAAATCATGTTTTAGGCCAAATCCACATTGCGACCAGATCAGCATATGACAGGAGACACTGTTTGAGTGTAACAAACGTGAAACAATTCTTTTAGCCTTTTCGCATGAAAACAGGGTCCAAAATCATAGGTTTTCGTTCAGTAGTGGAAGTAGGAGGCGCGCTCTACAATAGGCAAGGATTTTCAAGTCTGCAAGTACGTTTTAAGCTGAGTTCCATGAACATTGTCCAAAATCATGTTTTAGGCCAAATCCACATTGCGACCAGATCAGCATATGACAGGAGACACTGTTTGAGTGTAACAAACGTGAAACAATTCTTTTAGCCTTTTCGCATGAAAACAGGGTCCAAAATCATGGGTTTTTGTTCAGCAGTGGAAGTAGGAGGCGCGCTCTACAATAGGCAAGGGTTTTCAAGTCTGCAAGTACGTTTTAAGCTGAGTTCCATGAACATTGTCCAAAATCATGTTTTAGGCCAAATCCACAATGCGACCAGTTCAGCATATGAGAGGAGAAACTGTTTGAGTGTAACAAGCGTGAAACATTTCTTTTAGCCTTTTCGCATGAAAACAGGGTCCAAAATCATGGGTTTTCGTTCAGCAGTGGAAGTAGGAGGCGCGCTCTACAATAGGCAAGGGTTTTCAAGTCTGCAAGTACGTTTTAAGCTGAGTTCCATGAACATTGTCCAAAATCATGTTTTAGGCCAAATCCACAATGCGACCAGTTCAGCATATGAGAGGAGACACTGTTTGAGTGTAACAAGCGTGAAACATTTCTTTTAGCCTTTTCGCATGAAAACAGGGTCCAAAATCATGGGTTTTCGTTCAGCAGTGGAAGTAGGAGGCGCGCTCTACAATAGGCAAGGGTTTTCAAGTCTGCAAGTACGTTTTAAGCTGAGTTCCATGAACATTGTCCAAAATCATGTTTTAGGCCAAATCCACATTGCGACCAGATCAGCATATGACAGGAGAAACTGTTTGAGTGTAACAAGCGTGAAACATTTCTTTTAGCCTTTTCGCATGAAAACAGGGTCCAAAATCATGGGTTTTCGTTCAGCAGTGGAAGTAGGAGGCGCGCTCTACAATAGGCAAGGGTTTTCAAGTCTGCAAGTACGTTTTAAGCTGAGTTCCATGAACATTGTCCAAAATCATGTTTTAGGCCAAATCCACAATGCGACCAGTTCAGCATATGAGAGGAGACACTGTTTGAGTGTAACAAGCGTGAAACATTTCTTTTAGCCTTTTCGCATGAAAACAGGGTCCAAAATCATGGGTTTTCGTTCAGCAGTGGAAGTAGGAGGCGCGCTCTACAATAGGCAAGGGTTTTCAAGTCTGCAAGTACGTTTTAAGCTGAGTTCCATGAACATTGTCCAAAATCATGTTTTAGGCCAAATCCACATTGCGACCAGATCAGCATATGACAGGAGACACTGTTTGAGTGTAACAAACGTGAAACAATTCTTTTAGCCTTTTCGCATGAAAACAGGGTCCAAAATCATAGGTTTTCGTTCAGTAGTGGAAGTAGGAGGCGCGCTCTACAATAGGCAAGGGTTTTCAAGTCTGCAAGTACGTTTTAAGCTGAGTTCCATGAACATTGTCCAAAATCATGTTTTAACCAAAATCCACAATGCGACCAGTTCAGCATATGAGAGGAGACACTGTTTGAGTGTAACAAGCGTGAAACATTTCTTTTAGCCTTTTCGCATGAAAACAGGGTCCAAAATCATGGGTTTTCGTTCAGCAGTGGAAGTAGGAGGCGCGCTCTACAATAGGCAAGGGTTTTCAAGTCTGCAAGTACGTTTTAAGCTGAGTTCCATGAACATTGTCCAAAATCATGTTTTAACCAAAATCCACAATGCGACTAGTTCAGCATATGAGAGGAGACACAGTTTGAGTGTAACAAGCGTGAAACATTTCTTTTAGCCTTTTCGCATGAAAACAGGGTCCAAAATCATGGGTTTTCGTTCAGCAGTGGAAGTAGGAGGCGCGCTCTACAATAGGCAAGGGTTTTCAAGTCTGCAAGTACGTTTTAAGCTGAGTTCCATGAACATTGTCCAAAATCATGTTTTAGGCCAAATCCACATTGCGACCAGATCAGCATATGACAGGAGACACTGTTTGAGTGTAACAAACGTGAAACAATTCTTTTAGCCTTTTCGCATGAAAACAGGGTCCAAAATCATAGGTTTTCGTTCAGTAGTGGAAGTAGGAGGCGCGCTCTACAATAGGCAAGGGTTTTCAAGTCTGCAAGTACGTTTTAAGCTGAGTTCCATGAACATTGTCCAAAATCATGTTTTAGGCCAAATCCACATTGCGACCAGATCAGCATATGACAGGAGACACTGTTTGAGTGTAACAAACGTGAAACAATTCTTTTAGCCTTTTCGCATGAAAACAGGGTCCAAAATCATGGGTTTTTGTTCAGCAGTGGAAGTAGGAGGCGCGCTCTACAATAGGCAAGGGTTTTCAAGTCTGCAAGTACGTTTTAAGCTGAGTTCCATGAACATTGTCCAAAATCATGTTTTAGGCCAAATCCACAATGCGACCAGTTCAGCATATGAGAGGAGAAACTGTTTGAGTGTAACAAGCGTGAAACATTTCTTTTAGCCTTTTCGCATGAAAACAGGGTCCAAAATCATGGGTTTTCGTTCAGCAGTGGAAGTAGGAGGCGCGCTCTACAATAGGCAAGGGTTTTCAAGTCTGCAAGTACGTTTTAAGCTGAGTTCCATGAACATTGTCCAAAATCATGTTTTAGGCCAAATCCACAATGCGACCAGTTCAGCATATGAGAGGAGACACTGTTTGAGTGTAACAAGCGTGAAACATTTCTTTTAGCCTTTTCGCATGAAAACAGGGTCCAAAATCATGGGTTTTCGTTCAGCAGTGGAAGTAGGAGGCGCGCTCTACAATAGGCAAGGGTTTTCAAGTCTGCAAGTACGTTTTAAGCTGAGTTCCATGAACATTGTCCAAAATCATGTTTTAGGCCAAATCCACATTGCGACCAGATCAGCATATGACAGGAGAAACTGTTTGAGTGTAACAAGCGTGAAACATTTCTTTTAGCCTTTTCGCATGAAAACAGGGTCCAAAATCATGGGTTTTCGTTCAGCAGTGGAAGTAGGAGGCGCGCTCTACAATAGGCAAGGGTTTTCAAGTCTGCAAGTACGTTTTAAGCTGAGTTCCATGAACATTGTCCAAAATCATGTTTTAGGCCAAATCCACAATGCGACCAGTTCAGCATATGAGAGGAGACACTGTTTGAGTGTAACAAGCGTGAAACATTTCTTTTAGCCTTTTCGCATGAAAACAGGGTCCAAAATCATGGGTTTTCGTTCAGCAGTGGAAGTAGGAGGCGCGCTCTACAATAGGCAAGGGTTTTCAAGTCTGCAAGTACGTTTTAAGCTGAGTTCCATGAACATTGTCCAAAATCATGTTTTAGGCCAAATCCACATTGCGACCAGATCAGCATATGACAGGAGACACTGTTTGAGTGTAACAAACGTGAAACAATTCTTTTAGCCTTTTCGCATGAAAACAGGGTCCAAAATCATAGGTTTTCGTTCAGTAGTGGAAGTAGGAGGCGCGCTCTACAATAGGCAAGGGTTTTCAAGTCTGCAAGTACGTTTTAAGCTGAGTTCCATGAACATTGTCCAAAATCATGTTTTAACCAAAATCCACAATGCGACCAGTTCAGCATATGAGAGGAGACACTGTTTGAGTGTAACAAGCGTGAAACATTTCTTTTAGCCTTTTCGCATGAAAACAGGGTCCAAAATCATGGGTTTTCGTTCAGCAGTGGAAGTAGGAGGCGCGCTCTACAATAGGCAAGGGTTTTCAAGTCTGCAAGTACGTTTTAAGCTGAGTTCCATGAACATTGTCCAAAATCATGTTTTAACCAAAATCCACAATGCGACTAGTTCAGCATATGAGAGGAGACACAGTTTGAGTGTAACAAACGTGAAACATTTCTTTTAGCCATTTTGCATGAAAACAGGGTCCAAAATCATGGGTTTTCATTCAGCAGTGGAAGTAGGAGGCGCGCTCTACAATAGGCAAGGGTTTTCAAGTCTGCAAGTACGTTTTAAGCTGAGTTCCATGAACATTGTCCAAAATCATGTTTTAGGCCAAATCCACAATGCGACCAGTTCAGCATATGAGAGGAGAAACTGTTTGAGTGTAACAAGCGTGAAACATTTCTTTTAGCCTTTTCGCATGAAAACAGGGTCCAAAATCATGGGTTTTCGTTCAGCAGTGGAAGTAGGAGGCGCGCTCTACAATAGGCAAGGGTTTTCAAGTCTGCAAGTACGTTTTAAGCTGAGTTCCATGAACATTGTCCAAAATCATGTTTTAGGCCAAATCCACAATGCGACCAGTTCAGCATATGAGAGGAGACACTGTTTGAGTGTAACAAGCGTGAAACATTTCTTTTAGCCTTTTCGCATGAAGACAGGGTCCAAAATCATGGGTTTTCGTTCAGCAGTGGAAGTAGGAGGCGCGCTCTACAATAGGCAAGGGTTTTCAAGTCTGCAAGTACGTTTTAAGCTGAGTTCCATGAACATTGTCCAAAATCATGTTTTAGGCCAAATACACATTGCGACCAGATCAGCATATGACAGGAGACACTGTTTGAGTGTAACAAGCGTGAAACATTTCTTTTAGCCTTTTCGCATGAAAACAGGGTCCAAAATCATGGGTTTTCGTTCAGCAGTGGAAGTAGGAGGCGCGCTCTACAATAGGCAAGGGTTTTCAAGTCTGCAAGTACGTTTTAAGCTGAGTTCCATGAACATTGTCCAAAATCATGTTTTAGGCCAAATCCACAATGCGATCAGTTCAGCATATGAGAGGAGACACTGTTTGAGTGTAACAAGCGTGAAACATTTCTTTTAGCCTTTTCGCATGAAAACAGGGTCCAAAATCATGGGTTTTCGTTCAGCAGTGGAAGTAGGAGGCGCGCTCTACAATAGGCAAGGGTTTTCAAGTCTGCAAGTACGTTTTAAGCTGAGTTCCATGAACATTGTCCAAAATCATGTTTTAGGCCAAATACACATTGCGACCAGATCAGCATATGACAGGAGACACTGTTTGAGTGTAACAAGCGTGAAACATTTCTTTTAGCCTTTTCGCATGAAAACAGGGTCCAAAATCATGGGTTTTCGTTCAGCAGTGGAAGTAGGAGGCGCGCTCTACAATAGGCAAGGGTTTTCAAGTCTGCAAGTACGTTTTAAGCTGAGTTCCATGAACATTGTCCAAAATCATGTTTTAGGCCAAATCCACAATGCGACCAGTTCAGCATATGAGAGGAGACACTGTTTGAGTGTAACAAGCGTGAAACATTTCTTTTAGCCTTTTCGCATGAAAACAGGGTCCAAAATCATGGGTTTTCGTTCAGCAGTGGAAGTAGGAGGCGCGCTCTACAATAGGCAAGGGTTTTCAAGTCTGCAAGTACGTTTTAAGCTGAGTTCCATGAACATTGTCCAAAATCATGTTTTAGGCCAAATCCACATTGCGACCAGATCAGCATATGACAGGAGACACTGTTTGAGTGTAACAAACGTGAAACAATTCTTTTAGCCTTTTCGCATGAAAACAGGGTCCAAAATCATAGGTTTTCGTTCAGTAGTGGAAGTAGGAGGCGCGCTCTACAATAGGCAAGGGTTTTCAAGTCTGCAAGTACGTTTTAAGCTGAGTTCCATGAACATTGTCCAAAATCATGTTTTAGGCCAAATCCACATTGCGACCAGATCAGCATATGACAGGAGACACTGTTTGAGTGTAACAAACGTGAAACAATTCTTTTAGCCTTTTCGCATGAAAACAGGGTCCAAAATCATGGGTTTTTGTTCAGCAGTGGAAGTAGGAGGCGCGCTCTACAATAGGCAAGGGTTTTCAAGTCTGCAAGTACGTTTTAAGCTGAGTTCCATGAACATTGTCCAAAATCATGTTTTAGGCCAAATCCACAATGCGACCAGTTCAGCATATGAGAGGAGAAACTGTTTGAGTGTAACAAGCGTGAAACATTTCTTTTAGCCTTTTCGCATGAAAACAGGGTCCAAAATCATGGGTTTTCGTTCAGCAGTGGAAGTAGGAGGCGCGCTCTACAATAGGCAAGGGTTTTCAAGTCTGCAAGTACGTTTTAAGCTGAGTTCCATGAACATTGTCCAAAATCATGTTTTAGGCCAAATCCACAATGCGACCAGTTCAGCATATGAGAGGAGACACTGTTTGAGTGTAACAAGCGTGAAACATTTCTTTTAGCCTTTTCGCATGAAAACAGGGTCCAAAATCATGGGTTTTCGTTCAGCAGTGGAAGTAGGAGGCGCGCTCTACAATAGGCAAGGGTTTTCAAGTCTGCAAGTACGTTTTAAGCTGAGTTCCATGAACATTGTCCAAAATCATGTTTTAGGCCAAATCCACATTGCGACCAGATCAGCATATGACAGGAGAAACTGTTTGAGTGTAACAAGCGTGAAACATTTCTTTTAGCCTTTTCGCATGAAAACAGGGTCCAAAATCATGGGTTTTCGTTCAGCAGTGGAAGTAGGAGGCGCGCTCTACAATAGGCAAGGGTTTTCAAGTCTGCAAGTACGTTTTAAGCTGAGTTCCATGAACATTGTCCAAAATCATGTTTTAGGCCAAATCCACAATGCGACCAGTTCAGCATATGAGAGGAGACACTGTTTGAGTGTAACAAGCGTGAAACATTTCTTTTAGCCTTTTCGCATGAAAACAGGGTCCAAAATCATGGGTTTTCGTTCAGCAGTGGAAGTAGGAGGCGCGCTCTACAATAGGCAAGGGTTTTCAAGTCTGCAAGTACGTTTTAAGCTGAGTTCCATGAACATTGTCCAAAATCATGTTTTAGGCCAAATCCACATTGCGACCAGATCAGCATATGACAGGAGACACTGTTTGAGTGTAACAAACGTGAAACAATTCTTTTAGCCTTTTCGCATGAAAACAGGGTCCAAAATCATAGGTTTTCGTTCAGTAGTGGAAGTAGGAGGCGCGCTCTACAATAGGCAAGGGTTTTCAAGTCTGCAAGTACGTTTTAAGCTGAGTTCCATGAACATTGTCCAAAATCATGTTTTAACCAAAATCCACAATGCGACCAGTTCAGCATATGAGAGGAGACACTGTTTGAGTGTAACAAGCGTGAAACATTTCTTTTAGCCTTTTCGCATGAAAACAGGGTCCAAAATCATGGGTTTTCGTTCAGCAGTGGAAGTAGGAGGCGCGCTCTACAATAGGCAAGGGTTTTCAAGTCTGCAAGTACGTTTTAAGCTGAGTTCCATGAACATTGTCCAAAATCATGTTTTAACCAAAATCCACAATGCGACTAGTTCAGCATATGAGAGGAGACACAGTTTGAGTGTAACAAACGTGAAACATTTCTTTTAGCCATTTTGCATGAAAACAGGGTCCAAAATCATGGGTTTTCATTCAGCAGTGGAAGTAGGAGGCGCGCTCTACAATAGGCAAGGGTTTTCAAGTCTGCAAGTACGTTTTAAGCTGAGTTCCATGAACATTGTCCAAAATCATGTTTTAGGCCAAATCCACAATGCGACCAGTTCAGCATATGAGAGGAGAAACTGTTTGAGTGTAACAAGCGTGAAACATTTCTTTTAGCCTTTTCGCATGAAAACAGGGTCCAAAATCATGGGTTTTCGTTCAGCAGTGGAAGTAGGAGGCGCGCTCTACAATAGGCAAGGGTTTTCAAGTCTGCAAGTACGTTTTAAGCTGAGTTCCATGAACATTGTCCAAAATCATGTTTTAGGCCAAATCCACAATGCGACCAGTTCAGCATATGAGAGGAGACACTGTTTGAGTGTAACAAGCGTGAAACATTTCTTTTAGCCTTTTCGCATGAAAACAGGGTCCAAAATCATGGGTTTTCGTTCAGCAGTGGAAGTAGGAGGCGCGCTCTACAATAGGCAAGGGTTTTCAAGTCTGCAAGTACGTTTTAAGCTGAGTTCCATGAACATTGTCCAAAATCATGTTTTAGGCCAAATACACATTGCGACCAGATCAGCATATGACAGGAGACACTGTTTGAGTGTAACAAGCGTGAAACATTTCTTTTAGCCTTTTCGCATGAAAACAGGGTCCAAAATCATGGGTTTTCGTTCAGCAGTGGAAGTAGGAGGCGCGCTCTACAATAGGCAAGGGTTTTCAAGTCTGCAAGTACGTTTTAAGCTGAGTTCCATGAACATTGTCCAAAATCATGTTTTAACCAAAATCCACAATGCGACCAGTTCAGCATATGAGAGGAGACACAGTTTGAGTGTAACAAACGTGAAACATTTCTTTTAGCCATTTTGCATGAAAACAGGGTCCAAAATCATGGGTTTTCATTCAGCAGTGGAAGTAGGAGGCACGCTCTACAATAGGCAAGGGTTTTCAAGTCTGCAAGTACGTTTTAAGCTGAGTTCCATGAACATTGTCCAAAATCATGTTTTAACCAAAATCCACAATGCGACCAGTTCAGCATATGAGAGGAGACACTGTTTGAGTGTAACAAACGTGAAACATTTCTTTTAGCCATTTTGCATGAAAACAGGGTCCAAAATCATGGGTTTTCATTCAGCAGTGGAAGTAGGAGGCGCGCTCTACAATAGGCAAGGGTTTTCAAGTCTGCAAGTACGTTTTAAGCTGAGTTCCATGAACATTGTCCAAAATCATGTTTTAGGCCAAATCCACAATGCGACCAGTTCAGCATATGAGAGGAGACACTGTTTGAGTGTAACAAGCGTGAAACATTTCTTTTAGCCTTTTCGCATGAAAACAGGGTCCAAAATCATGGGTTTTCGTTCAGCAGTGGAAGTAGGAGGCGCGCTCTACAATAGGCAAGGGTTTTCAAGTCTGCAAGTACGTTTTAAGCTGAGTTCCATGAACATTGTCCAAAATCATGTTTTAGGCCAAATCCACATTGCGACCAGATCAGCATATGACAGGAGACACTGTTTGAGTGTAACAAACGTGAAACAATTCTTTTAGCCTTTTCGCATGAAAACAGGGTCCAAAATCATAGGTTTTCGTTCAGTAGTGGAAGTAGGAGGCGCGCTCTACAATAGGCAAGGGTTTTCAAGTCTGCAAGTACGTTTTAAGCTGAGTTCCATGAACATTGTCCAAAATCATGTTTTTACCAAAATCCACAATGCGACCAGTTCAGCATATGAGAGGAGACACTGTTTGAGTGTAACAAGCGTGAAACATTTCTTTTAGCCTTTTCGCATGAAAACAGGGTCCAAAATCATGGGTTTTCGTTCAGCAGTGGAAGTAGGAGGCGCGCTCTACAATAGGCAAGGGTTTTCAAGTCTGCAAGTACGTTTTAAGCTGAGTTCCATGAACATTGTCCAAAATCATGTTTTAGGCCAAATCCACAATGCGACCAGTTCAGCATATGAGAGGAGAAACTGTTTGAGTGTAACAAGCGTGAAACATTTCTTTTAGCCTTTTCGCATGAAAACAGGGTCCAAAATCATGGGTTTTCGTTCAGCAGTGGAAGTAGGAGGCGCGCTCTACAATAGGCAAGGGTTTTCAAGTCTGCAAGTACGTTTTAAGCTGAGTTCCATGAACATTGTCCAAAATCATGTTTTAGGCCAAATCCACAATGCGACCAGTTCAGCATATGAGAGGAGACACTGTTTGAGTGTAACAAGCGTGAAACATTTCTTTTAGCCTTTTCGCATGAAAACAGGGTCCAAAATCATGGGTTTTCGTTCAGCAGTGGAAGTAGGAGGCGCGCTCTACAATAGGCAAGGGTTTTCAAGTCTGCAAGTACGTTTTAAGCTGAGTTCCATGAACATTGTCCAAAATCATGTTTTAGGCCAAATACACATTGCGACCAGATCAGCATATGACAGGAGACACTGTTTGAGTGTAACAAGCGTGAAACATTTCTTTTAGCCTTTTCGCATGAAAACAGGGTCCAAAATCATGGGTTTTCGTTCAGCAGTGGAAGTAGGAGGCGCGCTCTACAATAGGCAAGGGTTTTCAAGTCTGCAAGTACGTTTTAAGCTGAGTTCCATGAACATTGTCCAAAATCATGTTTTAACCAAAATCCACAATGCGACCAGTTCAGCATATGAGAGGAGACACAGTTTGAGTGTAACAAACGTGAAACATTTCTTTTAGCCATTTTGCATGAAAACAGGGTCCAAAATCATGGGTTTTCATTCAGCAGTGGAAGTAGGAGGCGCGCTCTACAATAGGCAAGGGTTTTCAAGTCTGCAAGTACGTTTTAAGCTGAGTTCCATGAACATTGTCCAAAATCATGTTTTAACCAAAATCCACAATGCGACCAGTTCAGCATATGAGAGGAGACACTGTTTGAGTGTAACAAACGTGAAACATTTCTTTTAGCCATTTTGCATGAAAACAGGGTCCAAAATCATGGGTTTTCACTCAGCAGTGGAAGTAGGAGGCGCGCTCTACAATAGGCAAGGGTTTTCAAGTCTGCAAGTACGTTTTAAGCTGAGTTCCATGAACATTGTACAAAATCATGTTTTAGGCCAAATCCACAATGCGACCAGTTCAGCATATGAGAGGAGACACTGTTTGAGTGTAACAAACGTGAAACATTTCTTTTAGCCTTTTCTTATGAAAACAGGGTCCAAAATCATGGGTTTTCGTTCAGCAGTGGAAGTAGGAGGCGCGCTCTACAATAGGCAAGGGTTTTCAAGTCTGCAAGTACGTTTTAAGCTGAGTTCCATGAACATTGTCCAAAATCATGTTTTAGGCCAAATCCACAATGCGACCAGTTCAGCATATGAGAGGAGACACTGTTTGAGTGTAACAAACGTGAAACATTTCTTTTAGCCATTTTGCATGAAAACAGGGTCCAAAATCATGGGTTTTCACTCAGCAGTGGAAGTAGGAGGCGCGCTCTACAATAGGCAAGGGTTTTCAAGTCTGCAAGTACGTTTTAAGCTGAGTTCCATGAACATTGTACAAAATCATGTTTTAGGCCAAATCCACATTGCGACCAGTTCAGCATATGACAGGAGACACTGTTTGAGTGTAACAAACGTGAAACAATTCTTTTAGCCTTTTCGCATGAAAACAGGGTCCAAAATCATGGGTTTTCGTTCAGCAGTGGAAGTAGGAGGCGCGCTCTACAATAGGCAAGGGTTTTCAAGTCTGCAAGTACGTTTTAAGCTGAGTTCCATGAACATTGTCCAAAATCATGTTTTAGGCCAAATCCACAATGCGACCAGTTCAGCATATGAGAGGAGACACTGTTTGAGTGTAACAAGCGTGAAACATTTCTTTTAGCCTTTTCGCATGAAAACAGGGTCCAAAATCATGGGTTTTCGTTCAGCAGTGGAAGTAGGAGGCGCGCTCTACAATAGGCAAGGGTTTTCAAGTCTGCAAGTACGTTTTAAGCTGAGTTCCATGAACATTGTCCAAAATCATGTTTTAGGCCAAATCCACATTGCGACCAGATCAGCATATGACAGGAGACACTGTTTGAGTGTAACAAACGTGAAACAATTCTTTTAGCCTTTTCGCATGAAAACAGGGTCCAAAATCATGGGTTTTCGTTCAGCAATGGAAGTAGGAGGCGCGCTCTACAATAGGCAAGGGTTTTCAAGTCTGCAAGTACGTTTTAAGCTGAGTTCCATGAACATTGTCCAAAATCATGTTTTAGGCCAAATCCACAATGCGACCAGTTCAGCATATGAGAGGAGACACTGTTTGAGTGTAACAAGCGTGAAACATTTCTTTTAGCCTTTTCGCATGAAAACAGGGTCCAAAATCATGGGTTTTCGTTCAGCAGTGGAAGTAGGAGGCGCGCTCTACAATAGGCAAGGGTTTTCAAGTCTGCAAGTACGTTTTAAGCTGAGTTCCATGAACATTGTCCAAAATCATGTTTTAGGCCAAATCCACATTGCGACCAGATCAGCATATGACAGGAGACACTGTTTGAGTGTAACAAACGTGAAACAATTCTTTTAGCCTTTTCGCATGAAAACAGGGTCCAAAATCATGGGTTTTCGTTCAGCAATGGAAGTAGGAGGCGCGCTCTACAATAGGCAAGGGTTTTCAAGTCTGCAAGTACGTTTTAAGCTGAGTTCCATGAACATTGTCCAAAATCATGTTTTAGGCCAAATCCACAATGCGACCAGTTCAGCATATGAGAGGAGACACTGTTTGAGTGTAACAAGCGTGAAACATTTCTTTTAGCCTTTTCGCATGAAAACAGGGTCCAAAATCATGGGTTTTCGTTCAGCAGTGGAAGTAGGAGGCGCGCTCTACAATAGGCAAGGGTTTTCAAGTCTGCAAGTACGTTTTAAGCTGAGTTCCATGAACATTGTCCAAAATCATGTTTTAGGCCAAATCCATATTGCGACCAGATCAGCATATGACAGGAGACACTGTTTGAGTGTAACAAACGTGAAACAATTCTTTTAGCCTTTTCGCATGAAAACAGGGTCCAAAATCATGGGTTTTCGTTCAGCAGTGGAAGTAGGAGGCGCGCTCTACAATAGGCAAGGGTTTTCAAGTCTGCAAGTACGTTTTAAGCTGAGTTCCATGAACATTGTCCAAAATCATGTTTTAGGCCAAATCCACATTGCGACCAGATCAGCATATGACAGGAGACACTGTTTGAGTGTAACAAACGTGAAACAATTCTTTTAGCCTTTTCGCATGAAAACAGGGTCCAAAATCATGGGTTTTCGTTCAGCAATGGAAGTAGGAGGCGCGCTCTACAATAGGCAAGGGTTTTCAAGTCTGCAAGTACGTTTTAAGCTGAGTTCCATGAACATTGTCCAAAATCATGTTTTAGGCCAAATCCACAATGCGACCAGTTCAGCATATGAGAGGAGACACTGTTTGAGTGTAACAAGCGTGAAACATTTCTTTTAGCCTTTTCGCATGAAAACAGGGTCCAAAATCATGGGTTTTCGTTCAGCAGTGGAAGTAGGAGGCGCGCTCTACAATAGGCAAGGGTTTTCAAGTCTGCAAGTACGTTTTAAGCTGAGTTCCATGAACATTGTCCAAAATCATGTTTTAGGCCAAATCCACATTGCGACCAGATCAGCATATGACAGGAGACACTGTTTGAGTGTAACAAACGTGAAACAATTCTTTTAGCCTTTTCGCATGAAAACAGGGTCCAAAATCATGGGTTTTCGTTCAGCAATGGAAGTAGGAGGCGCGCTCTACAATAGGCAAGGGTTTTCAAGTCTGCAAGTACGTTTTAAGCTGAGTTCCATGAACATTGTCCAAAATCATGTTTTAGGCCAAATCCACAATGCGACCAGTTCAGCATATGAGAGGAGACACTGTTTGAGTGTAACAAGCGTGAAACATTTCTTTTAGCCTTTTCGCATGAAAACAGGGTCCAAAATCATGGGTTTTCGTTCAGCAGTGGAAGTAGGAGGCGCGCTCTACAATAGGCAAGGGTTTTCAAGTCTGCAAGTACGTTTTAAGCTGAGTTCCAAGAACATTGTCCAAAATCATGTTTTAGGCCAAATCCACATTGCGACCAGATCAGCATATGACAGGAGACACTGTTTGAGTGTAACAAACGTGAAACAATTCTTTTAGCCTTTTCGCATGAAAACAGGGTCCAAAATCATGGGTTTTCGTTCAGCAGTGGAAGTAGGAGGCGCGCTCTACAATAGGCAAGGGTTTTCAAGTCTGCAAGTACGTTTTAAGCTGAGTTCCATGAACATTGTCCAAAATCATGTTTTAGGCCAAATCCACATTGCGACCAGATCAGCATATGACAGGAGACACTGTTTGAGTGTAACAAACGTGAAACAATTCTTTTAGCCTTTTCGCATGAAAACAGGGTCCAAAATCATGGGTTTTCGTTCAGCAATGGAAGTAGGAGGCGCGCTCTACAATAGGCAAGGGTTTTCAAGTCTGCAAGTACGT
This sequence comes from Coregonus lavaretus, assembly GCF_964263955.1. Lineage (NCBI taxonomy): Eukaryota > Metazoa > Chordata > Actinopteri > Salmoniformes > Salmonidae > Coregonus > Coregonus lavaretus. The sequence goes on along the minus strand of NC_140013.1, from coordinate 58,389 downwards.
TTTAAGCTGAGTTCCATGAACATTGTCCAAAATCATGTTTTAGGCCAAATCCACAATGCGACCAGTTCAGCATATGAGAGGAGACACTGTTTGAGTGTAACAAGCGTGAAACATTTCTTTTAGCCTTTTCGCATGAAAACAGGGTCCAAAATCATGGGTTTTCGTTCAGCAGTGGAAGTAGGAGGCGCGCTCTACAATAGGCAAGGGTTTTCAAGTCTGCAAGTACGTTTTAAGCTGAGTTCCATGAACATTGTCCAAAATCATGTTTTAGGCCAAATCCATATTGCGACCAGATCAGCATATGACAGGAGACACTGTTTGAGTGTAACAAACGTGAAACAATTCTTTTAGCCTTTTCGCATGAAAACAGGGTCCAAAATCATGGGTTTTCGTTCAGCAGTGGAAGTAGGAGGCGCGCTCTACAATAGGCAAGGGTTTTCAAGTCTGCAAGTACGTTTTAAGCTGAGTTCCATGAACATTGTCCAAAATCATGTTTTAACCAAAATCCACGATGCGACCAGTTCAGCATATGAGAGGAGACACTGTTTGAGTGTAACAAACGTGAAACATTTCTTTTAGCCTTTTCGCATGAAAACAGGGTCCAAAATCATGGGTTTTCGTTCAGCAGTGGAAGTAGGAGGCGCGCTCTACAATAGGCAAGGGTTTTCAAGTCTGCAAGTACGTTTTAAGCTGAGTTCCATGAACATTGTCCAAAATCATGTTTTAACCAAAATCCACGATGCGACCTGTTCAGCATATGAGAGGAGACACTGTTTGAGTGTAACAAACGTGAAACATTTCTTTTAGCCTTTTCGCATGAAAACAGGGTCCAAAATCATGGGTTTTCGTTCAGCAGTGGAAGTAGGAGGCGCGCTCTACAATAGGCAAGGGTTTTCAAGTCTGCAAGTACGTTTTAAGCTGAGTTCCATGAACATTGTCCAAAATCATGTTTTAGGCCAAATCCACAATGCGACCAGTTCAGCATATGAGAGGAGACACTGTTTGATTGTAACAAGCGTGAAACATTTCTTTTAGCCTTTTCGCATGAAAACAGGGTCCAAAATCATGGGTTTTCGTTCAGCAGTGGAAGTAGAAGGCGCGCTCTACAATAGGCAAGGGTTTTCAAGTCTGCAAGTACGTTTTAAGCTGAGTTCCATGAACATTGTCCAAAATCATGTTTTAGGCCAAATCCATATTGCGACCAGATCAGCATATGACAGGAGACACTGTTTGAGTGTAACAAACGTGAAACAATTCTTTTAGCCTTTTCGCATGAAAACAGGGTCCAAAATCATGGGTTTTCGTTCAGCAGTGGAAGTAGGAGGCGCGCTCTACAATAGGCAAGGGTTTTCAAGTCTGCAAGTACGTTTTAAGCTGAGTTCCATGAACATTGTCCAAAATCATGTTTTAACCAAAATCCACGATGCGACCAGTTCAGCATATGAGAGGAGACACTGTTTGAGTGTAACAAGCGTGAAACATTTCTTTTAGCCTTTTCGCATGAAAACAGGGTCCAAAATCATGGGTTTTCGTTCAGCAGTGGAAGTAGGAGGCGCGCTCTACAATAGGAAAGGGTTTTCAAGTCTGCAAGTACGTTTTAAGCTGAGTTCCATGAACATTGTCCAAAATCATGTTTTAGGCCAAATACACATTGCGACCAGATCAGCATATGACAGGAGACACTGTTTGAGTGTAACAAGCGTGAAACATTTCTTTTAGCCTTTTCGCATGAAAACAGGGTCCAAAATCATGGGTTTTCGTTCAGCAGTGGAAGTAGGAGGCGCGCTCTACAATAGGCAAGGGTTTTCAAGTCTGCAAGTACGTTTTAAGCTGAGTTCCATGAACATTGTCCAAAATCATGTTTTAACCAAAATCCACAATGCGACCAGTTCAGCATATGAGAGGAGACACAGTTTGAGTGTAACAAACGTGAAACATTTCTTTTAGCCATTTTGCATGAAAACAGGGTCCAAAATCATGGGTTTTCATTCAGCAGTGGAAGTAGGAGGCGCGCTCTACAATAGGCAAGGGTTTTCAAGTCTGCAAGTACGTTTTAAGCTGAGTTCCATGAACATTGTCCAAAATCATGTTTTAACCAAAATCCACAATGCGACCAGTTCAGCATATGAGAGGAGACACTGTTTGAGTGTAACTAACGTGAAACATTTCTTTTAGCCATTTTGCATGAAAACAGGGTCCAAAATCATGGGTTTTCATTCAGCAGTGGAAGTAGGAGGCGCGCTCTACAATAGGCAAGGGTTTTCAAGTCTGCAAGTACGTTTTAAGCTGAGTTCCATGAACATTGTCCAAAATCATGTTTTAGGCCAAATCCACAATGCGACCAGTTCAGCATATGAGAGGAGACACTGTTTGAGTGTAACAAGCGTGAAACATTTCTTTTAGCCTTTTCGCATGAAAACAGGGTCCAAAATCATGGGTTTTCGTTCAGCAGTGGAAGTAGGAGGCGCGCTCTACAATAGGCAAGGGTTTTCAAGTCTGCAAGTACGTTTTAAGCTGAGTTCCATGAACATTGTCCAAAATCATGTTTTAGGCCAAATCCACATTGCGACCAGATCAGCATATGACAGGAGACACTGTTTGAGTGTAACAAACGTGAAACAATTCTTTTAGCCTTTTCGCATGAAAACAGGGTCCAAAATCATAGGTTTTCGTTCAGTAGTGGAAGTAGGAGGCGCGCTCTACAATAGGCAAGGGTTTTCAAGTCTGCAAGTACGTTTTAAGCTGAGTTCCATGAACATTGTCCAAAATCATGTTTTAACCAAAATCCACAATGCGACCAGTTCAGCATATGAGAGGAGACACTGTTTGAGTGTAACAAGCGTGAAACATTTCTTTTAGCCTTTTCGCATGAAAACAGGGTCCAAAATCATGGGTTTTCGTTCAGCAGTGGAAGTAGGAGGCGCGCTCTACAATAGGCAAGGGTTTTCAAGTCTGCAAGTACGTTTTAAGCTGAGTTCCATGAACATTGTCCAAAATCATGTTTTAGGCCAAATCCACAATGCGACCAGTTCAGCATATGAGAGGAGAAACTGTTTGAGTGTAACAAGCGTGAAACATTTCTTTTAGCCTTTTCGCATGAAAACAGGGTCCAAAATCATGGGTTTTCGTTCAGCAGTGGAAGTAGGAGGCGCGCTCTACAATAGGCAAGGGTTTTCAAGTCTGCAAGTACGTTTTAAGCTGAGTTCCATGAACATTGTCCAAAATCATGTTTTAGGCCAAATCCACAATGCGACCAGTTCAGCATATGAGAGGAGACACTGTTTGAGTGTAACAAGCGTGAAACATTTCTTTTAGCCTTTTCGCATGAAAACAGGGTCCAAAATCATGGGTTTTCGTTCAGCAGTGGAAGTAGGAGGCGCGCTCTACAATAGGCAAGGGTTTTCAAGTCTGCAAGTACGTTTTAAGCTGAGTTCCATGAACATTGTCCAAAATCATGTTTTAGGCCAAATACACATTGCGACCAGATCAGCATATGACAGGAGACACTGTTTGAGTGTAACAAGCGTGAAACATTTCTTTTAGCCTTTTCGCATGAAAACAGGGTCCAAAATCATGGGTTTTCGTTCAGCAGTGGAAGTAGGAGGCGCGCTCTACAATAGGCAAGGGTTTTCAAGTCTGCAAGTACGTTTTAAGCTGAGTTCCATGAACATTGTCCAAAATCATGTTTTAACCAAAATCCACAATGCGACCAGTTCAGCATATGAGAGGAGACACAGTTTGAGTGTAACAAACGTGAAACATTTATTTTAGCCATTTTGCATGAAAACAGGGTCCAAAATCATGGGTTTTCATTCAGCAGTGGAAGTAGGAGGCGCGCTCTACAATAGGCAAGGGTTTTCAAGTCTGCAAGTACGTTTTAAGCTGAGTTCCATGAACATTGTCCAAAATCATGTTTTAACCAAAATCCACAATGCGACCAGTTCAGCATATGAGAGGAGACACTGTTTGAGTGTAACAAACGTGAAACATTTCTTTTAGCCATTTTGCATGAAAACAGGGTCCAAAATCATGGGTTTTCACTCAGCAGTGGAAGTAGGAGGCGCGCTCTACAATAGGCAAGGGTTTTCAAGTCTGCAAGTACGTTTTAAGCTGAGTTCCATGAACATTGTACAAAATCATGTTTTAGGCCAAATCCACAATGCGACCAGTTCAGCATATGAGAGGAGACACTGTTTGAGTGTAACAAACGTGAAACATTTCTTTTAGCCTTTTCTTATGAAAACAGGGTCCAAAATCATGGGTTTTCGTTCAGCAGTGGAAGTAGGAGGCGCGCTCTACAATAGGCAAGGGTTTTCAAGTCTGCAAGTACGTTTTAAGCTGAGTTCCATGAACATTGTCCAAAATCATGTTTTAGGCCAAATCCACAATGCGACCAGTTCAGCATATGAGAGGAGACACTGTTTGAGTGTAACAAACGTGAAACATTTCTTTTAGCCTTTTCGCATGAAAACAGGGTCCAAAATCATGGGTTTTCGTTCAGCAGTGGAAGTAGGAGGCGCGCTCTACAATAGGCAAGGGTTTTCAAGTCTGCAAGTACGTTTTAAGCTGAGTTCCATGAACATTGTCCAAAATCATGTTTTAACCAAAATCCACAATGCGACCAGTTCAGCATATGAGAGGAGACACTGTTTGAGTGTAACTAACGTGAAACATTTCTTTTAGCCATTTTGCATGAAAACAGGGTCCAAAATCATGGGTTTTCATTCAGCAGTGGAAGTAGGAGGCGCGCTCTACAATAGGCAAGGGTTTTCAAGTCTGCAAGTACGTTTTAAGCTGAGTTCCATGAACATTGTCCAAAATCATGTTTTAGGCCAAATCCACAATGCGACCAGTTCAGCATATGAGAGGAGACACTGTTTGAGTGTAACAAGCGTGAAACATTTCTTTTAGCCTTTTCGCATGAAAACAGGGTCCAAAATCATGGGTTTTCGTTCAGCAGTGGAAGTAGGAGGCGCGCTCTACAATAGGCAAGGGTTTTCAAGTCTGCAAGTACGTTTTAAGCTGAGTTCCATGAACATTGTCCAAAATCATGTTTTAGGCCAAATCCACATTGCGACCAGATCAGCATATGACAGGAGACACTGTTTGAGTGTAACAAACGTGAAACAATTCTTTTAGCCTTTTCGCATGAAAACAGGGTCCAAAATCATAGGTTTTCGTTCAGTAGTGGAAGTAGGAGGCGCGCTCTACAATAGGCAAGGGTTTTCAAGTCTGCAAGTACGTTTTAAGCTGAGTTCCATGAACATTGTCCAAAATCATGTTTTAACCAAAATCCACAATGCGACCAGTTCAGCATATGAGAGGAGACACTGTTTGAGTGTAACAAGCGTGAAACATTTCTTTTAGCCTTTTCGCATGAAAACAGGGTCCAAAATCATGGGTTTTCGTTCAGCAGTGGAAGTAGGAGGCGCGCTCTACAATAGGCAAGGGTTTTCAAGTCTGCAAGTACGTTTTAAGCTGAGTTCCATGAACATTGTACAAAATCATGTTTTAGGCCAAATCCACAATGCGACCAGTTCAGCATATGAGAGGAGACACTGTTTGAGTGTAACAAACGTGAAACATTTCTTTTAGCCTTTTCTTATGAAAACAGGGTCCAAAATCATGGGTTTTCGTTCAGCAGTGGAAGTAGGAGGCGCGCTCTACAATAGGCAAGGGTTTTCAAGTCTGCAAGTACGTTTTAAGCTGAGTTCCATGAACATTGTCCAAAATCATGTTTTAGGCCAAATCCACAATGCGACCAGTTCAGCATATGAGAGGAGACACTGTTTGAGTGTAACAAACGTGAAACATTTCTTTTAGCCTTTTCGCATGAAAACAGGGTCCAAAATCATGGGTTTTCGTTCAGCAGTGGAAGTAGGAGGCGCGCTCTACAATAGGCAAGGGTTTTCAAGTCTGCAAGTACGTTTTAAGCTGAGTTCCATGAACATTGTCCAAAATCATGTTTTAACCAAAATCCACAATGCGACCAGTTCAGCATATGAGAGGAGACACTGTTTGAGTGTAACAAACGTGAAACATTTCTTTTAGCCTTTTCGCATGAAAACAGGGTCCAAAATCATGGGTTTTTGTTCAGCAGTGGAAGTAGGAGGCGCGCTCTACAATAGGCAAGGGTTTTCAAGTCTGCAAGTACGTTTTAAGCTGAGTTCCATGAACATTGTCCAAAATCATGTTTTAACCAAAATCCACAATGCGACCAGTTCAGCATATGAGAGGAGACACTGTTTGAGTGTAACAAACGTGAAACATTTCTTTTAGCCATTTTGCATGAAAACAGGGTCCAAAATCATGGGTTTTCACTCAGCAGTGGAAGTAGGAGGCGCGCTCTACAATAGGCAAGGGTTTTCAAGTCTGCAAGTACGTTTTAAGCTGAGTTCCATGAACATTGTACAAAATCATGTTTTAGGCCAAATCCACATTGCGACCAGTTCAGCATATGACAGGAGACACTGTTTGAGTGTAACAAACGTGAAACAATTCTTTTAGCCTTTTCGCATGAAAACAGGGTCCAAAATCATGGGTTTTCGTTCAGCAGTGGAAGTAGGAGGCGCGCTCTACAATAGGCAAGGGTTTTCAAGTCTGCAAGTACGTTTTAAGCTGAGTTCCATGAACATTGTCCAAAATCATGTTTTAGGCCAAATCCACAATGCGACCAGTTCAGCATATGAGAGGAGACACTGTTTGAGTGTAACAAGCGTGAAACATTTCTTTTAGCCTTTTCGCATGAAAACAGGGTCCAAAATCATGGGTTTTCGTTCAGCAGTGGAAGTAGGAGGCGCGCTCTACAATAGGCAAGGGTTTTCAAGTCTGCAAGTACGTTTTAAGCTGAGTTCCATGAACATTGTCCAAAATCATGTTTTAGGCCAAATCCACATTGCGACCAGATCAGCATATGACAGGAGACACTGTTTGAGTGTAACAAACGTGAAACAATTCTTTTAGCCTTTTCGCATGAAAACAGGGTCCAAAATCATGGGTTTTCGTTCAGCAATGGAAGTAGGAGGCGCGCTCTACAATAGGCAAGGGTTTTCAAGTCTGCAAGTACGTTTTAAGCTGAGTTCCATGAACATTGTCCAAAATCATGTTTTAGGCCAAATCCACAATGCGACCAGTTCAGCATATGAGAGGAGACACTGTTTGAGTGTAACAAGCGTGAAACATTTCTTTTAGCCTTTTCGCATGAAAACAGGGTCCAAAATCATGGGTTTTCGTTCAGCAGTGGAAGTAGGAGGCGCGCTCTACAATAGGCAAGGGTTTTCAAGTCTGCAAGTACGTTTTAAGCTGAGTTCCATGAACATTGTCCAATATCATGTTTTAGGCCAAATCCACATTGCGACCAGATCAGCATATGACAGGAGACACTGTTTGAGTGTAACAAACGTGAAACAATTCTTTTAGCCTTTTCGCATGAAAACAGGGTCCAAAATCATGGGTTTTCGTTCAGCAATGGAAGTAGGAGGCGCGCTCTACAATAGGCAAGGGTTTTCAAGTCTGCAAGTACGTTTTAAGCTGAGTTCCATGAACATTGTCCAAAATCATGTTTTAGGCCAAATCCACAATGCGACCAGTTCAGCATATGAGAGGAGACACTGTTTGAGTGTAACAAGCGTGAAACATTTATTTTAGCCTTTTCGCATGAAAACAGGGTCCAAAATCATGGGTTTTCGTTCAGCAGTGGAAGTAGGAGGCGCGCTCTACAATAGGCAAGGGTTTTCAAGTCTGCAAGTACGTTTTAAGCTGAGTTCCATGAACATTGTCCAAAATCATGTTTTAGGCCAAATCCACAATGCGACCAGTTCAGCATATGAGAGGAGACACTGTTTGAGTGTAACAAGCGTGAAACATTTATTTTAGCCTTTTCGCATGAAAACAGGGTCCAAAATCATGGGTTTTCGTTCAGCAGTGGAAGTAGGAGGCGCGCTCTACAATAGGCAAGGGTTTTCAAGTCTGCAAGTACGTTTTAAGCTGAGTTCCATGAACATTGTCCAAAATCATGTTTTAGGCCAAATCCACATTGCGACCAGATCAGCATATGACAGGAGACACTGTTTTGAGTGTAACAAACGTGAAACAATTCTTTTAGCCTTTTCGCATGAAAACAGGGTCCAAAATCATGGGTTTTCGTTCAGCAGTGGAAGTAGGAGGCGCGCTCTACAATAGGCAAGGGTTTTCAAGTCTGCAAGTACGTTTTAAGCTGAGTTCCATGAACATTGTCCAAAATCATGTTTTAGGCCAAATCCACAATGCGACCAGTTCAGCATATGAGAGGAGACACTGTTTGAGTGTAACAAACGTGAAACAATTCTTTTAGCCTTTTCGCATGAAAACAGGGTCCAAAATCATAGGTTTTCGTTCAGTAGTGGAAGTAGGAGGCGCGCTCTACAATAGGCAAGGGTTTTCAAGTCTGCAAGTACGTTTTAAGCTGAGTTCCATGAACATTGTCCAAAATCATGTTTTAACCAAAATCCACAATGCGACCAGTTCAGCATATGAGAGGAGACACTGTTTGAGTGTAACAAGCGTGAAACATTTCTTTTAGCCTTTTCGCATGAAAACAGGGTCCAAAATCATGGGTTTTCGTTCAGCAGTGGAAGTAGGAGGCGCGCTCTACAATAGGCAAGGGTTTTCAAGTCTGCAAGTACGTTTTAAGCTGAGTTCCATGAACATTGTCCAAAATCATGTTTTAGGCCAAATCCACATTGCGACCAGATCAGCATATGACAGGAGACACTGTTTGAGTGTAACAAACGTGAAACAATTCTTTTAGCCTTTTCGCATGAAAACAGGGTCCAAAATCATGGGTTTTCGTTCAGCAGTGGAAGTAGGAGGCGCGCTCTACAATAGGCAAGGGTTTTCAAGTCTGCAAGTACGTTTTAAGCTGAGTTCCATGAACATTGTCCAAAATCATGTTTTAGGCCAAATCCACAATGCGACCAGTTCAGCATATGAGAGGAGACACTGTTTGAGTGTAACACGCGTGAAACATTTCTTTTAGCCTTTTCGCATGAAAACAGGGTCCAAAATCATGGGTTTTCGTTCAGCAGTGGAAGTAGGAGGCGCGCTCTACAATAGGCAAGGGTTTTCAAGTCTGCAAGTACGTTTTAAGCTGAGTTCCATGAACATTGTCCAAAATCATGTTTTAGGCCAAATCCATATTGCGACCAGTTCAGCATATGAGAGGAGACACTGTTTGAGTGTAACAAGCGTGAAACATTTCTTTTAGCCTTTTCGCATGAAAACAGGGTCCAAAATCATGGGTTTTCGTTCAGCAGTGGAAGTAGGAAGCGCGCTCTACAATAGGCAAGGGTTTTCAAGTCTGCAAGTACGTTTTAAGCTGAGTTCCATGAACATTGTCCAAAATCATGTTTTAGGCCAAATCCACAATGCGACCAGTTCAGCATATGAGAGGAGACACTGTTTGAGTGTAACAAGCGTGAAACATTTCTTTTAGCCTTTTCGCATGAAAACAGGGTCCAAAATCATGGGTTTTCGTTCAGCAGTGGAAGTAGGAGGCGCGCTCTACAATAGGCAAGGGTTTTCAAGTCTGCAAGTACGTTTTAAGCTGAGTTCCATGAACATTGTCCAAAATCATGTTTTAGGCCAAATCCACAATGCGACCAGTTCAGCATATGAGAGGAGACACTGTTTGAGTGTAACAAGCGTGAAACATTTCTTTTAGCCTTTTCGCATGAAAACAGGGTCCAAAATCATGGGTTTTCGTTCAGCAGTGGAAGTAGGAGGCGCGCTCTACAATAGGCAAGGGTTTTCAAGTCTGCAAGTACGTTTTAAGCTGAGTTCCATGAACATTGTCCAAAATCATGTTTTAGGCCAAATCCACAATGCGACCAGTTCAGCATATGAGAGGAGACACTGTTTGAGTGTAACAAGCGTGAAACATTTCTTTTAGCCTTTTCGCATGAAAACAGGGTCCGAAATCATGGGTTTTCGTTCAGCAGTGGAAGTAGGAGGCGCGCTCTACAATAGGCAAGGGTTTTCAAGTCTGCAAGTACGTTTTAAGCTGAGTTCCATGAACATTGTCCAAAATCATGTTTTAGGCCAAATCCACATTGCGACCAGATCAGCATATGACAGGAGACACTGTTTGAGTGTAACAAACGTGAAACAATTCTTTTAGCCTTTTCGCATGAAAACAGGGTCCAAAATCATGGGTTTTCGTTCAGCAGTGGAAGTAGGAGGCGCGCTCTACAATAGGCAAGGGTTTTCAAGTCTGCAAGTACGTTTTAAGCTGAGTTCCATGAACATTGTCCAAAATCATGTTTTAGGCCAAATCCACAATGCGACCAGTTCAGCATATGAGAGGAGACACTGTTTGAGTGTAACAAACGTGAAACAATTCTTTTAGCCTTTTCGCATGAAAACAGGGTCCAAAATCATAGGTTTTCGTTCAGTAGTGGAAGTAGGAGGCGCGCTCTACAATAGGCAAGGGTTTTCAAGTCTGCAAGTACGTTTTAAGCTGAGTTCCATGAACATTGTCCAAAATCATGTTTTAGGCCAAATCCACATTGCGACCAGATCAGCATATGACAGGAGACACTGTTTGAGTGTAACAAACGTGAAACAATTCTTTTAGCCTTTTCGCATGAAAACAGGGTCCAAAATCATGGGTTTTCGTTCAGCAGTGGAAGTAGGAGGCGCGCTCTACAATAGGCAAGGGTTTTCAAGTCTGCAAGTACGTTTTAAGCTGAGTTCCATGAACATTGTCCAAAATCATGTTTTAGGCCAAATCCACAATGCGACCAGTTCAGCATATGAGAGGAGACACTGTTTGAGTGTAACAAGCGTGAAACATTTCTTTTAGCCTTTTCGCATGAAAACAGGGTCCAAAATCATGGGTTTTCGTTCAGCAGTGGAAGTAGGAGGCGCGCTCTACAATAGGCAAGGGTTTTCAAGTCTGCAAGTACGTTTTAAGCTGAGTTCCATGAACATTGTCCAAAATCATGTTTTAGGCCAAATCCATATTGCGACCAGATCAGCATATGACAGGAGACACTGTTTGAGTGTAACAAACGTGAAACAATTCTTTTAGCCTTTTCGCATGAAAACAGGGTCCAAAATCATGGGTTTTCGTTCAGCAGTGGAAGTAGGAGGCGCGCTCTACAATAGGCAAGGGTTTTCAAGTCTGCAAGTACGTTTTAAGCTGAGTTCCATGAACATTGTCCAAAATCATGTTTTAACCAAAATCCACAATGCGACCAGTTCAGCATATGAGAGGAGACACTGTTTGAGTGTAACAAGCGTGAAACATTTCTTTTAGCCTTTTCGCATGAAAACAGGGTCCAAAATCATGGGTTTTCGTTCAGCAGTGGAAGTAGGAGGCGCGCTCTACAATAGGCAAGGGTTTTCAAGTCTGCAAGTACGTTTTAAACTGAGTTCCATGAACATTGTCCAAAATCATGTTTTAGGCCAAATCCATATTGCGACCAGATCAGCATATGACAGGAGACACTGTTTGAGTGTAACAAACGTGAAACAATTCTTTTAGCCTTTTCGCATGAAAACAGGGTCCAAAATCATGGGTTTTCGTTCAGCAGTGGAAGTAGGAGGCGCGCTCTACAATAGGCAAGGGTTTTCAAGTCTGCAAGTACGTTTTAAGCTGAGTTCCATGAACATTGTCCAAAATCATGTTTTAACCAAAATCCACAATGCGACCAGTTCAGCATATGAGAGGAGACACTGTTTGAGTGTAACAAACGTGAAACATTTCTTTTAGCCTTTTCGCATGAAAACAGGGTCCAAAATCATGGGTTTTCGTTCAGCAGTGGAAGTAGGAGGCGCGCTCTACAATAGGCAAGGGTTTTCAAGTCTGCAAGTACGTTTTAAGCTGAGTTCCATGAACATTGTCCAAAATCATGTTTTAACCAAAATCCACAATGCGACCAGTTCAGCATATGAGAGGAGACACAGTTTGAGTGTAACAAACGTGAAACATTTCTTTTAGCCATTTTGCATGAAAACAGGGTCCAAAATCATGGGTTTTTGTTCAGCAGTGGAAGTAGGAGGCGCGCTCTACAATAGGCAAGGGTTTTCAAGTCTGCAAGTACGTTTTAAGCTGAGTTCCATGAACATTGTCCAAAATCATGTTTTAGGCCAAATCCACAATGCGACCAGTTCAGCATATGAGAGGAGACACTGTTTGAGTGTAACAAGCGTGAAACATTTCTTTTAGCCTTTTCGCATGAAAACAGGGTCCAAAATCATGGGTTTTCGTTCAGCAGTGGAAGTAGGAGGCGCGCTCTACAATAGGCAAGGGTTTTCAAGTCTGCAAGTACGTTTTAAGGTGAGTTCCATGAACATTGTCCAAAATCATGTTTTAGGCCAAATCCACAATGCGACCAGTTCAGCATATGAGAGGAGACACTGTTTGAGTGTAACAAGCGTGAAACATTTCTTTTAGCCTTTTCGCATGAAAACAGGGTCCAAAATCATAGGTTTTCGTTCAGTAGTGGAAGTAGGAGGCGCGCTCTACAATAGGCAAGGGTTTTCAAGTCTGCAAGTACGTTTTAAGCTGAGTTCCATGAACATTGTCCAAAATCATGTTTTAGGCCAAATCCACATTGCGACCAGATCAGCATATGACAGGAGACACTGTTTGAGTGTAACAAACGTGAAACAATTCTTTTAGCCTTTTCGCATGAAAACAGGGTCCAAAATCATGGGTTTTCGTTCAGCAGTGGAAGTAGGAGGCGCGCTCTACAATAGGCAAGGGTTTTCAAGTCTGCAAGTACGTTTTAAGCTGAGTTCCATGAACATTGTCCAAAATCATGTTTTAGGCCAAATCCACAATGCGACCAGTTCAGCATATGAGAGGAGAAACTGTTTGAGTGTAACAAGCGTGAAACATTTCTTTTAGCCTTTTCGCATGAAAACAGGGTCCAAAATCATGGGTTTTCGTTCAGCAGTGGAAGTAGGAGGCGCGCTCTACAATAGGCAAGGGTTTTCAAGTCTGCAAGTACGTTTTAAGCTGAGTTCCATGAACATTGTCCAAAATCATGTTTTAGGCCAAATCCACAATGCGACCAGTTCAGCATATGAGAGGAGACACTGTTTGAGTGTAACAAGCGTGAAACATTTCTTTTAGCCTTTTCGCATGAAAACAGGGTCCAAAATCATGGGTTTTCGTTCAGCAGTGGAAGTAGGAGGCGCGCTCTACAATAGGCAAGGGTTTTCAAGTCTGCAAGTACGTTTTAAGCTGAGTTCCATGAACATTGTCCAAAATCATGTTTTAGGCCAAATCCACATTGCGACCAGATCAGCATATGACAGGAGAAACTGTTTGAGTGTAACAAGCGTGAAACATTTCTTTTAGCCTTTTCGCATGAAAACAGGGTCCAAAATCATGGGTTTTCGTTCAGCAGTGGAAGTAGGAGCCGCGCTTTACAATAGGCAAGGGTTTTCAAGTCTGCAAGTACGTTTTAAGCTGAGTTCCATGAACATTGTCCAAAATCATGTTTTAGGCCAAATCCACAATGCGACCAGTTCAGCATATGAGAGGAGACACTGTTTGAGTGTAACAAGCGTGAAACATTTCTTTTAGCCTTTTCGCATGAAAACAGGGTCCAAAATCATGGGTTTTCGTTCAGCAGTGGAAGTAGGAGGCGCGCTCTACAATAGGCAAGGGTTTTCAAGTCTGCAAGTACGTTTTAAGCTGAGTTCCATGAACATTGTCCAAAATCATGTTTTAGGCCAAATCCACATTGCGACCAGATCAGCATATGACAGGAGACACTGTTTGAGTGTAACAAACGTGAAACAATTCTTTTAGCCTTTTCGCATGAAAACAGGGTCCAAAATCATAGGTTTTCGTTCAGTAGTGGAAGTAGGAGGCGCGCTCTACAATAGGCAAGGGTTTTCAAGTCTGCAAGTACGTTTTAAGCTGAGTTCCATGAACATTGTCCAAAATCTTGTTTTAACCAAAATCCACAATGCGACCAGTTCAGCATATGAGAGGAGACACTGTTTGAGTGTAACAAGCGTGAAACATTTCTTTTAGCCTTTTCGCATGAAAACAGGGTCCAAAATCATGGGTTTTCGTTCAGCAGTGGAAGTAGGAGGCGCGCTCTACAATAGGCAAGGGTTTTCAAGTCTGCAAGTACGTTTTAAGCTGAGTTCCATGAACATTGTCCAAAATCATGTTTTAACCAAAATCCACAATGCGACCAGTTCAGCATATGAGAGGAGACACTGTTTGAGTGTAACAAACGTGAAACATTTCTTTTAGCCTTTTCGCATGAAAACAGGGTCCAAAATCATGGGTTTTTGTTCAGCAGTGGAAGTAGGAGGCGCGCTCTACAATAGGCAAGGGTTTTCAAGTCTGCAAGTACGTTTTAAGCTGAGTTCCATGAACATTGTCCAAAATCATGTTTTAGGCCAAATCCACAATGCGACCAGTTCAGCATATGAGAGGAGAAACTGTTTGAGTGTAACAAGCGTGAAACATTTCTTTTAGCCTTTTCGCATGAAAACAGGGTCCAAAATCATGGGTTTTCGTTCAGCAGTGGAAGTAGGAGGCGCGCTCTACAATAGGCAAGGGTTTTCAAGTCTGCAAGTACGTTTTAAGCTGAGTTCCATGAACATTGTCCAAAATCATGTTTTAGGCCAAATCCACAATGCGACCAGTTCAGCATATGAGAGGAGACACTGTTTGAGTGTAACAAGCGGGAAACATTTCTTTTAGCCTTTTCGCATGAAAACAGGGTCCAAAATCATGGGTTTTCGTTCAGCAGTGGAAGTAGGAGGCGCGCTCTACAATAGGCAAGGGTTTTCAAGTCTGCAAGTACGTTTTAAGCTGAGTTCCATGAACATTGTCCAAAATCATGTTTTAGGCCAAATACACATTGCGACCAGATCAGCATATGACAGGAGACACTGTTTGAGTGTAACAAGCGTGAAACATTTCTTTTAGCCTTTTCGCATGAAAACAGGGTCCAAAATCATGGGTTTTCGTTCAGCAGTGGAAGTAGGAGGCGCGCTCTACAATAGGCAAGGGTTTTCAAGTCTGCAAGTACGTTTTAAGCTGAGTTCCATGAACATTGTCCAAAATCATGTTTTAACCAAAATCCACAATGCGACCAGTTCAGCATATGAGAGGAGACACAGTTTGAGTGTAACAAACGTGAAACATTTCTTTTAGCCATTTTGCATGAAAACAGGGTCCAAAATCATGGGTTTTCATTCAGCAGTGGAAGTAGGAGGCGCGCTCTACAATAGGCAAGGGTTTTCAAGTCTGCAAGTACGTTTTAAGCTGAGTTCCATGAACATTGTCCAAAATCATGTTTTAACCAAAATCCACAATGCGACCAGTTCAGCATATGAGAGGAGACACTGTTTGAGTGTAACAAACGTGAAACATTTCTTTTAGCCATTTTGCATGAAAACAGGGTCCAAAATCATGGGTTTTCACTCAGCAGTGGAAGTAGGAGGCGCGCTCTACAATAGGCAAGGGTTTTCAAGTCTGCAAGTACGTTTTAAGCTGAGTTCCATGAACATTGTACAAAATCATGTTTTAGGCCAAATCCACAATGCGACCAGTTCAGCATATGAGAGGAGACACTGTTTGAGTGTAACAAACGTGAAACATTTCTTTTAGCCTTTTCTTATGAAAACAGGGTCCAAAATCATGGGTTTTCGTTCAGCAGTGGAAGTAGGAGGCGCGCTCTACAATAGGCAAGGGTTTTCAAGTCTGCAAGTACGTTTTAAGCTGAGTTCCATGAACATTGTCCAAAATCATGTTTTAGGCCAAATCCACAATGCGACCAGTTCAGCATATGAGAGGAGACACTGTTTGAGTGTAACAAACGTGAAACATTTCTTTTAGCCTTTTCGCATGAAAACAGGGTCCAAAATCATGGGTTTTCGTTCAGCAGTGGAAGTAGGAGGCGCGCTCTACAATAGGCAAGGGTTTTCAAGTCTGCAAGTACGTTTTAAGCTGAGTTCCATGAACATTGTCCAAAATCATGTTTTAACCAAAATCCACAATGCGACCAGTTCAGCATATGAGAGGAGACACTGTTTGAGTGTAACAAACGTGAAACATTTCTTTTAGCCTTTTCGCATGAAAACAGGGTCCAAAATCATGGGTTTTTGTTCAGCAGTGGAAGTAGGAGGCGCGCTCTACAATAGGCAAGGGTTTTCAAGTCTGCAAGTACGTTTTAAGCTGAGTTCCATGAACATTGTCCAAAATGATGTTTTAGGCCAAATCCACAATGCGACCAGTTCAGCATATGAGAGGAGAAACTGTTTGAGTGTAACAAGCGTGAAACATTTCTTTTAGCCTTTTCGCATGAAAACAGGGTCCAAAATCATGGGTTTTCGTTCAGCAGTGGAAGTAGGAGGCGCGCTCTACAATAGGCAAGGGTTTTCAAGTCTGCAAGTACGTTTTAAGCTGAGTTCCATGAACATTGTCCAAAATCATGTTTTAACCAAAATCCACAATGCGACCAGTTCAGCATATGAGAGGAGACACAGTTTGAGTGTAACAAACGTGAAACATTTCTTTTAGCCATTTTGCATGAAAACAGGGTCCAAAATCATGGGTTTTCATTCAGCAGTGGAAGTAGGAGGCGCGCTCTACAATAGGCAAGGGTTTTCAAGTCTGCAAGTACGTTTTAAGCTGAGTTCCATGAACATTGTCCAAAATCATGTTTTAACCAAAATCCACAATGCGACCAGTTCAGCATATGAGAGGAGACACTGTTTGAGTGTAACAAACGTGAAACATTTCTTTTAGCCATTTTGCATGAAAACAGGGTCCAAAATCATGGGTTTTCACTCAGCAGTGGAAGTAGGAGGCGCGCTCTACAATAGGCAAGGGTTTTCAAGTCTGCAAGTACGTTTTAAGCTGAGTTCCATGAACATTGTACAAAATCATGTTTTAGGCCAAATCCACAATGCGACCAGTTCAGCATATGAGAGGAGACACTGTTTGAGTGTAACAAACGTGAAACATTTCTTTTAGCCTTTTCTTATGAAAACAGGGTCCAAAATCATGGGTTTTCGTTCAGCAGTGGAAGTAGGAGGCGCGCTCTACAATAGGCAAGGGTTTTCAAGTCTGCAAGTACGTTTTAAGCTGAGTTCCATGAACATTGTCCAAAATCATGTTTTAGGCCAAATCCACAATGCGACCAGTTCAGCATATGAGAGGAGACACTGTTTGAGTGTAACAAACGTGAAACATTTCTTTTAGCCTTTTCGCATGAAAACAGGGTCCAAAATCATGGGTTTTCGTTCAGCAGTGGAAGTAGGAGGCGCGCTCTACAATAGGCAAGGGTTTTCAAGTCTGCAAGTACGTTTTAAGCTGAGTTCCATGAACATTGTCCAAAATCATGTTTTAACCAAAATCCACAATGCGACCAGTTCAGCATATGAGAGGAGACACTGTTTGAGTGTAACAAACGTGAAACATTTCTTTTAGCCTTTTCGCATGAAAACAGGGTCCAAAATCATGGGTTTTTGTTCAGCAGTGGAAGTAGGAGGCGCGCTCTACAATAGGCAAGGGTTTTCAAGTCTGCAAGTACGTTTTAAGCTGAGTTCCATGAACAT
Organism: Coregonus lavaretus; assembly: GCF_964263955.1. NCBI lineage: Eukaryota > Metazoa > Chordata > Actinopteri > Salmoniformes > Salmonidae > Coregonus > Coregonus lavaretus. Next base: position 40,809 of record NC_140013.1, on the reverse strand, counting down.
TGTCCAAAATCATGTTTTAGGCCAAATCCACAATGCGACCAGTTCAGCATATGAGAGGAGAAACTGTTTGAGTGTAACAAGCGTGAAACATTTCTTTTAGCCTTTTCGCATGAAAACAGGGTCCAAAATCATGGGTTTTCGTTCAGCAGTGGAAGTAGGAGGCGCGCTCTACAATAGGCAAGGGTTTTCAAGTCTGCAAGTACGTTTTAAGCTGAGTTCCATGAACATTGTCCAAAATCATGTTTTAGGCCAAATCCACAATGCGACCAGTTCAGCATATGAGAGGAGAAACTGTTTGAGTGTAACAAGCGTGAAACATTTCTTTTAGCCTTTTCGCATGAAAACAGGGTCCAAAATCATGGGTTTTCGTTCAGCAGTGGAAGTAGGAGGCGCGCTCTACAATAGGCAAGGGTTTTCAAGTCTGCAAGTACGTTTTAAGCTGAGTTCCATGAACATTGTCCAAAATCATGTTTTAGGCCAAATCCACAATGCGACCAGTTCAGCATATGAGAGGAGACACTGTTTGAGTGTAACAAGCGTGAAACATTTCTTTTAGCCTTTTCGCATGAAAACAGGGTCCAAAATCATGGGTTTTCGTTCAGCAGTGGAAGTAGGAGGCGCGCTCTACAATAGGCAAGGGTTTTCAAGTCTGCAAGTACGTTTTAAGCTGAGTTCCATGAACATTGTCCAAAATCATGTTTTAGGCCAAATCCACATTGCGACCAGATCAGCATATGACAGGAGAAACTGTTTGAGTGTAACAAGCGTGAAACATTTCTTTTAGCCTTTTCGCATGAAAACAGGGTCCAAAATCATGGGTTTTCGTTCAGCAGTGGAAGTAGGAGCCGCGCTTTACAATAGGCAAGGGTTTTCAAGTCTGCAAGTACGTTTTAAGCTGAGTTCCATGAACATTGTCCAAAATCATGTTTTAGGCCAAATCCACAATGCGACCAGTTCAGCATATGAGAGGAGACACTGTTTGAGTGTAACAAGCGTGAAACATTTCTTTTAGCCTTTTCGCATGAAAACAGGGTCCAAAATCATGGGTTTTCGTTCAGCAGTGGAAGTAGGAGGCGCGCTCTACAATAGGCAAGGGTTTTCAAGTCTGCAAGTACGTTTTAAGCTGAGTTCCATGAACATTGTCCAAAATCATGTTTTAGGCCAAATCCACATTGCGACCAGATCAGCATATGACAGGAGACACTGTTTGAGTGTAACAAACGTGAAACAATTCTTTTAGCCTTTTCGCATGAAAACAGGGTCCAAAATCATAGGTTTTCGTTCAGTAGTGGAAGTAGGAGGCGCGCTCTACAATAGGCAAGGGTTTTCAAGTCTGCAAGTACGTTTTAAGCTGAGTTCCATGAACATTGTCCAAAATCTTGTTTTAACCAAAATCCACAATGCGACCAGTTCAGCATATGAGAGGAGACACTGTTTGAGTGTAACAAGCGTGAAACATTTCTTTTAGCCTTTTCGCATGAAAACAGGGTCCAAAATCATGGGTTTTCGTTCAGCAGTGGAAGTAGGAGGCGCGCTCTACAATAGGCAAGGGTTTTCAAGTCTGCAAGTACGTTTTAAGCTGAGTTCCATGAACATTGTCCAAAATCATGTTTTAACCAAAATCCACAATGCGACCAGTTCAGCATATGAGAGGAGACACTGTTTGAGTGTAACAAACGTGAAACATTTCTTTTAGCCTTTTCGCATGAAAACAGGGTCCAAAATCATGGGTTTTTGTTCAGCAGTGGAAGTAGGAGGCGCGCTCTACAATAGGCAAGGGTTTTCAAGTCTGCAAGTACGTTTTAAGCTGAGTTCCATGAACATTGTCCAAAATCATGTTTTAGGCCAAATCCACAATGCGACCAGTTCAGCATATGAGAGGAGAAACTGTTTGAGTGTAACAAGCGTGAAACATTTCTTTTAGCCTTTTCGCATGAAAACAGGGTCCAAAATCATGGGTTTTCGTTCAGCAGTGGAAGTAGGAGGCGCGCTCTACAATAGGCAAGGGTTTTCAAGTCTGCAAGTACGTTTTAAGCTGAGTTCCATGAACATTGTCCAAAATCATGTTTTAGGCCAAATCCACAATGCGACCAGTTCAGCATATGAGAGGAGACACTGTTTGAGTGTAACAAGCGGGAAACATTTCTTTTAGCCTTTTCGCATGAAAACAGGGTCCAAAATCATGGGTTTTCGTTCAGCAGTGGAAGTAGGAGGCGCGCTCTACAATAGGCAAGGGTTTTCAAGTCTGCAAGTACGTTTTAAGCTGAGTTCCATGAACATTGTCCAAAATCATGTTTTAGGCCAAATACACATTGCGACCAGATCAGCATATGACAGGAGACACTGTTTGAGTGTAACAAGCGTGAAACATTTCTTTTAGCCTTTTCGCATGAAAACAGGGTCCAAAATCATGGGTTTTCGTTCAGCAGTGGAAGTAGGAGGCGCGCTCTACAATAGGCAAGGGTTTTCAAGTCTGCAAGTACGTTTTAAGCTGAGTTCCATGAACATTGTCCAAAATCATGTTTTAACCAAAATCCACAATGCGACCAGTTCAGCATATGAGAGGAGACACAGTTTGAGTGTAACAAACGTGAAACATTTCTTTTAGCCATTTTGCATGAAAACAGGGTCCAAAATCATGGGTTTTCATTCAGCAGTGGAAGTAGGAGGCGCGCTCTACAATAGGCAAGGGTTTTCAAGTCTGCAAGTACGTTTTAAGCTGAGTTCCATGAACATTGTCCAAAATCATGTTTTAACCAAAATCCACAATGCGACCAGTTCAGCATATGACAGGAGACACTGTTTGAGTGTAACAAACGTGAAACATTTCTTTTAGCCATTTTGCATGAAAACAGGGTCCAAAATCATGGGTTTTCACTCAGCAGTGGAAGTAGGAGGCGCGCTCTACAATAGGCAAGGGTTTTCAAGTCTGCAAGTACGTTTTAAGCTGAGTTCCATGAACATTGTACAAAATCATGTTTTAGGCCAAATCCACAATGCGACCAGTTCAGCATATGAGAGGAGACACTGTTTGAGTGTAACAAACGTGAAACATTTCTTTTAGCCTTTTCTTATGAAAACAGGGTCCAAAATCATGGGTTTTCGTTCAGCAGTGGAAGTAGGAGGCGCGCTCTACAATAGGCAAGGGTTTTCAAGTCTGCAAGTACGTTTTAAGCTGAGTTCCATGAACATTGTCCAAAATCATGTTTTAGGCCAAATCCACAATGCGACCAGTTCAGCATATGAGAGGAGACACTGTTTGAGTGTAACAAACGTGAAACATTTCTTTTAGCCTTTTCGCATGAAAACAGGGTCCAAAATCATGGGTTTTCGTTCAGCAGTGGAAGTAGGAGGCGCGCTCTACAATAGGCAAGGGTTTTCAAGTCTGCAAGTACGTTTTAAGCTGAGTTCCATGAACATTGTCCAAAATCATGTTTTAACCAAAATCCACAATGCGACCAGTTCAGCATATGAGAGGAGACACTGTTTGAGTGTAACAAACGTGAAACATTTCTTTTAGCCTTTTCGCATGAAAACAGGGTCCAAAATCATGGGTTTTTGTTCAGCAGTGGAAGTAGGAGGCGCGCTCTACAATAGGCAAGGGTTTTCAAGTCTGCAAGTACGTTTTAAGCTGAGTTCCATGAACATTGTCCAAAATGATGTTTTAGGCCAAATCCACAATGCGACCAGTTCAGCATATGAGAGGAGAAACTGTTTGAGTGTAACAAGCGTGAAACATTTCTTTTAGCCTTTTCGCATGAAAACAGGGTCCAAAATCATGGGTTTTCGTTCAGCAGTGGAAGTAGGAGGCGCGCTCTACAATAGGCAAGGGTTTTCAAGTCTGCAAGTACGTTTTAAGCTGAGTTCCATGAACATTGTCCAAAATCATGTTTTAACCAAAATCCACAATGCGACCAGTTCAGCATATGAGAGGAGACACAGTTTGAGTGTAACAAACGTGAAACATTTCTTTTAGCCATTTTGCATGAAAACAGGGTCCAAAATCATGGGTTTTCATTCAGCAGTGGAAGTAGGAGGCGCGCTCTACAATAGGCAAGGGTTTTCAAGTCTGCAAGTACGTTTTAAGCTGAGTTCCATGAACATTGTCCAAAATCATGTTTTAACCAAAATCCACAATGCGACCAGTTCAGCATATGAGAGGAGACACTGTTTGAGTGTAACAAACGTGAAACATTTCTTTTAGCCATTTTGCATGAAAACAGGGTCCAAAATCATGGGTTTTCACTCAGCAGTGGAAGTAGGAGGCGCGCTCTACAATAGGCAAGGGTTTTCAAGTCTGCAAGTACGTTTTAAGCTGAGTTCCATGAACATTGTACAAAATCATGTTTTAGGCCAAATCCACAATGCGACCAGTTCAGCATATGAGAGGAGACACTGTTTGAGTGTAACAAACGTGAAACATTTCTTTTAGCCTTTTCTTATGAAAACAGGGTCCAAAATCATGGGTTTTCGTTCAGCAGTGGAAGTAGGAGGCGCGCTCTACAATAGGCAAGGGTTTTCAAGTCTGCAAGTACGTTTTAAGCTGAGTTCCATGAACATTGTCCAAAATCATGTTTTAGGCCAAATCCACAATGCGACCAGTTCAGCATATGAGAGGAGACACTGTTTGAGTGTAACAAACGTGAAACATTTCTTTTAGCCTTTTCGCATGAAAACAGGGTCCAAAATCATGGGTTTTCGTTCAGCAGTGGAAGTAGGAGGCGCGCTCTACAATAGGCAAGGGTTTTCAAGTCTGCAAGTACGTTTTAAGCTGAGTTCCATGAACATTGTCCAAAATCATGTTTTAACCAAAATCCACAATGCGACCAGTTCAGCATATGAGAGGAGACACTGTTTGAGTGTAACAAACGTGAAACATTTCTTTTAGCCTTTTCGCATGAAAACAGGGTCCAAAATCATGGGTTTTTGTTCAGCAGTGGAAGTAGGAGGCGCGCTCTACAATAGGCAAGGGTTTTCAAGTCTGCAAGTACGTTTTAAGCTGAGTTCCATGAACATTGTCCAAAATCATGTTTTAGGCCAAATCCACAATGCGACCAGTTCAGCATATGAGAGGAGAAACTGTTTGAGTGTAACAAGCGTGAAACATTTCTTTTAGCCTTTTCGCATGAAAACAGGGTCCAAAATCATGGGTTTTCGTTCAGCAGTGGAAGTAGGAGGCGCGCTCTACAATAGGCAAGGGTTTTCAAGTCTGCAAGTACGTTTTAAGCTGAGTTCCATGAACATTGTCCAAAATCATGTTTTAACCAAAATCCACGATGCGACCAGTTCAGCATATGAGAGGAGACACTGTTTGAGTGTAACAAACGTGAAACATTTCTTTTAGCCTTTTCGCATGAAAACAGGGTCCAAAATCATGGGTTTTCGTTCAGCAGTGGAAGTAGGAGGCGCGCTCTACAATAGGCAAGGGTTTTCAAGTCTGCAAGTTCGTTTTAAGCTGAGTTCCATGAACATTGTCCAAAGTCATGTTTTAACCAAAATCCACAATGCGACCAGTTCAGCATATGAGAGGAGACACAGTTTGAGTGTAACAAACGTGAAACATTTCTTTTAGCCATTTTGCATGAAAACAGGGTCCAAAATCATGGGTTTTCATTCAGCAGTGGAAGTAGGAGGCACGCTCTACAATAGGCAAGGGTTTTCAAGTCTGCAAGTACGTTTTAAGCTGAGTTCCATGAACATTGTCCAAAATCATGTTTTAACCAAAATCCACAATGCGACCAGTTCAGCATATGAGAGGAGAAACTGTTTGAGTGTAACAAGCGTGAAACATTTCTTTTAGCCTTTTCGCATGAAAACAGGGTCCAAAATCATGGGTTTTCGTTCAGCAGTGGAAGTAGGAGGCGCGCTCTACAATAGGCAAGGGTTTTCAAGTCTGCAAGTACGTTTTAAGCTGAGTTCCATGAACATTGTCCAAAATCATGTTTTAGGCCAAATCCACAATGCGACCAGTTCAGCATATGAGAGGAGACACTGTTTGAGTGTAACAAGCGTGAAACATTTCTTTTAGCCTTTTCGCATGAAAACAGGGTCCAAAATCATGGGTTTTCGTTCAGCAGTGGAAGTAGGAGGCGCGCTCTACAATAGGCAAGGGTTTTCAAGTCTGCAAGTACGTTTTAAGCTGAGTTCCATGAACATTGTCCAAAATCATGTTTTAGGCCAAATCCACATTGCGACCAGATCAGCATATGACAGGAGACACTGTTTGAGTGTAACAAACGTGAAACAATTCTTTTAGCCTTTTCGCATGAAAACAGGGTCCAAAATCATGGGTTTTCGTTCAGCAGTGGAAGTAGGAGGCGCGCTCTACAATAGGCAAGGGTTTTCAAGTCTGCAAGTACGTTTTAAGCTGAGTTCCATGAACATTGTCCAAAATCATGTTTTAGGCCAAATCCACAATGCGACCAGTTCAGCATATGAGAGGAGACACTGTTTGAGTGTAACAAACGTGAAACAATTCTTTTAGCCTTTTCGCATGAAAACAGGGTCCAAAATCATAGGTTTTCGTTCAGTAGTGGAAGTAGGAGGCGCGCTCTACAATAGGCAAGGGTTTTCAAGTCTGCAAGTACGTTTTAAGCTGAGTTCCATGAACATTGTCCAAAATCATGTTTTAACCAAAATCCACAATGCGACCAGTTCAGCATATGAGAGGAGACACTGTTTGAGTGTAACAAGCGTGAAGCATTTCTTTTAGCCTTTTCGCATGAAAACAGGGTCCAAAATCATGGGTTTTCGTTCAGCAGTGGAAGTAGGAGGCGCGCTCTACAATAGGCAAGGGTTTTCAAGTCTGCAAGTACGTTTTAAGCTGAGTTCCATGAACATTGTCCAAAATCATGTTTTAGGCCAAATCCACATTGCGACCAGATCAGCATATGACAGGAGACACTGTTTGAGTGTAACAAACGTGAAACAATTCTTTTAGCCTTTTCGCATGAAAACAGGGTCCAAAATCATGGGTTTTCGTTCAGCAGTGGAAGTAGGAGGCGCGCTCTACAATAGGCAAGGGTTTTCAAGTCTGCAAGTACGTTTTAAGCTGAGTTCCATGAACATTGTCCAAAATCATGTTTTAGGCCAAATCCACAATGCGACCAGTTCAGCATATGAGAGGAGACACTGTTTGAGTGTAACAAGCGTGAAACATTTCTTTTAGCCTTTTCGCATGAAAACAGGGTCCAAAATCATGGGTTTTCGTTCAGCAGTGGAAGTAGGAGGCGCGCTCTACAATAGGCAAGGGTTTTCAAGTCTGCAAGTACGTTTTAAGCTGAGTTCCATGAACATTGTCCAAAATCATGTTTTAGGCCAAATCCACATTGCGACCAGATCAGCATATGACAGGAGACACTGTTTGAGTGTAACAAACGTGAAACAATTCTTTTAGCCTTTTCGCATGAAAACAGGGTCCAAAATCATGGGTTTTCGTTCAGCAGTGGAAGTAGGAGGCGCGCTCTACAATAGGCAAGGGTTTTCAAGTCTGCAAGTACGTTTTAAGCTGAGTTCCATGAACATTGTCCAAAATCATGTTTTAGGCCAAATCCATATTGCGACCAGTTCAGCATATGAGAGGAGACACTGTTTGAGTGTAACAAGCGTGAAACATTTCTTTTAGCCTTTTCGCATGAAAACAGGGTCCAAAATCATGGGTTTTCGTTCAGCAGTGGAAGTAGGAGGCGCGCTCTACAATAGGCAAGGGTTTTCAAGTCTGCAAGTACGTTTTAAGCTGAGTTCCATGAACATTGTCCAAAATCATGTTTTAGGCCAAATCCACAATGCGACCAGTTCAGCATATGAGAGGAGACACTGTTTGAGTGTAACAAGCGTGAAACATTTCTTTTAGCCTTTTCGCATGAAAACAGGGTCCAAAATCATGGGTTTTCGTTCAGCAGTGGAAGTAGGAGGCGCGCTCTACAATAGGCAAGGGTTTTCAAGTCTGCAAGTACGTTTTAAGCTGAGTTCCATGAACATTGTCCAAAATCATGTTTTAGGCCAAATCCACATTGCGACCAGATCAGCATATGACAGGAGACACTGTTTGAGTGTAACAAACGTGAAACAATTCTTTTAGCCTTTTCGCATGAAAACAGGGTCCAAAATCATGGGTTTTCGTTCAGCAGTGGAAGTAGGAGGCGCGCTCTACAATAGGCAAGGGTTTTCAAGTCTGCAAGTACGTTTTAAGCTGAGTTCCATGAACATTGTCCAAAATCATGTTTTAGGCCAAATCCACAATGCGACCAGTTCAGCATATGAGAGGAGACACTGTTTGAGTGTAACAAACGTGAAACAATTCTTTTAGCCTTTTCGCATGAAAACAGGGTCCAAAATCATAGGTTTTCGTTCAGTAGTGGAAGTAGGAGGCGCGCTCTACAATAGGCAAGGGTTTTCAAGTCTGCAAGTACGTTTTAAGCTGAGTTCCATGAACATTGTCCAAAATCATGTTTTAACCAAAATCCACAATGCGACCAGTTCAGCATATGAGAGGAGACACTGTTTGAGTGTAACAAGCGTGAAGCATTTCTTTTAGCCTTTTCGCATGAAAACAGGGTCCAAAATCATGGGTTTTCGTTCAGCAGTGGAAGTAGGAGGCGCGCTCTACAATAGGCAAGGGTTTTCAAGTCTGCAAGTACGTTTTAAGCTGAGTTCCATGAACATTGTCCAAAATCATGTTTTAGGCCAAATCCACATTGCGACCAGATCAGCATATGACAGGAGACACTGTTTGAGTGTAACAAACGTGAAACAATTCTTTTAGCCTTTTCGCATGAAAACAGGGTCCAAAATCATGGGTTTTCGTTCAGCAGTGGAAGTAGGAGGCGCGCTCTACAATAGGCAAGGGTTTTCAAGTCTGCAAGTACGTTTTAAGCTGAGTTCCATGAACATTGTCCAAAATCATGTTTTAGGCCAAATCCACAATGCGACCAGTTCAGCATATGAGAGGAGACACTGTTTGAGTGTAACAAGCGTGAAACATTTCTTTTAGCCTTTTCGCATGAAAACAGGGTCCAAAATCATGGGTTTTCGTTCAGCAGTGGAAGTAGGAGGCGCGCTCTACAATAGGCAAGGGTTTTCAAGTCTGCAAGTACGTTTTAAGCTGAGTTCCATGAACATTGTCCAAAATCATGTTTTAGGCCAAATCCACATTGCGACCAGATCAGCATATGACAGGAGACACTGTTTGAGTGTAACAAACGTGAAACAATTCTTTTAGCCTTTTCGCATGAAAACAGGGTCCAAAATCATGGGTTTTCGTTCAGCAGTGGAAGTAGGAGGCGCGCTCTACAATAGGCAAGGGTTTTCAAGTCTGCAAGTACGTTTTAAGCTGAGTTCCATGAACATTGTCCAAAATCATGTTTTAGGCCAAATCCACAATGCGACCAGTTCAGCATATGAGAGGAGACACTGTTTGAGTGTAACAAGCGTGAAACATTTCTTTTAGCCTTTTCGCATGAAAACAGGGTCCAAAATCATGGGTTTTCGTTCAGCAGTGGAAGTAGGAGGCGCGCTCTACAATAGGCAAGGGTTTTCAAGTCTGCAAGTACGTTTTAAGCTGAGTTCCATGAACATTGTCCAAAATCATGTTTTAGGCCAAATCCACAATGCGACCAGTTCAGCATATGAGAGGAGACACTGTTTGAGTGTAACAAACGTGAAACAATTCTTTTAGCCTTTTCGCATGAAAACAGGGTCCAAAATCATAGGTTTTCGTTCAGTAGTGGAAGTAGGAGGCGCGCTCTACAATAGGCAAGGGTTTTCAAGTCTGCAAGTACGTTTTAAGCTGAGTTCCATGAACATTGTCCAAAATCATGTTTTAACCAAAATCCACAATGCGACCAGTTCAGCATATGAGAGGAGACACTGTTTGAGTGTAACAAGCGTGAAGCATTTCTTTTAGCCTTTTCGCATGAAAACAGGGTCCAAAATCATGGGTTTTCGTTCAGCAGTGGAAGTAGGAGGCGCGCTCTACAATAGGCAAGGGTTTTCAAGTCTGCAAGTACGTTTTAAGCTGAGTTCCATGAACATTGTCCAAAATCATGTTTTAGGCCAAATCCACATTGCGACCAGATCAGCATATGACAGGAGACACTGTTTGAGTGTAACAAACGTGAAACAATTCTTTTAGCCTTTTCGCATGAAAACAGGGTCCAAAATCATGGGTTTTCGTTCAGCAGTGGAAGTAGGAGGCGCGCTCTACAATAGGCAAGGGTTTTCAAGTCTGCAAGTACGTTTTAAGCTGAGTTCCATGAACATTGTCCAAAATCATGTTTTAGGCCAAATCCACAATGCGACCAGTTCAGCATATGAGAGGAGACACTGTTTGAGTGTAACAAGCGTGAAACATTTCTTTTAGCCTTTTCGCATGAAAACAGGGTCCAAAATCATGGGTTTTCGTTCAGCAGTGGAAGTAGGAGGCGCGCTCTACAATAGGCAAGGGTTTTCAAGTCTGCAAGTACGTTTTAAGCTGAGTTCCATGAACATTGTCCAAAATCATGTTTTAGGCCAAATCCACATTGCGACCAGATCAGCATATGACAGGAGACACTGTTTGAGTGTAACAAACGTGAAACAATTCTTTTAGCCTTTTCGCATGAAAACAGGGTCCAAAATCATGGGTTTTCGTTCAGCAGTGGAAGTAGGAGGCGCGCTCTACAATAGGCAAGGGTTTTCAAGTCTGCAAGTACGTTTTAAGCTGAGTTCCATGAACATTGTCCAAAATCATGTTTTAGGCCAAATCCACAATGCGACCAGTTCAGCATATGAGAGGAGACACTGTTTGAGTGTAACAAGCGTGAAACATTTCTTTTAGCCTTTTCGCATGAAAACAGGGTCCAAAATCATGGGTTTTCGTTCAGCAGTGGAAGTAGGAGGCGCGCTCTACAATAGGCAAGGGTTTTCAAGTCTGCAAGTACGTTTTAAGCTGAGTTCCATGAACATTGTCCAAAATCATGTTTTAGGCCAAATCCATATTGCGACCAGATCAGCATATGACAGGAGACACTGTTTGAGTGTAACAAACGTGAAACAATTCTTTTAGCCTTTTCGCATGAAAACAGGGTCCAAAATCATGGGTTTTCGTTCAGCAGTGGAAGTAGGAGGCGCGCTCTACAATAGGCAAGGGTTTTCAAGTCTGCAAGTACGTTTTAAGCTGAGTTCCATGAACATTGTCCAAAATTTTGTTTTAACCAAAATCCACAATGCGACCAGTTCAGCATATGAGAGGAGACACTGTTTGAGTGTAACAAGCGTGAAACATTTCTTTTAGCCTTTTCGCATGAAAACAGGGTCCAAAATCATGGGTTTTCGTTCAGCAGTGGAAGTAGGAGGCGCGCTCTACAATAGGCAAGGGTTTTCAAGTCTGCAAGTACGTTTTAAGCTGAGTTCCATGAACATTGTCCAAAATCATGTTTTAGGCCAAATCCACAATGCGACCAGTTCAGCATATGAGAGGAGACACTGTTTGAGTGTAACAAGCGTGAAACATTTCTTTTAGCCTTTTCGCATGAAAACAGGGTCCAAAATCATGGGTTTTCGTTCAGCAGTGGAAGTAGGAGGCGCGCTCTACAATAGGCAAGGGTTTTCAAGTCTGCAAGTACGTTTTAAGCTGAGTTCCATGAACATTGTCCAAAATCATGTTTTAGGCCAAATCCACATTGCGACCAGATCAGCATATGACAGGAGACACTGTTTGAGTGTAACAAACGTGAAACAATTCTTTTAGCCTTTTCGCATGAAAACAGGGTCCAAAATCATGGGTTTTCGTTCAGCAGTGGAAGTAGGAGGCGCGCTCTACAATAGGCAAGGGTTTTCAAGTCTGCAAGTACGTTTTAAGCTGAGTTCCATGAACATTGTCCAAAATCATGTTTTAGGCCAAATCCACAATGCGACCAGTTCAGCATATGAGAGGAGACACTGTTTGAGTGTAACAAGCGTGAAACATTTCTTTTAGCCTTTTCGCATGAAAACAGGGTCCAAAATCATGGGTTTTCGTTCAGCAGTGGAAGTAGGAGGCGCGCTCTACAATAGGCAAGGGTTTTCAAGTCTGCAAGTACGTTTTAAGCTGAGTTCCATGAACATTGTCCAAAATCATGTTTTAGGCCAAATCCATATTGCGACCAGATCAGCATATGACAGGAGACACTGTTTGAGTGTAACAAACGTGAAACAATTCTTTTAGCCTTTTCGCATGAAAACAGGGTCCAAAATCATGGGTTTTCGTTCAGCAGTGGAAGTAGGAGGCGCGCTCTACAATAGGCAAGGGTTTTCAAGTCTGCAAGTACGTTTTAAGCTGAGTTCCATGAACATTGTCCAAAATCATGTTTTAGGCCAAATCCACAATGCGACCAGTTCAGCATATGACAGGAGACACTGTTTGAGTGTAACAAACGTGAAACAATTCTTTTAGCCTTTTCGCATGAAAACAGGGTCCAAAATCATGGGTTTTCGTTCAGCAGTGGAAGTAGGAGGCGCGCTCTACAATAGGCAAGGGTTTTCAAGTCTGCAAGTACGTTTTAAGCTGAGTTCCATGAACATTGTCCAAAATCATGTTTTAGGCCAAATCCACAATGCGACCAGTACAGCATATGAGAGGAGACACTGTTTGAGTGTAACAAACGTGAAACAATTCTTTTAGCCTTTTCGCATGAAAACAGGGTCCAAAATCATAGGTTTTCGTTCAGTAGTGGAAGTAGGAGGCGCGCTCTACAATAGGCAAGGGTTTTCAAGTCTGCAAGTACGTTTTAAGCTGAGTTCCATGAACATTGTCCAAAATCATGTTTTAACCAAAATCCACAATGCGACCAGTTCAGCATATGAGAGGAGACACTGTTTGAGTGTAACAAGCGTGAAGCATTTCTTTTAGCCTTTTCGCATGAAAACAGGGTCCAAAATCATGGGTTTTCGTTCAGCAGTGGAAGTAGGAGGCGCGCTCTACAATAGGCAAGGGTTTTCAAGTCTGCAAGTACGTTTTAAGCTGAGTTCCATGAACATTGTCCAAAATCATGTTTTAGGCCAAATCCACATTGCGACCAGATCAGCATATGACAGGAGACACTGTTTGAGTGTAACAAACGTGAAACAATTCTTTTAGCCTTTTCGCATGAAAACAGGGTCCAAAATCATGGGTTTTCGTTCAGCAGTGGAAGTAGGAGGCGCGCTCTACAATAGGCAAGGGTTTTCAAGTCTGCAAGTACGTTTTAAGCTGAGTTCCATGAACATTGTCCAAAATCATGTTTTAGGCCAAATCCACAATGCGACCAGTTCAGCATATGAGAGGAGACACTGTTTGAGTGTAACAAGCGTGAAACATTTCTTTTAGCCTTTTCGCATGAAAACAGGGTCCAAAATCATGGGTTTTCGTTCAGCAGTGGAAGTAGGAGGCGCGCTCTACAATAGGCAAGGGTTTTCAAGTCTGCAAGTACGTTTTAAGCTGAGTTCCATGAACATTGTCCAAAATCATGTTTTAGGCCAAATCCACATTGCGACCAGATCAGCATATGACAGGAGACACTGTTTGAGTGTAACAAACGTGAAACAATTCTTTTAGCCTTTTCGCATGAAAACAGGGTCCAAAATCATGGGTTTTCGTTCAGCAGTGGAAGTAGGAGGCGCGCTCTACAATAGGCAAGGGTTTTCAAGTCTGCAAGTACGTTTTAAGCTGAGTTCCATGAACATTGTCCAAAATCATGTTTTAGGCCAAATCCACAATGCGACCAGTTCAGCATATGAGAGGAGACACTGTTTGAGTGTAACAAGCGTGAAACATTTCTTTTAGCCTTTTCGCATGAAAACAGGGTCCAAAATCATGGGTTTTCGTTCAGCAGTGGAAGTAGGAGGCGCGCTCTACAATAGGCAAGGGTTTTCAAGTCTGCAAGTACGTTTTAAGCTGAGTTCCATGAACATTGTCCAAAATCATGTTTTAGGCCAAATCCATATTGCGACCAGATCAGCATATGACAGGAGACACTGTTTGAGTGTAACAAACGTGAAACAATTCTTTTAGCCTTTTCGCATGAAAACAGGGTCCAAAATCATGGGTTTTCGTTCAGCAGTGGAAGTAGGAGGCGCGCTCTACAATAGGCAAGGGTTTTCAAGTCTGCAAGTACGTTTTAAGCTGAGTTCCATGAACATTGTCCAAAATCATGTTTTAGGCCAAATCCACAATGCGACCAGTTCAGCATATGAGAGGAGACACTGTTTGAGTGTAACAAACGTGAAACAATTCTTTTAGCCTTTTCGCATGAAAACAGGGTCCAAAATCATAGGTTTTCGTTCAGTAGTGGAAGTAGGAGGCGCGCTCTACAATAGGCAAGGGTTTTCAAGTCTGCAAGTACGTTTTAAGCTGAGTTCCATGAACATTGTCCAAAATCATGTTTTAACCAAAATCCACAATGCGACCAGTTCAGCATATGAGAGGAGACACTGTTTGAGTGTAACAAGCGTGAAGCATTTCTTTTAGCCTTTTCGCATGAAAACAGGGTCCAAAATCATGGGTTTTCGTTCAGCAGTGGAAGTAGGAGGCGCGCTCTACAATAGGCAAGGGTTTTCAAGTCTGCAAGTACGTTTTAAGCTGAGTTCCATGAACATTGTCCAAAATCATGTTTTAGGCCAAATCCACATTGCGACCAGATCAGCATATGACAGGAGACACTGTTTGAGTGTAACAAACGTGAAACAATTCTTTTAGCCTTTTCGCATGAAAACAGGGTCCAAAATCATGGGTTTTCGTTCAGCAGTGGAAGTAGGAGGCGCGCTCTACAATAGGCAAGGGTTTTCAAGTCTGCAAGTACGTTTTAAGCTGAGTTCCATGAACATTGTCCAAAATCATGTTTTAGGCCAAATCCACAATGCGACCAGTTCAGCATATGAGAGGAGACACTGTTTGAGTGTAACAAGCGTGAAACATTTCTTTTAGCCTTTTCGCATGAAAACAGGGTCCAAAATCATGGGTTTTCGTTCAGCAGTGGAAGTAGGAGGCGCGCTCTACAATAGGCAAGGGTTTTCAAGTCTGCAAGTACGTTTTAAGCTGAGTTCCATGAACATTGTCCAAAATCATGTTTTAGGCCAAATCCACATTGCGACCAGATCAGCATATGACAGGAGACACTGTTTGAGTGTAACAAACGTGAAACAATTCTTTTAGCCTTTTCGCATGAAAACAGGGTCCAAAATCATGGGTTTTCGTTCAGCAGTGGAAGTAGGAGGCGCGCTCTACAATAGGCAAGGGTTTTCAAGTCTGCAAGTACGTTTTAAGCTGAGTTCCATGAACATTGTCCAAAATCATGTTTTAGGCCAAATCCACAATGCGACCAGTTCAGCATATGAGAGGAGACACTGTTTGAGTGTAACAAGCGTGAAACATTTCTTTTAGCCTTTTCGCATGAAAACAGGGTCCAAAATCATGGGTTTTCGTTCAGCAGTGGAAGTAGGAGGCGCGCTCTACAATAGGCAAGGGTTTTCAAGTCTGCAAGTACGTTTTAAGCTGAGTTCCATGAACATTGTCCAAAATCATGTTTTAGGCCAAATCCACAATGCGACCAGTTCAGCATATGAGAGGAGACACTGTTTGAGTGTAACAAACGTGAAACAATTCTTTTAGCCTTTTCGCATGAAAACAGGGTCCAAAATCATAGGTTTTCGTTCAGTAGTGGAAGTAGGAGGCGCGCTCTACAATAGGCAAGGGTTTTCAAGTCTGCAAGTACGTTTTAAGCTGAGTTCCATGAACATTGTCCAAAATCATGTTTTAACCAAAATCCACAATGCGACCAGTTCAGCATATGAGAGGAGACACTGTTTGAGTGTAACAAGCGTGAAGCATTTCTTTTAGCCTTTTCGCATGAAAACAGGGTCCAAAATCATGGGTTTTCGTTCAGCAGTGGAAGTAGGAGGCGCGCTCTACAATAGGCAAGGGTTTTCAAGTCTGCAAGTACGTTTTAAGCTGAGTTCCATGAACATTGTCCAAAATCATGTTTTAGGCCAAATCCACATTGCGACCAGATCAGCATATGACAGGAGACACTGTTTGAGTGTAACAAACGTGAAACAATTCTTTTAGCCTTTTCGCATGAAAACAGGGTCCAAAATCATGGGTTTTCGTTCAGCAGTGGAAGTAGGAGGCGCGCTCTACAATAGGCAAGGGTTTTCAAGTCTGCAAGTACGTTTTAAGCTGAGTTCCATGAACATTGTCCAAAATCATGTTTTAGGCCAAATCCACAATGCGACCAGTTCAGCATATGAGAGGAGACACTGTTTGAGTGTAACAAGCGTGAAACATTTCTTTTAGCCTTTTCGCATGAAAACAGGGTCCAAAATCATGGGTTTTCGTTCAGCAGTGGAAGTAGGAGGCGCGCTCTACAATAGGCAAGGGTTTTCAAGTCTGCAAGTACGTTTTAAGCTGAGTTCCATGAACATTGTCCAAAATCATGTTTTAGGCCAAATCCACATTGCGACCAGATCAGCATATGACAGGAGACACTGTTTGAGTGTAACAAACGTGAAACAATTCTTTTAGCCTTTTCGCATGAAAACAGGGTCCAAAATCATGGGTTTTCGTTCAGCAGTGGAAGTAGGAGGCGCGCTCTACAATAGGCAAGGGTTTTCAAGTCTGCAAGTACGTTTTAAGCTGAGTTCCATGAACATTGTCCAAAATCATGTTTTAGGCCAAATCCACAATGCGACCAGTTCAGCATATGAGAGGAGACACTGTTTGAGTGTAACAAGCGTGAAACATTTCTTTTAGCCTTTTCGCATGAAAACAGGGTCCAAAATCATGGGTTTTCGTTCAGCAGTGGAAGTAGGAGGCGCGCTCTACAATAGGCAAGGGTTTTCAAGTCTGCAAGTACGTTTTAAGCTGAGTTCCATGAACATTGTCCAAAATCATGTTTTAGGCCAAATCCATATTGCGACCAGATCAGCATATGACAGGAGACACTGTTTGAGTGTAACAAACGTGAAACAATTCTTTTAGCCTTTTCGCATGAAAACAGGGTCCAAAATCATGGGTTTTCGTTCAGCAGTGGAAGTAGGAGGCGCGCTCTACAATAGGCAAGGGTTTTCAAGTCTGCAAGTACGTTTTAAGCTGAGTTCCATGAACATTGTCCAAAATTTTGTTTTAACCAAAATCCACAATGCGACCAGTTCAGCATATGAGAGGAGACACTGTTTGAGTGTAACAAGCGTGAAACATTTCTTTTAGCCTTTTCGCATGAAAACAGGGTCCAAAATCATGGGTTTTCGTTCAGCAGTGGAAGTAGGAGGCGCGCTCTACAATAGGCAAGGGTTTTCAAGTCTGCAAGTACGTTTTAAGCTGAGTTCCATGAACATTGTCCAAAATCATGTTTTAGGCCAAATCCACAATGCGACCAGTTCAGCATATGAGAGGAGACACTGTTTGAGTGTAACAAGCGTGAAACATTTCTTTTAGCCTTTTCGCATGAAAACAGGGTCCAAAATCATGGGTTTTCGTTCAGCAGTGGAAGTAGGAGGCGCGCTCTACAATAGGCAAGGGTTTTCAAGTCTGCAAGTACGTTTTAAGCTGAGTTCCATGAACATTGTCCAAAATCATGTTTTAGGCCAAATCCACATTGCGACCAGATCAGCATATGACAGGAGACACTGTTTGAGTGTAACAAACGTGAAACAATTCTTTTAGCCTTTTCGCATGAAAACAGGGTCCAAAATCATGGGTTTTCGTTCAGCAGTGGAAGTAGGAGGCGCGCTCTACAATAGGCAAGGGTTTTCAAGTCTGCAAGTACGTTTTAAGCTGAGTTCCATGAACATTGTCCAAAATCATGTTTTAGGCCAAATCCACAATGCGACCAGTTCAGCATATGAGAGGAGACACTGTTTGAGTGTAACAAGCGTGAAACATTTCTTTTAGCCTTTTCGCATGAAAACAGGGTCCAAAATCATGGGTTTTCGTTCAGCAGTGGAAGTAGGAGGCGCGCTCTACAATAGGCAAGGGTTTTCAAGTCTGCAAGTACGTTTTAAGCTGAGTTCCATGAACATTGTCCAAAATCATGTTTTAGGCCAAATCCATATTGCGACCAGATCAGCATATGACAGGAGACACTGTTTGAGTGTAACAAACGTGAAACAATTCTTTTAGCCTTTTCGCATGAAAACAGGGTCCAAAATCATGGGTTTTCGTTCAGCAGTGGAAGTAGGAGGCGCGCTCTACAATAGGCAAGGGTTTTCAAGTCTGCAAGTACGTTTTAAGCTGAGTTCCATGAACATTGTCCAAAATCATGTTTTAACCAAAATCCACAATGCGACCAGTTCAGCATATGAGAGGAGACACTGTTTGAGTGTAACAAGCGTGAAACATTTCTTTTAGCCTTTTCGCATGAAAACAGGGTCCAAAATCATGGGTTTTCGTTCAGCAGTGGAAGTAGGAGGCGCGCTCTACAATAGGCAAGGGTTTTCAAGTCTGCAAGTACGTTTTAAGCTGAGTTCCATGAACATTGTCCAAAATCATGTTTTAGGCCAAATCCATATTGCGACCAGTTCAGCATATGAGAGGAGACACTGTTTGAGTGTAACAAGCGTGAAACATTTCTTTTAGCCTTTTCGCATGAAAACAGGGTCCAAAATCATGGGTTTTCGTTCAGCAGTGGAAGTAGGAGGCGCGCTCTACAATAGGCAAGGGTTTTCAAGTCTGCAAGTACGTTTTAAGCTGAGTTCCATGAACATTGTCCAAAATCATGTTTTAGGCCAAATCCACAATGCGACCAGTTCAGCATATGAGAGGAGACACTGTTTGAGTGTAACAAGCGTGAAACATTTCTTTTAGCCTTTTCGCATGAAAACAGGGTCCAAAATCATGGGTTTTCGTTCAGCAGTGGAAGTAGGAGGCGCGCTCTACAATAGGCAAGGGTTTTCAAGTCTGCAAGTACGTTTTAAGCTGAGTTCCATGAACATTGTCCAAAATCATGTTTTAGGCCAAATCCATATTGCGACCAGATCAGCATATGACAGGAGACACTGTTTGAGTGTAACAAACGTGAAACAATTCTTTTAGCCTTTTCGCATGAAAACAGGGTCCAAAATCATGGGTTTTCGTTCAGCAGTGGAAGTAGGAGGCGCGCTCTACAATAGGCAAGGGTTTTCAAGTCTGCAAGTACGTTTTAAGCTGAGTTCCATGAACATTGTCCAAAATCATGTTTTAACCAAAATCCACAATGCGACCAGTTCAGCATATGAGAGGAGACACTGTTTGAGTGTAACAAGCGTGAAACATTTCTTTTAGCCTTTTCGCATGAAAACAGGGTCCAAAATCATGGGTTTTCGTTCAGCAGTGGAAGTAGGAGGCGCGCTCTACAATAGGCAAGGGTTTTCAAGTCTGCAAGTACGTTTTAAGCTGAGTTCCATGAACATTGTCCAAAATCATGTTTTAGGCCAAATCCATATTGCGACCAGTTCAGCATATGAGAGGAGACACTGTTTGAGTGTAACAAGCGTGAAACATTTCTTTTAGCCTTTTCGCATGAAAACAGGGTCCAAAATCATGGGTTTTCGTTCAGCAGTGGAAGTAGGAGGCGCGCTCTACAATAGGCAAGGGTTTTCAAGTCTGCAAGTACGTTTTAAGCTGAGTTCCATGAACATTGTCCAAAATCATGTTTTAGGCCAAATCCATATTGCGACCAGTTCAGCATATGAGAGGAGACACTGTTTGAGTGTAACAAGCGTGAAACATTTCTTTTAGCCTTTTCGCATGAAAACAGGGTCCAAAATCATGGGTTTTCGTTCAGCAGTGGAAGTAGGAGGCGCGCTCTACAATAGGCAAGGGTTTTCAAGTCTGCAAGTACGTTTTAAGCTGAGTTCCATGAACATTGTCCAAAATCATGTTTTAGGCCAAATCCACAATGCGACCAGTTCAGCATATGAGAGGAGACACTGTTTGAGTGTAACAAGCGTGAAACATTTCTTTTAGCCTTTTCGCATGAAAACAGGGTCCAAAATCATGGGTTTTCGTTCAGCAGTGGAAGTAGGAGGCGCGCTCTACAATAGGCAAGGGTTTTCAAGTCTGCAAGTACGTTTTAAGCTGAGTTCCATGAACATTGTCCAAAATCATGTTTTAGGCCAAATCCACATTGCGACCAGATCAGCATATGACAGGAGACACTGTTTGAGTGTAACAAACGTGAAACAATTCTTTTAGCCTTTTCGCATGAAAACAGGGTCCAAAATCATGGGTTTTCGTTCAGCAGTGGAAGTAGGAGGCGCGCTCTACAATAGGCAAGGGTTTTCAAGTCTGCAAGTACGTTTTAAGCTGAGTTCCATGAACATTGTCCAAAATCATGTTTTAGGCCAAATCCACAATGCGACCAGTACAGCATATGAGAGGAGACACTGTTTGAGTGTAACAAACGTGAAACAATTCTTTTAGCCTTTTCGCATGAAAACAGGGTCCAAAATCATAGGTTTTCGTTCAGTAGTGGAAGTAGGAGGCGCGCTCTACAATAGGCAAGGGTTTTCAAGTCTGCAAGTACGTTTTAAGCTGAGTTCCATGAACATTGTCCAAAATCATGTTTTAACCAAAATCCACAATGCGACCAGTTCAGCATATGAGAGGAGACACTGTTTGAGTGTAACAAGCGTGAAGCATTTCTTTTAGCCTTTTCGCATGAAAACAGGGTCCAAAATCATGGGTTTTCGTTCAGCAGTGGAAGTAGGAGGCGCGCTCTACAATAGGCAAGGGTTTTCAAGTCTGCAAGTACGTTTTAAGCTGAGTTCCATGAACATTGTCCAAAATCATGTTTTAGGCCAAATCCACATTGCGACCAGATCAGCATATGACAGGAGACACTGTTTGAGTGTAACAAACGTGAAACAATTCTTTTAGCCTTTTCGCATGAAAACAGGGTCCAAAATCATGGGTTTTCGTTCAGCAGTGGAAGTAGGAGGCGCGCTCTACAATAGGCAAGGGTTTTCAAGTCTGCAAGTACGTTTTAAGCTGAGTTCCATGAACATTGTCCAAAATCATGTTTTAGGCCAAATCCACAATGCGACCAGTTCAGCATATGAGAGGAGACACTGTTTGAGTGTAACAAGCGTGAAACATTTCTTTTAGCCTTTTCGCATGAAAACAGGGTCCAAAATCATGGGTTTTCGTTCAGCAGTGGAAGTAGGAGGCGCGCTCTACAATAGGCAAGGGTTTTCAAGTCTGCAAGTACGTTTTAAGCTGAGTTCCATGAACATTGTCCAAAATCATGTTTTAGGCCAAATCCACAATGCGACCAGTTCAGCATATGAGAGGAGACACTGTTTGAGTGTAACAAGCGTGAAACATTTCTTTTAGCCTTTTCGCATGAAAACAGGGTCCAAAATCATGGGTTTTCGTTCAGCAGTGGAAGTAGGAGGCGCGCTCTACAATAGGCAAGGGTTTTCAAGTCTGCAAGTACGTTTTAAGCTGAGTTCCATGAACATTGTCCAAAATCATGTTTTAGGCCAAATCCACAATGCGACCAGTTCAGCATATGAGAGGAGACACTGTTTGAGTGTAACAAGCGTGAAACATTTCTTTTAGCCTTTTCGCATGAAAACAGGGTCCAAAATCATGGGTTTTCGTTCAGCAGTGGAAGTAGGAGGCGCGCTCTACAATAGGCAAGGGTTTTCAAGTCTGCAAGTACGTTTTAAGCTGAGTTCCATGAACATTGTCCAAAATCATGTTTTAGGCCAAATCCACATTGCGACCAGATCAGCATATGACAGGAGACACTGTTTGAGTGTAACAAACGTGAAACAATTCTTTTAGCCTTTTCGCATGAAAACAGGGTCCAAAATCATGGGTTTTCGTTCAGCAGTGGAAGTAGGAGGCGCGCTCTACAATAGGCAAGGGTTTTCAAGTCTGCAAGTACGTTTTAAGCTGAGTTCCATGAACATTGTCCAAAATCATGTTTTAGGCCAAATCCACAATGCGACCAGTTCAGCATATGAGAGGAGACACTGTTTGAGTGTAACAAGCGTGAAACATTTCTTTTAGCCTTTTCGCATGAAAACAGGGTCCAAAATCATGGGTTTTCGTTCAGCAGTGGAAGTAGGAGGCGCGCTCTACAATAGGCAAGGGTTTTCAAGTCTGCAAGTACGTTTTAAGCTGAGTTCCATGAACATTGTCCAAAATCATGTTTTAGGCCAAATCCATATTGCGACCAGATCAGCATATGACAGGAGACACTGTTTGAGTGTAACAAACGTGAAACAATTCTTTTAGCCTTTTCGCATGAAAACAGGGTCCAAAATCATGGGTTTTCGTTCAGCAGTGGAAGTAGGAGGCGCGCTCTACAATAGGCAAGGGTTTTCAAGTCTGCAAGTACGTTTTAAGCTGAGTTCCATGAACATTGTCCAAAATCATGTTTTAGGCCAAATCCACAATGCGACCAGTTCAGCATATGAGAGGAGACACTGTTTGAGTGTAACAAACGTGAAACAATTCTTTTAGCCTTTTCGCATGAAAACAGGGTCCAAAATCATAGGTTTTCGTTCAGTAGTGGAAGTAGGAGGCGCGCTCTACAATAGGCAAGGGTTTTCAAGTCTGCAAGTACGTTTTAAGCTGAGTTCCATGAACATTGTCCAAAATCATGTTTTAACCAAAATCCACAATGCGACCAGTTCAGCATATGAGAGGAGACACTGTTTGAGTGTAACAAGCGTGAAACATTTCTTTTAGCCTTTTCGCATGAAAACAGGGTCCAAAATCATGGGTTTTCGTTCAGCAGTGGAAGTAGGAGGCGCGCTCTACAATAGGCAAGGGTTTTCAAGTCTGCAAGTACGTTTTAAGCTGAGTTCCATGAACATTGTCCAAAATCATGTTTTAGGCCAAATCCATATTGCGACCAGTTCAGCATATGAGAGGAGACACTGTTTGAGTGTAACAAGCGTGAAACATTTCTTTTAGCCTTTTCGCATGAAAACAGGGTCCAAAATCATGGGTTTTCGTTCAGCAGTGGAAGTAGGAGGCGCGCTCTACAATAGGCAAGGGTTTTCAAGTCTGCAAGTACGTTTTAAGCTGAGTTCCATGAACATTGTCCAAAATCATGTTTTAGGCCAAATCCACAATGCGACCAGTTCAGCATATGAGAGGAGACACTGTTTGAGTGTAACAAGCGTGAAACATTTCTTTTAGCCTTTTCGCATGAAAACAGGGTCCAAAATCATGGGTTTTCGTTCAGCAGTGGAAGTAGGAGGCGCGCTCTACAATAGGCAAGGGTTTTCAAGTCTGCAAGTACGTTTTAAGCTGAGTTCCATGAACATTGTCCAAAATCATGTTTTAGGCCAAATCCACAATGCGACCAGTTCAGCATATGAGAGGAGACACTGTTTGAGTGTAACAAGCGTGAAACATTTCTTTTAGCCTTTTCGCATGAAAACAGGGTCCAAAATCATGGGTTTTCGTTCAGCAGTGGAAGTAGGAGGCGCGCTCTACAATAGGCAAGGGTTTTCAAGTCTGCAAGTACGTTTTAAGCTGAGTTCCATGAACATTGTCCAAAATCATGTTTTAGGCCAAATCCACAATGCGACCAGTTCAGCATATGAGAGGAGACACTGTTTGAGTGTAACAAGCGTGAAACATTTCTTTTAGCCTTTTCGCATGAAAACAGGGTCCGAAATCATGGGTTTTCGTTCAGCAGTGGAAGTAGGAGGCGCGCTCTACAATAGGCAAGGGTTTTCAAGTCTGCAAGTACGTTTTAAGCTGAGTTCCATGAACATTGTCCAAAATCATGTTTTAGGCCAAATCCACATTGCGACCAGATCAGCATATGACAGGAGACACTGTTTGAGTGTAACAAACGTGAAACAATTCTTTTAGCCTTTTCGCATGAAAACAGGGTCCAAAATCAAGGGTTTTCGTTCAGCAGTGGAAGTAGGAGGCGCGCTCTACAATAGGCAAGGGTTTTCAAGTCTGCAAGTACGTTTTAAGCTGAGTTCCATGAACATTGTCCAAAATCATGTTTTAGGCCAAATCCACAATGCGACCAGTTCAGCATATGAGAGGAGACACTGTTTGAGTGTAACAAACGTGAAACAATTCTTTTAGCCTTTTCGCATGAAAACAGGGTCCAAAATCATAGGTTTTCGTTCAGTAGTGGAAGTAGGAGGCGCGCTCTACAATAGGCAAGGGTTTTCAAGTCTGCAAGTACGTTTTAAGCTGAGTTCCATGAACATTGTCCAAAATCATGTTTTAACCAAAATCCACAATGCGACCAGTTCAGCATATGAGAGGAGACACTGTTTGAGTGTAACAAGCGTGAAACATTTCTTTTAGCCTTTTCGCATAAAAACAGGGTCCAAAATCATGGGTTTTCGTTCAGCAGTGGAAGTAGGAGGCGCGCTCTACAATAGGCAAGGGTTTTCAAGTCTGCAAGTACGTTTTAAGCTGAGTTCCATGAACATTGTCCAAAATCATGTTTTAGGCCAAATCCACATTGCTACCAGATCAGCATATGACAGGAGACACTGTTTGAGTGTAACAAACGTGAAACAATTCTTTTAGCCTTTTCGCATGAAAACAGGGTCCAAAATCATGGGTTTTCGTTCAGCAGTGGAAGTAGGAGGCGCGCTCTACAATAGGCAAGGGTTTTCAAGTCTGCAAGTACGTTTTAAGCTGAGTTCCATGAACATTGTCCAAAATCATGTTTTAGGCCAAATCCACAATGCGACCAGTTCAGCATATGAGAGGAGACACTGTTTGAGTGTAACAAGCGTGAAACATTTCTTTTAGCCTTTTCGCATGAAAACAGGGTCCAAAATCATGGGTTTTCGTTCAGCAGTGGAAGTAGGAGGCGCGCTCTACAATAGGCAAGGGTTTTCAAGTCTGCAAGTACGTTTTAAGCTGAGTTCCATGAACATTGTCCAAAATCATGTTTTAGGCCAAATCCATATTGCGACCAGATCAGCATATGACAGGAGACACTGTTTGAGTGTAACAAACGTGAAACAATTCTTTTAGCCTTTTCGCATGAAAACAGGGTCCAAAATCATGGGTTTTCGTTCAGCAGTGGAAGTAGGAGGCGCGCTCTACAATAGGCAAGGGTTTTCAAGTCTGCAAGTACGTTTTAAGCTGAGTTCCATGAACATTGTCCAAAATCATGTTTTAACCAAAATCCACAATGCGACCAGTTCAGCATATGAGAGGAGACACTGTTTGAGTGTAACAAGCGTGAAACATTTCTTTTAGCCTTTTCGCATGAAAACAGGGTCCAAAATCATGGGTTTTCGTTCAGCAGTGGAAGTAGGAGGCGCGCTCTACAATAGGCAAGGGTTTTCAAGTCTGCAAGTACGTTTTAAGCTGAGATCCATGAACATTGTCCAAAATCATGTTTTAACCAAAATCCACAATGCGACCAGTTCAGCATATGAGAGGAGACACTGTTTGAGTGTAACAAACGTGAAACAATTCTTTTAGCCTTTTCGCATGAAAACAGGGTCCAAAATCATGGGTTTTCGTTCAGCAGTGGAAGTAGGAGGCGCGCTCTACAATAGGCAAGGGTTTTCAAGTCTGCAAGTACGTTTTAAGCTGAGTTCCATGAACATTGTCCAAAATCATGTTTTAACCAAAATCCACAATGCGACCAGTTCAGCATATGAGAGGAGACACTGTTTGAGTGTAACAAGCGTGAAACATTTCTTTTAGCCTTTTCGCATGAAAACAGGGTCCAAAATCATGGGTTTTCGTTCAGCAGTGGAAGTAGGAGGCGCGCTCTACAATAGGCAAGGGTTTTCAAGTCTGCAAGTACGTTTTAAGCTGAGATCCATGAACATTGTCCAAAATCATGTTTTAACCAAAATCCACAATGCGACCAGTTCAGCATATGAGAGGAGACACTGTTTGAGTGTAACAAACGTGAAACATTTCTTTTAGCCTTTTCGCTTGAAAACAGGGTCCAAAATCATGGGTTTTCGTTCAGCAGTGGAAGTAGGAGGCGCGCTCTACAATAGGCAAGGGTTTTCAAGTCTGCAAGTACGTTTTAAGCTGAGTTCCATGAACATTGTCCAAAATCATGTTTTAGGCCAAATCCACATTGCGACCAGTTCAGCATATGAGAGGAGACACTGTTTGAGTGTAACAAACGTGAAACATTTCTTTTAGCCTGTTGGATTCTGTTAAAGCTGCGGCACATGTGCCGCAACTTTAACAGAATCCAACAGCCGGAGACTAAGTGTTTGGCTCTTTGGTGACTAAAAAAAAAGTGCAACACAAACCTATTCCAGATGACTCAGGGGGTATTGAAACGTGCTCCTAGATGGTTTTACAGGGCACCTTTTTTGCACCCCTGTCCAATTCTGTATGTGGAGAAGGTAATGTCGTGGGGAGCTGGGGTTTGTTTTGCTGTACTCCTGGGAGGCCGTAGATGTCAATCGATGTGCTTTGGAGGGGGCTAGGTGGATTTCAAAATTTTGTTATGTTTTTTACACATAGGTACAGGGATAAAAACTCAATTGGACACCCCTGTCCAATTCTGTATGTGGAGAAGGTAATGTCGTGGGGAGCTGGGGTTTGTTTTGTTGTACTCCTGGGAGGCCGTAGATGTCCATCGATGTGCTTTGGAGGGGGCTAGGTGGATTTCAACATTATGGGGTCTGAAAACTCAATAAATATAGCGACAAAGTCGCTAAATTGGCAACACTGGCAGGTTTAGGTTTAGGGTTAGGGTTAGGGTTAGGGTTAGGGTTAGGGTTGGGTTTAGGGTTAGGGTTAGGGTTAGGGTTAGGGTTAGGGTTAGGTACAGGGATAAAAACTCCATCGGACACCCCTGTCCAATTCTGTATGTGGAGAAGGTAATGTCGTGGGGAGCTGGGGTTTGTTTTGTTGTACTCCTGGGAGGCCATAGATGTCCATCGATGTGCTTTGGAGGGGGCTAGATGGATTTCAAAATGTGGCTATGTTTTTTGCACATACAGAGGAGTCTGAAAACTCGATAAATATAGCGAAAAAGTCGCTAAGTTGGCAACACTGGCCGTAGAGGGTTAGGATTATTGTTAGGGTTAGGGTTAGGGTTTAGGGTTAGGGTTAGGGTTAGGGTTAGGGTTAGGGTTAGGGGTACAGGGATAAAAACTCCATCGGACACCCCTGTCCAATTCTGTATGTGGAGAAGGTGATGTCGTGGGGAGCTGGGTTAGGGTTAGGGTTAGGGTTAGGGTTAGGGTTAGGTTAGGGTTAGGGTTAGGGTTAGGGTTAGGGTTAGGGTTAAGGTTAGGGTTAGGGTTAGGGTTAGGGGTTGGGGTTAGGGTTAGGGTTAGGGTTAGGGTTAGGGGTTAGGGTTAGGGTTAGGGTTAGGGTTAGGTACAGGGATAAAAACTCCATCGGACACCCCTGTCCAATTCTGTATGTGGAGAAGGTAATGTCGTGGGGAGCTGGGGTTTGTTTTGTTGTACTTCTGGGAGGCCATAGATGTCCATTGATGTGCTTTGGAGGGGGCTAGATGGATTTCAAAACTTAGTCTCCGTCTGATGGATTCTGCTAAGTGTTTGGCTCTTTGGTGACTTAAAAACAAGTGCAACACAAACCTATCCCAGATGACTCAGGGGGTATTGAAACGTGCTCCTAGATGGTTTTACAGGGCTTTTTTTTTTTTTTTTAAGAAACACGACTTAGTCTCCGGCTGTTGGATTCTGTTAAAGTTGCGGCACAGGGTTAGGGTTAGGGTTAGGGTTAGGGTTAGGGTTAGGGTTAGGGATAAAAACTCCATCGGACACCCCTGTCCAATTCTGTATGTGGAGAAGGTAATGTCGTGGGGAGCTGGGGTTTGTTTTGTTGTACTTCTGGGAGGCCGTAGATGTCCATTGAGGTGCTTTGGAGGGGGCTAGATGGATTTCAAAATTTGGCTATGTTTTTTGCACATACAGGGATAAAAACTCAATTGGACACCCCTGTCCAATTCTGTATGTGGAGAAGGTAATGTCGTGGGGAGCTGGGGTTTGTTTTGTTGTACTTCTGGGAGGCCGTAGATGTCAATTGATGTGCTTTGGAGGGGGCAAGGGTTAGGGTTAGGGTTAGGGTTAGGGTTAGGGTTAGGGTTAGGGTTAGGGTTAGGGTTAGGGTTAGGTACAGGGATAAAAACTCCATCGGACACCCCTGTCCAATTCTGTATGTGGAGAAGGTAATGTCGTGGGGAGCTGGGGTTTGTTTTGTTGTACTTCTGGGAGGCCGTAGATGTCCATTGATGGGTTAGGGTTAGGGTTAGGGTTAGGGTTAGGTTAGGGTTAGGGTTAGGGTTAGGGTTAGGGTTAGGGTTTAGGGTTAGGGTTAGGGTTAGGGTTAGGGTTAGGGTTAGGGTTAGGTACAGGGATAAAAACTCCATCGGACACCCCTGTCCAATTCTGTATGTGGAGAAGGTAATGTCGTGGGGAGCTGGGGTTTGTTTTGTTTTACTTCTGGGAGGCCATAGATGTCCATTGATGTGCTTTGGAGGGGGCTAGATGGATTTCAAAATTTGGCTATGTTTTTTGCACATACAGAGGAGTCTGAAAACTCGATAAATATAGCGAAAAAGTCGCTAAGTTGGCAACACTGGCCGTAGAGGGTTAGGATTATTGTTAGGGTTAGGGTTAGGGTTTAGGGTTAGGGTTAGGGTTAGGGTTAGGGGTACAGGGATAAAAACTCCATCGGACACCCCTGTCCAATTCTGTATGTGGAGAAGGTGATGTCGTGGGGAGCTGGGTTAGGGTTAGGGTTAGGGTTAGGGTTAGGGTTAGGGTTAGGGTTAGGTTAGGGTTAGGGTTAGGGTTAGGGTTAGGGTTAAGGTTAGGGTTAGGGTTAGGGTTAGGGTTAGGGGTTGGGGTTAGGGTTAGGGTTAGGGTTAGGGTTAGGGTTAGGGGTTAGGGTTAGGGTTAGGGTTAGGGTTAGGGTTAGGTACAGGGATAAAAACTCCATCGGACACCCCTGTCCAATTCTGTATGTGGAGAAGGTAATGTCGTGGGGAGCTGGGGTTTGTTTTGTTGTACTTCTGGGAGGCCGTAGATGTCCATTGATGTGCTTTGGAGGGAGCTAGATGGATTTCAAAATTTGGCTATGTTTTTTGCACATACAGGGATAAAAACTCAATTGGACACCCCTGTCCAATTCTGTATGTGGAGAAGGTAATGTCGTGGGGAGCTGGGGTTTGTTTTGTTGTACTTCTGGGAGGCCGTAGATGTCCATTGATGTGCTTTGGAGGGAGCTAGATGGATTTCAAAATTTGGCTATGTTTTTTGCACATACAGGGATAAAAACTCAATTGGACACCCCTGTCCAATTCTGTATGTGGAGAAGGTAATGTCGTGGGGAGCTGGGGTTTGTTTTGTTGTACTTCTGGGAGGCCGTAGATGTCCATTGATGTGCTTTGGAGGGGGCTAGATGGATTTCAAAATTTGGCTATGTTTTTTGCACATACAGGGATAAAAACTCAATTGGACACCCCTGTCCAATTCTGTATGTGGAGAAGGTAATGTCGTGGGGAGCTGGGGTTTGTTTTGTTGTACTTCTGGGAGGCCGTAGATGTCCATTGATGTGCTTTGGAGGGAGCTAGATGGATTTCAAAATTTGGCTATGTTTTTTGCACATACAGGGATAAAAACTCAATTGGACACCCCTGTCCAATTTTGTATGTGGAGAAGGTAATGTCGTGGGGAGCTGGGGTTTGTTTTGTTGTACTTCTGGGAGGCCGTAGATGTCCATTGATGTGCTTTGGAGGGGGCTAGATGGATTTCAAAATTTGGCTATGTTTTTTGCACATACAGAGGAGTCTGAAAACTCGATAAATATAGCGAAAAAGTCGCTAAGTTGGCAACACTGGCCGTAGAGGGTTAGGATTATTGTTAGGGTTAGGGTTAGGGTTAGGGTTAGGGGTACAGGGATAAAAACTCCATCGGACACCCCTGTCCAATTCTGTATGTGGAGAAGGTAATGTCGTGGGGAGCTGGGTTAGGGTTAGGGTTAGGGTTAGGGTTAGGTTAGGGTTAGGGTTAGGGTTAGGGTTAGGGTTAGGGTTAAGGTTAGGGTTAGGGTTAGGGTTAGGGTTAGGGTTAGGGTTAGGGGTTGGGGTTAGGGTTAGGGTTAGGGTTAGGGTTAGGTACAGGGATAAAAACTCCATCGGACACCCCTGTCCAATTCTGTATGTGGAGAAGGTAATGTCGTGGGGAGCTGGGGTTTGTTTTGTTTTACTTCTGGGAGGCCATAGATGTCCATTGATGTGCTTTGGAGGGGGCTAGATGGATTTCAAAATTTGGCTATGTTTTTTGCACATACAGAGGAGTCTGAAAACTCGATAAGTATAGCGAAAAAGTCGCTAAGTTGGCAACACTGGCCGTAGAGGGTTAGGATTATTGTTAGGGTTAGGGTTAGGGTTTAGGGTTAGGGTTAGGGTTAGGGTTAGGGTTAGGGGTACAGGGATAAAAACTCCATCGGACACCCCTGTCCAATTCTGTATGTGGAGAAGGTGATGTCGTGGGGAGCTGGGTTAGGGTTAGGGTTAGGGTTAGGGTTAGGGTTATGGTTAGGGTTAGGTTAGGGTTAGGGTTAGGGTTAGGGTTAGGGTTAGGGTTAAGGTTAGGGTTAGGGTTAGGGTTAGGGGTTGGGGTTAGGGTTAGGGTTAGGGTTAGGGTTAGGGGTTAGGGTTAGGGGTTAGGGTTAGGGTTAGGGTTAGGTACAGGGATAAAAACTCCATCGGACACCCCTGTCCAATTCTGTATGTGGAGAAGGTAATGTCGTGGGGAGCTGGGGTTTGTTTTGTTGTACTTCTGGGAGGCTGTAGATGTCCATTGATGTGCTTTGGAGGGGGCTAGATGGATTTCAAAACTTAGTCTCCGTCTGATGGATTCTGCTAAGTGTTTGGCTCTTTGGTGACTTAAAAAAAAGTGCAACACAAACCTATCCTAGATGACTCAGGGGGTATTGAAACGTGCTCCTAGATGGTTTTACAGGGCTTTTTTTTTTTTTTAAGAAACAAGACAGTCTCCGGCTGTTGGATTCTGTTAAAGTTGCGGCACAGGGTTAGGGTTAGGGTTAGGGTTAGGGTTAGGGTTAGGGTTAGGGATAAAAACTCCATCGGACACCCCTGTCCAATTCTGTATGTGGAGAAGGTAATGTCGTGGGGAGCTGGGGTTTGTTTTGTTGTACTTCTGGGAGGCCGTAGATGTCCATTGAGGTGCTTTGGAGGGGGCTAGATGGATTTCAAAATTTGGCTATGTTTTTTGCACATACAGGGATAAAAACTCAATTGGACACCCCTGTCCAATTCTGTATGTGGAGAAGGTAATGTCGTGGGGAGCTGGGGTTTGTTTTGTTGTACTTCTGGGAGGCCGTAGATGTCAATTGATGTGCTTTGGAGGGGGCAAGGGTTAGGGTTAGGGTTAGGGTTAGGGTTAGGGTTAGGGTTAGGGTTAGGGTTAGGTACAGGGATAAAAACTCCATCGGACACCCCTGTCCAATTCTGTATGTGGAGAAGGTAATGTCGTGGGGAGCTGGGGTTTGTTTTGTTGTACTTCTGGGAGGCCGTAGATGTCCATTGATGGGTTAGGGTTAGGGTTAGGGTTAGGGTTAGGGTTAGGGTTAGGGTTAGGGTTTAGGGTTAGGGTTAGGGTTAGGGTTAGGGTTAGGGTTAGGGTTAGGTACAGGGATAAAAACTCCATCGGACACCCCTGTCCAATTCTGTATGTGGAGAAGGTAATGTCGTGGGGAGCTGGGGTTTGTTTTGTTTTACTTCTGGGAGGCCATAGATGTCCATTGATGTGCTTTGGAGGGGGCTAGATGGATTTCAAAATTTGGCTATGTTTTTTGCACATACAGAGGAGTCTGAAAACTCGATAAATATAGCGAAAAAGTCGCTAAGTTGGCAACACTGGCCGTAGAGGGTTAGGATTATTGTTAGGGTTAGGGTTAGGGTTTAGGGTTAGGGTTAGGGTTAGGGTTAGGGTTAGGGGTACAGGGATAAAAACTCCAT
Source organism: Coregonus lavaretus (assembly GCF_964263955.1). Taxonomy (NCBI): domain Eukaryota; kingdom Metazoa; phylum Chordata; class Actinopteri; order Salmoniformes; family Salmonidae; genus Coregonus; species Coregonus lavaretus. The sequence continues at coordinate 8,887 of NC_140013.1, read as the reverse complement.
CGGACACCCCTGTCCAATTCTGTATGTGGAGAAGGTGATGTCGTGGGGAGCTGGGTTAGGGTTAGGGTTAGGGTTAGGGTTAGGGTTAGGGTTAGGTTAGGGTTAGGGTTAGGGTTAGGGTTAGGGTTAGGGTTAAGGTTAGGGTTAGGGTTAGGGTTAGGGTTAGGGGTTGGGGTTAGGGTTAGGGTTAGGGTTAGGGTTAGGGTTAGGGGTTAGGGTTAGGGTTAGGGTTAGGGTTAGGTACAGGGATAAAAACTCCATCGGACACCCCTGTCCAATTCTGTATGTGGAGAAGGTAATGTCGTGGGGAGCTGGGGTTTGTTTTGTTGTACTTCTGGGAGGCCGTAGATGTCCATTGATGTGCTTTGGAGGGAGCTAGATGGATTTCAAAATTTGGCTATGTTTTTTGCACATACAGGGATAAAAACTCAATTGGACACCCCTGTCCAATTCTGTATGTGGAGAAGGTAATGTCGTGGGGAGCTGGGGTTTGTTTTGTTGTACTTCTGGGAGGCCGTAGATGTCCATTGATGTGCTTTGGAGGGAGCTAGATGGATTTCAAAATTTGGCTATGTTTTTTGCACATACAGGGATAAAAACTCAATTGGACACCCCTGTCCAATTCTGTATGTGGAGAAGGTAATGTCGTGGGGAGCTGGGGTTTGTTTTGTTGTACTTCTGGGAGGCCGTAGATGTCCATTGATGTGCTTTGGAGGGGGCTAGATGGATTTCAAAATTTGGCTATGTTTTTTGCACATACAGGGATAAAAACTCAATTGGACACCCCTGTCCAATTCTGTATGTGGAGAAGGTAATGTCGTGGGGAGCTGGGGTTTGTTTTGTTGTACTTCTGGGAGGCCGTAGATGTCCATTGATGTGCTTTGGAGGGGGCTAGATGGATTTCAAAATTTGGCTATGTTTTTTGCACATACAGGGATAAAAACTCAATTGGACACCCCTGTCCAATTCTGTATGTGGAGAAGGTAATGTCGTGGGGAGCTAGGGTTTGTTTTGTTGTACTTCTGGGAGGCCGTAGATGTCCATTGATGTGCTTTGGAGGGGGCTAGATGGATTTCAAAATTTGGCTATGTTTTTTGCACATACAGAGGAGTCTGAAAACTCGATAAATATAGCGAAAAAGTCGCTAAGTTGGCAACACTGGCCGTAGAGGGTTAGGATTATTGTTAGGGTTAGGGTTAGGGTTAGGGTTAGGGGTACAGGGATAAAAACTCCATCGGACACCCCTGTCCAATTCTGTATGTGGAGAAGGTAATGTCGTGGGGAGCTGGGTTAGGGTTAGGGTTAGGGTTAGGGTTAGGTTAGGGTTAGGGTTAGGGTTAGGGTTAGGGTTAGGGTTAGGGTTAAGGTTAGGGTTAGGGTTAGGGTT